>NC_064928.1:132185271-132818363 GCF_023897955.1 Schistocerca gregaria
CCATCTTCTGCTCACGCCCCAACATCGTGCAGCCCGCCTCCAGTGGTGTCGCGACAGGAGTGAATGGAGGGACGAATGGAGACGTGTCGTCTTCAGTGATGAGAGTTGCTTCTGCCTTGGTGCCAATGATGGTCGTATGGTGTTTGGCGCCGTGCAGGTGAGCGCCACAATCAGGACTGCATACGACCGAGGCACACAGGGCCAACACCCGGCATCATGGTGTGGGGAGCGATCTCCTACACTGGCCGTACACCTCTGGTGATCGTCAAGGGGACACTGAATAGTGCACGGTACATCCAAACCGTCATCGAACCCATCGTTCTACCATTCCTAGACCGGCAAGGGAACTTGCTGTTCCAACAGGACAATGCACGTCCGCATGTATCCCGTGCCACCCAACGTGCTCTAGAAGGTGTAAGTCAACTACCCTGGCCAGCAAGATCTCCGGATCTGTCCCCCATTGAGCATGTTTGGGACTGGATGAAGCGTCGTCTCACGCGGTCTGTACGTCCAGTACGAACGCTGGTCCAACTGAGGCGCGAGGTGGAAATGGCATGGCAAGTCGTTCCACAGGACTACATCCAGCATCTCTACGATCGTCTCCATGGGAGAATAGCAGCCTGCATTGCTGCGAAAGGTGAATATACACTGTACAGTGCCAACATCGTGCATACTGTGTTGCCTGTGTCTATGTGCCGGTGGTTCTGTCAGTGTGTATCTGACCCCAGGAATGTGTCAATAAAGTTTCCCCTTCCTGGGACAATGAATTCACTGTGTTCTTATTTCAATTTCCAGGAGTGTATAAATAAATTGCATATGTACCAGTTTGTGGGGTACCAATTGCATAACCAGAGCTTTCTTACTGATGTGAACTTAAACAATTTGTGAATTTTCGTGCCAGTCCATGTAATGGTCAGTGAAGTGACAAAGTATTGATTGTGATGATTCACAAGGCAAGTTCTCAAACTGAAATCTAAATATTCATAGCAAATGACTCTTCCTCTATGGCAGACTGAATATACTCTGTTTTTTCCCACATTGGATTGTTTTCAATTAGTTGCACGTCAAGAAACAGCAACTTGGAAGTGACAGTAACAAAAACAAAATTAAAAATGCATTAGGAAAGCATATAAGCACATGACAAACTGCCACCAGTTGCACCATAATAGTACAACTTTTCACTCCAATAATAAAAATAATTAATGTTCCCACTTTCAGTCTGGTAGTTAGATGACAGAACTGTAGTACTCTGTGACAATCTGAATAAAACCTAAATCAAACGATGAAAAATCCAGGACGGAATATAACAATATTATGAGAAAGAAAGTAACTATTCACCATATAGCAGAGATGTTGAGTTGCAACAAAAAGATTGTTGGAAAGTGAGTTTCAGCCAACAAGACCATTGTTGAAAATAGACAAAACACACACACAAATGCCACACAGACTACAAGCAGCAGTGCATGATGGGAGAGGCAACCAGGTGGTGGAGGTAAGCAGTAAACAGGGGTGGGGGATGACAAACAACAATGTTATCTGTCTACATGAATGGCCACAACAGACAGTGGCCAAGAAACAGCTGGACTGCCCCATTGCTGAGCTTGCTGCCCAGTATGACGTTCTTCATTCCAGTTACCGCTTCACAGCCTGCGCCACACAGATCCTTCCAACCAACACCAGCTTCCAACTTTTCTGTATTGCGCAGGTGGGAACTCCCCCTGCAATATATCCTATGTTCAGAATAGAGATGGAGGGACTAAGAATGTGATTTATATATATTGGAAACTGATTTTAAAAATAGCTGTCTGAAGAATTAAAAGAGAAATTTTGAAAGAATGATTGAAAAAAAATTGGAAGGTACACCTATTCTGAGTGAACTTTAACTGTCTCTAATATTCTATACATATATTCAGCATTTAACATTCATAAACTTATATACATCCTTTCCTTGTTACCACCATTGTACATGGAGATTGGTATGACAATACTGATCTGGATCGCCCCTCCTCTGCTCGTGCAAATTCTTCTTGTTAGTTACAATCCTCTTGATGCAGGATTCTCGGCACGTCGCTAAGAGATGAACAAATGGGTATCATCATCATGAATGAACAAATAAACTTTGCTATTTTGATAAATGTCTTTAATACTTTCTAAGACACAACCACAATATAAACTTCTGAACAATACCAATGTGGAGAAAATTTTGCACCATAGATAACATTGACATACAAACAAAAGAGATAGCGAGATGCTCTTCCATTTTTTAATTTCTTTAGATTCATCTGTCTGTTACTGTAAGTTGTAGTGGGTGGACATGTGACGAGTTCCTCTGCATTGGTATTGTTCAAAAGTGTGTATTC
The DNA here is from genome assembly GCF_023897955.1 of Schistocerca gregaria. NCBI lineage: Eukaryota > Metazoa > Arthropoda > Insecta > Orthoptera > Acrididae > Schistocerca > Schistocerca gregaria. Next base: position 132,187,632 of record NC_064928.1, read on the forward strand.
TGATTGTGCATTAGAAAGTTCTGGATCGCCCCTCCTCTGCTCATGCAAATTCTTCTTGTTAGCTATGATCCTCCTGATGCAGGATCCTTGGCACACCACAGAGAGATGAACAGATGAGTATCATTGTCATGAATGAATGAATAAACTTTGCTATCTCAGTAAGTGCCTTTAATACTTTCTAACATACAATCAGAATACACACTTCTCAACAATACCAATGCAAAGGAACTTGTCATATAAATATTTTAAAAAATGCTGTGACTTGCCAAGTGAGAAAGCGCTGGTAGATAGACACAATAAAAAAAACACACACACACATACAAATTTCAAGCTTTCGCAACCCATGGTTGCTTCATCAGGAAAGAGGGAAGGAGAGGGAAAGACAAAAGGATGTGTCTGCTTCTGTCTGTATATATGTGGATGGATATGTGTGTGTATATACCTGTCACTTTTCCCCCCTAAGGTAAGTGTTTCTGATCTCAGGATTGGAATGACTCCTTACCCTCTCCCTTAAAACCTACATCCTTTCGTCTTTCCCTCTCCTTCCCTCTTTACTGATGAAGCAACCGTGGGTTGAGAAAGCTTGAAATTTGTATGTGTGTTTGTGTGTTTTTTATTGTGTCTATCTACCAGTGCTTTCTCGCTTTCTCACTTGGTAAGTCACAGCATTTTTTGAAATATATCTAAAAACAAAGCTGATGTGACTTACCAAACAAAAGTGCTGGCAGGTCGATAGACACACAAACACAAACATACACACAAAATTCTAGCTTTCGCAACCAATGGTTGCTTCTTCAGGAAAGAGGGAAGGAGAGGGAAAGACAAAAGGATGTGGGTTTTAAGGGAGAGAGTAAGGAGTCATTCCAATCCCGGGAACGGAAAGACTTACCTTATGGGGAAAAAAGGACAGGTATACACTCGCACACATACGCATGTATCCATCCGCACATACACAGACACAAGCAGACATTTGTAAAGGCAAAGAGTTTGGGCAGAGATGTCAATCAAGGCGGAAGTACAGAGGCAAAGATGTTGTTGAAAGACAGGTGAGGTATGAGCGGCGGCAACTTGAAATTAGCGGAGGTTGAGGCCTGGCGAATATCGAGAAGAGAGGATATACTGAAGTTCAAGTTCCCATCTCCGGAGTTCTGACAGGTTGGTGTTAGTGAGAAGTATCCAGATAACCCAGACGGTGTAACACTGTGCCAAGATGTGCTGGCCGTGCACCAAGGCATGTTTAGCCACAGGGTGATCCTCATTACCAACAAACACTGTCTGCCTGTGTCCATTCATGCGAATGGACAGTTTGTTGCTGGTCATTCCCACATAGAAAGCTTCACAGTGTAGGTAGGTCAGTTGGTAAACCACGTGGGTGCTATCACACGTGGCTCTGCCTTTGATCATGTACACCTTCTGGGTTACAGGACTGGAGTAGGTGGTGATGGGAGGGTGCATGGGACAGGTTTTACACCGGGGGCGTTTAAAAGGGTGGGAGCCAGAGGGTGGGGAAGGTGGTTTGGGGATTTCATAGGGATGAACTACGAGGTTATGAAGGTTAGGTGGATGGCAGAAAGACACTCTTGGTGGAGTGTGGAGGATTTCATGAAGGATAGATCTCATTTCTGTCCTCCATCACAGTGGGACCCAACTCCTCTTCCTCAAAATCACCCTCTCCAAACCTTCCAGGATACTAAAGTGTAGTATTGTTGGGCAATGAAGCAGTACTATTTAAAGTAGTTCATATTTGACAGGTATGGCACTGGATTATTCTCACCAGTAATACAACAATGGGAGTATTAATGGCATCATAGAGTCTCATTCTTTTGCTACTTCCAATGCACAAAGTGCCCTCCATTTGCTAAGTAGCAATTTTTTTGAGGCAAGAAAATTTCAAGAAAAAAAGGTAAATTAGAATCACAAACTTATTTTTGCCATGCTTAGAGACACTATACAAATATGTGATCTATGTGAATTTCAGAATGTTTACATAATTTGCATAAGAGGTAGAGACTTTAAGCTTCATATTTCTTAGGAGCTAAACATTGACAATATGGTAAAAAATGTCTTTTGTGGTATTTACACATAGCAAAGGCAATGAAGTACAAAAACTTGGAAAGATCTGTTACCATACAAGATATTTTGGTAACCAAAGAAAAATAAATATTTCATTCAGTGTGGTAGTTTTTGAGCTATGATATGAGAACTTCAAAGCTTTTTCCCAGTTTGGAAAACTTTATCTGTTTCATAAAATCAACTTAACTCAGACCCTAATCAAATTTAAGAACACTTTTGGATTAAAGGAGCCCGGAGACCACTCACCAAAAAGCAGAAGCATGAATCATCAGTAAGCACACAGAAAAAGAATGACAAATTGGTAGCTAGAATAAAATACACACACATACACATGGCTATTTCCCCACATGAACAGTGCCATTGCTGCATTTCAGCAGGTGGACCAGTTTGTGGAGTAGTGTTGGATGGGTGGTTAGAGGGAGAATGCGGTCAAGGAGTGGGATTCGGAATGTGGATGGCTAGTGGCTCAAAGGGAGGCAGCCAGTTTGTTGGCTTGGAAAACAGGAGGGAGAGGTGGCAGATACATGAGCTAGGCACGTGATGCTCACTTGTCGCAGCCAGTGGGGAGCAGTGAATGCTTCAGGTGACATGGAAACATGTACAGGGAGGAGGTGACAGGATGGAGGAAGGGGGAACTGTTGGGTAGAAGGTGTGGAGAGAGTGGGTTACTGGAGATTGAGGCCAGGAAAATTCCAGTAGTGAAGGATGTGTTCCAAAGATAGCTCCCATCTGGCAGTGGAGGGAAGGATCTGGCAGCCATTGAAATTGAGCATGTTGTGCCACCAAGTACTCTCCTTTGTTCTGTGAACAGTTTGGCAGCGGCCATTCACCATAGTGAACCATTGGTAGTCGCATCGACATAAAAAGCTTTGCTGCATTTACTGCAGAGTTGGTGTATAACATGGCCTCTTACACATGGCCCGGCCTCTGATGGGGTAGAATAAACCTGTGACAGGATTGGAGTAGAAACTGCTAGGTGGGTTGGTGGGTTGGGCAGGTCTTGCACCTTGGTGTAGACTAGACTTGGTCTAGACTAGCAAGCAAGCTGTGTAGATTAAGTGGGCAGCAGAACACCACTTTAGGAGGGGTGGGATGGGCCTTGATTACAATGTCCCTCATTTCAGAGCATGATGGGAGATAACTGAAGCTCTGACAAAGGATATGGTTCAGTTGTTCCAATCCAGGGTGATACTGGGTGTTGGGGAGGGGGGGACCTCCTTTATAAGATGATTCCTGGGGGTATCGGAAGAATTGGGGGAGTGTGTACTGGGTTTGGTTGTAGTGCCTATCTGTGAAGACCTCCACGAAACCTTCATTGTACTGGGCAAGGAAGTTCTTATCATTGCAGATTCATGGTCCATGGGCGGTTAGGCTGAATGGGAGGAATTTTTTGATGTGGAAGTGTTCATAGCTTTTGAAATGCAGGTACTCTTAGCTATTAGTGGGTTTGATGTGGACAGGCCAATGGCCTCGCTGTGGTGGTAACAACGGTTCATGTCAGATCACAGAAGTTAAGTGTTGTCACGCTGGGCTAGCACTCAGATGGGTGACCACCAGGTCTGGCGAGTGCTGTTGGCAAGCGGTATGCACTCAGCCCTTGTGAGGCAAACTGAGGAGCTACTTGATTGAGGAGTAGTGGCTCCGGGCTCAAAAACTGACAGACGGCCAGGAGAGCGGTGTGCTGACGGCATACCCCTCCACATCCACATCCAGTTATTCTTATGGGCTGAAGATGACATGGCGGCTGGTCTCTACCACTGGGCCTTCGTGTCCTGTTTCGGAGGAGTCATGTGGATAGAGAGGTGTGGATGGAACTATCAGAGAGGTGGAGGTCAATGTCCAGGAACCTGGCATGTTGGTTTGAAGAATAGGTGAAGTGGATGGGAGAGAAGGTGTTGAGGTTTTAAAGGAATGAATTTGGAGGCTGGGAAGGTTTCTTCTAGATGGCCCATAAACAGGTTGTCAAGGGAGGATGCTGGTGGCTGTGCTGCAGATTTGTTTCTATACCTCTCCTTCAAAGGAAAAGTAGTTGTGAGTCAGGATACAGTTGGTAAGGTGTGTAAGGAATGTGGTGGTGGAGAGTGGTAGCACTTGATAGCAGCAAGTCTGTGCCCATGAGGGATGTTGGTGTATAGGAGGGTGGGATCAACAGTGACAAGGAGGGATCCAGGAGGCAAAGAGGGGGGGGGGGGAGGAGGAGGGGAGAGGGAGGGGGAGTTGGTGAAGGAACTGGTTAGTATATTTGATGTGGAAGGCTAGGTTTGGGACAATTGGTTGGAGGTGTTGGTCAACAAGAACAGAAATTCTTTCAATGGGAGCAGTTGCCAGCTACAGTAGAATGTACAGGATTGTTGGTTTATAGGATCTTGGGGAGCATATGAATGTGGATGTGTGGAGTGTCGTTAGGGTGTGAAAGAAGATGGGCTCAGGGCAAAGGTTCTGGGAGTCATTCTTACAACACATCTTTTCCTGCTGCAATTTTCCTGCCCTCATTCTCTGATAACACACTGTCCCCACACTCTCCACCCAACAGTTTACGTTTCCTCTGCCGTGGCACGCCTTCCAATTTCATATCACCACATCACATCGTTTTCAGCATGTGCAACCCCCAATTGGCTCACATACCTAGTCTTTGTACCCGTCACCCCCTTCTCCCTCCCTCATGCATGCATACATGTGTAAATACGTGTGTGTGTGTGTGTGTGTGTGTGTGTGTGTGTGTGTGTGTGTGTGTGTGTTTACTATAGCTCAAAAAAAGGATTACTCCAAAAGCTAACAATTTGGTTTCTTTTTTTCTTTTTAATTGCACTTATTGACAACTCAAAGATTCTGATTTTTGGTAAGTGGTCTCCTTTAATTCAAAAGTATTTACACTCTACCAGACCTTTCCTACAACATTTAAAATTAAGAATAGATTTCTGACATGATTGGATGTACTGTATAGAGCTAATACAGACACGAATTTTAGAATTTTTACTCAATTTTTGTAGGAGATAGACTTTAATCTAATTTTCTGTCACCACAGAGAGCAACTTTGAACATTAAATGTCAGATGCCAACTACTTTAGTTGAGACTGTAGTTCTTCATAATTTACTGACTTTGCAGTCTCAGACTGTCTGTAATTTTTTCTGTAGTGTTATTGGTGAATAACTCACTATGCAATTCACAGTAACGAGACACAGATTTTTGGAGTCACCACACGGGACTACAGGCCCAAACTGTGCATCTTTCCACAGTACGGCAATGTGAGCTGCTCGCCCACACCCTGTGAGACGACATCGGGCTGCCGCCTGGAGAGCGGGGCAGTGGTGCCACTAGGCTCGCAGTTCTGGCCAGCGCAGGACGTGTGCACCGTCTGCCGCTGTAGCGAGGGCGGCCGCGCCCACTGCCATTCCGCCGACTGCCCCGGCCCCCCCTGCACGCATGGCGTCCTGCTGCCCAACAGCTGCTGCCTCGACTGCTCCAAGTGCGACTACCGAGTGAGTGGGCAGCTGCAGCGTGCCGATTAAATTATAATATTCTAATACTTGAGAACTGGAGTGTTTTATCAAAAATGAGTAAACTCCAGCAGCCAAGCACCGTTAATAAACAAAGCAATAACTGCTATAGAGAACATGCAGTTTTTGATAAGCCTATCAGCGGTGGTATCTGATGCGGAGGACGAACACACTAACGTATGCGTACTGATATCAATAACATGGAAGCATTTTGCATATACTAAAGCAGAAACATAAGATTATGGACATATTGTGAGCGTCCACAGTAAATGAAATCTCCACCAAGTATAAAATCTTTCTAATAACTGAAAATTTTGTAATCCATAAAAAATAGAAACCTATATTCAAAATCTAATTGTAACCCTGAACATATAAAGACTTATATCACCATGATAGTATCTGTTTTGTCTTGCCCCTGCAGTACAGAGTTCATAAAGTGTGCATGTTATAACTGTCCCACCATCCCTAGCATCAGACCAGTCACAGACATTTCATACACTATAAAAGTCTTGGCCACATTTAAAAACAGCCATATCATAAATCATCTATGCTGCAGTATTCTTTGTGGACATGATAAGTAACAAACTGTCTACTTGTACAATACAAATGGTTTAATGGCTACTTCACTATGCAAGCCATTTGGATGCTCCCTTTGAGCAAAGTTTCTCTGAGCTATGCAGGTGGGAATTCCCCCACCAGCGTATCCTGTGCTCTCGTAGTCCTCCTGGCCTAAACCTCTGCTAATCTGATCCCCACTCCTCACCTTACCTTTTCCTTTCTCTCCTCTGTGCCCACTACTCCCTCCTTCTCCAGATCCTGCACTGCTTTCTCCTCCCCCATGCAGGTCCTCTCTCTCTCTCTCTCTCTCTCTCTCTCTCTCTCTCTCTCTCTCCTCTCTCCTTTCTCATCTCCCCCCCCTTTCTCATCTCCCCCTTTTCCTTCTCTCCAACCATTGCCCCCTCTCACTCTTCCCCCTCTCCCCCTTTCTCCGTCTCTATTTCTTTCTCACCCTTTCTCTCTTCCATCAATGTCTCCCCCTTCATCACTACACTCATCTCCTCCCCCCCCCCCTTTCTGTTTTCCTACTCCTTCCTCCCTCCACCTCTTATATGCTCTATCTATTGAACTACATTTGTCTTCTTGTGCTGCCACAGATTCATTTGTTGAAAGACATGCCTCACACCATCTTGCTACCTTCTTCATGCATTCTTCCTTACCCTCACCAGCCTGATCTACCCAGACAACTGCCCTTTATAGGTATTGTGCAAGAAAGTTACCAATGAAATAGTCCTGTATTTCTGTATAAGCTATATACATGTACATGCTACAAAAACTGCAATAATGTAATCAACTACCAAGACATGAACAGATTTTGGTGTGAAATTATCCATAGGAAATCACATTGTAAAAAAGGAAAATTAGACAAAATTATTTGGAATCACTAAACAGGACAATCTCAAATGAAACACATGTGAAGATTCCTTAGGTTGTAAGATATTTAAAAACATATTTACTATAAATGTGATTAGCAAACATTGGTAGATATGCATGTGCTGAAATCTGCATGGTTTGCATTGAATTACTGATACGAAATCCCAATGTCTTGTTTTATATTTGGTGGGAGTTTGTTGAATACTTTTTCAGCTGAGTACATAACCACTTAGATCCACAAACAAGGAATCAAACTGTACATGATAATTAAATTTGTGTTTTGTATTGTAATCATGAAACCGTGCTTCAGCTGAAACTGATTTTTATCATCAGCAACAAAAGGCATTAAGGGATAAACTTACTAGGTTGTAAGTGTAAGAATTCCAAGATCCTTAAAGAGACTACTGCATGATGTGCAGCTAGCTACTGTACACAGTGTTCTCCTTACTCACCAATGCTCAACAAATTCATGCCAGGATGGTTCATTTCAAAGGTCATGCCCAATTTCCTTCCCTCTCCGTGACACTATCCGAGCTTGTGCTCCATCTGTAATGATGTCAACAGGATGTTAAACCCAATCTTCCTTCCTTTCCTTCACTCAACAAATTCTTTATGTCTGGTGTATTGCCCCAGGAGATCGCTCATTCATTCATTCATTCATTCATTCATTCATTCAGACATCATGTTCCATTAATCCTGTCATGAAGGGGAGCAGTGATGTGTGACAAATCAAGTTATACAGCAACAGACAATTTCTGTAAAGTAGAAATTATATCTAGTGCTGGTTCACTCACACAATGGCAACTGTGGTAATTATTTCTAGATTTCTTTACATTTATAGACATGTAGACTATTAGTGGAGAAGCAGGTACTTTGAGAAAATGCCATTCCCTTTCTCTGACACTGCTCACACCAATTTGCTCACCTTTTTCATAACTGTAGCACTTACGTAAATGTAAATAATGCTGCTCTTGTATGATGTGCTTGTCAAGTGTTTTTGAGAAATTTGGATTCAAAGCTTTATGAGCTTCATGCTGTACAAGATCACTAGCTGCAACATTAGGGCTAATTGCTAAGACAGTAGACTACAAATCTTTCCCTAATGCATTTGAGTTATGCCTCTGTCTTCATTTTTTACTGCACTGAACATCTGTACGGCTGCAGTAATGAAAAACTTTGTGATACGTTAGTGCCGAGATATAATCGAGGTATAATAAAGAACTGCAATGAAATAAACATTTATTTATTGATACACTCGTGTATGTTTCACAAATACAATGTACATTGTTCAGAGTAGGTATAGAGCAATATGACTTCAATACAATATGTGCATGAAAGTATGGATACATAAATGTTTATTTCATCACTATTCCTTATTATAGTTTGATTATTCTTCACTACAAATGGCCCACAATGATTATCATTATTATTACTGTTATTTTGGAGGGAAATATGGTTCACTGTAGTACTACAACTGTTTGTGGGAAGGTTAGAAAAAAAAGGATGAAACTTGAACACAGTATGGTCAAACTCATAGTATACTGCATTCGTGGTTGTGCTGAAGCCACTGCTTAAAAGCTTGTGATCTTGTAAGGCATTCAACAGCCTTGTAAAGCTTTGAACTTCAATTTGCTAAAATCTCTCGAGATGTGAATCGTACTATAGTGGCATTTCTTACAGCTATGTATGAACTACTACCAAACAATGGAAATTCTGGGGTGGAATAGTCACAATATGAAAAGAATATATCACTACTCATCCCAAACAGGAGGCACTGAGTGGCTGACAGGTACACTGAAAAAAGACCTGTAGATACTGCATTGTCAGCTACCAGCCAAGTCCTTCATCAGCCACAGACAAAACACACACATATTCATAGCTCGTACACACATGGAAACTGTTGACACTTGGCACTGAGATCTGACTACGATTGCATCTGCAGTCAGCAATTATCTTTCTTGGGAGGAGAGGGGGACAGGGAGGGGGAGAATAATAGGGCTATGGAGGAGGTATGGCATAGGCAGAGGGAGTGATCCTAGTTCTACCTGTGGAAATGTTCAGGTATGTGGTGGAGACAGGATGGGGCTGCTAGGTGCAGCATCGAGAGACTGTGCTTCGGGGCAAGTGGGCTGGGGAGCAAACGAGAGAAGGGGGAGAAGGAATATGCAGGTATATTAGTGGGATAGAAGGCATATGTAGTACCATAGTGGGACTAGGGGAGGGGATAGGCAGCTAGAGGAAAAGGACTAGAGAGAGGGAGGACAGGGAGGACAGGGAGGACGAGAATGGAGGTTGTATTACAGGGAGGTTCCCACCTGCATAATTCAGGAAACTGGTGTTGGCAGGAAGAATTCGAACAGTGCAGGCTTCAAGCACTTGTCCTGGGCAGCATTCTGAGTAACTGTGTGGTCCAGCTGCCTCTCAATCACAGTTTTTAAGTGGCCATTCACACTGAGACACATCTTTTCAGTGGTTGTAACATTGTGTAACAGTGATTTTAGCTAAGTTGGTGGATCACATGTGGCCCTGCCTTTGATGAAGTAGGAGTGGTGGTAGTGGGAGGACATATGGGACAGACCTGTATCTAGGTCCTTTGCTGTGAAATGAGCCATGGGGCAAGGGATTTGGAGCAGATGTGGAGTACACAGGGATGTGGATATTTTGTAGGTTGGACGGGTGGCGGAATACTTCTGCGAGAGGGGTGGCGAGGATTCTTCCCGTGTCAGGGCGCTATAAGAGGTAGTCAACAGCCTGGCATAGAATGTGATTCGGTTGCTGCAGTCCTGAGTGGTGCAGAGCTGTGAGGCAAGTGCTCCTTTGTGGCCGGTCAGTGGGTATGTGGGGGACAGTACGTGACTGTGGAGACGAGGTGGGAGAGATCTGTTGCTAGACTACACAGGAAGGATTATTTAAGGGTTATTTTGGCCTGAGAAGACCTCAATGAGACTTTTGTCATATTTTCAGAGGGATTACTTGTCACTACAGATGCAACAACCACAAGGCGGCTAAGCTGTAGGGAAGATTACAGTTGGACATTTGCACGCAGCTTGGCAGTGGCTTTATCTCTTTGTGTGTGTGCTTAATGCCTCCTCTATGTAATGTGTAGCAACCTATCCCAATCATATTGCTGTTATGTACTACAGCCAAAAGATGAAGATTATGCTTCCCTAGTAAGCATTTATGTAACCTTTCCCAGAACGTTACCAACTGTCTATAAGCTGGCAAAGTTAAACAGTAATGTTAGTGTTAAACAGAATTTACACCTGTTCCTTCTTATAAATACTTCTCTATTTTCTGAATACGTACAAAATAAAACTGAAATTCCAGGGAGAACTGTTTGAGGAGAAGCAAGTGTTCCTTCTGAAGACAGACCCTTGCCAGAGCTGCAGCTGTGCTGGAGGCAACGTCACCTGCCACGACATCTGCGGCGATTCGTCTGCTGTGAGGCTGCCCGGAGACTGAAGCGAGAAAGAAGCCTGGTACCTGTGAACACGAAGCGTCCGCTACTGTTATTGTCCTAGAATCGAACAGATCCAATTGTTGTGCTAAACAGAAAGTGCATTTATTGGGGATGGGTTGGTTGGGGGCTATTTGTAGATGGAGGTCTTGTATTTTTATCCACATTGGATACTGTAATGTACAAAAATTGTGGGTGATGCTTGTGTCTTTTCAGAAAGCGAGGATGTTACTTACCACTTGTATAATTCTTATGTATTTGATGCATAGGGAATTAATATTTTTGTTATTATTATTATTATTATTATTATTATTATTATTATTATTATAGAGTTCTAATTTCTCTCTCAAATTTGGTTCAGTGCTTCTGCCACATTTTCTCAAATTCTATTTGTTTTAATTTATTTTCAGTATCACTCCATGCACTAGTTTATAACATGAAGGATAGAATGAACGCTAGACTAGTAGTATTTTAAACTCTCACATTGTACATTAAATGCCTTAGAACTGTAGCACTTCGGGATGTCACCACTGACAGATTCCATCCCATTGTCTGAACAGCATCGATTAAAAACTCATGTGATACTTAATAAATCATTATCTTGTGTGTAATGAATAAGCAGATAGACAGCAAGAGTATATTTTGAAATAGTTTGTGGAATATGCACTTTGAAAAGCACATTAGGGAGATCATGTAGATGTATATAGTTATCATTAAGCACACATGGAAGAAAAAGTGCAAACTAGATGGTATTGCCGTATGGTGAAATATGAGACTGCCTCCCTGCATACTGCACTATTCCAGTGCATCTCTTTCCTTCACCTTTGCTGGAAATCAGTTTAATTCCCCTTTCTGTGAATATCTGAATGAATACAACAATGTTACCTCATAATCGACTTTGTTGCTAAACAAGATAAGGATAGCAGTGCAACATATTTCTACATTTACAGTTCACAGAGCTTTTGATATGTACGTGATCCTTTATTTTCTTCCTTATGATGCTGGATACTCAGAAGAGGTCATTTTGATTTTTTGTGTGTCATGGTACACACAGATTTTAATTAGATTTTTTATAGGACTCCATGTAATAATTATTGCTAATTCATAAGTAACTGTTTGATTTGTGACATTATTTTTATCAGAACATTTGAAACAATTATTTTTCCACAATGTGCTTATAGTTTACAATCAAATAATTTTCTAATTTGTAATACTTATACCCCACACATGAGAGATGTGCTATTAAATATTTACACCTTTCCTCAGTCGGCCTAATATATGGAAAATATGGACACTTGACCAATGAGAGCAATAACAGACTGCAGTAAAGTCCTAGTAAAATGTTCATTTTTTTAACAGATTGTAGTAGTTTATCTGTTTCTGGAAACACCTTAGGAGTAGTGCACTATCAAACTTAGAGATACTGATCCTCATGAACTACATTGTCTTCCATAAATTTTCTCCTGCACATTATTAGACAGCATGTGTTGCATATCAAATTATAAAACTTTATACATGTTGAAAGTCACTAGTTATTACATTGTGAAATTGCCATTTATATTTATTCAGTTACAATGGGAAATTCTGACTGATTGTTGTTATATTATATATAGTTACATCCTGTACAATAAATTTTATGTGTATTTTGAGATTGTAATTTATCTGATGTTTGGAGTAGAATAAATACCTACAGAAAGACTTGCTCTGTTAGTTCCACACATATCTATGTGTATGTGCCTTTACATCCATATTTCTTCTTGTGACTGTGCATGTCTGATGAAAAGTGCATTCAACTTACAATACATTACTCATCATAACAAGAGCTATTATTATTGGCAATAACAAATTGTTTTGGATTTTGAAGTTGTGTGTCTTTGCTTGAACAGAATGGGATTAATAGGGTCAGGTTTTTTTTTTTTTTTTTTTTTTTTTTTTTTTTTTTTTTTTTTTTTTTTTTTAGCAAAACACAAGTTATTCATTTCTAATTACATGTTTTGCCATTGTTGTGGCATCCTCTTTGTGTGTTTGTTTATTTCTTCCACAGATTACATTTCATCATTCTGTGATTGTCTAATGGTTTCATTCCATAATTAATACAGAATGCCATTGTTGTTTTTGTTGTTGTTGTTGTTGTTGTCGTCACAGGCCTGCCCAGAGCCTTGAGAGAGATAAGTTTTTTAAGCTTATTGCACCCTTTTTTAAGTAGCCAATTTGTTCCTTGTGTTCTTCTACATGTAGCTTAGGAACTGTGTTGCAAATGAATAACAGCAGAAAACTGTGGACAAGCATGAGGACATCATCACAAAGAAAAAAAAAAGAAAGAAAGACAAATCAAGGAGCCAAAAAAAGCAGCAGGCCTGCTAAAATATACTACTTAATTTATAAATCTGTAATGGAAATTGATTGACAGCTACACGATAATGAAAATCAGCATAAAGAGTAAATAAATGAATGGCTGTCACAATTTTCATGAAATATGCTTGGGTTAATCAGAACAAATAATTGTGTTTTGCTTGAAAATAATAAGTGCAGGTGTAAAGCCACAAATTTTTCCTAGAAGTTAGCTCATGAAAAACTTCTCAACATTAATTTCAAATTTTATTTGGAATTTTTAAGCTGTTTCAGAAAGGTGTCCACACCTCAGCAGCAAACGGCATTGATAATTTGCCTTAATATAGACCTATAGGAGATAGCATTTTACATGGTCACTATGAAAACTGTTTGTATCATGTTGATTTTGTCTTAGTGGATGCACATTGTCCACAATCAGACCCCAAACCGAGCCCTGTGATACTGATTGCCTTCTGCAGCTTATGGAAGGATTACCATATTACTCTCCTTTGGATACCCACATTACATTGCGAGTCCCTGGTTTTACTATCGCGGCAGCCAATTTTCCTATTAGGGATACTGTCTGACACACATTACTAATAAATTCTCTTGCAATGTAATGCCTGCAGCAAGATGATGCTACACAACAGACAATGTGTTTATAATGATTTGTATTTTCAGGCACAATCACATTTAAATTTTTAGATTGCCAGTTTTCACCGTATCACACAGCCATCTACAGATCTAAAAATAAAGATTAAAACTTGTATGTAATTTGACATACAAGATAAATTACACATTCAGTATTCTTCTTTTATTTGTTTTGGCCATCTAAGGACAACATTAACTCATGTCAGCTTTGTTTATTCTTATCTTTATTCTTGTACAGTACTCTTTCAGTCTCATACTGGGCAAATTTTTTCTGTCAATAATGATTTTTCCCTGTGTCTAATTCTGTCTCAGAAACACTGACAGCCTGAATTTTTATTTTGAAAGTCACCCTGTCTCTAATCTCTGTTTCCTGTCATCCTTTCCTCCAGATCCCCTTGAACCTCTCAGTATTTTGGTTCTCTTGTTACCAAGAAACTGTGTTATTTGATTTGTCAATTTCCTCCAATCTGTTTTAAGGATGTTTCCAAAGACCATTCTATTTCAAGGTGGTGTTAAAGATTCTCTCTATCTGAGTATACAGTTCTCAGTTTGCTCATCTTTTGTATTGACTGTCTCCTGCACCAGTATCTTCCTCAGAATCCTTCTTTTCACTAGCTCCACCCTCATAAGTAATTCTGTTCTTATTAGGTTCAGACATTCTACTGTGTACAATGTTTCACGGTTGATCACTGTCTGATAATGTCTCAGTTTTCCATTGATCATATGATTCTTCTTATTACAGATGAGTTTTTATGCTAAATTCATTTTGTTGGTTCGTGCTTGCATTGCTTCTCTTCCATTCTCCTAGGTATTTAAATCCCTCCACATTCTGAATTTTCTCTCCTTCTCTTGTCATCTACCTATGAACTGTCATCATGTTCAGCATCCACTTTGTTTTCTCAGTAGATATCTGCTGACATGCTTTAGCCACTTGTCTCTGAAGTTGTGTCATTTGATTAGCTGTCTCTTCTAATGATTCTGACGGTATCACAATACCATCTGCAAATGCCAAACAGTCCACCCACATTCCTTTCCCTCCTCTCTCTCTCTCTCTCTCTCTCTCTCTCTCTCTCTCTCTCTCTCTCTCTCTCTCTCTCTCTTTTCTTTTTCTTTTTTTTCCCCCAGTTTTATTCCCCCTACTCCTTTCATTTCTCATCGCCATTTCCTAACCACATTATTGGGACACAGTTAAAGAGTAACGAAGAGAGTCCATCTCCCTGGGTGTGTCAGGGTTTGATCTCGAAAGGTTCTAAAAATTTTCATGTAGACCTAGGATGTCATGTTACTTAAGGTCTGTTTAATCATTTCACTGGGTTTTCTATTCGAATTCACCTCCTACAAAATTTAGAACAGTGTTAGTCTATTTACAAACATGGGGTGTTTTATGTCTACGCTGCACAGAGTGGCCGCGCAGTTTGAGGCACCATGTCACAAATTGTATGGCCCCTCCCGCTGGAGGTTCAAGTTCTCCCTCTGGCATAGACGTGTATGTTGTTCTCAGCATAAGTTAGTTTAAGTAGTGCATAAGTCTAGAGACTGATGACCTCAGCAATTTAGTCCCTTAGGAACACACACACACACACACACACACACACACACACACACACACACACACATACACACACACATATTTAAAGTCTTGAATAATTCTTGCTTCTCTGTTTTTGATAGATAATTAGCAGTTTCAGACTCAAGATTTGTTGTGTGCATGATCTGGCCATTCTGAAGCCGACACATAACTCATCAGTTTGTGTATCTGAATGTTATAATACAGTGCCTGACAAAAAAAAAGGGAAGTGCCCAGGAGAGCGGGAGGAAATGAAATGAAATTTCAGAAGTCCAGATGGTATGTGGTTTTATTTCAGTGGTTACAAAACTGAGTCAAATTTACAAAGAACTTGGCAACTGAAGCCCACTTATCAGTAGGAAGTTGCACCTCTGTAGATTGAATCCATGCTCTGATTCTGCCGGGAAGGGTGTCACGAAGCTGTTCTGTCCTCTCCCAAGGCGAGCCGTTCCCCAACTGTGACAACAGGCCCTTTACATCCTGAATACTTGCACGATAACATACTTTACATTCGAGTCAGTCCCGTGGATGTTCTGTCTGGGAGAGGTCTGAGGATCTTGATGGCTACAGGAGTGCCTCAGCATTACACAGACAGATACGTGCCACATATGGATAAGCATTCCATGATACTGTCATACGAGAGGTGACAAGAGAGAAGACACAGGAATGTCCATGTTTTACCACTGTGCCACCAGCATTCCCTCACTACTGGCGGTGACCTGAAATTGTACCATATGACTTTCCACACTATGACACCAGGAGTAACACTGCACTGCTATGCCTCTCCGAAGCATTGGAAGAATGGGACACCTCCTCAGATCACCACCACATTCGCCAGTGAAGGAAGAGGTTATGATACACTCGGTGTACATTATAGTGATCTTCCCTAGTGGTGGTCAGGCAGAGCTGACCAGAAACTTGATGAGTAGTGTGCCTGCCCTAAAGTTCCCAGCATCTGGATATTGTACCATTCAACCAGCCGGACAGATGGAGACCCACAATGTCAGGTGTCGATAATGTTGTCTCACACAAATGTGTGGCACTTCTGTGATCTTTGCAGTGATTGTAACCTACTTCAACTAATATCTGACCAAACCAACAGGTACACTACAGCAAAAATATGTATAGTGACACTGTTCCCACAACATTCTGCATGGTGGGACTGAAGAAAAGTTACAGAGGAAGAAATGGTGTGCTACTGAATATGGTTTCACAAAAGTGCAAGAACGTGCTGGACTGGCTTTTCAAGAGAATGGTTACAATTTTCTGATTTCTTTTCAGACTGTTTTACTTGCAGCCAATTTATGTAAATTTTCTAGGCACTTCATGTTTCTAATCCAGAGAGTGCTACACATGTCAGCACTCAGGTTCAGTCACATCCAAGTAAAGTGAAGAATGTGTCAGATTACTTGTCTGGCAAGTTTCTCAAAATTTATTATCCATATAGATATTTAGCTGCTGATGAATCTACAATATCATTTGACAGTTGAGTGTTATTTGAAATGTACAATCCTCAAGAATCAACAAAATAGAGACCCAGAGTTTATGTGATTTCTGATTCATCAAACAATTGTACTTGCAGTTTGATACCCTCCTTTGATGCTGTAAAACAGTCATTGATTCATTCAGAGTTGAATTTTTCTGAGAGAATGGCTCTACAATTGCTGGTTAATATCATAAATGCTACAGGGAAATCAGAGTATAATTTCTACACTGCCCATTTTTATACAGGTGCTGCATTAGCTGTCAAACTGAAACAGAATGTTCATCTCACAGGAATGATTCAGGCTAATTGCAAGAACTTTCCAGCTGCAATCAAGTAACATTTTGCGTCTGAAGAAGTGTGAAACAAAATGCCTCAGCAATAACAAAATGACAGTTATGGCTCAGCAAGATACACGAACTGTTCTCATTCTTTCTACAAAAGCAAATAACTTAATGTCACTCATAGAAAGGAGAAACAGAAATGAAAGGGAAGAAATAATGAAATCAGATGAGATTATTGGTTATACTTTGAAGATGGATGTAGTTGATTCATCTGCCATTTTATTTCCATTTATGGTTTTCTAATGAAAAATGGGAAGTACTGGCAAAAACTGTACTTCTGGTTTTCAGAAGTTAGACTTGTAAAAAACTATTTGCTATACAAGAGTCACTGCAAGAAAAACAACATGAAAAAACTGCCTCACTATGTATTCTGTAAAAGTGTTATAAGAGATTTAGTTGGTGAAGAAAAAATCCAGGACTGAAACGACACTATTGTTCAGCTTCTGACGAATAGCAACAATTGAATGAAAAGTTTTACATTATCAACAAGCTTCCTGGGAACAAAAGCATAAGGACTGTGCTGTATGTTCAGACAGCAAAACGAAAATGGTGGGTGTGAAACTATGTATTAATACAAAACTTGAACATGAAACCCAGTTCTCCATCCCTGATGAGTGTTTGAAAAAATATAATTCATTGAAAAGCTTCATACTCTGTTTTGAAAATGAATTTGAATGAAAGTGCACTTTTTTTAATGTATACCCACTTGTTGGTCAGGGCCTCACTATTTCCACAAAGAGACCAAGCAATTCTCTGTGGGGGACAGCAATTTAAATAAGATTTTGTGGAACCACTGTGTATCTGTCGTATGGAGTGCAAAGAGTGCCGTCCGCTATAGTCGAGCAGTTCTAGGCACTTCAGTCTGGAACCACACGGCTGCTACAGTCACAGGTTCAAATCCTACCTCAGGCATGGATGTGTGTGATGTCCTTAGGTTAGTTAGGTTTGAGTGAAATGAGAAACAAAAACGGTATGTCTAATAAGTCGTGAAACAGAACTGCTGGCCAGTACTTAGCAGCTTCAGGAGGCAATAATACTTCCACTTCGATAGCAGCCACCCAATCCACACTGAGAAAGCCCTTCTTACAGCCTCACCATCCATGGTAGTCAAATCTGTAGTGACTAGCCTCCAAATATGCCAAGGGTCTCACTGAGGCCTTCACAGACCAAAATTACCTTCCCAACCTTGCCCAGAAATGGATCTCCAACATTTGTCTCCACAGTCACCTACCTCCCCAAAGTCTGTCTGCAAAGGAGCACTCCTCTTGTGACACAACACCACCAAGGACTGGAGAAACTGAATCACTCTCTCTCTGCCAGGATTTTGACTATCTCTCATTTTGCCTGTAAATGAGAAACATCCTCCCCAACTCTCCGACGGTACTAATAATGCAGACCACCCAACCCTTGGAATGTCATTGCCCATTCCTACTCATCTCTGCTTCCAACCCCTTGTCTCATAGCTCATATCCCTGCAATAAACCCAGATGCAAGACCTGTCTCATACATCCCCTTACTACAACCTACCCCAGTCCTGTCACTGGCGTCTGGTATCTGCTACACCATCAAAGACAGTGCCACCATGTGCTCTATATCACCAAACTGTGGCTGTGAGGCAGTTGGACGACCCAGTTGCTGAACATGCCTCCCAATACAATGCACTTCATTTTAATGACTGTTTCACAGCCTGTGCTGTCTTGATTCTTCCCACTGACGACAGCTTTACTAAACTACACAAGTAGAAACTCTTCCTACAACATATCCTTTATTCCCATAAGCCCCGTGGCCTCCAACTGCCTATCCCCTTCCCTGTTCCCACTATAATACACAGATACCTTCTATCCCACCAATCCACCAACAAGTCCTTTCCCTTTCCTCTTCCCTACATCCCCTTCCTTCTCCCCCCCCCCCCCCCCCCCCCTTTCCAGACCTAGCAGCCTGGTCCAGTAACCACCATGTTGTTCCTGTTCCTGCATGTTCCCCCAGTCAGTACTAGCATCTTCCCCCAGCTCTACCTTGCTTGCTATCCCTCCCCCTCCCCACATCATGCCACCTCCTTACCTCCACTACCGACCACATCAGATTGCCAGTCACGTCAGATGCAATCGCAGTTCAGCCCTAACAGCCAGAGATAGTAGTTGTGTGCATGTGAGTTGTGGAAAGTGAAGATTATAAGGGAGTAGTTTGTGTTGTTGCCCCAGATGACACGAATATTTTGTCTGGATTTGTAAATGGTGGGTCCTTAAGGTATGGCAATACACGAACAAAGAGAGGTAAGTTTAAACAGTTTTATTAACAAAGGCAGATTATAAAATACTCACACTATGCATACCCATCATCACTGTGTCTGACATCCTAACACCGGCTAAATACAGTTGTATCGAAAGGCTCTATGGTTGAGCTAAGGAAAGAGACATATTCGCACCTGAGGCCACACTGGTTAGTATGGTGCACTGTGGACAGTGGCCGGTGGCATACTCTCTGTGTCATGCTCCGGCCAGAAACACATACACTGACCAAGAAAATTGTCAGCATTCCAGATAGGTCAGCTGGCGAGCGCTTGTTATGTACCATACGCCTGCACCCAACCCGTAGACCCTTACATCACTCTCTCCAGAGAAAAAGAGCAACCATAGGTGAATCAAAACAACCTCCTGGGTGTTATGAATCTGTTTTGCCATTTGTGGCATCAGAAGGCATTGCAACATGTATTTCATTTGCAGACACAGTAACGTTCGGTACAGAGAAGCATGCCTTCAGGATGACAATTTCATACATGACAAATGCTGTTGACAAAAGACAAATTAATAACAGTAATAAAAACACGATACTGACCATCAAGTATGCATTAACATTACTGGATGAATTGAAGGACTTAATTCTATGTTCTAAGACAGACACTGCCTACAGGAAAATTAAAGAGACCTTTGGAGATAAGAGAACCACTTGTATGAACATCAAGACCTCAGATGGAAACTCAGTTCTAAGCAAAGAAGGGAAAGCAGAAAGGTGGAAGGAGTATATAGATGTACTTGAGGACAATATTATGGAAATGGAAGAGGATGTAGATGAAGATGAAATGGGAGATACGATACTGCGTGAAGAGTTTGACAGAGCACTGAAAGACCTGAGTCAAAACAAGGCCCCCGGAGTAGACAACATTCCATTGGAACTACTGACGGCCTTGGGAGAGACAGTCCTGACAAAACTCTACTATCTGGTGAGCAAGATGTATGAGACAGGCGAAATACCCTCAAACTTGAAGAAGAATATAATAATTCCAATCCCAAAGAAAGAAGGTGTTGACAGATGTGAAAATTACCGAACTATCAGTTTAATAAGCCACAGCTGCAAAATAATAACACGAATTCTTTACAGACGAATGGAAAAACTAGTAGAAGCCGACCTCAGGGAAGATCAGTTTGGATTCTGTAGAAATACAGGAATACGTGTGGCAATACTGACCTTACGACTTATCTTAGAAGCTAGATTAAGGATGGGCAAGCCTACGTTTCTAGCATTTGTAGACTTAGAGAAAGCTTTTGACAATGTTGACTGGAATACTCTCTTTCAAATTCTGAAGGTGGCAGGGATAAAATACAGGTTATTTACAATTTGTACAGAAAGCAGATGGCAGTTATAAGAGTCGAGGGACATGAAAGGGAAGCAGTGGTTGGGAAAGGAGTAAGACAGGGTTGTAGCCTCTCCCCAATGTTATTCAAACTGTATAGTGAGCAAGCAGTAAAGGAAACAAAAGAAAAATTCAGAGTAGGTATTAAAATCCATGGAGAAGAAATAAAAACTTTGAGGTTCGCCGATGACAATGTAATTCTGTCAGAGACAGCAAAGGACTTGGAAGAGCAGTTGAATGGAATGGACTGTGTCTTGAAATGAGGATATAAGATGAACATCAACAAAAGCAAAACGAGGATAATGGAATGTAGTCGAATTAAGTCAGGTGATTCTGAGGGGAATTAGATTAGGAAATGAGACACTTAAAGTACTAAAGGAGTTTTGCTATTTGGGGAGCAAAATAACTGATGATGGTCAAAGTAGAGAGGATATAAAATGTAGGCTGGCAATGGCAAGGAAAGCGTTTCTGAAGAAGAGAAGTTTGTTAACATCGAGTATAGATTTAATTGTCAGGAAGTCTTTTCTGAAAGTATTTGTATGGCGTGTAGCCATGTATGGAAGTGAAACATGGACGATAAATAGTTTGGACAAGAAGAGAATAGAAGCTTTCAAAGCTGCATCAAACCAGTCTCAGGACTGAAGACCAAAACAACAACAACAATTCTATGTGCTGCTTCAATGAAGTTTAACTCATTATTGGAAGAAATTACATTTTCATGGATACCTTAACTAAATTAGTGTCTTCAGAAAAATGGATAGGGAATGCTTTCCATATGTTAATACGTATGAATCATTGTAATAAACAGATTACATTTTTGTTAATGGTAAATGTCCAGTTGCACGAAATGTTGTTGGCAATACACTAGGCATATCAAATATTTCACATGATAAATCGCAATGTGTGGCATTCGAGATTAATCCCCTATTATTCAGTATGAGTGTAAAGGGTAGCTGAGGTGTATCATAATTTTTAAATGTAAATGTGATATCAAGGGTGGAGTTAAATGAGAAAATTATACCTTCAGAACATCGTTTAAGAAATGGATGATAAAGGTGCGTTAAAATTCTAGGGCAATCATCTCTTGGAGGATGATTCATAAACAATTCTTTCTCACAGCTGTACACTCTACTAGCTAAGAATACTGCCAGTTCAGGGCAAATTAACTTATGACTACGTTTACACATATGCAAATCATTTTCATTTAAGGACACAAAAATCTTCGATTTTTGCTGATCAGTAGATAATCATTCAGTACGTACTTCGCATGAATACCTGCCTATCTCCATTTCAGGGTAAGTATAAATCTTATACATTTCAAAATTATGCTTCGATATAGCAATGGGTATAGAAACAATAACAGTTAATTCATCTTCAATCATTAAAGAGTTTGTGGTGGTTGACTTATAGTAATCATATAAATTGTAAGAGTTAACAGGGTAAATCGTAGTATAGGTTGCATCTAGCTTTCGTTCAATAGATAGTAGGATCTGTAAAAATTATTCTGGATGTAGCAGTACACTGCTCAAACAATCATTTTAACTACTTTCTAAGGCTGTTCTTAAGTTAAGGGCATCAATCCTAGCATTGGATAAACTATCAGTAATCCTTAAAGGAGTGTTTAAGTGTGCACTCACAGCATTTAATCCTTGGAATAGTTCTTGGATATTTGCATTCATTTCATTACAGATTACATGGAAATGTGAGATAAATTGATTTACAATCTGTTCAGTGCAAACTGTGTGGTTAGTAACGGTTCTTTGCATATTCTTTAATACAATAATTTTATTAGAGAGGGTAGTTGAATCTGTACTGGGCTGTTGTTCAAGAGCTAATATTTTGCCTTTAACTTCCAGTAGATCTCAACTAGTTAAAGTACCAAATACAGTATGAAGGATACTCCATCCAACATTGAACCAGGCACATTTTTGCCTAATTAAAGTTTTGTGTGGCAAAAGCTTTCAAAAACAGTAAATCTCTTGTTCATAATTAGCAAATGTAGACTCTACCCGCATTTTGGCTGTGATCCAGTTATTATACCAAGATGTACTCATTTCAAAAGTTGTTAACAGAATGAATTAGATCAATCAGCTTCTTTATAGAATTTAACTGTTGCTGGATTTCACTCAGATTGTAATTGAGGACAAGTTTTGCAATACTTGTTGAAACTACTGTGTCTGATAGTGGTTCAAACAAAAAAAAAACAAAAACCTGTACTCTGTGGTACTATTATTTCAGTGTTAGTAGAATACACTACCATAGCAAACATTAGAATAAAAATGATCATGGTTAATTAGTTCTAAATACTAGAGTTAACAATGAACATAAAATAAATGAGATTCTTGTGGTACCCTCATGCAATAGCTTCAATACTAAATTTTCCCAACACATTCACATAAGCACATGGCAGAAATAAACACACACATTGCACTCTCACATACTACACACGTTTATACAGATTGTAGTGGTGTCCAAAACAGGATCGCTCGAAATGTGGCAATGCCTCGGCCTCAAAGTCTGGACTGCAACCTCCCAATTCTCGCTTCCTGGGTTTGAGAACAGCAGGTGTGCCTCTCAGTCGGTCCTCGTCGCCTAACGACACTACAGGAATCAAACAAAAGGGCAGTTGGAGCTTAAGAGTGACTGGCGACAACACCTCCAAGACTGGATATGGTCCTTTCCAAAACTTCTTAAACTTTTTGACTTGGCTCTTCTTTAACACCATGTTGCTTAGACAAACCAGATCTCCAACTCAATACTGTGGCACTGCTGCTTGGCAGCTGTGTTGTCTTGCTTTCTGAAGAAAGGATTGATGATTTTGCTGTTTCACTCCCCTCCATGCTTCCTTTAGCTCGTGTGCTAGATCCCTTACGTGTTTGTTGCTGATTCCGGCAGTCGATCTTGCAAAGTCCAAGAGCGAATGCATTCTTCTTCTGTAGACAATGTCATACAGACTTAGACCAGTTGAGCTGTGCATTTTATCATTGCAACAACTTACCATGTACGGTAAACAGACATCAATTAATAATTGTTCCGTGGACTCGCTCAACTCTTCCCTTTCCTTCACAGTGTGCTGGTGTAGTCCTTAACTGAGTTATTTGCACGAGCTTACAAGACTGTTTAAGTAATTCACTCATAAAATTTGTTCCTTGATTGCTAATTATACTTAATGGCGATCCAAACTTAAGAATCCATTCTCTTACAAAAACTTTAGCTATAGTCTCAGCGCTCTGATCAGATATGGTATCACGAGAAGGTATCTAGAGAAATGATTTAATGTTGTCAATATGTATTTCTTTCCATCTTTAGTCTAAGGCAACAGTCCTATGACATCTAATCCTACTCGTTCAAATGGTTCACTTGTCTCTGGCAGTTCTTACAATGGTGCTCTACTTTTTCCTACATTATTCCATCTGTTACAGGAATCACACTGCGAAACAAAGTCAAAGACATCAGCTTTGTGGCTCGACCACCAAAACATTTGAGCTATTTTAATGTTTATTGATTTTTTACTGCAATGTCCTGATAATAAAGAATCATGTTGTTCTCTCACGATTTGCTCTTTCATGCTTTGTGCAGTAACTAAGTGGTTTCCTTCACTAGTAATTTTTTACAATAATCAATCTATTTTGACAAAATGCTCATCATTTTTCCATAATTTGCATTGTGGATCTTCTTCTTGAGCTGCCTTTAACTCTTCTTCTCAACTTATTGTAACACAAACACAGACTTTTCGACTCATTGCATCAGCATTCATATGTTGTTTACCAGGTCGGTGAATAACCTTAAATGGGTACTCACTCAGTCTTAATGCCCATCTTGTTAATCTGGAACTTGGATGCTTTACGCACAACAACTATTTAAGTGCCGAATGATCTGTAATAACTGTAAATTCCCTTCCTGTTAAGAAACATCTGTTATGTGTTATACCAAAAACCAAAGTAGAAAGCTCCTTCTCAGTAGTAGTATAATTACATTCTGCTTTTTTTAATTGTCTGGAAGCAAATGAGATTGGATGTTCATGACTATCAACTTCTTGAGACAAGATTGCACGTATGGCAAAATTGGATGCATCTGTTGAAAGAATAAAAGGTTTACTAAAATCCAGACAGGCTAACACTGGTGCTGTGGTTAGAGCAGTCTTAAGTTCTTCCATTGCCTTTTTGCATTCTGTTGACCAATTAAATGCAGCTCCTTTCTCCAGTAGTGTGTCACTGGACATGCTATATTCACATAACTGGCTGTAAATTGTCTGCAGAAATTTGACAGATGATGATTGTAGTTCTTTCAAATTCTGTGGTTCAGAAAAATTCCTTACATCATCAGTTAATTTTGTATCATGTTGAACACCGTCACTGGTTATAACATGACCAAAATAGTTAACTTCACTTTGTGCAAAATGATATTTATCTATTTATAAAGACAGATTTGTGCTTCTCATATGCCCAAAAACAGCTTGTAGTTCTCAGTATGCTGCTTCATGTTTTCAACAAAAATTATTACATCATCAAGGTAAACAAGCACTTCTGTTGGGGTGAGTCCTAATAAAACTGAATCCATCAGGCGTTGAAATGTAGCTGGAGCATTACAAAGTCCAAATGGCATACGAAGACACTTGTACATTCCTGCTGCAGTTACAAATGAAGTTTTTGCTTGATCATCTGGATACATTGTTAACTGGAGATAACCACTTGTTAAATCACATACTGAAAAAATTCTGCATCTTCCCAAGTAATCCAAGGTTTCCACTAAATTTGGTAAGGGGTAAATGCCAGGTGTGGTCACAGCATTCAAAGATCGGTAATCAACACAAAAACGGAAGTGGGGGTCACCAGAAATGCATTTCTTCCTTACAATTACAACAGGCAAACACCACGGTGCATCTGAAGGATCTCTTGGTTTTATAATTCCGGCTTCTAATTGTTCTTTACCCATGTCTTCTACAAACTCTCTTTGACTAAATGATATTCAGTAAGGTTCCCGTGTGATTGGGCCTGCATTTCCTGTATGAATACGATGCTGAACTAAATGAGTGACAGGTAAATTTGCACATTCTCGGAATAAATCTGCGTACTCCAACAAAACAGGAACTAAAATCTTCCGTTCATCATCTGTCAAATGTTCTATCTTCTTTCAAATCTTGCGCTTCAGTTCATTATTAACTTTGTCTCCTCATTGTAATTTTGTGGAACTGTTACTAAAATCTGTGTTCATAACTGCAGCATTTGTTACCTCATCTGGAATTTGTATTACGTCACTTTTACTTATGCTTGACATTTCAGCAACTTTCGTTCCTCATGGCAAAACAACATCCTCGTTGCTCATATTCGTTATTGTAACCGAGGTTTTCATGACATTCTGTCTCATCATTGTAGCGACACCTACACTTCTGGCAACATAACAATGCATTGTATCCAGTAACTCACTTTTCTCGGATCGGTCAATTAATAACAAAGTTTCTTCCTTGAATCAGGGTGACTCAACTTTGCTGAGGCTGATCAATTTGAACATCAACTCGGATGGTCTGAACTGATGCATCGTTTGGGTGGTCCAGTCCCACAACATCAGTATTGCTGCTCCTTCAAGTATGATCTGAAGAACTATTTCCTAGATTGTAGTTCTTACGGCCTAGTCTGATCTTTCTTTCTGTGACAAATATCTCTGCCTCATTAATGGACAAGAAATTAGATCCAAGTACACCTTAGTTTTGTGTTTCATTATTAGAAACTACTGGTACCCTTGCTGCTTCTCCATTGTTATGTAGCTTTCCTCCGTTTAATCCTCACACTTTTAATAATGGCGGTTTCAATGTATCCTGTTTATCTATGCAGCACCACATTAATGAGGTCTGTGCTCCTGTGTCAATAAGTAGTTTGATGTTTTTCCCGCAATATACAGCACCTATCACAAAGTCATTTTTGGTCTTATTTTCACTGGAACTAACAGGAATCACTGTCTCTGGAAGGGGCAGACAGAGTGGTGGCCCTTACATCCCTGTACTCATTTAAAGATCTGGCAGATTGTCTGTTAGAATGAGATTTTCACTCTGCAGATGAGTGTGCACTGATATGAAACTTCCAAGCAGATTAAAACTGTGTGCCGCACCGAGACTTGAACTCGGGACCTTTGCCTTTCATGGGCAAGTGCTCTACCAACTGAGCTACCCAAGCATGATTCACACCCTGTCCTCACAGCTTTACTTCTGCCAGTACCTCATCTCCTACCTTCCAAACTTAACAGAAGCTCTCCTGTGAAGGTTTGCACTCCAGCTGGACAGCTTTGTACTGACCAAGCAAATTGTCAGCATTCCAGATAGGCCGGCTGGTGAGTTCCCGTTATGTAGCATATGGCTGCATGCAACCCATAGACCTTTACAAGATATTGAATGCACAGAAAGGTCTGCATACAGTCTGGACCTAAACCATAAGGCACATGCCTGAGTAGATGTGTTTCTCAATGAACATCCTCTTTCCGAACTGCAAGAAATGAAAACCACCCTGAGAGAGGAGTGAGACACTATTCCCAAAGAACTCCCCAACAGTTTAGTAGCTGGTATGAAAAACAGGGCCAAATTTTGCATTAGAGCCTGAGGGGGGGATACTCCTCACTGAGAGTGCAGCATCAACCTTTATGTTGGGAGACTGAACTGTGCCAAACATGACCTTGTTTATGTCTGTTATCCTGCTTTTGCATGTGGTGAAATGTGTACCATTTTTCGTTATAAAGTATTCCATTCCACCTCTATTACATGTGTACTGTGTTTCATGTCATCCATCATTCTGTGTGATTATCCTTGTCTAACAATGTCTCTGTTCCTTATGTTCCTTGGCATTTGTCAAGTAGTGTACAAGAAATAGTATAGTTATCTTTAAATCTTAACATACAGTTGAAAGCACTAAACTTGAAGTATAAAGATAGCTGTGACTTCAAATAAAAATATAGTAATTACAGGTTTTTTTACTGAAATGAGTAATATTGTTGATTTATCTGGCTACTCCAGAACTGTGTGTATTTAACACTCCCTGTAAAATCTCCTTCTGTGTGAATTGCATGTACTGAAGGGAATAGAAAAATTTTTGGCTGCTTAGTATGAGAAACATAATTTAATAAGTTAGAAAGTCAGACATGGATTATTCATGATTGAATAATAGCCACAGCACATTAAAGGGATTTACATTAGTGAGAGAGGTACAAATGAGTTATTTCCTAGTGCCATATTTCACGATTGTGGTTAGTTTTATAATCTAGAAAAAAAAAAATAATTGTCTTTCTTTATATCAGTATGCAGGAGGCAGGGGGCTTCTCTGATGAGCTGATTTGGAGAACACTTTTATTCCTTTTATGTTTTGAGCATGAAACTGGAAAGTTACAGACTGAAAGCTCTTGTAAAGGGTGAACATTACACTCTCTTAATTTTTACATACTGCATAAGCAGCCAAGACACAGTCGAAACCAGCCAGGAATTAGTCTCTTTTCACATACCTCTTTTGACAGCCTTGAAGAATCAGTAAACTCCTTTGCCTTCTCTACAGTAAAAGGTAAATTATTATTATTAAATAATGAACAAATATATTTCCATTTGCCCAAACTCTATTCAATGCTAAAAAAATAATAAACCAGAATGAGACAAAACAAGATCAACCTTAACATATATAATCTTTTCAAACAGAGATCATAATATTCCATCTGTCACTGAAGTTATTTATTGGAACTCTACACTATCCCCTTGGGTAAAGTCTGTGTAGTTCATACTCACACTGTTGAGCCCAATGTTTCACTTCACAAAATGCTTGTTACGTACTATCTTTAACATGTGCTATAGTGTTCTTGCATATTTTAAAATCTTAGTATCCATCGTTGTCCATACTGCTTAGAGATTCATTTATATATCAGCTTGTTCAGTAATATGAAATGGTCTTTCTTTCAGTTTTTCAATTAAATTAAAACTAACAATATTGTCTTTAGATATAAAAAATCATTCTATCTTACCTAATTACAAGACACAACTTATGTCTTATCACATTAGCTTCATAAAATTTGATTTCCCTCTTTGTACACATTTTATACATTCATATTTCAATAATACGATAAAACAAGTGTTTTTCAGAAAAATAGTTCCTGTTCTTTTTACCCGAAATGGAAACAAGAAAAAATTCCTACATAGGTATATTTTCTCTTCGCGTAACATATTGGATGATTAAAATCGTTGGATGAATCGTGAATAGGTTGGGTAATTGAATTGCCCATTGATCCATCTGTGAAGTAGCCTTCAAAGCATAGTTTCCTAGTTCTTGTTGCGGTCTTCAGTCCTGAGACTGGTTTGATGCAGCTCTCCATGCTACTCTATCCTGTGCAAGCTTCTTCATCTCCCAGTACCTACCGCAGCCTACATCCTTCTGAATCTGCTTAGTGTATTCATCTCTTGGTCTCCCTCTACGATTTTTACCCTTCACGCTGCCCTCCAGTACTAAATTGGTGATCCCTTGATGCCTCCGACTAATCCCTTCTTCTAGTCAAGTTGTGCCACAAATTTCCCTTCTCTCCAATTCTATTCAATGCCTCTTCATTAGTTATGTGATCTACTCATCTAATCTTCAGCTTTCTTCTGTAGCACAACATTTCGAAAGCTTCTATTCTCTTCTTGTCTAAACTATTTATCGTCCATGTTTCACTTCCATACAAATACTTCCAGAAATGATTTTCTGACACTTAAATCAATACTCAATGTTAACAAATTTCTCTTCTTCAGAAATGCTTTCATTGCCATTGCCAGTCTACATTTTATACCCCCTCTTCTTCGACCATCATCAGTTATTTTGCTCGACAATAGCAAAACTCATTTACTACTTTAAGTGTCTCATTTCCTAATCTAATTCCCTCAGCATCACCCCACTTAATTCGACTACATTCCATTATCCTCTTTTTGCTTTTGTTGGTGTTCACCTTATATCCTCCTATCAAGACGCTATCCATTCCGTTCAACTGCTCTTCCAAGTCCTTTGCTGTCTCTGACAGAATTACAATGTCATCGGTGAACCTCAAAGTCTTTATTTCTTATCAGTGAATCTTAATGCCCACTCTGAACTTTTCTTTTGTTTCTTTTACTGCTTGCTCAATATTGGGGAGAGGCTACAACCCTGTCTCACTTCCTTCCCAACCACTCCTTCCCTTTCATGCCCCTCTACTCTTATAACTGCTATCTGCTTTCTGTACAAATTGTAAATAGCCTTTCGCTTCCTGTATTTTACCCCAGCCACCTTCAGAATTTGAAAGAGAGTATTCCAGTCAACATTGTCAAAAGCTTTCTCTAAGTCTACAAATGCTAGAAACGTAGGCTTGCCTTTCCTTAATCAATTTTCTAAAATACGTCATAGGGTCACTATTGCCTCACGTGTTCCAACATTTCTACGGAATCCAAACTGATCTACCAGTATTTCCATTCATCTGTAAAGAATTCGTGTTAGTATTTAGCAGCTGTGACTTTTTAAACTGATAATTCAGTAATTTTCACATCTGTCAACACCTTCTTTCTTTGGGATTGGAATTATTATATTCTTCTTGAAGTCTGAGGGTAATTCGCCTGTCTCATACATCTTGCTCACCAGATGGTAGAGTTTTGTCAGGACTGGCTCTCCCAAGGCTGTCAGTAGTTCTAAAGGAATGTTGTCTACTCCCGGGGCCTTGTTTCGACTTAGGTCTTTCAGTGCTATGTCAAACTCTTCACGCAGTATCATATCTCCCATTTCATCTTCATCTACATCCTCTTCCGTTTCCATAATATTGTCCTCAAGTACATCGCCCCTGTATAGACCCTCTATATACTCCTTCCACCTTTCTACTCTCCTTTCTTTGCTTAGAACTGGGTTTCCATCTGAGCTCTTGATATTCATCCAAGTGGCTCTCTTTTCTCCAAAGATCTCTTTAATTTTTCTGTAGGCAGTATATATCTTACCCCTAGTGAGATAAGCCTCTACATCCTTACATTTGTACTCTAGCCATCCCTGCTTAGCCATTTTGCACTTCCTGTCGATCTCACTTTTGAGACATTTGTATTCCTCTTTGCCTGCTTCATTTAGTGCATTTTTATATTTTCTCCTTTCATCAGTTAAATTCAATATTTCTTCTGTTACCCAAGGATTTCTATTAGTCCTCGTATTTTTACCCACTTGATCCTCTGCTGCCTTCACTACTTCATCTCTCAAAGCTAGCCATTCTTCCCCTCCGTTGTGGTTGCACCTACAGAACGGCTATCTGTATCGTTGAGGCATGCAAGCCTCCCCACCAACAGCAAGGTCCATGGTTCATGGGGAGGAGTTTTCTGGTACCCGAACAAATATTCAAACAGAAATTAGGTAACACCTTATACTACAAACATACATAAATACACATAAAAATACTATGTTCTCCTTATTACATCATGATTTCATCCTAAGTAAGCTTACATCTGTGATGTCTTGAGTTTTCTCCTTTTTTGTTAACTCATGAGCTTTTAATGAGGACACATTCATTGCCTTCCTTACACATCCTCAATATGCACTTGCATAAGTGTCTTTGTGAAGTTTGCTTCCTATTTTTAAATTCAAATTGTACCTATGTCCATTGGGCAGGAAAAATGCTGGCATGTACAGGGTGTTACAAAAAGGCAAGGCCAAACTTTCAGGAAATATGTTATGTGGACATATGTCCGGAAATGCATACTTTCCATGCACTGAATCTGTTGGTGAGAAGCGTACGAACACTTTGACTAAAATGTGCAGGAGCTCCATCGTGCATGAACCACATGTTGTGTTGTACTTGTAAAGGCACATGTTCTAGCAGCACAGGTAGAGTATCCCGTATTAAATCATGATAACGTGCTCCATTGAGCATAGGTGGAAGAACATGGGGCCCAATCAAGACATCACCAACAATGCCTGCCCAAACGTTCACAGAAAATCTGTGTTGATGACGTGATTGACAATTGCATGCGGATTCTCGTCAGCCCACACATGTTGATTGTGAAAATTTACAATTTGATCACATTGGAATCAAGCCTCATCCGTAAATAGAACATTTGGACTGAAATGAGAATTGACAGATTGTTGGATGAACCATTCGCAGAAGTGTACCCGTGGAGGCCAATCAGCTGCTGATAGTGCCTGCACACGCTGTACATGGTATGGAAACAACTGGTTCTCCCGTAACACTTTCCATACAGTGATGTGGTCAACGTTACCTTGTACAGCAGCAACTTCTCTGACACTGACATTAGGGTTATCTCAACTGCATGAAGAATTGCCTCATCCATTGCAGGCGTCCTCGTTGTTCTAAGTCTTCCCCAGTCGTGAGCTGTAGGCTGGAATGTTCCGTGCTCCCTAAGACACCGATCAATTGCTTTGAACGTCTTTCTGTCGGAACACCTTCATTCTGGAAATCTTTCTCGATACAAACATGCCACACCACAGCTATTGCCCCGTGCTAATCCATACATCAAATGGGCATCTGCCAACTCCACATTTGTAAACATTGCACTGACTGCAAAACCACATTTGTGATGAACACTAACCTGTTGATGCTACGTACTGATGTGCTTAATGCTAGTGCTGTAGAGCAATGAGTCACATGTCAACACAGGCACCAAAGTCAACATTACCTTCCTTCAATTGGGACAACTGGTGGTGAATCGAGGAAGTACAGTACATACTGATGAAACTAAAATGAGCTCTAACATGGAAATTAAGCATTTCTGGACACATGTCCACATAACATCTTTTCTTTATTTATGTGTGAGGAATATTTCCTGAAAGTTTGGCCGTACCTTTTTGTAACACCCTGTATGTGAGTGCATATGTAACAATCAGTACAGTACAGTGGCAACTGGTCTTCTTATCCACCACAGTTGATTGGTGTAGCATATTTTATAACAGTACATGTGTTACAAGCATGGGTTTCCTAGCACTTTCTTTCATCATAGTTTTAACTGCATTGGGCTCCACCACATCCAGAGAAGAGTAGCACTTGAAGAAATTGAGAATCTTTTCTTTACTACTAGATCCAGGTAAGCAACACAGCTTGATGTTTGATGCTTCATTACTTACTTTTACTTTCCACTGTTGCATGTCCAGAACAACCTGTCTTCCATAACAGGGACAAAACTTTCTTAAATCACAGTTTTTGCTTCACTATATATGTGCTGCTTGAATGTAGTCTCTCGGTTTATAGTCACTTTTTAATTTAACTTCATAACAGTCTTTCTTCATAACACACTCACTCATGAACACAATCCTTACTTGTTTGAAAACATCACCAGCAACATACACATTTATTTACAATTTATTATTTAAGAAACAATTATTTTAGGTATTGCTCCCTTTACTATTATTCAGAGTATACGCAAAAAATGGATGACATGAGCCTGACTTGTGCTTTCAGCATACCGAAATGCGAACTGTGTGCACACACAGGTCATCTGGAAAGTGTGTCTTGTAAAGTCACTGTACTCATTTTCCTCATCATAAATGCAATTTGTTTAAATGTTTGGCTACTTTCGCATCAAAATTTTGGGACACAATCAAACACTCAGAACCATCTCAAATTTAAAATGTGAATCACTGATCTGGTTGTGTCACTTATGTTTGTGGTTCATGTTCATTTCATTGTGTCTTTTACTTTTACAATAACTCACCTTCTGTGGCTTACTGCGCATATCATACCTATTAAACAAAATAGTGTGTGCTAGAGCTGAGCTCTTGTCATACTGCTACATATATTTATGTTTCATTTCATTTGTTTCTGTGTTTCTATAAAAAAAAAAAAAAAGGTTAAACATTCGGGTCCTGTCCTGCATTACAAAACAAAGTTCATTGCCGGTTCTTCTCAAGTGGCTTGTACTTCTTCTCTTCTGTACATTAGAAGCGGTTTTGCCTCCCAGTTCCAAAATTTAGACCTGCATACTCATTTATTCCTCTTAACAACAAAGGTAAAAGTATCTACTGTGCTTAATAGTATTCACACTTTTCTATATTATTTGAAAAATTAGTCCTTATTAGCATCAAGAGTAATATTAGCATTGAAAGGCAGATGGAGTACATATATTTATACAAACACAAAGAAAAACCTACTTGTATCCATTTTTCTATTCCATTTATTCAAGGATGTCAGTTCTTGTCCCATGCTTTGTCCACTCGTCTTGATCAACCTGTAGTAAAACACTGCAAGGTCCATGCCAATAGTCTCTGGATTCCTTTATTATTATGTACAGTGATTAATATACTATGTTGCCTAACAATTACATTTCCTCACTGCTTAACTGCTAGTAACAAATGTAGCCTAGCCCAATTTCCTTTTTATAATCCAGCGTTATTTCCCACATAAGTGTACTAATTTTCTGTTTTACTTAAGTACTGTGAGAAAAATAGAACAGCATCAGCATCTTTGGGTTGTTGTGATTTTGTTCTTTAATCTTGTGCTCTGATCTATAGCCTTACTTTCTTCGGCCCTTTGTCTCTGCCGTTAGTTTTCTTTACATTTTCCTACTAGAAGTATACTTATTCAGATCATGTTGTGCATACAAACATTTTATATTCCTGCTCTGTGGGTATGTGAGTAAATAGCTGCCATCATGTGGTGTTCGCACAGTGTGAAAAGGATCAGTATACATCAATTCCCATTTCTTATTTTTCTTTTGTAATAATGATGGTTTACAGACAGTCTTTAGTAGTACAATTTCCTCAACAGAGAATTGATTAACCATGGGAAGCTGAATCTTTATACTTTGGCACTTTCTGTTTAAGATATTAATAACTACTGGCCATTAAAATTGCTACACCAGAAAGAAAAGCAGACAATAAACAGGTATTCATTGGACAAATATATTATACTAGAAGTGACATGTGATTGCATTTTCACACAATTTGGGTGCATAGATCCTGAGAAATCAGTACCCAGAACCACCACCTCTGGCCTTGATACGCCTGGGCATTGAGTCAAACAGAGCTTGGATGGCGTGTACAGGTACAGCTGCCCATGCAGCTTCAATACGATACCACAGTTCATCAAGAGTAGTGACTGGCCTATTGTGACGGGCCAGTTGCTCAGACACCATTGACCAGACATTTTCAGTTGGTGAGAGATCTGGAGAACCTGCTGGCCAGGGCAGCAGTCGAACATTTTCTGTATCCAGAAAGGCCTGTACAGAACCTGCAACAAGTGGTCGTGCATCGTCCTGCTGAAATGTATGGTTTTGCAGGGATCGAATGAAGAGTAGAGCCACGGTCGTAATACATCTGAAATGTAACATCCAGTGTTCAAAGTGCTGTCAATGCAAACAAGAGGTGATCGAGACGTGTAACCAATGGCACCCCATAACATCACGCCGGGTGATACGCCAGTATGGTGATGACGAATACACGCTTCCAATGTGAGTTCACCACAATGTCGCCAAACCCAGATGCGACCATCATGATGCTGTAAACAGAACCTGGATCCATCCAAAAAAATAACGTTTTGCCATTCGTGCACTCAGGTTTGTCATTGAGTACACCATCGCAGGTGCTCCTGTCTGTGATGCAGTGCCAAGGGTGACTGCAGTCATGGTCTCCGAGCTGAAAGTACATGCTGCTGCAAACGTCATCGAACTCTTCGACCAGATGGTTGTTGTCTTGCAAACATCCCCATCTGTTGACTCAGGGATCGAGACATGGCTGCATGATCCGTTACAGCCATGTGGATAAGATGCCTGTCATCTCAACTGTTAGTGATACAAGGCCATTGGGATGCAGCACGGCATTCCATATTACCCTCCTGAACCCACCAATTCCATATTCTGCTAACAGTCACTGGATCTCAACCAATGTGAACAGCAGTGTCATGATACGATAAACTGCAGTCGCGATAGGTTACAATCTGAACTTTATCAAAGTCGGAAACGTGATGGTACGCATTTCTCCTCCTTACACGAGGCGTCACAACGTTTCACCAGGCAACACTGGTTAACTGCTGTTTGTGTATGAGAAATCAGTTGGAAACTCTCCTCATGTCAGAACGTTGTAGGTGTCACCACCAGCGCAAACCTTGTGTGAATGCTCTGAAAAGCTAATCATTTGCATATCACAGCATCTTTTTCCTGTCAGTTAAATTTCGCACCTGTAGCAATCATCCTCATGGTGTAGCAACTTTAATGGCCAGTAGTATACATACCTTACCTTTTCTTCAAGGGATACTTTCTCTGTAGGCATCAGCAGGATCAGTGTAAACCACTTGTTCTTTTCCTTGTTTCTGTGTATTATATCTGAGGGTCTATACACTGAAGTATACAATGGAATAATTTTAATGATTTGCTTATCTGAACAGGTCACTCTTGACATATGGAGGGCGCCATTCCCTCCCACAGTAAGCAGTGGAGGGTGTAATGTGACCAATTCTTGTTCGACATATTTATAGCCACCAAATATGTACCATCTGTGCTGATAAGTGTTTCTTCCCTGATTAAATTGTGGCTGGTTTTCCTGGTGGCACTGCCATTGTAGAGCCTGGAAGTCCCTATTCTTACTGTACTGTGAGTGACTATTGGCAGTGGTCCCCACTGACTGCTATTGTTCTGATTTTCCCAGTTGCCATTACCATGGTTTGAATAACCAGTGTGATGCCTGTCATCATTCCTACATCTCCTTTTATGATGTGGAGAGATGCCACTGGCCTGGATGGGCATTGACATCGGCACAGCTTGCTGTGTGTCAACAAACGTGGTATGCATATCAGGTGCTCACCCATGATTGTTGTGTTATACTGTGATATCCATTCTGGTTATCATTATTATACTATCCTTCATATTTTCATTTATAGGGTCAACAGAAGTGATAACTGACAAAGAGTATTCAGAGTTGATTTCTGGGACCTGTACCACTTTTTCTCTAATGTGAAATGGAAGTTTTCCTTTTAAAATGTGTAGAACATCACTAAGATCAACAAATTCATCCCAGAAATGAGTCTTATTTATGCACTTTTCAAAATACTTTCTTAATGATCCCTGCCTGATGTTGTATGGCACTGGACTAAATATTTATTTTTTTAATCTTTCTCGCACACAATGTGACCAATAGTTCACAAGAAATGCAGTTTCAAATTGTGCTAATGTGTGACAGCTCTCTGCCACCTCAGATGCCCAAAGTGCTGCCTCATCTTCAGTAAAACCTTATACATAATGGATCTTATGTCGTTCAGACCAAGCTGCAGGCAACAGGCTTCTAAAATCTTTTACAAAATAACTGGATGAACATTCACTATGTGGTCAAAAGTATTTGGACACCTGGCTGAAAATGACTTACAAGTTTGTGGCATCTCCGTCGGTAATGCTGGAATTCAATATGATGTTGGCCCACTCTTAACCTTGATAACAGCTTGCACTTCACAGTGTGCTGCACTGAGGAGAGGTATCAATGTTGGTTGGTGAGGCCTGGCATGAAGTCAGCGTTCCAAAACATCCCAGAGGTGTTCTATAGGATTCGAGTCAGGACTCTGTGCAGGCCAGTCCATTACAGGGATGTTATTGTCATGTAACCATTCCACCACAGGCTGTGCATTATGAACAAGTGCTCGATTGTGTTGAAAGGTGCAATCGCCATCCCCAAATTGTGCTTCAACAGTGGGAAGCAAGAAGGTGCTTTAAACATCAATGTGGGCCTGTGCTGTGATAGTGCCATGTAAAACAACAAGGAGTGCAAGCCCCTTTCATGAGAAACATGACCACACCATAACACCACGGCCTCTGAATTTTACTGTTGTCACTACATATGCTGGCAGATGATGTTCACCGGGCATTTGCCATACCCATGCCCTGTCATCGTATCGACACACTGTGTACCGTGATTCCTCATGCCACACAATGTTTTTCCATTGTTCAGTCATCCAATGTTTATGCTCCTTACACCAAGCAAAGTGTCGTTTGGCATTTACCGGCATGATGTGTGGCTGATGAGCAGCCATTCGACAATGAAATCCAAGTTTTCTCACCTCCAGCATAACTTTCATAGCACTTGCAGTGGATCCTGGTGCAATTTGGAATTCCCGTGTGATGGTCTAGATAGCAGATTACACACTATGACCCTCTCCAACTGTCAGCAGTCTCTGTCAGTTAAGAAACGAGATTTGCCTGTATGCTTTTGTGCTGTACGCATCCCTTCATGTTTCTACTTCCCTATCACATTGGAAACAGAGGATCTAGGGATGTTTAGGAGTATGGAAATCTCACGTACAGGCGTATGACACAAGTGACATCCAATCACCTGACCACTTTCAAGGTTCATGAGTTCCGCAGAGTGCCCCATTCAGGTCTCTCATGATGGTGGTGGTTGTTGGGATGTTTAAGGGGGACTAAACAGCTAAGGTCATCAGTCCCCCATTCCAAAAACAGGCGAGACGAAAATTTGCAGAGCAGGTAAAACCCCAAGGGGAAGGAGACTCCCCCCCAGTCACTGAAAGAACACAAATGCGGCAACCAACACTACAGACAAGAAGAGTACAGATGAACACCAGACAGAAAGAAACAGAAGAAAAGAAGAGGGCCGGAGGCTGGTTGACTGACCACGAGAACAAAAAAAAGGGAAAGAGTCAACCATACAACTACACACTAAAGTCTGCAACCAATTGTGAGAGACTCGAGGACACGAGACACAGAAAGGGAAAGGTGCAGGACCTCCCTAAATGGAACCATAAAAAGGACTACCACAGATAAAATTTAAAACGTCGTCAGCCATGGAGGCATCGTCGCATAAAACCAAAGGCAAAGTGCCCGGGAGATTATAAGACTGCTGGAGGGTATGCAGTCGGGGACACTGCAACAAAATGTGGACGAGCGTCAGCCGGGACCCACACCGACACAGGGGGGGATCCTCCTGATGCAAAAGATGGCCGTGTGTCAGGTAGGTATGGCCGATGCGGAGCCGACACAGGACGACAGAGTCCCTGCGAGAAGCCCGCAGGGAGGACTGCCACACATCGGTCGTCTCCTTAACAGCCCGCAGTTTATTCGGCGATGTCAGGCTACGCCACTTATCATGCCACATCCCAAGCACCTTACGGCACAACACCAACTGCAGATCATGAGCCAGGAGGCCGATCTCCAAAGCTGGGGCGTCGATCGTCCCTTTCACCAGCCTGTCGACACGTTCGTTCCCCGGGATGCCAACGTGACCTGGCATCCAAACAAAGACGGTCTCTCATGATGTCTAACGAGTACTGAGCTTGCTGATATAGAGTACCTGGCAGTACATGGCAGCACAATGCACCTAATATGAAAAACATATGTTTTTGCGGGTGACCATATACTTTTGATCACATAGTGTATTTGTTTTTTTGGGATGAACACATGGAATTTTCAGTTTGTTAGAAGACTTTCTTCTAGTATAAAAGATGAAAGTGTGGTGTCTGCCCCCCCATTTTGTATAACTGTGCTTCCTGGTACCATGTTCATGATAGCTACTCTTCCTTGTGCACATACATTTGCATGAGAAACTGGACTATGACATTCATCATTACTCTTACCTGTATAGCTACTATCATTCCTTGCTTCCTCCTTAATGTTATTTCATTCTTCTTCCAATTTCTCCAGTTGTGTTCCTATTTGTGCTTGCACATAATCCTGTTCTTTGTATGTAATGTAACTCAGTTTGTATCTTTAATTCTGATGCATTCTGCTCTGTGTACACACTGATAATCATTTGCTCAACAACCTTCTGTAGCTCTGTCTGTAACGTGTTATCAATTACAGTCTCTTTTTCTTGCAAAAAACCACCAACTTGTTTCCTGTGTGATCTACTTGCTTGCTTACCTGTTGAACCATTCTAACCGCATTGTGTCAAAATCATTTGCCTGTTTTTTAATCTGTTCTGGCGTGTCTTTTATTGTGAAATTGCATTAGTTATTCCTTTTAAGTTGCTGCATATCACTTCACTGACTTGGTTCATGATATCTGTTTTCAAAGTGTTCTGCATCTGAGTAAGATTACTAACATCATTAGTCACAGCTTCTAATCATGCTGAAGTATTGTCAAGTGTTTGATTGTTTTTGTCAAATCTTTTGTCAAGTTTCTGATTGTTTCCATCAAGTTTTTGCTTGAGTAAAGCTTATATCCTTTCATATTGTTGCACAGAAGGGTGAGGTGCAGGGTTTGCTACTTTGGAATCAGTATTACTCACTAGCTGTGACTTTCTGTAACTTGGTGGCCCAAAACATTGTGTTCTCTTCCTCTGAAATTTCCATGGTTCTTGTTTCCAACTTAGCTTTGACCATAACAGTGTGTATACATTTTTGAAATTAAGTAACCTTTTCTTTCTTATTTGTCTTATGTTCACTACGTAAACTGCTCACAGATGACACTTAGCTGTAACTTACCTCTGCTACTGAAAAACATTTCTTTGCAAAACAACTGCAGCCGGCCGCGGTGGTCTCGTGGTTCTAGGCACGCAGTCCAGAACCGTGGGACTGCTACGGTCGCAGGTTCGAATCCTGCCTCGGGCATGGATGTGTGTGATGTCCTTAGGTTAGTTAGGTTTAAGTAGTTCTAAGTTCTAGGGGACTAATGACCACAGCAGTTGAGTCTCATAGTGCTCAGAGCCATTTTTTGAAAACATCTGCATCATATTTGTATGCTACTGCAAGGATGTTTCTGCCATCTTGTGAAACGTTTATGTAATGAAAAATTATTACAAAATAATAAATTTTGAAATTACTAGAAAAGAAACCAAATTCAATGTGTAGCACACAGTGGATCTCATAAAAATCAATTTTACTCCCACATTTAACATTAACAAGCACTATGTACTTTACCTGCCTGACATGGTGTTTTGCTGCTATCAGGAAAATATTTCAGACTCAGCTTTTTTCAAGATCTTTCCGTTCTACTATTACTACCTCAAAATTTTGGATAATATTTTCTTATTACTGTAGATTGTTTGGCACCATGCACACAGTTGCATATAGCACGAAACAAACAAATATTTATGTAACAATAGTACAGTTGCTTTTGACATAGGCATGTTATTAATATGTATGTATTTACATCGTATAAATGGTAGGCTGTGTAAAATATTATTCTGTGTGACTTGCATTTTCTGACTGGGATCGAAAAATTGTTGACTGCTTGGTGAGAGAAACATAATTTAACAGATTTGAAAATCAGATAGGCCCCCAATTTGAGGATGATTCTCAATTGAATTGTTAGTCACAGCACAGGAAAGGGATTTACATTAGCATAGAGGTATGAACGAGTTACTTCCTCATGCCACGTTTCATGATTATGGTTAGTTTTATGATCTAGAAGAAAATACCCGTTTAGCTTCAGATAAGTATACAGGAGACAAGAGGCTTTTCTGATGAGCTGACTCGAAGAAAACTATTATTCCTTTTATGTTTTGACGATGAAATTGTAAAGTTAAAGACTGCAAGCTCTTGAAAAGGGTGAGAATTATACTCAATTTTTACATACCATGCAAGCAACCATCATGACACAGTCCAAATTAGCCAGGAATCAATCTGTTTTCACTTACCTCCTTTTACACCCCTGAAGAACCACTAAACTCCTTCACTTCCTCTACAGTAAAACATTCACTTCAATGGTTGTTATCAAATAATGAATACTTATATTCCCGTCTGCCCAAACTCTATCCAATGCTAAAAAAGTAAAGGTACCAGAATGTGGCAAAATGAGATCAATCTTAACTAATCTGCTGTTTCACATCTACTATTTTTCTACAGAAATCATAATCCTAAAACCTAAATTATCATTTGTGGAGATTTAAACATCAACACATTGAACCCAGATATGTTCTACAACATGTTTTTGAATATTATGTACAGCTATAGAATATAACTATTCATTAACACAGCCACAAGGGTAACTAAGCATTCAGCTTCAATCACTAACCACACACTAACTGATTTGGAGAAAGAAAATGGTGATGTTGTTGTAGGTAATATGAGCCTTTCAGATCATTCCAGTCAGCTCTTAAAATAAACATAGTTGTAGAAAATGAAACTTATATATATATATCTAAAAACAAAGATTGTTGTTAGTATGTTTGTGTTTGTTTGTGTGTCTATCAACATGCTAGCACTTTCGTTTGGTAAGTAACATCATCTTTGTTTTTAGATATATTTTTCCCACTTGGAATGTTTCCCTCTATATGAGAGAGAGAGACGATGGGAAGGAAATCAGCCATGCCCTTTCAAACGAACTGTCACAGCATTTGCCCGAAGTGATTTAGGGAAATCATGGGAAACCTAAATCAGGATGGGTGTACCCAGGTTTGAACCATTGTCCTCCCAAATGAGAGTACACTGTGCCAACTAGATAAGTACAAAATAGTTGAAATTACAATGCAAATGAGCAATAAAAGATGGGAAGAAGTGTTCATGGCGGCTAATACAGATAGGGAGTTTTCAAAGTTTCTATCGAAATTTAAATTCGGGCATGAAGAAGTGTTCCCAAAAGTACTATGAGTCACTAAAACATAAAACAAAAGTAACTGGGTGACCAATGAGATAAGAAAATCCTCTGTAGCACTCAAACACATCAGCAGTAGGAAAAACAATCAAAATTAATCTGCATTTCAAAAACACTACCAAACATACAAAAATGTCTATAGAAAAATTTTAGTAACAGCAAAAAGGTCCCAAAAATGATAAAATTATAGAAAAGGCAGAAAACAAAATAAAAACAGCCTGGAATGTAACTAAACAGGAAACAAACAGAAAAAAGACAAAACAGATAAACATACAATTACAGCACAATGTACTACAATACATGATCACAAAAAATTACAAACTTTGTAAATCAATATTTCATCAAGCTATAGCACAAATCTGACAAAGTACAGCCTGTAAAAACACTGAACTATGTTCCATATGCAATGGTGCTGTCACTCACTACTTCAAAAGAAATAAGCAACATTGTTTGGAACCTAAAAGATAAAACCCCAGCAGGTATAGATGAAGTGTCTGTGTTTGCTGAATTGCTGCACAGGCAGTATCATAGGCCGTTAATGCACATCATAAATTAATCATTTAGCACAATTTGCTTCCCAGTAGCACTTAAGTGTGCAAAGTTCCTGCTCCTACATAAGAAAGAAGGCCCCAAAAATATAGAAAATTATAGGCCCATGTCTTTACCATCGTCATTTTCAAAAGTAATGGAAACCATAATAAAAATTAGACTCATGGGGTAGATAACAAAGTACAATCTCTGTGTAAAGAGCAGTTTGGGTTCAGGCCTGGTAACATCACACTGTCAGCTATAGCTCATTTAAATGTTGTTCTGGAAACACTACATAAAGGAGATTATACAAAAGGCATCTTCCGTGACTTCAGCGAAGACTTCGATACAGTAGACCACATAGTTCTGTTAAATAAACTGAAAACTCTGAGTGTAAGAGGGGTAGTAAATAAGTGGCATTTTTAACACGGCATACATTAATATTGGATTTCCCCAAGGAAGCATGATTGGCTCAATACTCTTCTTGACATATATCAGTTATTTTCCCCGCGCATCAAACACGTTGAAACAGTATTGTTTGCTGATGATAATAAAATTCTTATCAATGAAATATCAAGTGTACTAAAGGACAAAGCTAAAGAAAAACTCATGCGTGTAGGTATATGGGTAGATGACAAAAGTTAACATAAAAATGTAAAAAAAAAGTGTTAGTTTCCACATAAGCACAAAACCCAAAAATAAATCTTTAAAAGTGAAAGATGAGCTCACAGAATATGTATCACAAACAAAATTTCTAGGGATGCATATTGATGCACAACTAAAATGGACTGGCTTGTTACTGCCCTTGGGAAACAAATAGCTTCAGAGAGCTTTGCACTTGTTGTCGTTGTTGTTGTCGTGGTGGTGGTCTTCAATCTAAAGACCAGTTGGATGCAGCTCTCCATGCTACTCTATCCTGTATGAGCCTCTTCATCTCCAAATAACTGCTGCAAAGTACATTCTTCTGAATCTGCTCAATGTATACATCTCTTGGTCTCCCTCTACAATTTTTACCCCCCCACACTTCCCTCCAGTACTAAATTGGCGATCCCTTGATGTGTCAGAATGTGTTTTATCAACTGATCCCTTCTTTTTGTCAAACTGTGTCACAAATTTCTTGCCTCCCCAATTCCATTCAGTACCTTCTCATTAGTAATGTGGTCTACTGTTCAACATTCTTCTGTAGCTCCATATTTCAAAAGCTTCTTTCTTTTTGTCTAAGCTGTTTATTGCCCAAGTTTCACTTCCATACATGGTTAAACTCCAGACAAATACCTTCAGAAAAGATTTCCTAAGACTTAAATCCATATTTGATGTTAAAAAATTTCTGTTCTGCAGAAATGCTTTTTTGCATTACCAGCCTACATTTTATATCCTCTCTACTTCAGCCATCATCAGTTATTTTTTTGCCAAAATAACAAACCTAATCTAATTCCC
Organism: Schistocerca gregaria; assembly: GCF_023897955.1. Lineage (NCBI taxonomy): Eukaryota > Metazoa > Arthropoda > Insecta > Orthoptera > Acrididae > Schistocerca > Schistocerca gregaria. The sequence continues at coordinate 132,231,541 of NC_064928.1, forward strand.
TTAGCATCACCTGATTTAACTTGACTGCATTCAATTAACCTTCATTCACTTTTGTTGATGTTCATCTTAATCCTGCTTTCAAAACATTGTCCATTTCGTTCAATTGCTCTTCCAAGTCCTTTGCTGTCTCTGTCAGAGTTATAATGCCATCCACAAATCTCAAAGTTTTTATTTCTTCTCCCTGAATTTTGATTCCTATTCGACATTTTCCTTTGGTTTCCAATACTGCTCGTTCCATGAATAGATTGAATATCAGTGATAGGCTGCAATGCTGTCTTACTTCCTTCTCAACAACTGCTTCCCTTTCATGCCCCTTGACTCTTATTACTACCGTTTGGTCTCTGCACAAGTTGTAAATAGTGTTTCACTCTCAGTACTTTACCCTAGTCACCTTCAGAATTTGAAAAAGTGTATTCTAGACAACATAGTAAAAGCTTCCTCTAAGTCCACAAATGCTATAAATGTAGGTTTGCCTTTCCTTAGCCTATGTTCTAAAATAAGTCATAGGGTCAGTATTGCATAGCGTGTTCCTGCCTTTTGCCAGAATCATCCCTGAGGTCTGCTTCTAAAAGTTTTTCCATTCTTCTGTAAAGAATTTTTTGTTAGTATCTTGCAACCATGACTTACCAGAATGATAGTTTGGCAGGTTTCAGACCTGCTTTCTTTGGAATTGGAATTACCCCATTCTTTGTCAAGTCTGAGGGTATTTTGTCTGTCCCATTCATCTTGCACACTAGATGGAAGAGTTATGTCATGGCTGGCTCTCCCAAGACTACCAGTAGTTTGATGGACTATAGCCTACTCCTGGAGCATTTTTTCAACTTAGATCTTTCAGGACTCTGTCAGATTCATCTCACAGTATCATATTTCCCATCTCAACCTCCTTTATGCCCACTTACATCTTTCAGCTTTCCCTTCTTTTGTTGGTACTGGTTTACAATCTGAGCTTTTCATATTCATACAGTTGCTTCTCTTTTCACCAAACTCCTCTTTAATTTTCCTGTAAGTGGTACCCTAGTGAAATATGTCTCTAAATCCTTACATTTATCCTCTAATGATTCCTGCTTAGTCATAGTGCACTTCACGATAATCTCATTTTTAAATGCTTGTATTCTCCTTTGCCAGCTTCATTTACAGCATTTTCATCAATTAAATTCAGTATATCTTTGTTATCGAAGGATTTCTACTCCACCATGTCTTTTAAACTATTTGATCCTCTGCTACTTTCTCTACTTCATCTCCTAAAGCTACCCATTTGTCTTCTACTGTATATATTTCCCCAGTTCTAGTCAACTGATGTCTAATGCTCCCTCTGAAACTGTCAACAATCTCAGGTCCCAATTCCTTAATTTCCTAATTTCCTACCTTTTCCAATTTCTTAAGTTTTAATCTACAGTTCATAGCCAATAAATTGTGGTCAGAGTCCACATTTGCCCATGGAACTCTCTTACAGTTTAAAACTTGGTCCCTAAATCTCTGTCTTACCATTATATAATCTATCTGAAACCTACCAGTATCTCCAGGCCTCTTCAATGTATACAATCTTCTTTCATGATTCTTAAACCAATTGTTAGCTATGCTCTGTGCAAAATTCTACCTGGTGGCTTCCTCTTTCATTCCTTACCCCCCATTCCATATCCACCTACAACTTGACCTTCTCTTCCTTTTCCTACGATTGAATTCCAGTTCCACAGGACTATTAAATTTTCATCTCCCTTAACTATCTGAATAATTTATTTTATTGCATCACACATTTCTTCAATCTCTTCATGATCTGGGCAGCTAGTTGGCTTATAAACTTGTATTACTGTGGTAGGAATGGGCTTCGTGTTTCTCTTGGCTGCAATAACACATTTACTATGCTATTTGTAGTAGCTTATCCTTTTTTTGTATTCATTATTAAACCTACTCCTGCATTACTCTTATTTGATTTTGTATTTATAACCCTGTATTCACCTGACCAGAAGTCTTGTTCCTCCTGCCACCGAACTTCACTAATTCCCATTATATCTAACTTTAACCTATCCATTCCCCTTTTTAAATTTTCTAACGCACCTGCCCAATTAACAGATCTGACATTCCATGCTCCAATCCGTAGAACGCCAGTTTTGTTTCTGCTGATAACGACATCCTCCTGAGTAATCCCCACCCAGAAACCCAAATGGGGGACTACTTTACCACCATAATATTTTACCCAAGAGGACGCCATCATTATTTAACCATACAATAAAGCTGCACATCTTCGGGAAAAATTACAGCTGTAGTTTCCCCTAGCTTTCAGCCATTCACAGTACCAGCAGAGCAAGGCTGTTTTGGTTGATGTTACAAGGCCAGATCAGTTAGTCATCCAGACTGCCCCTGAAACTACTGAAAAGGCTGCTGCCCCTCTTCAGGAACCACACGTTTGTCTAGCCTCTCAACAAATACCCCTCCATTGTGGTTGCACCTACGGTACAGCTATCTGTACTGCTAAGGCACGCAAGCCTCCCTACTAATGACAAGGTCCATTGTTCATGGGGGGGGGGGGGGTTTATAGCATATAGGATTACCTAAAGTTATGTGCAAATTTTGTTGACAATTACACTAATGATTAATTACTGCAATCAAGAGGCATTTGACAATATGTTCAATATAACAGTGAAATACAATGTCCAAATGGGTAAAACAGTAAGGCAAGAAATATATATATCTATTTATGTGTGCAATTGTATATGTTTATATATCTGTGTGTCCATATTTTATGTTTTTATGTGTTGACAACATAACTAATGAGGAGGTATTGAATAGAATTGGGGAGAAGAGGAGTTTGTGGCACAACTTGACTAGAAGAAGGGATCGGTTGGTAGAACATGTTCTGAGGCATCAAGGGATCACCAATTTAGTACTAGAGGGCAGTGTGGAGTGTAAAAATCGTAGAGGGAGACCAAGAGATGAATACACGAAGCAGATTCAGAAGGATGTAGGCTGCAGTAGGTACTGGGAGATGAAGAAGCTTGCACAGGATAGAGTAGCATGGAGAGCTGCATCAAACCAGTCTCAGGACTGAAGACCACAACAACAACAACAACAACAACAACATGTGTTGACAACATCCATGCAATTTACATTGTTTATGAATGGATAAATAAATTCCGTCTGGCACCAAAATTATTTATTGTAACTCTTCATCCTTCTCTATCAGGAGTCTGATTATTTCTGAAACAAAGCTAATATGTCCACCAGCCTATGATACTCAGTTAATAATTTTTCTTTCCAACATTTTGAAGATCTCTCTAAAATAATCTAAATAAATCCAGGAAATGACATCTGTCTGAAAGACAGTCTCAGTATTCTAGCTACGTTAGTGGTGGATTAAGTCTCTGCAACCTAAAGTTTCCAAGTATCCCCTCCATCAGAAACAAAACTGGTTCATAGCAAAGGAAACAGTCCATTTTAAATCTGCCAGAACAGACAGTAGTCGTTCTCCAAAAATTGTGTTTTCATTCACCACTGGCAATGCTTAAGTAATGAAAAAAAAAACTGCAGCACAAAACAGGAGTTATTTGATCACTGTGACATTTACTCTACAGATCAGGTTTCCCAACAGTGCCTCAGATCATCAGATTTGGCCTTTGTCTGCTATGTCATTCAGCAGTACAGTCTGCCCGTTGCTTTCAACACAATAGTGTCCAACACGTGCATAGCCACCAGTTTAGATCATGTCGAAATGAGACTCGAAATGCCAGTAACAGTGTTCATGTGCATTTTGAAGGCCAAGGAGTTGGTGGTTTCGACTCCATAGGAGATGATACAACAGCACGCGTGCCACCACTCCAGCACTCACCAGAAAGTGTTGAACTGTCTACGCAGGTATGTCCACACCGATTGTAGTGCTCCAGGGTCGAGGTGATTCTGTGGACAAAGCTGTTCTGCCTGTTATGAGAGCCGTTCCACACTGTCATCAAAGTGTGTGGTCAAGTGCCACTCGTTGTGAGCTACCCTATTCAATCCACTGATTCCACATACCCGTCACTTTTGGAGCAGCTCGAGCCTCAGAGTCACTGTATGGCAAATGTGTTTCCTCAAGACCAATCATTCTATGCTGTTGAAATTCACTCACATGCTGATATTGCACCGTTTGTTGTAGATGGGGCATACCAGTACTTGCTTGCTGGTTTCCATTTCGTCTGACAGTTCTGCACTGGCCGATTGTGGCACAGTGTAGATACATCCGGTCACAAAAGACAAAGTGGTACTGGTCCTATACGCATGCCATCTCTATGCAGTCATATTCACTTCCTATAGTTTCACTGTTTTAACAATCCCCTGATTTTAGAGTGATTCACATCATTCCTTCTGGGTGCTGTCTGAAGCTTTTGGTCTACTGGTGAGTGTCGCAGCCTCAAGATTGTGGAGTCCCAGGTTGTATTCCCAGCTGGGTTGAAATTTTCTTGGCATGCCGAACAGGGCACGGTCTCCTGGCCAATAAAGCCAAATGATCATTCCATTTCATTTTCTGAGTGTTACAATTTTGACAAACAGTAGTGTACATCCATCAAAATAAAATGATACAATGGCTGTGACAGCAATATGCATCTTCAAGCTATTAGGTACGTAAATCTGTGGCAGAAAATATTATCTCACAAAAGTCATTTCCATTCCTTATGAGGGCATTGCTCTACAGAGATCAGCAGGATTCTGAATAGATAAAAAAATGCATCTTTTATGCTTGTATGCAGCTCTAGGTGGCACCGGGTCCTGCAAAGTCTCAGAAAGTAGAGCACATTGGAGAAATCTCGCTAGCGCAGGAAACTTTATAAATGATCCTTCACTGCCCCGTGCTCACCTCCACCCCAGGACTCTCATTTCATCCATCCTGTGTCAACACACTCTTCTTTGCACTCTCTCATTATTTTCTTCTACCTCTACACTGCTCCCATAAGGTACCACTACTTCAGTTTGAATAAATTGGTCAAGCACAGCTTCAAGAATGGTTACACGATAAAGTGCACAACTCTCTCTGCCCGTAGCCAGAACGAGCTCAGTGCTGCTGTGTTCCTATCCCCCATCCCTGCTGCCTGCCTTGCAACTGCTAGCCACTACTCCCTCTTCCTCAAACCCCTCTCGAACTTCCTACCTTTTTTTGACACCTTATCCACTCCACCTGACCGTCACCCAAATTAAGCTGCAGTGCTGGCACAATGTAATCAGCCAGCAGCAATCTCTCTCTCTCTCTCTCTCTCTCTCTCTCTCTCTCTCTCTCTCTCTCTCTCTCTCTCTCTCCCTCCCTCCCTCCCTCCCCCTCCCTCTCTCTGCATTTGTGTGTGTGTGTGTGTGTGTGTGTGTGTGTGTGTGTGTGTGTGTGTGTAAAACTATACCTTTAAAAGGGTTTCAGCCCAAAGATTCAAAAATATTTATTATTGCTAATGTTCCTTTTGACCACTCTCCACCTGTTACCTTTACTCCTTAAATTATTTACATTCTACCAGACTTTTCCAGTATTGTAGTGTCGCGGAATAGTAAAGAGTTGGAAACGTGGAATATTGTCAAAGTTTCATTGCCTATGCCAAGAGCCAGAGGCAGTAGGTTAGCCATGAGGTAAGGGGATTGCACATGAATCGGAATGTGTCGTCACGCAGGGGCAGTGGCCTGGTTACACACAACAGGTGAGAGAGAATTGCTTAGCACGCGGGTTTGTGTTAGACGGAGACTTTCGTAGAGTGTAAGACAGAGGTATAGCGTCAGCTGTACTGCATTTCATAACTTCACATAAGTCTGCCATAACAACACGTAACTCTGTCACAAGAACACCTAAGGGGCGAGTACGACAGATAAATCAGCAGTATAAGTGGAACAAATGCATTCATTACAAATGAGCATGACGTCATGACGTCGCTCGTGCTTCCTTTAAATACACCAGCTTTGATAGCAACAAGACACTCGCAGTTAGACTTGCAGTTAGATGTGTACTGGGACATTGCGTAGTGCTCAGCTCGGTGATCAACATGTTAATCTTTATTAAGGAGATGTTGCAGTAAGGGCAGCCTATCCAGCAGCAGAAGTGAGGGGACAGTACCAGCTCTGGTCCTCTCTACTGCTGCTGTCAACCGTCGACCCAGGATTAGCAGACATCGCGGCAGACTCACTCGCCGCCAATGCTGACCACATCAGTGAGCCATCGTCAAGATCATGCGGGGCCTAGGCCCTGTGCATCCGCCGTCACAACCGGGTGAGCTGATGACGCTGGGGGACTGCAGCCCGTTCCGCCCATCCACCGCAGATGAGGCACCAGGAGGAGCAGGGAAGAAGACGGGGTGGGATAGAGTACACTCCACACTACGAGAATGCTTCTCGTGCCGACAGCGCCGGGACTCCAACCCGGAGCCTCCTAAGTGCAGCGGCCTGCTGTCCGCCGCCGGGCCGGCCAGCCACCCGAGCACCAGCCTGTGTTACGCAGGCCACATTGTACTCGGCAGGAATAAAGGTGTCACGAATTAATTATGTTTATTTGGCATTTCTGACGCATCCACAGTTATTTCCTAGCATCCTGTCAACTGGAGAGGTCTCTGCTCGGCTTCCATTCCACCGTAGGCGACCAGGACCACTGGAGTGCCTACAGTATCCAACATTATAATTGCACATAATTACGGATATATGTGAGCACCATAGATCAGCCTAAGGGAATTACAGAAGTGTGCTGCTACTAAACAGTCCCAGCATATAACACAAAATGAAACATAATGTGTCGCATGTAATCTTACTGAAGTAGTGTTACAAAATGGATAATGGAGTGTAGATGGACTGTACTGTAAACAAATGTGAAAGAGGATGCATCCTCTAGTGGATTTTGCCCAGTATTTCACCAATATATTACCTAATATTTTATTACAGTTAAAAAGAGAATACTCTGTCTGACAAAAAATGTCTGCACGATGTTGTGATATCACCACAGCCTAATAGAACCATCTTGGGTGACAACTCCATCCCAGTGCCAGTATCTAGGATCAGTTTGCCTCAGCATAGGATACAATGGCTTTATGACACCCTTTCCAACCCAGTCAATGCACACATCCGTGCTCGGGGATTTACAGCCTCACTGCCAAGTTCTTCATAATTTTAATTTGATTTTGTGATCACTGAAGTAACATCATATGCCACCTCAACCCATGAAGTTTCTTTTTTCTCTCTCACTCACCTCACCTTCTGTGTGCTTCACTGATTTTTGTTAGCGAGTTCAAATTTATTCTCTCACCTGAGTGCTATGATGCATGTACAACTTCATGAGGTGGAATACCGACTAACAAAGCAGTGAAATCTGGGCTCTTCATTTTTCTTGCTGAAAAATCATAGCATTCAAAATTAAAGTTAAAGGACAGCCTCTCTATTTTCACTTGCAGATCATTTCTGAGAGTGCAGTATCCAGTTTGAGATTCATGAATGTGTGTTTCAAAGTAGTGGAACAGATAATGTGTCTATCACTAAAACCAGTAAACCACAGATCACTTCGTGCAGATTTTTGTCACAGCTTTTCACTTGTCTCACCTCTCTGTGTCCAGCACACTGGTCTCAGTAGGTAAACACTGACTCGGTTTGAAACAAGTCGGTCAAGCACAGCTTAAATAATGATCACACGATAAAGTTTCAAGAAACAAGAGATCCTTGCTCAGACAACTTTTAACTCTAATTCATTTATAAAAGAAATTTAGTTTAGCACCTCCAACTTTAATAGAGACAATGGTCACTGGTCATAATGTGGATGTGAGTCCAGGACAGGCCATCACAGTGGTAGTGGATCCGAACATAGTGGCATGGGGATCTACACGAATAACCTGTAATTCACACTTCAGTGTTTGGCGTACAGTACATAGAACCGCCTCCTGATTATTTCTCTACTGCTCCACTCTCAAATAGCATATGGGAATAGCGAACACCTAAATGTTTACATGTGGTCTATCCCTCTTCTTATGTTTAGTAAGCGTATTAGTACTCTATTCCCACTCAAGCTACACATATGTTGGTCTGTCCCTGTGTTTTTTCTGCCCAAATTATTCACCACACGTCATTTAGATGACCCAAGATCAGGACCTGCCTCTCTCCACTGCAGATGCTGTGTCATGGGCACTGAGGCTCTAGGTGAGGGACCCTTTAATGTGGTGACAACTGTCAGTAGCTGTTGCTGTTAGTAGTTAGCACATTCGATATGGGTGGTTTCTATGAAGCCAGCTGGCAGGTGAAGGTGAAAACTGACAAAGGTAGGTTGCTGAGTTGAAAAGGGGCCTGGTGAAGTGGATCTGAAAGAAGATTTTATGATTTTGGAGGTAACAACAGGGGCTGCACTTGCCTTGGGCCATGTAATGATGTTCTCAATAAAGCTAAACAAGTCAATTTTGGGTATTAAGTGAATAGCAAGAATTACCCCAGATGGCCTGTAAACAAGTTGGTGTAGGGTGTTACCATGCAGATATCCATACCAGTTCGGGTCAGAATATAGTTGGCAAAAAGCATTAGGACGGGTGTGGTGAGTAAGATATCATGAAGATGTCAGAAAATGATGTATTCTGTGGCAAAGTTATAATCTTGGTGGGTATTGGTATTTAAGAATGTAGCAGAAAGACAAACAAGCAAGGGAGTATGCAAGAATATTAAAAAATAGTCAATTTATGTATTTATGGCAAATAATTTGTTGTTATCTTATGCTAACCCTTTCCACCCTGAGAGAACTTCTTTTAAACTTTGCCCGAAATGTGCCAATTTCTGTACATTATGACTTTCAGAACCAAGCAAAAATACTGAAAAAGTTCTCATTGTGGTAGTGTGTTCAAGAAGTCTCTAGCATCTCTGTGCAACTCAAAACAGGAACATGTATAACATCCAACTGGCACTTCATGCATTTTTTAGGCACCTTATAAATGTTAAATGAATAAGTCCCATTCTAAAATTATGACTTACACTAATGAAATGTAGGAAAATATATTGTGTTTACCTCATGGACCATGCAGATATAATCTTGTTAAGTTTGAAATGATCTGTTGTTCTCTGGTGGTCACAAAATGATACAACACAGGTGCCAAACGAAAGCACGGAACTCGCACAATCAGTGCAGTATAAGGTGATACAGAAAAGTTACATAGCTGAGCCACAGCAAGTTGAAAACCAAACCCGCACAATCGAGCAGACCAAGGTGGAAAGGGCTATGGCATAAAAACAGGCATCAAAAATATTAGAAACAAACAGTAAAAACTTCCATCTTGTTCTGCCCTACTGAGTCTCCTTTGACCCTTGGGTATTGGTAACTTTCCTGTTTAACCTTAGTAGCATTCAATTTATACCAAGCCTTCAGTCTCAGTTTACCAGGTTCTGTAAAACTGTATATTCAGTTGCTACTGTTCGGGAAGTATTTCTATAAAATTTCATGAAAGTTAGGGTGAAGCGAAATTCTCATACCCAGGCTTCGTAGTGCGACTCCTCACATGCCAGCAATAAAAAAATGTCTCTCGCAAAATTTTGTCTGAGAGTACATCCAGGATATAAAGGATGTTAAAGAGTGGCAGTCTAGCAACACTGCAAGCAAATGTAGGGTAACTACCTCTATCCTCTATCAGCAGGTATTAGCCGTGCTGTACAGTTGGTGCAGTGCGTATAGTTTTGGGTTAGCATGCAGGAGGTAGATGGTTCAATCCTGGGTTGAATCATATGTTTTTTTATTTGTAGTCCAGGTGGTACGGTATCTGGTACCTTAATCATCAACAGCTACTGCAATGGGTCCTTTAGATAACATTTGCACTTGCATACTGCAATCGTAGAAATGGAGGTCAGCTTCGAAAGAATCCATTTCCACAACATGGGCATGAATTTATTCGCACCACTTCATCTACTTAATGCAAAACCTGCTTTCTTTGTACCCTCCTCCAATGGTGCCAACTATTATTCTTGCCTTTTTCACATCCATTACATTTCATTAGGGCCTTACATTATCAGTAGGACTAGCAATGTACTTTGTGAATAATGACCACAATGTTGCTCTTTGTATGTGTTATCACCATGGTCCCACTAATTATGCCTTACAGGATTAAGTCTGGTAACTGCATGCTGTTTAGTATGTATCTCAATGCATTATTATTATTATTATTATTATTATTATTATTACTTTCTTTTCTCAGACGTTATGTCTGGTTAAAAATGGAAAGTGATGTGGACCTTGATCAAGCGTGACTTCCTTTTAACTGTACGGTATATGTTATATTGCATTTAGGAACTTTTGGGTAATTGAACATGTATCAATAATTACGGATTTCTGTAGTTGTATATATAAGTTTGGATGTAGCTGTATTGCGTTGATGTACTGGTGGATATTGTGTGGTATGACTCCTGTAGTTGATAGTATAATTGGTATAATGTCAACTTTATCCTGATGCAACATGTCCTTGACTTCCTCAGCCAGTTGGATGTATTTTTCAATTTTTTCTCCTGTTTTCTTTTGTGTATTTGTTGTATTGGGTATGGATATTTCGATTAGTTGTGTTAATTTTTTCTTTTTATTGGTGAGTATGATGTCAGGTTTGTTATGTGGTGGCGTTTTATCTGTTATAATGGTTCTGTTCCAGTATAATTTCTATTCATCATTCTCCAGTACATTTTGTGGTGCATACTTGGATGTGGGAACATGTTGTTTTATAAGTTTATGTTGTAAGGCAAGTTGTTGATGTATTATTTTTGCTATATTGTCATGTCTTCTGGTGTATTCTGTATTTGCTAGTATTGTATATCCACTTGTGATGTGATCTACTGTTTCTATTTGTTGTTTGCAAAGTCTGCATTTTTCTGTTGTGGTATTGGGATCTTTAATAATATGCTTGCTGTAATATCTGGTGTTTATTGTTTGATCCTGTACTGCAATCAAGAATCCTTCAGTCTCACTGTATATATTGCCTTTTCTTAGCCATGTGTTGGATGCGTCTTGATCGATGTGTGGCTGTGTTAGATGATACGGGTGCTTGCCATGTAGTGTTTTCTTTTTCCAATTTACTTTCTTCGTATCTGTTGATGTTATGTGATCTGAAGGGTTGTAGAAGTGGTTATGAAATTGCAGTGGTGTAGTAGATGTATTTATATGAGTGATTGCTTTGTGTATTTTGCTAGTTTCTGCTCGTTCTAGAAAGAATTTTCTTAAATTGTCTACCTGTCCATAATGTAGGTTTTTTATGTAGATAAATCCCCTTCCTCCTTCCTTTCTGCTTAATGTGAATCTTTCTGTTGCTGAATGTATGTGATGTATTCTATATTTGTGGCATTGTGATAGTGTAAGTGTATTGAGTGCTGCTAGGTCTGTGTTACTCCATTTCACTACTCCAAATGAGTAGGTCATTATTGATATAGCATAAGTATGTATAACTTTTGTTTTGTTTCTTGCTGTCAATTCTGTTTTCAGTATTTTTGTTAGTCTTTGTCTATATTTTGCTTTTAGTTCTTCTTTAATATTTGTATTATCTATTCCTTTTTTTCTCTATATCCTAGATATTTATAGGCATCTGTTTTTTTCCATCGCTTCTATGCAGTCACTGTTGTTATCCAATGTGTAATCTTCTTGTTTAGTGTATTTTTCCTTGACTATGCTATTTTTCTTACATTTGTCTGTTCCAAAAGCCATATTTGCATCATGGCTGAATACTTCTATTATCTTTAGTAATTGGTTGAGCTGTAGATTTGTTGCTGCCAGTAGTTTTAGATCATCCATGTATAGCAAATGTGTGATTTTGTGTGGGTATGTTCCAGTAATATTGTATCCATAATTTGTATTATTTAGCATGTTGGATAGTGGGTTCAGAGCAAGGCAGAACCAGAAAGGACTTAGTCTCCTTGGTATATTCCACGCTTAATCTGTATTGGCTGTGATGTGATATTATTTGAAATTGTTTGGATATTAAATGTGGTTTTCCAATTTTTCATTACTATGTTTAGGAACTGTATCAATTTAGGATCTACTTTGTATATTTCCAGTATTTGTAGTAACCATGAGTGGGGTACACTATCAAAAGCTTTTTGGCAATCAATGTATGCGTAGTGTAGCGACCTTTGTTTAGTTTTAGCTTGATATGTCACCTCTGCATCTATTATTAGTTGCTCTTTACATCCTCGTGCTCCTTTGCAACAGCCTTTTTGTTCTTCATTTATAATTTTGTTCTGTGTTGTATGAGTCATTAATTTCTGTGTAATGACTGAAGTTAATATTTTGTATGTTGTTGGTAGGCATGTTATGGGGCGATATTTTTCTGGTTTCCATGTGTAAGTGTATCAGGGAATGTGTATGGGTCTGCAATGTAACTTTACATAATTTAATTAGATGTGAATGTGTTGACGTGAACTTCTTTAGCAAAAAATTGGCTATTTTATCTTTTCCAGGGGCTTTCCAATTGTGAGTAGAATTAATTGCTTGGGTGACTTCTGGTCTGGTCTGGTAACCGCATGCCGTTTAGTACGTATCTCAATGCATTATTATTATTATTATTATTATTATTATTATTACTACTATTCTATTGACGGGATTGTGGAGGAAACATCATGTCTATTACCATTAGGGAAACAGTGTCATTTGAAAGTGAACATTTCACAATTTGCAGTGTTGGGATGAATCATGTAGAACAATATCTGTGAGAGGGGTAATGCACATTACGTGGAACAGCACACAGGACTGATGGTGTGTTTATACTGTATGCGCTGTCCACTGGACAGCTACTAGTTGTGAGTGACGGACTCCAACGTACATGCGAATTTTCTCATCGTAAATCACTAAACCAGTGTGGCAGACATATGGCATACACAAACAATGAATATGTCGATATGCTTTTTCTGCAAAGCACACGTAGTGTAGCAAGGTAGCTGTGTGTCTCGCAACACATGGTCATTAACATGCTGCACGAGTATGAGCTGTACCCCATCATTATGCTTTCATGCAACACCTACATCCTGCAGATCACCATCAGCGGATGCAATTCTGTGAATGGTTCCAACAACAACAGGAAGTTAACGATGACTTCGTGAACACCGTAATATGATCAGATGAAGCAGCATTCACTCATGAAGGTGTCTTCAATATGCACAATGCCCACCATTGGTGAGAGGAAACCCGCACATCACCTGCGACTATGGATATCAAGTTCATTTTGGTATAAATGACGGGGCCGGAATATTGAGCAACAGGTGTTTGGGCTTCTACATGTTGCCTGACCATCGACTGCATGAAGGTATCATGCATTCTTCTCAAACTATCTGCCTGATGCACTGGAAGATGTTCCACTACATGTTCGGCAGAGGATATGGTTGCAACATGATGGTGCACATCCACACTCTTGAATTAATTTGGACAGAACATTTCAGGGAAATGGCTCGTACGTGGAGGTCCAGTTGCATGGCCACCGCATTCACCTTACCTAAATCCCCTGTATTTCTTCCTGTGGGAACACCTGAAGGAACATGTGCACTCTACCCCACCAACGAATATGGAAGAATTGGTAGTGCGTGTTCATACTGCTCTTGTTACTGTGGACACAGCATTACTGCGGAGGATCCAGAGCTGTATGATCCAGTGGGTTGCGTAATGTTTGGACGTGCATGGAGGTCATTTTGAGCCTCTGTTGTTCTGAAGACAACGTATTCCGTTGAGACGGTCATACGGCCATTAATATGGACATTATTATTGTCACTGACTGCTAATGTGCGATATCTGAGAGCTCATATTACATGTAGTGTAACTGACAAGTAGATGTTGTGTTATTGTCCTGTGCTATCTCGAAATTGATATAATTTTTGTAGTTACTCTCTCATATGACAGGTCATTTGTTTCAATTGTCTATTTCTTATTTGTCTAACCACGCATTTGTGATGTTCAGCATTACAAAATGTTGTGAGTTTAGGATACATGTGACCTAAGAAATGGTGTATATTAGTGTATGAACTATCAGAATAACATTAGCAAATAAAAAAATGCGCCCCAACCCAGGATCAAATTCTCAACCTGCTGCACACTAACTCAAAGCTCTATCCACTGCACCAACTGTACAGCACAATTAATATGTGCTTATAGAGGTTGTTACCATACAGTCTTGCCAGATTGCCACTCTTTAACATCCTTTTTCTGCCATATGTGCTTGCCGGATTAAATTTTTTTTTATTACCGCTGGCATGTGAGGAGTTGTACTGTGAAGCCCGAGTGCATGAATTTCGCTTCACGCTGTACATTACCTAACAGACAAGATTTAAATCCCATTATTTGCCAAAATTAAAGGAAAATCTGATTAAATCATAAATATCAGCCAAAAGTAGAAGTATGATGAGCAAAAGAGTTGAGACTATGCTACCTTACTTCAACAAAGGAAAAGTACACTGATCAGCCAGAACATTATGACCACTGGCCTACTATTGATATAAATCCATCCAGGCGATAGCATCAACTGATGACAAATGACCGTGAGTCAGACATATGCACAGTGCATGTAGTATCAGTGAGCGTGCCTTTGAAGTGTAGAACGGGGAAGGCGCACGATCTATGCGAGTTTGACTGACGACAGGTTGTGACAACCCACAGCCTCGGCACTAGCATTCCGGAAACTGCATGACTCGTCAGGTGTTCGAGGAGGGCTGTGGTTAGTATCTTCAACACGTGGCAAAACAAGGTGAAACCACATCCAGAAGTCATGGGGTTGGTCGGCCACCCCTCATTACAGGTATGAGAAGTCATTGGCTGGGCAGACTGGTAGAATAGGACAGATGGCAAACTGCAGCGGAGCTAACATCAGAATTTAATGCTCGGCATAGTAAAAGTGTGTCTGAACACACGGTGCACCAAACACGCCCAACTATGGGCCTCCGCAGCCAACAACCCATGCATGTACCAATGTTAACACCACGTCATAAGCAACTACAACTGACATGGGCACGTGACCATCGGCACTGGACATTGGCGCAGCGGCAGAGCACTGCAAGGTCTGATGATTTCCAATACTTTCTTCATCATGCTGATGGTAGGGCATAAATCAGTTGTCTTCCAGGGGAACAGCTCATTGCCAACTGTACTTCAAGACAGAGAGAAGCTGGTGGCAGATCCATTATGCTCTGGGAAACATTCACATGGGCATACATGCTTCCAGTGAAGTTTGTGCAAGGTACCATGATGGCCAAGGAGTACCGTACACTGGTTGCTGACCACGTATAATCCTTCAATGACAGTCATGTTTCTGGACAGCACTGACACTTTTCGACAAGATAGTGTGCAATGTCATAAGGCCAGTAGAGTGATGGAGTTGTTCAAAGACACGGTGGTGAGTTCCAACTGACATGCTGGTCCCCCAATTCACCATATCTGAACCCAACTGAACTCACCTGGGATGCAAAATGGTTCAAATGGCTCTGAGCAGTATGTGACTTAACTTCTGAGGTCATCAGTCGCCTAGAACTTAGAACTACTTAAACCTAACTAACGTAAGGACATCACAAACAGCCATGCCCGAGGCAGGATTCGAACCTGCGACTGTAGCAGTCGCTTGGCTCCAGACTGTAGCGCCTAGAATTGCACAGCCACTCCGGCCGGTCCTGGGATGCAATCGAACATTTTTAGCTCTCCGTGTGTGTGTGTGTGTGTGTGTGTGTGTGTGTGTGTGTGTGTGTGTTTCTGAGTGATAGAGAGAGATGTTAAACTTTTTGTAACTGAGCAGTCGTTGTTGACAGGATGTACAAAGAAATGTAATAGCTGTTCTGGCTTTGAACTCTCATTCTCTATTTCTTCAAGAGGTTGTACAGTAACTACAAAATTTTTCTCTTATTGTCTTCATGATTCTTAAATGAGATTTAAGTTAGTGGCACTAGAATTGTTGTACAGCTAGCCATATATGCCAGTTCTCTAAACTATGTCAATAGTGCTTCACGAAAAGGACATAAGTTTTCTCTCCAGTGACTACTTTACACCCAGCTTTTGAAAATAATGTAACCTAGTTGTGTACTTTATATTTTACAATTACAAGCTTTAAGTTTTGGTACTAAATGTGACTTTCCACAACGAGCACCATATTCAATACGGTCTGGTCAGGGCACTAGTTACAAATCAGTATCTCTTTAAAATATATTTTGTGAATAAAAGTTAATAAAAATTAGTGACTTTTATAATTATTAATTTTTTGAGGATGCTCTTTGTAGTATAGAATAATGAGCTTTGTGGAGAATTTTCAGCAAACAGAAGTGGCACTAAGATCATAACTCCATTGTCTCGTGAAAAATGAGAAGAGGACATAATCAAAAAGTTAACATTTCAAATACACTTGTACTAACTAGGACTATATTTCACACTGAAATCAGTGGCACCTCGTAACAACGCTTTTGCAGTTACCTAACGAACAGCTCATTTGCAGTATTTACTGGAACTTATTTTGCTCCCAGTATTGTATACTGTCACCTGTGTTGGTTTTCACTGCTAATGACGATACAGCCAATTTTTTTTCTTTTTTTAAAAAAATCTGTATCTCTTTAAAATATATTTTGTGAATAAGAGTTAATAGAAATTAATGAAATTTGTATTTATTAATTTTTAAAGATGCTCTTTGTAATATAGGATTTTAAAAAAAGGAAAGATGCCGATACTCACAAATTTGGCATATATTCAGGCATACACTTGTCGTCTCTGGACCACTTCTGGCTTTTGCTATCGACTGCAGAGTGTGACCATGGAGCAGCCATTACTATTTATTTGTTAGGGTTGAACTGAGTGAGAGGATACCCTACCATCCTGATGAACAGCAGTGTTGAAGTTGTCCTTAGAACATACAATGACGAAGATGCAGTAACTATAAGATTCATTTGAGAGAGATCTCTTTCACATTCACTGGAAGATACTGCAGTTGTGCTTAAAGTGTGCTTCAGAGGAAGTAGTCTGTCTAGGAATTTATTTTCCTGAAGACATTCACAGAAACCACAACAAACGATGATGAAGATGCAGTATCTATAAGATTCATTTGAGAGAGACCTCTTTCACGTTCACTGGAAGATATTGCAGTTGTCCCCAAAGTGTGCTTCAGAGGAAGTTGTCTGACAAGGAATTTATTTCCTGAAGACATTCACAGAAACCACAAATTGGTTCTCTTTCATTTCAATTTGCAAGCTAACTTCCTAATTTTAGCTTCCCAAATGTCAGATGCTTCCCAGGATTTTCTGGCCAAACTCAGAAAGCATCTGCTTCAAGAAGATGATGATAATTTGCCTGAATCTGCCAGATCTGAGATTCCTACAGCTTCTTTCAGACTCTTATAAAACTCAGATGAACTAATTGCAGGCATATGTATTTCATTTTTGTGTAGTTCAATCCTTCTGAGCTTCACAGCCCCCTTACTTAAAGTGAGATACTGTAGTCTGGACTACGGTTTTCAGTTCTTTCATCAAAAATTTGGACCATGTTCATTATCCTCCTGTGTGTTTTGCTCAGGTCAGTTTTACTCTCTTGTAGACCCAGACTTACTTCATCAAGTTCTTCACAACTTTATAAGTGCTTCAAAAAATATTTTATCTTACTTCTTTATTGCAAGACAAAGTATTTAAGAAAACTTTCTCCAATATTTCATTTTTTTTCCTTCAGACATTATTTTTTGGCACACTCTGTGCCCCACTCTCTCCTTGTGATTATGTATCTTTTTTCTCAGTGACATCAATTGTTGTTTCCGGGATTCTCCAAAATTACTGATTTTACCATTTGCACACTGCACTCAAATTTCCAGTCATACCTGTTTGTAGATGGTTAGACTTCCAACATCGTGGAACACTGTCCAACATTCAGAACAGTCGTAATATTCTTTTCTTGTCTTGACCATGTGCACATTTGACAGTTTCTGCTTCTTCAGCCTTCCTTTTTTTTTTTTACTAATTGGCATAAAGAAACTACTTATTTTACTCATTCTGAAGAATGATTGCAGTTATTTAAGCTAGACCGACTCTCAACTAACACAAACAACTCCCAAGCACTTGCTTGCAATAGTGAAAACACTACAGAACAAGAAACACTGATGCAACAAGTGAACTTAACATAACTTCCTGTTTGCGGCACCTACATATGAAACACAAAAGTGTCATTCCAACTTACACACAATAAAAGTGGAAATTTCATTAGTGAAGACAGTGACAGCTACCAGGATATTTATAATATTTTTGCTCTAAATAAACCAAACATTTTTTAAAACATAATAAGAAAGGTGCTGGTACTGCGTACTGTCGTGTCTTGCCAGAAAAAAGGTTCTGATGCAGCCTGCTTACAAATTTTGCACTCTAGTGCCTCTGGTGCCCCTCTCAGCTTAGTGCCCCGAGGAGCTTGTGTCACTTGAGCCTTAAACCAGCACTGGTTGCACATCCCATGCGTCATAACTATAGTCTCCAACTATGATGTGGAAGAGGTCAGTTTAACAATTATGGCACTCTTTCTCATTTAAAAATACAGCAGCATGCTAACCATTAAATGATTTCCTAAATTATGTTTTTTTACACACAGATATAGTGATTTATGATTAACAAATATGAAAGCTACCTATTGCTTGAGAAATTTTTGTTCTATCATGAATTTGAATTAAGGTCTCAAGAACAAAATGCAGTTTGTTTAATTTGTATTTTTCTTAGCACTGTGTGTGTCAAAATACAATTTTGCACCTTTCTAAAGCAAAAGCACCATATCTGGCTTTTGATTTTATTTCAAAACTTCATACATATCAGACTGTCCATGGTAATACGTTTGGTTTACAGAAACTGAAAAATAATTTATGGTACCTATTTCCTTTTATATCGCCTTTGTCATTTTTAATATTAATTAGTACTCTGTATCAAAAATTGAAATGGTCAGTATACATAATTGTGAGACAAAACTAACATACAAACCTATTAATTGGATTTACGGAAAACTCAATCAAATCTCAGAAATTATCAGTAATGTGACTAGTTTGTTTTTAATAAAGTAATAACCACAGTGAGTGAGACAGTTGTCATGTGTGAAGCTTAAGTGTATAGCAGTCTTTTCGTTTTTCCTGCCTGCAACTCCATGTCTCCTCTACATGCGTGAGTAGCAGCCTATTCTTCTCATAATATTGTTAATAGTGTTTTTTCTAGATTTGACCTGAGCAACAAGTCCCTTGTGACAGATGATTCACATGGGCACGAAAAATGAAGATTATGTTGACACACTACTCCAAGCTATTAGACTAAAATCTGTAAATGATCCAGCTGAGAGAGATGTCACACTCATGGCAGACATCAATAATTTAGGAGAAGAAAACAAAAAATAATACATGCTTCAACTTGTACCAGAGTATTACCAGACATTTCCAGGGCATAAAACAACACTTTATAAAAGAATAAGAACTTTTAATAGAAAATGTGTTTTTACATATTATTTACCTCACAAATTTTACACATAGAAGCTTTATAGATTGTGTTATTAAAGCTAATACAGTACTATTAATAAAGAAGTTGAGACTAATAAAGTTACTTCTGAACAATACTTTCATCTCATTTCTTTTTGCAATTGTATCACACTGGGAGAAAACATCAAAGTCAAAAAATTATAGCCACCCTACAAGAGTTTACTTTCCATTTCCCTGCTGTTTGTATGTGGAACATGGGGAGGATAACTGCTTAAATGTTCTGTTTGTGTTGTAATTAGCCTATTTCTGTCTTCTGGGTCTGTACAGGAGCAATACGTAGGGGACTGTAGCACATTACTGTTGCCCCCCCCCCCCCCCCAAAAAAAAAAAAAAAAAATAAATAAATAAATAAAAAATGGAAAGGCACCTCACCTTTCTTCATGTCCTTCACCTAACAGATGCCAGTACGCAAATGTCAGTCCTTATAAAACCAACCAATAAGCAACAACATCTACACTCTGACAGCTGGCACCCCTTCCACATCAAACGCTCCCTTCCCTACAGCCTAGGCAGCCGAACCAAATATATCTGTTCCACCATCAAACCCCTCAGCATCTGCACCAACTACCTTTCTCTGGCTATTCTCTGCCACAGTACCCCACAGATATTATCCAGAAACAAATCTTCTGCTTTCCACCTGTGATTAATGCAGTTCCCACTTCCAACAAACACAAGACACAGCCCTCGTTATCCTGTGCTGACCAGGACTTCAATGACTCAGTACTGTATTCCACTGAAACTATAATTTCTTTTTGAGTCAAGTCTCGAAATGAGATCCTGTCTCCACAATATCATCCCTAGCTCACACACTGTCACTTTTCATCGCCCTCCTAACTTCCGTAACATCCTTGTCAAACGCTACAACATTCCCACCCTTCAGGTGCCTAATCATGCAGTCTTCTTCAGAGTAAAATCTGTACTGTGAACCTCGCCCCATCACTCGTAAATCCTACAATAGCAAAGGCAGAGCAGCTTGTAAAACAACACACCATTCAACAATTAACTTGTGTCCACTGCACAAAGTTTTATTTAGGCACGACCATCACTACACAAGCTGAGGATGACAGGCACAGGACGACTATGCGTTTTAGGGCCCCCAAGACTTGCTACACCACAAGGAGTATTTGGAGTCTCGCAGTGAATATTAGTTTTCCTGTATTTGGGAAAAATTAACTCTCCCTCCGACAACTCATAACATCCCAACACCATCCCGGAGTTAATCTTTGCTAACACCTCTTCCCCTCTCTTTTTCTGGTTTTTTTTTTTACTCAACCCTGGACTTCAGCTTAGCAATGTACCATCTCTGACCTGCTACCTCTGATGCTTCCCCCCGTCGGTCTACTGTAATTCTAAATACAGCTTCAACCTATTCATCTTAGGGTCCAAGTGACCTCCCACTCCGTTTTAATCCTTCCGCAGGTAGCACACTTGTCACTATGGGGATATGTCATACCACCTGTTAGTTGGTTGATTGATTGGTTTAGAGGCGGGAGAAGGGACCAAACTACGAGGTCATCAGTCCCTTGCTCCTACTGAAACAATGCCACAAGTGTGAGAATGAAATGCACGAAACATATAACACAAAACGGAAAGAAAGGAAAAGCCACAAGAATGAAGGGAAGGCAATGAACACTAAAAGGAACAAAGGAGGACAAGAAACAACATAGAGATGCTAGAAACAGAAGAGAGTAAAACATGAAAGCAGATTACAGTGGCTGGCCAACCACGAGAATAAAAAGGGGAAGCCAGCTACTCAGCAATACATTAAAAACTCCACCCTAAAAGCACTAGGGTGGAAGACACAGAGGGACAAAAGACAAGCACTGAAACCTACATAGAAGTATAAAACCCACTCTCGCAGATAAAATAAAAAACTAAAGCTGCTGCAGAGGAATTAAAGCCCAACACCAAAGGCAGGGTGATAGGAAAGTTAAAAGTAAGCTGCAGAGCGACTAAAAGTGGGCAGTCCAGCAAGAGGTGGACGACTGTCATTTGGGAGCCACAGTGACACTGAAATGGGTCCTCGCGATAGAGTAGGTAACCATGCGTTAGCCACGTATGGCCAATGTGGAGCCAGCAGAGTACAACTGATTCCCTGCGAGACACCTGCATGGAAGACTTCCACACATTCATAGTCTCCTTAATGACACACAGTTTGTTGTGTGTGCTGTTATGGCATTCTGTCTCCCAAAGCCGGAATACAGAACGCAGGTCAGCTTTGGAGATGCCTATCTCCAGAAGTGGTCTCCGCGTCGCCTGTTTGGTCAGCCTCTCGGTAAGTCCGTTGCCAGGGATTCCAACGTGTCCTAGGGCCCACACCAACACCACGCAACGGCGGAACTGTTCCAGGGCACAGATGGACTCCTGAATGGACGCTACCAGAGGGTGGCGAAGGTAGCACTGGTCGATAGCTTGTAGGCTGCTCAATGAGTCAGTACACAGGAAAAAAGACTTGCGACGGCACAAGCAGATGTACTCAATAGGACGAAATATGGCCGCCAGCTCTGCAGTGAAAACACTACAGCCAACTGGCAAGGAGTGCTGCTCAATATGTCCTCCATGAACATATGCGAAGCCTATGTGACCATCAACCATTGACCCATCGGTGTAAACCACTTCAGGGCCCCAGAACATGTCAAGAATCGAGAGGAAGTGACAGGGGAGAGCGGCGGGGTTAATGAAGTCTGTAGGGCCATCCAAAAGCTCCAGGCAAAGCTGTGGCTGAGGCACACACCATGGAGGCGTACGTGAAGGGACTGCAAGTAGAGGTGGTAAAGGGAAGGACTCCAGTTCGGAGAGAAGGGACCGCATGCAAACCGCAATCATTAGCCCTGATCTGGGCCACCGATGCAGGAGATGGACTGCCACGGGTGGGAAAAGGAGACGGTAATTGAGATGCTCAGGGGAACTATGAACGTGTGCTGCGTAACTGGCAAGCAGTTGCGCATGTCTGATCTGCAGTGGAGGGACATCAGCCTCCACCAGTACACTGGTCACCAGACCCGTCCTAAAAGCACCTGTCACTAATCGAACCCCACAGAGGTGCACAGGGTTGAGTAAATGCAATAATGAAGACGCTGCCGAACCATAAACCACACTACCATAGTCAATTTGGGATTGGACAAGGGCTCTTGCTCAGGCAACGGAGGGCAATGAGGGGCTGCCAGCACTCCTACTTCAGCTGACGAAGATGAGGGATCCAAGTCTTCCGAGCATCAAAAACCAGTCTAGGAACTGATATGTCTCCACTACAGTGAGTGGATCGTCATTAAACTAAGTTCAGGTTCCGGATGAACAGTATGACACTGACAGAAGTGAATGACACACGACTTTGTGGCTGAGAACTGGAAGCCGTGAGCAGAGCCCATGACTGCACCTGTGGATAGCTCCCTGGAGGCACCGCTCAGCAACAACAGTGCTGGAGCAGCAGTACGAAATGCAGAAGTCATCTGCATACAGAGAAGGCGAGACGGAGGGCCCGACAGCTGCTGCTAGACTGTTAATGGCCACTAAAAATAGAGACACTCAATAAAGAGCCCTGCAGGACTCCATTCTCCTGGATACGGATGGAACTACGGGAGTCACCAACTTGGACACAGAAAGAACGGAACAACAGGAAAATTTGGATAAAAACTGGGAGTGGTCTCCGGAGACCCCATTCATATAATGTGGCAAGGATATGATGTCACCAAGTAGTGTCGTATGCTTTACATAAGTCAAAAAAGACATCAATCAGGTGTTGCCGTCTGGAAAAGGCTGTTCGAATGGCAACTCGATGGACAAAAGATTATCAGTGGTAGAGAGACCCTGGAGGAAGCCACCCTGACATGGAGCCAGCAAGCCACGTGGCTAGGACCCGACCCAACTGCCGACATACCATACATTCCAGCAGCTCACAAAAAATGTTGGCGAGGCTGATGGGCCAATAGCTATCCACATTAAGTGGGTTATTACCGTGTTTGAGCACAGGAATGATGGTGCTCTCCCGCCATTGCGACGGAAAGATGTCATCACACCAAAGCCGGTTGAAGATAATGAGAAGATGTCACTTGTAGTCAGATGAGAGGTGTTTAATCATCTGGCTGTGGATGCGATCAGGCCCAGGAGCTGTGTTAGGGCAATGTGCAAGGGCACTGAGGAGCTTCCACTCTGTAAATGGGGCGTTATAGGATTCACTGCAGCATGTAGTGAATGAGAGGATGTTCCCTTCCAGCAGCCATTTGAGTGTGCGAAAGGCTGGGGGATAATTCTACGACACAGAGGCTCAAGCAAAGTGCCCAACAAAGTGCTTGGCAATTGCGTTTGCGTCGGTACATAACTCGCCATTTATGGTAACACGGGGGCAGCTGTTGGGGCCTGGTACCCGAAAAGACATTTGATCTTTGCCCAGAGTTGGGAAGGTGACATGTGGCACCCAATGGTGGAGACGTATCTCTCCCAACACTCCTTCTTCCGTTTTTTGATATGGTAGCGAACAAGGCTATGAGGTGCTCCAGGGAAGGGTGCTACTTATGCCGCTGTAGAGCTCGCCGTTACTCCTTAATTGCATCAGCAACTTCTGGCGGTCACCAAGGGACTGTCTTACGCCTCAGGCACCCTAAAGAACAAGGGATCGCATTTTCTGCCACAGAAACAATTGTGCTGGTCACATGCCCAACCATCACATCGATGTTACCGTGTGGGGGAGATTCAGCGGTGACAGTAGAGGTGAAAGTTCCCTAGTTCGCCTTGTTCAAAGCCCATCTGGAGCAGTGACAGAAAGATGGGGAAGTGGTCACTACCACACAGGTCGTCATGTGCTCTCCAGTGGATAGATGGGAGAAGTCCTGGGCTGCAAATTGATATATCAATGGCCGAGTAACTACCATGAGCCATGCTGAAATGCGTGGTGGCCCCAGTATTTAAGAGCCAGAAGTCAAATTGCGACAGTGAAGTTCCGACATCTCTGTCTCAGCCAGTAAGCACGGTATGGGCATTAAAATCTCCTAGAAGTAGGAACGGTTAGGGAGTTGATCAATCAGTGCAGCTAATAAATTCAGGGGTACTGCGCCATCTGAAGGAAGATATACATTGGAGACAGTTATTGCCTGTGTCATCCTCATTCTGCCAACCACAGCTTCAAGAGGAGTTTGAAGGGGCTCATGTTCACTAAAGACCGAGTTCAGGACATAAACACAGACTCCACCCGACACTCGATTATAGTCACTACAGTCCCTTTAATATCCCTTATAGCCTCGGAGGGCAAACAGTTGCCGTAGCTCAGCCAGGTGGTGGAAAAATCCACCGCAAATACAATGGAGGACGACATCGTGAGACTGGGAAAGCATGGAACATTCAATGAAGTAGTTTACGCCTCAGACACCTGCTGCCACCGATTTATTGCCTGAGCAGTCTATATCAATTGTGTGTGAGGGTCTGGCGAGATCAAGGTCCTCAGCGGATGCCAAAATCTCCCCCAACCTCAGCCGCGAGGGCTTGTAGGTAGCAGTGGTGTGGGTGCCACTGCAATTCCGGCGAGATCTAGGTGTTGGGGGTTTCCCTTTTTGGATTTCTCTTGCTGCTCCTTGGGTTTCCCTTGCTTGGAGTACTTCACTGGCTCAGTCTCCGGGTCTGAGGATGAGAGTGAAGCCCTACGACCAGCTGCTTTTGGGCTCTTCAGCTTCAGCCACTGACAGGTGTCATCTTTCCCACTAGAAGAAACATGGGAAGAGAGCGACTCAAGAGACCCTTCCTAACAAGTGAAGCCGAAAAAGATTTACACTTCTCTGTCTTAGAAGTGGGGACAGACGTCCCCAATGGTTGGAGGGGGTGTTGCTCCTGAAGTAGGTTGTGCAGGAGCAACAGGGAGGGAAATTCCC
Organism: Schistocerca gregaria; assembly: GCF_023897955.1. Classification (NCBI taxonomy): domain Eukaryota; kingdom Metazoa; phylum Arthropoda; class Insecta; order Orthoptera; family Acrididae; genus Schistocerca; species Schistocerca gregaria. The sequence goes on from NC_064928.1 coordinate 132,256,817, forward strand.
CCCCCCCCCCCACCCCAATCAAGTGGGCAGGTGTAGTCTTCCGGCTCTGAGTGGTGACCTGGGTTGACGGGGCTACCAGAACTGTTGTAGTGGCGGAGCGTAAGACGATGTCATGTGCACAGGATGCAGGCATTCAAATTTTCTCTTAGTGTAGGTCAGTCTGTCCAGGGTCTTTTACTCCATGATTTTTCCTTCTTTCTGGAGAATCCTGCAGTCAGGCGAGCAAGGCGAATTGGAACACGGAGTATTGGGATGTGATGGACGTCTGCAATCTCGGCATGTGGCACTGGATGTACAGCGGGAAGACATATGGCCAAACTTCTCGCACTTCAAGCACCGCATTGGGGGAGGGATATGGGGCTTTACATCACACCGGTAGACCATGACCTTGATGTTCTCGGGCAATGAATCACCCTCAAAGGCCAAGATGAAGGCATTGGTGGCAACCTGATTATCCTTCGGACCCCGGTGGACACACCGGACAAAATGTACACCTCGCTGCTCTAAATTGGCGCGCAGCTCATCGTCAGACTGCAAAAGAAGATCTCTGTAAATACGATACTCTGGACCACATTTAAGCTCTTATGGGGTGTGTTGGTTACAGAAACATCCCCCAGCTTGTCACAAGTGAGTAACTCCTGTGACTGGGCAGAGGATGCTGTTTTGATCTAGACTGACCTAATTCCCCACCTCCCCGAACTTGTCCTCTAAATGCTCAACAAAAAACTGAAGATTTATAGTCATGAAAGATTCCCCATCAGTTCTCAAACATACAAGGTACCGGGGCGAATAAGTACCTCTGCCATCCTTAACCTGACATTCCTCCCATGGTGTGGCCAGGAAGGGGAACGATTTGGGGTTGTACTTATGTGCGTTAAATTGAGTTAATGATCACTGGTGTTTCACCACCAGCAAGAAATGGACTACGCTTCATTGCATGTCATCTGCCCTGATGCCACCCACTCCGACCAGACGCCCTCCCCACAGGTACCACCCAGCCACAGCAAAGGCCACCTGGCAGAATGGCCATTGCCGGGAGTCCCAATGCCCCAGGGGGCATCTGCCCCTCGGTATACATGGGGAGTTAAAAGGCGTAGGCATCAGCAGAGCGATCCCTGTGTGGTCAGGGGGCTACAACCAACAGGGTACATGGTGGCCCCACCACTACATACTTGCTATCATGTTGGATATCAGGTGCAAAGAAGTCCGCGGTCATCATTGATACAGAAATCGACACTGCATAATGCATGGTGGAAAGTGCACCCAGGAACGTGTCCTCACCCAAGAGATGGAGACTGGGCAGGACTGCAATGCGACGACGAGAAAGTGGGCTAAAGATCTCTATGCATGATGGGACACGATGTACCTTGTAAGGCACCCTTCCCCAACTGGCTCGCTCTTCGGGAAAATTTTGAAGAATGGAGGTTGAACCCTACAGTGGACCATCACATAAAGGCCGAAACGTGTGGAGCTCCTTTTAGTCACCTCATACGACACGCAGGAATACCTCGGGCTTCTTCTAACTCCCGGACCCGCAGGGCCACCTGTGTATGCTCCTGGTGTCAGCTGCGGTTTCTGTCTGTTGTGAAATACATCTTCCAATTGTCGTGCCTTTCTGGCACCAAACAATATTGCATTTAAGGTCAGTGATAAGCACACTTACCATCAAAGTAATTTTTCCAAGATACACAGGAAGCATACTTGCCACAAAATTAATATTTCTTACACAGACTGTGGAAAGCATACTTACCACCAAGACAATTGTGACAGCTAATAGGAATACATCTTGCCATCTCTGGATGTGACTGAAGTCTCATGGCAGTACACAGCACCAGGCACATAAAACTTCTACAACAATGTTTCCATCTGTCAAAAGATCACTATTGTTGTCACTCCTGAAGCCCAAACACATGGCTCCGTTTATACAGTATACACTACTATATCCCAATGTGCACATATACAATGGTCAGAATGAACAGAAATCGTTAATTTTTCAAATCCGGCTTGCACCAAGTTGCCTCCTACAGATATTTGGTGTTTTCAGGGGAATTTCAAAGGTCTTATAATTGCAACCAGTAACAGCTTACAAAAGGCCTATGGGAGGAAACTTACCACCACATTTTTTTTGGTTCTATATCACAAAACTAAAGTTGGCAAAAATTAGATATAGTCAACTGATCACAATTATAATATGATACTGAAAAAATTAACTTTGTCAAATTGTTACAAAAAAAATCATTCTCTCATAAGGGTTAACCTCCCCCAGCTCATTGCTGACTCCTCTCTGAGGAAGGAACTATTAATTCCGAAAGCTAGGTAGTGGGTCCCTCTCACTTTTACTCATGTCTGTTGGCAATACTGCACATTTCACCTCCTCACACTAAGTACTGGCCAGTTATTAGTTATTTCAACTGAATTTACATTTGATACAAAACTGCTGAATTCCTCACATCCCCTGTTCTTGAAAATTGGTAAGTAGGCTTTCACAATATAGTTGCTGTGTATCTCTGAGCATCTCACAATTCGAATTTTTAAGCACTCCATGACACTCTCCCTTGGGTCAAACAAACCTGTAATCATTTGTGCTGTTGTTATTTGTAGACATTCATATCCTCTATAAGTCCTATTTGGTTTTTTCACACTGTAGCAATATTCAAGGTACATCGCAAGAGTCTTCGTGGGGAATCTCATCTGCAGGTTGCTCGCATTTTCCCAGTTTCCTATAAATGACCTCAAGTGAACATTCGCTTTACCTACAATTGGATCTATATGTTTATTCTCTTAGATATCCCCAACAATTGTTACATCCAGGCATTTTCACAAGTTGACCAATTCCAATTGTGACAGATATTGTGTTTTTACATTCTGCAAATTTTTCGTTATGGTTTCACAACAATCTATTTTTATGACAGACCTTACAGACTTGCAACAATGAAAAACTAATGGAGTCCCCCAAGTTAGTACATCTGTGGAAAGAGTAGAAATTTGCAAAGGGTTATCTAGAGCTACTACATCTACAGCTACGAAAGTGTATTGGGATCGTGGAGATACTTTGTTCGCTAAAGGTGACTGTAAAAGAAAAAGTAATTTTAAGAATAGTGGTAGAATGGCTTTGACAAAGATTGTCACCTGCAACAAGACCACTGCTATGACAGCCACTGCAGAACTTAATAGAAATCTATGTAGCAGAGTATAATAGGAATTACATAAATGAAACATTTGTGACAGCATTTCTACTGGCAAACGTCTATAAATCACATGAATACAAAGAGGGCTCATTGGTTCAGAAAGAATTTTAAATATTGACTGACGGAAATTTTTAACATGCATACACGTCTACTTCTATAGTCTTCATTACCACATTGCAAATTTACATATAGATCTTGCAGAAGCTTTTAGGATCTCAGAATTCTTACACTCGCTTCCCAGTACATTTTCCCATTGTAAATGTTTACACTGTTGACAGTAGAAATCAATTTTAAAAGAATTGTGATACACACAGACACAGAAACAATGTAGACCCTGCCTGTGTGTATCTATCAGAATGGAGTTGTGTACACAGGTGGAGAAAATATTCAACAAGCCCCCATCTAATGTACAGCAAGAAATTGTGAATCATGGCCAACTCAAAAGAAATGAAATACTTAACTCATTAGTCCCTCTTTCCACAAATTATCTGAACATCTTGATTCAGGGAATGAAACAGTCTGTTGCCTACATGGCAAATAGCAATATTCATCAAAAAGCTGCAAATGAAGCAGAAGTAGTAATGTACTGTAAATTGTAACTATGAAAATATTGTGCCACTGATGGCAAATGAACAGCAACTCTTAATGTATTAGCAAGTGTGGAGACAGTAGCTTCCCCTCACTCCCCTCCTCCTCAAAGCAGCAGCTTTTCTTTAATTTACTCAATTATATTTAAATGGCTTAAGCACGAATGAAATTAAATGGTATAGTGGTAGTCTGCTAACATAGTATACAGAAATTACATTTTTATGATGTTCTAGCTTTTTGTTAATGTATGCTTTGGCTTACTCCACATCCCTGAAGGTTCTCCTTTGTAGGATCTCAGAAACAAATGAATAAATGAGAATTTTTTTTAAAAAAAAAGCACACAGCCCAGTCTCAAACTACAGAGGAAATTCTGTATTGGTTTGGATAGTCACTTCATGCTTCTCAGGCGGTGTAATGTCATAATGATCAGAAGGGACCCACTGTAGATAGTGACAAAACAGTATTGTGGCAAGAATTTATTAATACTGTACACATTTTCATGAATAAATAAGGAAAGGTGTATAATAAAATCAACGTGGATAAAATTTCTACCATCTACTGCTAAACTCATTTTCTATACAAAATAGATTGTTTAGTATTAAATATTTGATAGTTATGATGGTAAATAACATGGACTAATTTTAAAAATTTTCTTGTTTGGAAATAGTTTTCAGTGAACACTGTAATTATAAATATGAAATGAATGAACTATCTGTAATTCAGTCCTGTTCTGCATATTAAAATGTACAACACTGCACCATCAGTATCAAAAATTTCTACAGCCTATTTAATGATCTCTTCTGCTGTGAAACTGTAAAGTAAAATCAGGTGAAGTCAATAGACAATGTTTTACTCTGGTGTACTGTAATTCATGGCAATGTGGGTTTGATCATTTACAAATCAATCCCTCCTAACTCTCTCACCACCCCCCCCCCCCCCCCCCCCTCCATTTCTGACACACACACACACACACACACACACACACACACACACACACACACACACACACACACACACATTCTGCGAGTCTGCTGCAGTACATTACATCCACAAAAATATTTATGAAAAAATTATTAAAGCCAATATGAAGACAATACACTTCCAAGTGGGAAATAAGTATATAGTATGTACACAACAAAGAGCACAAGTCAAGTCGCAAGTGCTACAACCAAATGTGTGCAACAAATTCATCCAACAAATCAGTGGGGGAAGAGAGGTGTGTGTGTGTGTGTGTGAGAGAGAGAGAGAGAGAGAGAGAGAGAGAGAGAGAGAGAGAGAGAGAGATACTTTTTATAAAGAATAAGTGAAGTAAAAATCACAAGCATAAAGTAATAAAAATGACAAAGTAACGAAGGAAGACTAGGTACTGGCAACACAGAACAATTCTCAAAAAGTAAAAAACAGGAAAAGTGACATGCATTGAAATGCCTTGTTTGCTACACATCAAATGAGTGTGGGATTATCTCGAGTATTTTCTGAATAAGGAACAGCTGAAAAATTTTATATGTTACAAAAACAGATAACAACAGGAAATTTAAGTAGCTACTTACATCAATCACAGATAGCATAATTTGTCGACAATTGAGTATCACATAGCAAACCTGTAAGAATTTCAGCAAAGAAACTGGCATAACATTTTACATTGGGTACAACCAGATGAGATTTTACATTTACAGAAAGCAATGGTCACAAACAATCTTACAAAATAATTCTCACAGTTATCTACTCCTTTGTACAATAGGAACACAGTAATTTTTCTCAATACGGGCATGTGTTTCACAGTTATATTTTGTTTGGAATTTCTGCCCTGCTTTCAACATTGTTTGCTAAACGTTTCGATGGTGGTATCAAATGTTCTGGCAACGTTTCAGGCAAATTGTGACCGTCTGCCTTCAACCTCACGAGATACATCGCCAAAGCAAATTCGTCTTTGTCGAGCATATTATCCTTGTCCACATCTGCCAGTAACCATATACTATTCAAGATATGGCTCGGAAGCTTTGACTTCCGTAGCTCGTCCTTCACATCTGTGGAAGAAGTAAAAAGAAAAGCAGGACATTATTGTTTTTTATTTTTTTAAATTGTACACACTTTAAAAAATAATCACTTTCATAATTATCACGTAGAATCAAAACACAGAGACAATGTGGCCAAGAGTCTCCAGAAATCGACAGCTGCTCGTCTCACATACATAATGGCATCTGAGAACTTTCTTTCTAATGTGATGGCATTCAGTCTTTGGGAGAAAGTTCTTGCAAGCATGTATGCACGCACGTACGCACACACACACACACACACACACACACACACACACACCGAAAATGGCCTATCACTCTACTTAAGAAAAACACAGGTCATTTCATTTAGTAAAGGTCAATAACGACCGAGCACAGAGAAAAGAAAATATGTGAAAAAGAATGGTCAACATTCCTGGCTGTGAATATTACTGATGAGTACTCGCTTGAAAATCACATACATCACAGATGTTATCAAATGCCCCAGTTCAGCAATATTGTGTATGATCGTTGAGTCTCATGATGAAAGCATTAGAATGTTGGTCTACTTCGCACACTTTCATTAATGAGTGTGATTTGGGATCATTTTCTTCTGAAACTTCACATTTAGACACAAAGTATCCATTGCAGAGAAACATGCTGAAAAAGATAATATCTGGTGCCCATACTTGAACTTTATGTAGGCTACTTGTCACACTAACTACAGCACTGCACTAAATTATTGTGGAGAAACAGTTCCTATTTGAAAATAGTAGTAGCACTCATAAATATAATACTAGGGACAAAAATGCCTTATACAGATCAAATCTGTCTTACTCTTACATAGAAATATATAAACTATAAAGCCATAAAATTATTTGATCTCTTCCATTGCGGTTAAATATGCTGGTAGTCAATGAAAAATCTCCAAAATCAAAATGAATTAATTTGTTCTTGACCACTACTACTCTTTACAAGACATTACATCTAGATAATGTGTAGTTTTGTTGCAAATTTTAATTTTACTGTGAAAAATTCAGTGAATCAATCATACAGAACAGTAACAATACCAGAGAAGGAAAGTTGCTACTCACCATATAGCGGAGATGCTGAGTTGCGATAGGCACAACAAAAAGATTCACACAATTAAAGTTTTTGGTCAGTAAACCACACTGGCAGTGTGGTTTCAGCTCTCTGAGACAGCAGACATGTGTGCAAGTTGCGTTTATGTGAGTGTGTGTGTGCGTGTGTGTATGTGTGTCTACTGCTGACAAAGGCCTTAATGGCTGAAAGCTTTAATTGTGTAAATATTTTTGTTGTGCCTATCACGACTCAGTATCTCTACTGTATGGAGAGTAGCAACTTTCCTTTTCTACTATTGCTACATTCTATCCTGGATTTTCCATTGTTTGATACAGAACAGTAAGTAATAATGGACTTCTGAGTGTAATTAGTTCTTTGTTATGATCCTGCTTCATTCCATGTTCTGAAAATTAAGCTTCCTCTAGCAAATACTTGAACTTCTATCATCCACTGAGACTGAACTTTATCCCTAATGTAACAAACATTAATGTGTGATTACAGGTAACACTGCATCTTGAAAACAGTTAGCAATATTTTCCTCCTTCACAATTCAAATTGTCGTTCTTCTCCTTTGAACGAGGGCACCTCCGAATTTTTTATGTGAATATTCTTTAGTCTCTTTAAATAAAACAAACATAAGCAACATTCTACACGTTTATTCCTCATGTCTACATATTTGCAGCCTTCTGCTGCTAGAGGGCTCCGATTCATAGCGTGTAACACAGCAGTACGTAATGTAACTATGTCGGTGCATGAGAAACAGTGTGCTGTACTCGAGTTTCAAATTTGAAAAGTTCATCCACAAGTAGAGCAACCTCCTTCAGCACGACGATGCCAGACCACACACATGCACTGCGACACCTGCAACGATCCATTTTCCTGTGTTCAGTGTCTTTGGTCATCCTCTACACAGTCCAGACTCAGCCCCATCCAATTTTCATTTGATTCCAAAATTTAAAGAACACCTTCAAGGACTTCACTTTGATGGTGACGAAGTGGTGCAAGCAGAGCCGAGGTCATGGCTCCATCGAGAAAGTCAAACATTCTGCAGTGACTGTATCGACAAACTGGCTTGTCGTTCCAAAAAACACGTTTGTCACCAGGATGACTATGTTGAGAAATAAATATCCAGAAATGAAGAACAAAGACGCATAATGTCAATAACATTTGTTTTATTTAAAAAGCTTTAAGTTTTCACATAAAATATTTGGAGGCACTAGTTTTCAGCACATCCTCATATTTGAAATTTATAATTTTAGTTTTCAGTGTTTCTGACCTACCTGTTTTTGTCAGCTTTCCGTGCTGTGGCTTCAGATTATCAAACGTGTCATCATACTGGCTCCGAAATTTTTCAACAACCCATTCCTTTTCTCCTAAGCCTTGCCTGATACCTTCTCTCTCACTGAACGGATTTTCTGTGTCGACGACACTCACAAATGCACCTCCTGAAAGTATTTGGCACTGTTAGTCATTGGAAAAACTATCACAATTTCGGCCAGGCATTCTACATATTTCACATTACACATGTTACGAGTAACACATTACATCTAATGTAGAATACAATATTTAGAAATTATGACAGTGTATAAAAGACATAGTTTACATTCATTTGTGAGTAGTATAACAATAAAGACAATTACAGGAAGATAGACTTAAATTATGAGCACTGGCAGAAATGGATACGAGGGAAAGGCCGAAAGAGGGAGAGATGGAGGAATGTGATAGAATGCAATGTATGAAGACAGGGGAAAAGAAAGTGATGCACCCGAGGAATGAAAAGAAAAAAATTATACCCAGGGGAAAATGAGAGCATTTGTTTCACTGTCTGATAGGAGGAAAACTGGGCATATATGAGAATTCTTACGGAAACATTTGAGGGTGACAAAAGGAAGTGCTTCAGTTACTTCTTAACAGCCAAAGAGCATCAAACTGTGTGTAGAGCGCACATCAACTCATTTGGAGGCGGACAACGGCAACAGAGAAGGAGTTTCCAATGTTTCTGCTTCACTTATGGGCACAGCTCAGACACTATAATCCATTCATCATACGAATAAACCCGATGTAAACAAACACAAACGTGATGATTGGTCAGAAGCCGTAGCACACGCACACTGGTGTTTTTACACTCTTGGAAGTAGTTCCTACTTATGTATTAGATATCTTATCACTAAGTTACATTAAATAAAACTTTAAGATATTCAAATGTATTAAGAGCCACCAATGTTTTTCTTAATCACGCTGTAGCCACGTAGCTTTTGTTTCAAAAATTGTGTACAGTCTCAGCCTCTGCAGAGTTGTCCTCTGATTGTCACGCTGTTAATGCAGAGTATGAAAATGGCTGAGGCTGCTTTCTGTTCCTTAGTAAAACATGTGCATGGAACACAGTTAAAAAGTGCCAAGAAATAGGCTATTCTTAAGTTTTTCATAAATTTATGGAGATAACTGGCTTTAAAGTTTTCCCAGTTTTATCTATAATTCAGTTGATATACTATCACACATTGAATGTGTAGCTCGGTCGCTAGGTAATGGAATGTAAAGCAAAGGCAGTTATTCATGCGTTTGTTCAAATTTCATCAGTATATTTTTTTTCTTCTCATTCAATTTGAAATACCTACCTCTCATAATTATGAAACGTATCACCTTTTTTTGTGAATAATGCATGTCTTCTTGTTTCTAATTACATACTGGACATGAAATTCCTTTTTCCATTTCAAATGCAAATTCTTAATTATTGATGTTTTACAAAATACTGTTCATAAAAGTTGTTTAAATTAAGAAACATAATAATTAATTTTTAAGGCAAAAATGAAAAACCAAATCCTCTTTATTTGGACTATGTCCATTATTTTATAACACAGAGGTAGATAAGTAAATGTACAAACATGAAAAACAATCATTTCCACAGCAACGAGCACATCATAGAAATGCCGCATTTTTACGTTTGCTACTGTACCATTACAATATGAACCCAAGAGAACCGATCTGGAGCCAAGCTGCAGGATTTGGCCCGAGAAGTAAACAGACTGTTAAGCTGCCAGACGTACTGGAACTGACGCACGCAGCTTTTTCACACGTCACTGCTGAACTCTGGCAGGGTATAGAATGGCTAGCCATAAAAGAAGAAGAAATAATGCTGCACCTGGTTGGATTTGTGGATTCTGTTGTTGATAGGCTCATTATCCACAAAACAGGTGATACTTCCAGAATTGAAACGTATTTCTCGGATTCGGATAAGGAAAGAGCTAAGATATTACCAGACAACTGACTGTAAGTAATACCTTCAGAGGCTTCAATATTTCACATTTCTGCTGAACTCTGGCAGGGTATAGAATGGCTAGCCATAAAAGAAGAAGAAATAATGCTGCACCAACAACCGTTGGTTGCGAAAGCTAGAAATTTTGTGTGTGTGTTTGTGTGTTATTTTATTGTGCCTGTCTATCGGCGCTTTCCTGCTTGGTAAGTCTTGGAATCTTTGTTTTTAAAATACATACATAAATAATCATATGGCATAGCAGCCCTTTATGAGCCTTGGCGTTCTTCTTCTTCTTCCTTTCCCCATTATTTATCCTGTCAGTTACAGAGACTGCTTTTCCAGGACTTGGTAGATTTTATTTAATTATTTAACTCTGTGGCTGGATACCCTTCCCGACACCACAATCAATGAGGTAACTTGAGGGGGAGAACTCGTGCGCTCCAGCTGCCTGTGAATGTAAACTTTGTTGTCCAAGATCTCATATTTTAACTGTTTGTATACCGTATCTGTTGCGGCATAATTTTGGGATAAGGCCAACATTTGTCAAATGAGTGTGGGAAACTGTCTAGAAACTCGGGCTGGCTGGTGTTTCAGCCAAGTCTGTTATCTGCCTCATTAATTCTCTTCAGATCTGGATGACCCTTGGCTTTCCATTCTTTCTTGTGTAGTGTCAAACTCCTCAAATTCTCGATCCCAATTTTCCTTATATCCTGCTTGACAGCTTCCTCCCTTCTTAAGCACTGGACTTCCAACCCTCTGGGTTCCTTTGGGCACAGTGGTGCACATTTCAATTGAATTTTTTAATTCTGTCATTAGTTCTCAGTACACAGGCTGCCTTTTAATCTTAATACAGCTGACAATGTATGGTTCATTGGTTCTTTATTCAGATTACATAATTCACAGTTGAATCTCCTCCACCAGGCAAAAAGAACACACAAAATTTAAAAACTAGCTCTTTCGCTCAGATTGGAAACGATCAAAAGGAAAACTGGATTAGGGAATTATTATACTGCATTGTCTTTGGCCAAAAATTCATGAACAAGCAGCAAAGCTCGAGCATGTGAATTACTGTGGTGTAAAAGCCATGAACTATTTCACCATAAATGTGTCTCCCTGGAAACCCCCTCTCCCCCCCCCCCCCCCCCCCCAAGACTACTTTGTGCAAATGGCGCTGAATTTAAAGGGGTACTCCCTATCGATCATTTGACACTGTGGCAAGAAATGGAAGAACACAGTGATTACAATCTTCTCACTTGACTATATTTTCCAATCAATATTCTGTCTTGGCAATCCAGAATGCTTCCAACGGAACAAATGAGCCGTAGTTTCGACATCGTACCCACATCCTTGTTTCAATATTAGGTGTATGGATATGATGTCTAAACTAAAAAATCTTCAACAGATTTGCACACATAACCAAGTATCTTACATTCAGCTGTTGTAAAGCAAACTAATCTTACCGTGAATAAACTTTTTGGATCCCAATTTTTCTTCTTCAATTTTCTCTGCTGCCAACATTGACATGAACTTAGATATATCTTTTGCCAGCATGTCATCAACAGACCTCAGGAGGCTGGGTGTTATGCCCTCAAATCTGTCGAAGTTCGCAGAGTTCAGCAAGACCTAGAAGAAAAATTAACCATTTCAATACAATCTAATGTGACACTACTAACTGCTTCATTCATTCATCACATTATAGAGATCCCATCAAGAGAAAGAGAAGTCAAGCCTTACGTTAACAAGCAACTGTACATTGTCTTCTTTCTTCTTCTTTTTCCAGGCCTTATCCTGAACCTCCACAGGATTGCCACATTCATATGGATTAGTCAAAGTTAGTGGTCAGAGGTGACCGAGTGTACTTCTTGCCACCATTCTTTGCTTCCCAGAACAGAATTTGTGTACCCCATCTACCTGTGTCTAGTGTTACACTGTGTCAAACTGTGGGAATGTTTTTGAAGTGGTAACTGAGGTGGGACGTGGGTATCGCCCCAGTATACCCCTAGTTGGATATGGGAAACCACAAAAAACTGACATCTGGGCTGGCCAGCACATTGGCCCTCATCGTTAATCTGCTGGGAGGACTTCATACAGGGCCAGTACGCTTCCCCGAGTCCCAGAAGCGGCGTGCTGATGCGTGTGGCTATTTGGACACAACTTAATCTGTACATTCTACTAACAATAAACTATCTGCATAGTGTGTGATACTATTCCTGCCTATACAGCTACATGTCACCTTGTAAATTAGAAGGAAAGCTGCTGCTTGTGTTATGTCAAATAGCAGTTCTTCTAATGGTAGTTTAATTTTTCTTGATCATATTTGTAGTTTTCAAAGAAAACAGTTACCTACATCTGAACAACAGGGGCTAGTTCAAAATATAATACCTATCATGCGGCTTTATTATCATCATTGCTACTTGGCACATAATTAACAGAAAATTTCAATCCATGAATCTAGATAGTCAGATAATTTGTAAGAGTGGCTAATAGGGTATGTTTTAAATTTTCTTTTGAACTAATTGGGATTCCCAATTTCTTGCTTTATATTAGGTGCAAGCTTGTCGGGCACCTTAAATCATAGAACATGATGAATCCTGTGCTGCTTCAGTGCATCATGAAATTAAATGCTTTATGCTATGAATGTATTTCAAGCCTAGATATAAATTTAACTACAGAGAATCACAAAAAAGAACTTGTCTATCATTTCCATTACATGGGCATTAAAAAAAATACAGTTTAGAATATTACTAAGAATGAACTCTGGATACAGTTTTAATTGCAATAAAGATGCTACATGGAAATACACAGAACCAGAATGGCTTACAATATATATTGATGGTTTGCAGAGTAATGATACAGCTGGAAATTGTTTCGTCAATACTCCCTGGTTGAGCAGTGTATTACAAACTTTTATGCTCAATGATACACGCTACAACCAGCAATAAACAACCTTACATACAGAATCAACTTATTTATAAAAGATATGATATTGGCTGATTCTAGAGCAGCCATTCAAGCAACCTCAACAAACCACTCTACAGGAACAAAACCATAAGTTTGGCAGTGTGGTTTCAGTTGCTTGAGACTGCAAACATGCGTGTGAGTTGTGTTTGCGTCTGTGTGCATGTGCTATCTATTTATGACGAAGGCCTTACTAGCCAAAAGCTTTATTTGTGACAGTCTTTTCGTTGTGCCTATCTGCTACTCAGCATATCCTCTACATGGTGAGTAGCAACTTTCCTTTTCACAATATTGTTACAAACCATTACTGAAATAATACATGTCTTACAGTAGCCTACATCGTGGACACAAATAAGAAAAGTGTTTCAATGGAAACCATCACATGCAAGAATCAACATAAATGAGACTGTTGACTTATTGGTCAGAAAAGGAAGTTGTATACAAGATACAAAAAATCAATTTTATCTGATACACTTCAGAAACTTACGTGGCAACTTTCGAATCCCACATAACAGACACAGCAAGTAAATCAAAAGGAAAATAAGGAGAAATGTACAAGACCACTGGGAGTTATACAGGAATAAACTGAGGAAGAAAGCAGTAGACAGCTTTAAAATGACAATGGGACACAACTGTCTAGCAAAACATCTAGACAACACATAAGTAAATCCCACAAATGAATGGCCTATTTGCAAAACTGGTGTTGTGGATTCAGATCACCTACTGACACGATCATGTTTGGATGCCAAAGCAAGGAAGGAAATGAACATCCTCAAACTTTATTGGGATGTTACAAATTAAACATTATAACTTTTGGCAAACTTTACATCACTATTACACCAGTGAAAAAATGCTCCTCTCAGAATACAAAAATGCTCCTTTTTAAAAGACTCTGATATAAAAGTGTGGTACTAACTGTCTCATTTTACCTTCCTCAAGATCTTTAAAAATGTTCCCGAAAATTTTGGCATGTGAACATATTCGTGCTTTTTTTAACAAGCAACTCACCTCTTACTGCCACAAGCTCCTTTGACTGTAACTCGCTCACACCCACCAGTCCACCACTGTAAGTCGCAGTTGCAGTCCCACTTGTCCATTCTCACTTACTCATTGTCATTATCTCTTTGTGTCTCTCTAACTGTCACTGTCTCCTGCTTCACAGCCACATTCTCTTTCATTCTCTCTTACTGCTAGTCTCTTCTCACTGTCACTGTCTCTCAGTTGCTCTCTCTTACTGCTATTATCTCAGCCACTCATTCTTACTGCTGCTGCCTCCTCTACTGCCACTATCTCTCTCTTCCTCACTGTCACTGTCATAGCCTCCGTCTCTCAGTATCGCTAGCTCCACCCAGTTCCACATTCTCCTTCTCTTTACTCCTCTCCCATTGGCACTATCTCCTTCACTCTTTTTCTAGCACTGTTCTGTCACTGTCAATTCTGATCCGCTTCCTCTGTGTTCCTCTCTTCCTTACACACTGACATTGTCTCCTTCATTCTTTCTATACCACAACCACAGTCTATCATCTTCCAGTATTATTACTTCTCCACGTCTTGCCCTCTGCCACTGTCTCCTCCTCTCTCAGCATAAAAAAGTCTGAATATTTTCGCATAGTAAATTTTTGGGAACATTTTTAAAGGTGCCGAAGAAGGTGGAATGAGACAGCTGGTACCCCACTTTTCAGCCAGTGTCTTCTAAACAGCAGCATATTCACCTTCTTTGTTCTCCGACAGAAGCATTTTTCCACTAGTTCCTTTCCTTTCCCTGTCACAGCAGAGCTTGTCACTCATATGGAAACCAATGTATGGATCAGTAAAATATTTATAGTTTTCTTAAGTGAAATTCAAATAACACAACAGTAATTTTACACCTCAAAAATTTTACATGTACTTCAGTACTACAATGCTGGGTTTATAGAACACTTTAGATGATAATGGGAAAACTTTACAGCATGTAAAGATGTTTTTGGGGTGTTTCTCAATAAGGGATAAAGATTTTTTGAAACAAAAGATGGTACTTCTACCTAAATGCCTAGAGAACATAATATTAAAATCTGCACAACTTGCTGTCGTTATTTATTATTTAGATTTTCCCTCGCACTGGATTTCACATGTGTAGTTTACATGTAGAAGTGGGGTAAATCTGAACCTCTAAATCTCAGAAATAGGCAAAGACATCAAGAAAATTTACACCATTGTTTGAGATTGGAATTTTAGGAATACACCATAAAAATTTCAGCCATTTGCTGCCCATGAATTAATGGTGGCTCCGTAACCCTGTAAGGTACAGGCATAGACCACATCGCATGCAAAAAGAACCAGACACTTCCTTCCATTTGCCAAAGCAGGAGAAAAGGTGTCATATTCATACTTTGAGGTCATAGTGTAGGACAGTGAGACTAGGACAATACAAATGGTCCCTGTCCCAATGTCTATGTGAAACACTTGACCCCATTTTTTGTCACCAACAGAACCAAAGGTATGAGCCCGAAAGAGTCCTGTTTTTATAAGTGGCATTTTGGAACACAAGTGGTGCATGCTGTATCATGTGTACTGATTTATTTCTCTAAGTTATTATGTATGTACATCTTAAAATGTTCCTTGGATGCCAGAAATGTATCTTATAACTTTTCTGAGACTTCTGTTTATATTATTATTATTATTATCATCATCATCATCATCATCATCATCATCATCATCATCATCATCATCATCATTCTCACACATTAATTGTGTGTGAAGTTATTAATATTTTCACATTGATATACAGTCAGTTGTTAAATGCTTTATGGATTAATTTCCAATAAAGCCATATGTAGCAACAGCAGTGTCCATTTCTTTTTATGAATCTGGAGATACTATCAAATGGTTTACACAATGTGTCCACCAACACAGATGCCCTAAAATATGATTGACATCGTCGAATTACACAGTCCTGTACTATCAAAACTGGGGCTTTACAGCAGCCAACTTGGAAGGACGGCTTTACTCAGGATTTATATCAGAATAAGATACATGGTGAACATTACAGAGCTATCAATAATTTACTGAAAATGACTGTTCCATGCCCACAAACTTTTATATTTGAAGAATGTATACTATCCAGCCCCTTCACTAGTGGAAAAAATGAGGGCTGTCCTATGAGTAACCATATACAGTAATCAAAACCCCACTTTTTTTTTACTGGTACCATTACCACTATTTTTGATCGTATGTAAGGTTGCCATTTAGTGCCTATGGTATACTATTACAGAAAAATGTATACTATAATTTCATAGTACAGTCTCTGTTGCTACATAAATTGCAGTACAATTTGCCACAGAAAGAACTTATGTGTTTGAGAATGTGTTGTCACCACAGTTTACACAAAAATCAATTCACTACAAATTGTTGGGCTGATAGATGAGTTGTCATATTCTTAACACGATATCTCAACAAGATCCCTAGTTGTCTTCTTCAGTTTCAATACCATCACTCGGTTTCAGACTGCAACGAAACTGCAGACGGGATGCGCTGCACACTGTTGCGGCAGTCTGAACTGTAACACACTGTAGCATAAAGCAATGTTTCACAGCCAGCTACATAACCAGGGTGGCTACCCAAACTTGGAAAAAAGTGAGGAGGTACATGGTGTCAAGAAGCTCCGTGCAGGGCATGGGAGCAGGGAGGGGGGGGGGGGGGGGGGGGGGGGGGGGTAGGGGCAGCATACCACATTAATGACTTTTCTTTTCTCTCAGCTGAGCTATATACACCAGCAATAAGCAGTAGCTTCATCTCAGTTTTAAACATCTATAATTTATATGGAGTAATATTCACATAACTAACACATTTTGTAATATTAAGTATTTTAAAATTTGTGATTCGCAAAATTCTAGTTCAATGTTAGGTTAAAAAAAGCAGGATTCCCTGAGATTTTATGAAATTCCTAAAATTCTCCGAGATTTCTCCAAACAAAATGCAGTTCCCTGAGATTTCCAGTTTTCCATAAGAACTGCCACCCTTACAACAGTAACCGAGCTCCTGTGATAACACAACTAGCCAGGGCAAGTGTACAGCCAAAGAGCTACAGCTCAACTAGGCAGCACTGTCAACAGGGCAAAGCTGCCGGTCTACTCGCTATCAATTCGCACTGACAATACCGAGACTCAAACTGGTACCACCGAGGTGAAGCCTCTCGTCGGATGCTGTCGCCTTACACTCTGCTCTGCGTTCAAGACGCCCGGGTGTGACTCAGAGTGCCTGCACCCTTGCCAGCTCCATCAGGCCGAGTACTTCAGTCCATCTGTAAGCTCGCAGTGCAATGGGCTTCCGTCTCGTGTTGGCGTGGTCGCAGTCGCCGCCAACCTTTGGTACACCATCTATGCGGACTTATCCACTGCCACTAGTCACAGTTGGTTGCAGCCATCGACTATTGTACAAGGACAGTAGAGCAAAGGCTGTTTTACTGATCAGGATTTTTGACGCCACACTTGCCGCAATAATGGAAGATCCCCTCCCCACAGCTATTTGCATATGCCACTGTGGGGGCACTGGATCACTGGTTTGAGCACAGAGGTCATAGTACAAAGTATTTCATTTTGTATGGAATAAAGTCTGCATTCAGCCCCTTACACTTCAGAGAATATTGCAATGAAGGTAGTAATAAACAGCTTCTGGTTTTCTTTTATTTTAAATGCATACAACAACATGATGCATGGATCAACATTTTGATATCTGTCGTCATGTTTCTAAATGATGTCATTTGTACACACTTTAAGAACTTGATTTTTTTTTTTTTTTACTAACTTTGCAAAATCTGCTGTTAAATAAACACAGCGATTTTCAAAATAAAGTCTTTTTACAGTATTTTCTGATCCCTCAGGATACCTCTCTTCCTTGATTTTTTGCTTTTTTCCCTTCGTGTTCCTTTTTTGCTGGCACACCTTTGTCCAATAGTACCTCAATTTACTAGTTCTTTCATACTGGATGTTTGGGGTACATTTGCAGTCACCAGCTACCATTTTACTAATCTGATCACATCTGAATGTGGGCGTCATCTACCCTGCCTTTAGTGTGTATCTATCTTATCAGCAGTTCAGTAGCTTTTTGCTAGGTTTCAATTTGGGAAGACTTCCTCTCATGATGAATTTTACATTGTGAACAGTCTTAAGGCCCTACACATGCACCAATTTATCAGCCAACTGACCAACTTGGTAGCAGTCCCCATACTGTTCAACCAATGATACACATTGATCACAGTGCCATTCTGTTCCTGTTACTCTCTGCTTGTTGGTTGTATTAAGTTTGTTGTGGTTGTGTTACCTGAAATACTGATCAGTGTAACAAAGACACAAAAACATAACTTTCGGTTGATGTTACAGAACTGACAAAGGCAAAAAAGTGAGAAAAAGCTGTGAGCATAGAAATCGCTTCTTCAAAGGATCAAATTCACCTATATTTTACAATAGAAGGAGTTGGGGTCCAAAAATTTCCCAATATTATTTAAGAATAGGTGAGACACATTTTTCTGAGCTGCTAAAGCTCATCAAGCCACATTCAACAAAAATTATACCAGTACTGTGATGAGAAAAGCAGTAAGCTGTGAGGAGAGGCTCTTAGCTGTGGTTAAGGTTTCTGGCCACTGGCAGGATTTACCATTCAGAACTAGTAATTCAGTGCGGCTCAATATTCACAGTAACTACATAAAATTATTCCTGAAACCTTCAAATGGTTCAAATGGCTCTGAGCACTATGTGACTTAATATATGAGGTCATCAGTCCCCTGGAACTTAGAACTACTTAAAACTAACTAACCTAAGGACATCACACACATCCATGCCCGAGGCAGGATTCTAACCTGCGACCCTAGCGGTCGCGCGGTTCCAGACTGAAGTGCCTAGAACTGCTTGTCACATCAGCCAGACTGAAACCTTCTATTTCAGTTACAAGTGCCTGATGAAGCAGATCATAGTAATCAAAACAAATACAACAAATGCTGTTCAAAAAAACTTTTATGTAATTATTAATGTATGTAGCATTAAAGATGTCCCCTATAGTTTAAGAAACACATTTCAAATTAGAAATATTAAGACTAGAAATTGTTGTGCATCACATTATGTAATACATTTAAAACACACACACAAGAAATGAAGCATTTAGCAATCATCAGAACTCTAAAAATGTTCAGTCCTACACTTTTACTGTTCATAAAGCAGAGGGTAAACCGAAATATAGACAGTCGATACGGGTTTTGTCATAAAATATTGTTACATCCATGAGAAAAGCAAAGTCTGAAATACATTGTTAATAACAAGAAGGGCAAACTATTAATAACAAAAGAGGCAATCTTAAGCTCTTAAGGTGTGGCAAGAAGAACCACAGACCCAGAAGCAGGCTGGCCAATGCCTGGCCGACGTGCTGTTGTTCTTGGTAATGAGATAAAAGCTATAAACACACAAATAGGGCCATGTATATTACTGACAATGGAGTTCTCGACAAGGATTGGAATAATAGGCATACAGCATTTCTGGTTAGAAAGAGAGAGAGAGAGAGAGAGGGAGGGAGGGAGGGAGGAGAGAGAGAGAGAGAGAGAGAGAGAGAGAGAGAGAGAGAGAGAGAGCGTGTAATGAGAGGCAGAAAGGGAGAGTGCCTTCTAGTGGGGACAGCACTATGTCATGAGAAGGCTATGCAAGGCTTAGGACACAGTGTGTGGAGGCATCTCTACCCCTCCACCCAGCATATGAAGAACCACTGAACAATTGTGCACATACAGGGTGTTTCAAAAATGACCGGTATATTTGAAGCGGCAATACAAACTAAACGAGCAGCGATAGAAATACACCGTTTGTTGCAATATGCTTGGGACAACAGTACATTTTCAGGCAGACAAACTTTCGAAATTACAGTAGTTACAATTGTCAACAACAGATGGCACTGCAGTCTGGGAAACACTATAATAGGATATTTTCCACATATCCACCATGCGTAGCAATAACATGGCATAGTCTCTGAATGAAATTACCCGAAACCTTTGACAACGTGTCTGGCGGAATGGCTTCACATGCAGATGAGATGTACTGCTTCAGCTGTTCAATTGTTTCTGGATTCTGGTGGTACACCTGGTCTTTCAAGTGTCCCCACAGAAAGAAGTCACAAGGGTTCATGTCTGGCGAATAGGGAGGCCAATCCACACCGCCTCCTGTATCTTTTGGATAGCCCAAAGCAATCACATGATCATCGAAATATTCATTCTGGAAACTAAAGACGTCGGCCATGTGATGTGGCCGGGCACCATCTTGCATAAACCACGAGATGTTCGCAGTGTCGTCTAAGGCAGTTTGTACTGCCACAAATTCACGAAGAATGTCCAGATAGCGTGATGCAGTAATCGTTGCGGATCTGAAAAATGGGCCAATGATTCCTTTGGAAGAAATGGCGGCCCAGACCAGTACTTTTTGAGGATGCAGGGATGATGGGACTGCAACATGGGGCTTTTCGGTTCCCCATATGCGCCAGTTTTGTTTATTGACGAAGCCGTCCAGGTAAAAATAAGCTTCGTCAGTAAAACAAATGCTGCCCACATGCATATCGCCGTCATCAATCCTGTGCAGTATATCATTAGCGTGCAGCAAAGGTAGCGGCGCTGAGGGGTTGCCGCGTTTGAATTTTGTATGGATAGAGGTGTAAACTCTGGCACATGAGACGATACGTGGACATTGGCGTCATTTGGACCGCAGCTGCAACACGGCAAACGGAAACCCGAGGCCGCTGTTGGATCACCTGCTGCACTATCTGCGCGTTGCCCTCTGTGGTTGCCGTACGCGGTCGCCCTACCTTTCCAGCACGTTCATCTGTCACGTTCCCAGTCCGTTGAAATTTTTCAAACAGATCCTTTATTGTATCGCTTTTCGGTCCTTTGGTTACCTTAAACCTCCGTTGAAAACTTCATCTTGTTGCAACAACACTGTGTTCTAGGCGGTGGAATTCCAACACCAGAAAAATCCTCTGTTCTAAGGAATAAACCATGTTGTCCACAGCACACTTGCACGTTGTGAACAGCACACACTTACAGCAGAAAGACGACGTACATAATGGTGCACCCACAGACTGCGTTGTCTTCTATATCTTTCACATCACTCGCAGCGCCATCTGTTGATGAAAATTGTAACTACTGTAATTTCGAAAGTTAGTCCGCCTGAAAATGTACTGTTGTCCCAAGAATATTGCAACAAACGGTGTATTTCTATCGCTGCTCGTTTAGTTTTTATTGCCGTTTCAAATACACTCCTGGAAATGGAAAAAAGAACACATTGACACCAGTGTGTCAGACCCACCATACTTGCTCCGGACACTGTGAGAGGGCTGTACAAGCAATGATCACACGCACGGCACAGCGGACACACCAGGAACCGCGGTGTTGGCCGTCGAATGGCACTAGCTGTGCAGCATTTGTGCACCGCCGCCATCCTTGTCAGCCAGTTTGCCGTGGCATACGGAGCTCCATCGCAGTCTTTAACACTGGTAGCATGCCGCGACAGCGTCGACGTGAACCGTATGTGCAGTTGACGGACTTTGAGCGAGGGCGTATAGTGGGCATGCGGGAGGCCAGGTGGACGTACCGCCGAATTGCTCCAACACGTGGGGCGTGAGGTCTCCACAGTACATCGATGTTGTCGCCAGTGGTCGGTGGAAGGTGCACGTGCCCGTCGACCTGGGACCGGACCGCAGCGACGCACGCCAAGACCGTAGGATCCTACGCAGTGCCGTAGGGGACCGCACCGCCCCTTCCCAGCAAATTAGGGACACTGTTGCTCCTGGGGTACCGGCGAGGACCATTCGCAACCGTCTCCATGAAGCTGGGCTACGGTCCCGCACACCGTTAGGCCGTCTTCCGCTCACGCCCCAACACCGTGCAGCCCGCCTCCAGTGGTGTCGCGACAGGCGTGAATGGAGGGACGAATGGAGACGTGTCGTCTTCAGCGATGAGAGTCGCTTCTGCCTTGGTGCCAATGATGGTCGTATGCGTGTTTGGCGCCGTGCAGGTGAGCGCCACAATCAGGACTGCATACGACCGAGGCACACAGGGCCAACACCCGGCATCATGGTGTGGGGAGCGATCTCCTACACTGGCCGTACACCTCTGGTGATCGTCGAGGGGACACTGAATAGTGCACGGTACATCCAAACCGTCATCGAACCCATCGTTCTACCATTCCTAGACCAGCAAGGGAACTTGCTGTTCCAACAGGACAATGCACGTCCGCATGTATCCCGTGCCACCCAACGTGCTCTAGAAGGTGTAAGTCAACTACCCTGGCCAGCAAGATCTCCGGATCTGTCCTCCATTGAGCATGTTTGGGACTGGATGAAGCGTCCTCTCACGCGGTCTGCACGTCCCACGAACGCTGGTCCAACTGAGGCACCAGGTGGAAACGGCATGGCAAGCCGTTCCACAGGACTACATCCAGCATCTCTACGATCGTCTCCATGGGAGAATAGCAGCCTGCATTGCTGCGAAAGGTGGATATACACTGTACTAGTGCCGACATTGTGCATCCTCTGTTGCCTGTGTCTATGTGCCTGTGGTTCTGTCAGTGTGATCATGTGATGTATCTGACCCCAGGAATGTGTCAATAAAATTTCCCCTTCCTGGGAGAATGAATTCACGGTGTTCTTATTTCAATTTCCAGGAGTGTATACAGGTCATTTTTGAAACACCCTGTACATAGCCAATAAGGAGCCAAGTAGCCCTCGACATTACGTCACGGCAATAGCTGGTGGGGGCAAAGGGGAAAATGTGAACAAAACTAGGGAGCAGGACGCTGCAAAAAGAGAGCAAGAGATGGGAAGCGCAGCAGGCATGAAGCTGAGGGAGCCAGAGTTTGTTGCAGAGTTAGCAAGAGGTGCTGATGGGCATGTAGGCAGTAGCCGTAGGACTCTGAGTTTATTTGTATGGGTCACATTTGTTAGAAGAGACAAAACAGTGTTTGTCAGTCACTGTCTCTGTACGAGACTTGGCCGCTTAGTGGAAGCAGCATTGTTAGAGCAGTTAGGATTTACATACTTTATTTCTGAATTAATCTCAGGTTGTTAAACATTTTTGGAGAGTTACTTCAGTTACCTCCCAGTCTTTTACCTTTCACGCCAGAGATTGTAACATCTCAGCCACGTCAAAATCTCCTCCTCAATACGGCCAACCAGCTAAGCCTTTTGTTACAAACCTGGTCGCTCAATCCCAGCCAAAAAACAAGTCTGGGACGTGAATTCTATGTCTGTCATCCTCTGTATGTTCTGCTTGTAATGATTGCAGATTCATTAGAAAACAAAGCAAGCATTTCTTTTTTCAGATCTCTGTTACCCCACTCCTCACCTAAACGTGTCCTACAAATATCTGCACTCTTTGAACTTCTCCATAAAATATGTCATTAATGGTCTATTTCATCACATATCCGAACAATGTTTATTCTCCTGTGTTGTGACAGAAAATGAACTTCTATCAGGCAGTTAGCACAAGAGTGCTACATACGGCACAATTTGTTGGCTGAGGTGGTGGGAAATTCAGCTGTCAGGTGGTCATACCCAACAGACTGCTCAACAAGCAAAATTGATCTATTGTTCAGCCAACAAGCCAACACACACACAATATGTCAGTCAGTCAGCTGATAAATTAGAGTGTATGTAGTCCCCTTTAATCTTAAATTTGTGATTTAAGAGTATTCACTTTGTATAACTACGCAGGCAACTGAAGCCTTCAGTTCCAACAAATGGAGCACAAAAATGTCTCTTTAGCTGACACGTGATTATTTTATTATCCCCATTTTCTTTCATTTTAAACATACCATAAGAAGATGACTCAGTACGAAGTCAAAACTGGAAATGATACTGTAGTGACCCACACAGATTCCACACCCGAGATCCCAGTCACCAGTTGTAATGCACACCACAGAAGTCGGCAGTTGCTAGAACCATCAGAGGCCACCACTTGTGAATGCAAGGGTAACCTCTACTACTTTCACTATACCGGCCAACCAACTGCTGCTTATGGAGTCGAGCCTGACCAGCCTTGCCCTCAGTTACATGTTGACATTCAGACTAGGATTATCAGACTAGTAGAGTAGCCACTCCATTGCTTGTGTCTTCTTGTGCAAGTTATTTCTAAACATAGTAATGTGTTGTGTTTGTCATTGTCTGTGTGTTCTTGTGGCTAGAATACAATGGTGACAAGCAGGGTCATATTTCCACATTTTTCATTGAGCGGTTGTTTTTTTGCATCTTCTTGTGACTTAGAGACTATGTTTCAAAGGTTGGTGCAACAACAGAAGGATCTCATCACAGTCATGTGACAGGCTTTGCTGACATTGCTCTCTAAACCTTCACCTCCGGCTCTGCTTCCTTCTCTGTTCCCACCGTTTGATGAAGCGACAGAGAATTGGTATGTGTATGAACACTGCCTACAGAAACATTTACACACCTCCTACACTACAGGTGACGAGGTAGGTCTTAGTTGTAAAAATCATTCTGCCACGGCCAAGTCAAAAAAATCATATGCGGACGTCACAGTTCTCATCCACTCCACCCCAAGTAACGAAGTCCGGAAATGTGACATTCAATTAGGGAACCCCTCCTTCAAAGAAGTTTTGTTAGTAGGCCAGCCTAATGAGGTCTCACACCCTGCTGGTCAGCAGCCGGAAGCCTGGTGTAGCAATGCAGTGGTACAGGGTTGCTCAGCTGCATCCATTGCATCCAGGGTGGATGACATTGCAGCAGTGCAAGCTGGCCGATCTGGCGACTTCCACACTATGCGTAAACAACATTCCAGCCGTCACTTCCTGTTGCCTTCATGTGCATCTTGTTACTCCCAACATGACAGATCAGAGGTGCCTACTGTTGGGCTGTTGGTCATAAATGTTAAATAAATGTCACATCGTGGTAGTCTGTCACTCAACTGCACAGAATGTAGCATCAGAGAACATCGATATGAATATCGAGGAAGTTTTGTCATCAGAGGCAGTTGCCAATCAGGATTCTGACAAACTTTTTATCAAGACTTTGGTTATTTCATGACAGCCGCACCCGCAGGTAGACACCGACGCAGCAGTTTCCCTGTTTAATGCCTAAACATATTCAAATCTCAGCTCTCTGTTGCTGTCGCCATTAAACATGTACCTCAGGTGATATGGTAAGTAGCAAATCCCCTTGCTTGGCCAACCTACAGATCAATGACTCTGCCTATTACCTTTATTGTTACCACAATGATAGTTCAGTAAACCTTTTTGGTTTTTATGCCTTTCAGGCCTTTGGCTTTTTGGTCACAGACTAGAGCAATTGATATCTGCCAAAGCTCACAATCAATCATTGGAATCTCTATGCTCAGAATTTCAGAATATCTTTGCCGAAGGCCCATGGTGCACACCAGACACTCAAGTCCACATAACCTTGAAGCAGTTGGTTCATCCTAGATTCTTTCATGTTAGGCAGAACACTCCTATAGCCCTACACTCCAAAGTGAAGGTGGTGCTGGACCAACTTGTCTCTCTCACGGTTGTTGTTCCCATTTCCTCAGTGAATGGATCACACCCCTTGTCATTGTGAAGAAACTTTTTGGTAAACTGCAACTCTGCAGCAACTTTAAGATCACTGTGAATTCATAGTCCATGGTCAACACATACCCATTGCAACACCCGGACAAACCATTCACATGCTTAGCATGTGGTCACTTCTTCTCCAAACCTGGTCTTGCTGAAGCAATATCCAGTTATCCCTGGCTGAGAAGTCGAAGTGTATCACGATTCTTAATACCCCTTTCGGACTGTATCAATACCAACAGCTGATGTTTGAGGTGGCAAGTCCAGTCTCCTTCCTTCCTTCCTTCCTTCCTTCCCCCCCCCCCCCCCCCCCTCACCCCCACCCCACCACCACCAAATAATTCAACGATTTCTGGAACAGATCACGTCCACTATTCCGCACTGTTTTAGCTACCTGGATGACACTGTCATTACTGGACGTACTACGAGCGACAACCTGCACAATCGCTGTGTCCTTTTCCAAAAACTCAGGGCCAGTGTTGCTACCTGAAGAAATCCAAATTCTTCTAACCGTCTATTAAGTATTTGGGCCACACTATTTCACAGCAGGACATGCAACCCATGACGAGTCTTTTCAGGGCCATTATGCGCCTGCCGTGTCACTCATCGTTGCAAGAACTGCAGGTTTTTGTGGGCAAAATTGCCTATCCCCATTGTTCCATTCCCAGGGCATCCAGCATTATACATCCTCTCTACATCCTTCTCCAATAGGGTCCTTCCTTTGTCTGGTCTCCAATGTGAGACCAGGCCTTCACCACACTGAAGGAGTACCTCAGGTCGGCACTGTATCTAACATCTGATCCTGGCAAACCACTGCTTTTGGCTACAGACACATCACACTACAACATGAGAGCAGTCCTTGCCCATTGGAATGCAGACATCTTGGAGCAGCCAATAGCGTTCACATCCAAAATTCTCAGTCTAGCGCAGGTCCACTAACCTCGAGTCGGGAAGGAGGCTCTGGCCATTGTGTAAGTGGTCACCAAATTTCACATTTTCTTGTGTGGAACCAAATTACAACTAATTATGGACCTCAAGCCATTAATTTTGTCCCCGATAAGGTGGCCCACAGGCTTCAGCTGTGGCCCTTGCTCCTCTCCAAATACAACTATGACATCCAATTCTGCCCCACTGGGAGCCACGCCACTGTAGATGTCTTATCCCAGAATCTGATTGGGAGGAGCTCACATGTTTTCATTTTGATGCCACCACCCGGCAAACGGTACAGGTTTTCCCATCATCAGTACCCAAGTCACAAAGGCACAGCCACCGACACCATTCTCAAGTAGGTAGTCCATCTCATCCAGTAGGGTTGGTCTTCTCATCCCCAGGGCCGCACTTTCAATCCACTTCGTAACTACTATGTCTGCACCATCATCTCTCAGTCTTAAGTCAGGGTCCACTCATGGACAGCAAATCTCCCATGGTGGTTATTCTCAAGAATCTGTGGCAAGAGGTCTTACAGCCATAACATGAGGGTCACTGGGCTGTTGACCATACCAAAGCCTTGGCTCGCAGCCACATGTACTGGGTTGGCATTGATCAGGATCTGGAGAATTTGGTTGATGCATGTCCCCAGTGCAATGCTAAACAGGTGGCACCCAAAGCTTCATTCTCCCCATGGCCTCCAGCAATCCAGTCCTAAGAGTGCATTTATGCGGACTTTATGGGACCGGTTCTGAATGTGATTTGGCTGATTGCCATCAATGCATTTCCGCATTTTCCATACGTTGTGCGGTGATCCTCAGCCACTACCAAAGTCGGTATTCAGGCTCTTTTGTGGGAGATCTCCCAGTTGCTTTTGTTTCTGTAACAGACCACAGTTCCTATTCTTATGGTTTCTGTGTACGGCCATGCATTTGTCATGTTCACTCCCCTCACTTTCATCCCTAATCTAAAGTGGAAAATCAAGCACACAGTTTGCACCTGTAAGATCTAGATGAAAAAAAAATCTGCAAGGAGGATTACAGTTTTTTTATGGCATACCAGACAACTCCTACTGGTTCCCATCGCCTTGTTGGGATCCCTCATCAGTGTCAGAAGAGGACATGGCTCCATCTCCTTCACCCAGGGTCTCACCCGCTGTTGTGTTCTGCCATACTGGGTTTCTCATTGGGGACGGCAGTCTGGGCACCTGGTTTTGGTAGTGCCCCAGCTAGTTATCGGTAGTCATCACGGGTCAGAATGACCACCGGGTCTACACCACCTGGATTGAAAACCGGGAGTAAGTGCCATCGAAATCAGCTCCACATCTGTGTTGGCACCTGCCCTCTTTGTCAGTGTCCCAGTTGCTGGGTACCACCTATCCATCAGTGTTACAGCTTCCTCTTCTGCCTGTGTCAGTGCCTCCACCTATGAGCCTATGACTTCACATCTTTTGGCAGCAGCTTTGGTGGCCCTCCAGCTAGTGGACAAGCCCCTTGCCTGTTTGATGTCTCCTGTGTGGCCTCCGGCAGCAACGGAGTCACCTCCAGCTTCCACATCGCCACCCGACATCACAAAGGATCCCAGCTCAGAAAGTCCGTTGCCTACAATGTCATCTCATGCTCCAACTAGAGAGCATCAGTGCTCTCCTCATGCCAGTCACTTTTGTCCATTTTCTAAGGTCTCCAATGACCGAGAGTTCCTCTCCCCTCTCATCTCTGAGGCTTCCAGAGACACAGATGCCGTCTCCACATCGTGGCCACCCACAACTTGCCTGCGGAGTCAGTGACACCACTCCCAAGTGGGGAAGAATGTAGTGACCCACATATATTTCCCACCCGAGATCTGGGCACACAGTTTTAAGGTGTGCCATAGACGTCAGCAGATGCTAGGACCAGTTAAGAAACCACTACTCACAGATTTGCACTCAGCTTCTCCTCTGTACAATCTGCCAGTCACCCGACTGCTTACTACAAAGTCGGGCCCTGCCAGCCTCGCTCTCAGTTCCGTGTTGACATTCTTGCTAGGATTTTTGTACTAGTAATGTAGCCACTCTGTGGCTCTCTTGCACAATCTATTTCTAGACGTAAGAACGTATTGTGTCCATAACTGTCTGTGTGTTCTTGTGGTTAGGATAGACATCACTTGTGTGACCTGATGTTTAAATATACAAGTTGATCACTGTGTTTTCCGAAGGCAGTATGTGAAGCCCCTAGAACTAGGAATGTTGTAGAAACATCATGCAAATAAAACAACAATTTGATCACAAATCCAAAAACTTTTAAACCCCCAATTTTACAGAGCAAGCATAAGAGAACACATCAGTTTGTTACTTTTGTTATAATTATTTTTCCTTCTGCAGTGCAAGAGAAAAAAACAGCCATCCCCCTACAGCGGCAATGATATGATAACTTGCAAATTAATTTACTCTTTAATTTTATAACCTGGAATTTGCATACTATATTATCTTGTACAGAAGGGGTGTACCAATGTATTCTAACAGCCCACTTAGTCTATATTTGGAAATGACAGTTGAGTTTACCAAAAACCATAAAATACACTGTAAGGTAACTCCCTATTACACATTCTTGTATGACCTTTATTTTTTTATTTCTACTACTACTACTACTACTGCCCCTGAATGGGGCATCTTTGAGCCATGGGTGCATACCTCAGTTTATTCTAGGAGGCATAATGGTCTAGAAGAGAAATAGAGAGAGAGAGAGAGAGAGAGAGAGAGAGAGAGAGAGAGAGAGAGAGAGAGAGAGAGAGAGAAGTCTGTTATTGACTTTCTCAGAGTGTTACGGATCTGGCATGCAGGACATTTATGGAACTAAAAAGGCTAACGGATGGCCACATTTCATGAAGAGCAGCTGTTTTAGCAATTTCAGTATTGAGAGTTGGATCCCTGTAAATCTTGCAGAGTACTATCACAAATAAATGCAATTATTGTATAAGGCTGATTTTTACAAACAGTAAACCAAATTTTTTGTCATTTTTGTTATATGGGCATTAGGTCATGCCTAAAAATTTGGTCCTAATGCTGCCTATGCCATCAGAGGCAGTATTTTCAAACTAAAACCAAAACAGCAAGCAAAACTGTTTAAACGTAATAGTGAAACAGCTGAATCTTAACATCATCTGAACGCTGGCTGAGATGATGGAGTCATGACAACATGTGTTGCGGAGCTTGTACTGTGGCTGTTTGTCCTATTTAGCAATAAGCCCCACAACTTGTTTCATTTCAATCCTCCTCTTTTTCTGTTAAAGTTAGTTTTGTGCTTTTCAATTTCCAATGACTGGATTTCAAAACATTACGCTTTCAGAGAAATAATCTTGATGATTCTCTGGTCCCTGAATGTAATCAGCTTCAGCTACTTTATCCATTTTGTCCAAATGACAATTGCTCTTATGTTCCTTAAACAAGGAGTTGATTCTTCTTACAATAGTTCACAAGTACACTTGACCAAATGTGTAAGGGGATTTTGTACACTCCTGTTATAGGAGGTTATGGATGTAGATCCTTTGCAGTTTTCAAATGTTCGTACACCTTACTAACTGATTTAAATACTGTGTCTTCTTAGCACTCTGCTGATACAAACTATGAGTGTTTTTATGAATGGATGGAAAACTTTGTCCTTGGCTGCTGCCTTGTGGTTAAGAACTTTAGAACTTAGCGCCATTTTTATCTCTTTGTCAAAAGCAGCCATTTCACCTGAAAGTAAGTCTTAAACAATCAAGCTCTTCCTCCAAGAACTGTGCTTCAAACTTTCTTTTCACCTGGCCCACCAATATTTTAATAATTCTTCTTTTCTGGACGGAACAGCAATAAGATTTTTTTTCTTTTAATGTTTCAAATGCTCATATAACACAAATCATTAAGAACATAAATAGTGGCTGTGAAAACCTGTACCATTTGAGTAAACCTAATGTTATTTCCATAAAATGATAACATTTCCAAATATTATTAGAGATAATGAGAGGTGTTTTTCTGAAATACTGTTACAAGATTACGAAATTAAATGCTGACTGCTTTCTCATTCCTAGAGGTAACAGTAAATTATAAATGGCGTCTTGCAACTGTGGAAGCTGTTACTATTGCAATATTCTCTCTTCCAGAATGATTACTTTGCCAATTAGGGCATTACCTATATATAACTGTAATCAGCATCTGAATTGATACGTGTGGCAATGGAAACAAAAGAATGACAAAGAATGAGGTCTGTCACCATAACATAGATTATTCAAGAGCAAAAGTACCAACTGGCCCATCCAATTTTAATAAGAACTACCAAACAATTCAGTGTTTACTACCAGGCACTGGCACATAGTCAGAATCCACAACAAATATCACAATTATTCTACGGATCAAATATCTATCTTAGTCTTACCTTCATTTTTTCTATGTCTGGGAAATCTCCAGCTGATATCATGTACTTGCTTTGTAGTGTGGCATAAATCTGTGGGAGATTGTCTATGAGCTCTTGCTTCTTCTTGTCCTTGCCAAAGAAGGCAGGCATTTGTTGCTGTAATTCTCCAATGATACAAGCATGTGCCTGAAAAGAATTTTCATTGCTGTATTTAGTCTGATCGTCGCCTCTAAACAGATAACCAAATCAATGAAAGTAGTTTAAACAGTAATTAGCCGCAAGGTTTGAAGAGCTGATAACTGGGAGAGAGTATGCCCTTATGTACAGCATCCAACAGATACCTTAAGCAAAGGATGACAAAGCATGTGGTCGGCATTGTATGGTCCTGAGGACCTAATCGCAGAGTTAGTTTAGTTCAGCTCCAAAAAGAGAGCTGCACCTGTTTTTACTTTATGATGATTATTACACACTTTGGTTGCATTTGTTTTCCAACATTTGTACCTTGATCTGATAATGTTGCCCTACAGACAAATCAGAATACTATTTTGCAATCAGGTTTACAGAATTAAATTTCAATCTGAAGTGGAGTGTGCACTATTTGCCACTTCCCGGCACATTTAAAAGTGGGCCCACTGGGGCTCAAACCCAGAACCATCACCTTTCGCTCGCAAGTGCAATAAAATTGATTCACCGGGGCACCCACAGTTACACTTTCACCAATTCTTCTAACTTCGTTCCTTGTGCATAGCTCAGTCGATAGGGCATTTTCCTGCTGCCAGAACAGTTTATTTGTTCAGATATTTGAAGATAAGTGAAAAATGTTTCAGTCATGAATAAGAGACAACATTCTCTTATGTACACAAGATGCCTCACTGAGGAAGGATAAGCCTGCAAGAGGACTGGAGTAGGAGGCGCTGTGTCGATGGATTGGACAGGTCTTGCACTTTTGTGTGCCACAGGGACATGATCCCTGTGGCAAGGGCGTTGGGAATGGGACTGGCAAAGGACAGACTAGGATGTTGGAAACATCCACCTGTTGATGAGGATGAATGACCACAGCCAAACTGTTGTCAAGAACAAACTGATCATACTGTGGCACACCGTGCAGTGGAGCACAACACAGTCAATTTCAATGGCTGCTTCACAGTTCGAGCTAGCTGGATCCTTCCCTCCACCGCCAGCTTCTCTGAACTATGCAGATGGAAGTTAGTGTTACAACAGGTCCTCCCCTCCAGTAATCGTCCTGGCCTGAAACTCAGGTAATCCACTGTGCCCACATTCTCCACCCAACAGTTTCCCCTTCCTCCATCCTGTCACCCCCTCCCAATTAGTGACACCAAGTCACTTTCGGCACGTGCCACTTCCCACCGGCGCTCCAATTGTGCCAGCCCATATACCTGCCACTCCTCCCTCTCACATTCCTAGTCGGCAAACGGCCACCTCCCTCCGAACCGCTAGCCACCCACACCCAGTCGCTCTCCCTGCCTCCCCCTACTCACCCCACCAAACACTACAACCACCACAAGTGGTCCACCTGCAGCAAAATAGCATTTGGCACTGTCAGACATTCTACACTGCATTTCAATTGGTGGCATCCACAGAGGCCATTCCAGCCCATCACATCATGGCACCATCATGTTTCTCCGGAAGAAAGTTTTGATAGCCCACATCACCTGTCTGTTGCCGATAGCATAACCCTACGCTCATTTCCTCCCGATACAGAGCCATGCACATTTCTCCATATTTCATTTCAGCATGGTTTTTGTGTCTGATATCAGTTGTTTGTTGCTCGTTATTTTTGTTATTTGTTATAAATTGTTTCATATCATTATTTATTTTGTTAAAATTTATAATTTTATAATAAATGACAAAAATTGATTGAAGCAGTGAGACAGCAGTCTGAACTGTACAACATGAGCATACTAAATTACTTGCCATCTACTAGTGGATATTTATATGTGCCGGTACCATATTTAACATTCTAAAATGAAATGGATTGCAATACGGCTGTAACTTGAAGTGAAAAAAGTACCGTGAGTAGAATCAGATTGATTAGCAAGCGTAATTTAATTGTTTGTTGTCAGGCATTTGTAATGTTTCATAAGGAAATGGACTGAAATCTTCAGACACTGCAACTGTGGCAAAATGCTTTTTTTGCAAAGTATACATCAAGTAATGTATTAGAGCTGTTTGCTTAAATATGCATTTATGGCAAGCTTATTTATTGTTAAGTACCTCTCTAAACTGTGTAAGAAACAGTTTTGCAAGCATCAGTAGTCAATATTTATGTGGTTTCACTAGCCAACTCCTGTACAAATAAGGTGTTTGGACTATTAAAAGTCAAGTACAAGATGTAAAGAAAACCTGTAACTCTTGAAGGGAACAGTATTGAGGGAGATATGACTACTGCGCAAAAATTTGCACTGGACTGGCAACAAAACTTAGCCTTGAAGAAACCAACTTTTCATGGGTTGTGATGCCAGCTTGTAACACTGTGTTCCTTTTAGTAATTCTGGGTGCAATTTAATGAAACAACGGGTGCTTCAACTTTCTGAAATACTTATAAAATGCAGATTCCTCTCCTTTGAGCTCCTTGTTTAGAGTGTGAATCCCCTTCCATACCCCATAACATTTTTTGCATTCAAGCTCTTTTTTTGTGTTTTGCACTTCTGTCTGTGTTCTCTAACATACAAGCTATCTATGCAAGTTGCAACATATTTGAGCCGAATAAACATAATTTTGGTACAAATGTTGAATCCAGCATCCACGTACATAAGCTGCAGCATTATGTATGTGCACATTTGAGTGTAAAAACAGTTTAAAATCAAATAGCGACTGAAATATACAGTTGCGGACAACAATACAAGTTGAGATTACATGACTTAAGCTGACTTGATGCACTGTTATGTAACGGACAATGTGAATAAATCTTGACACAACGGTGCCATGCCATGATGGTGCCTTGATAGTCAGTGTGAATTAACCTTTGTTTCTTTAGTGAATGGATTAAAGTGGTTTACAAAATTTTTATATCTGTAAATGTGCATCACAGATTGATGGTGTGGCTGCAGATAAAGTTCCTAGGACAGTGTATCTAATTTTTCTTATCTGAGCAAACCTCCATTTACAGTGGCGTGTGTAGCTGGCTATAACAATAGGATATAACGTTAAAAATTATGAACACTTAGGGATCCACATTTAGACAAACCAGAGTTGTATAGCTAATCCTTCTTTTTCCTAAGAATGTTGTTTTTCACAGTCTTTTATCGATAGAAATTTTCACTGAAGCATTCCTCAGTGTAGTAACTCATTACTTACTTTTGCAAGACGTGCTCGTCTGCTCAGATCATTAATTTTCCTCAGTATCGCATCTCTCGGCAGTGATCTCAAATCGAGGAAAAGGTCCCTTGTTTCATCCTCAAACAACCTGTAGAAATGCCAATTGTCTTATGAGACCTAATTTTGACTGCGGAAAGGAAACACTGAAACATGCAATAAATTCAGGGTGTCAGTACCTTCTGTTTTCATCGTGGAGAAGAGGTTTGTCCCAGAATGAACCTACATAAACACGTGCTACTTCTGGGAAGTTAAGAATTTTTCCTAGTGACCACATCAAAGCACCATACACTCTCATCAGCTGTTGCTGATTCACTTGGTCTGCCTTATTCAAAACAATTCTAATTTTTTCATCCTGCGAACGCAAAATATCTATGCACCTTCTGAATTCATCAGAAATATCTAACTTATTTGCATCAAACAATAAAATTATTCGATCGACACGTTCTGCAAACCAGTGTAGAACACCGTCAAAATCGTAACCTCTATTCACGCGCTGCTTTTCACCTGATAAAATTCCTGGTGTGTCCACAAATGAGACATAGTTCAGAACATCAGAATTTATCAGTGAACATTGAAATCGGTTCAGAAAGTTGTTGCCAAACCTTGCCAGAGGCCTAAACTGTCTATTCGGATCTACAACTAATGCATTCCCTGGTATTTCTTGCTCTTCACTGCCATGCATGACAGCTACGAACCTGTCCGTCGTAGGCTCTGGGCCGATTCTCATACCCGGGAAGTCAGAGCCCAAGATGTACCGAATGAATGTTGTTTTACCAGTCGAGTACTGGCCCATGAGGAGTATCAGAGGCTTCGCAGCAAAGTCCGAATCGAATAATTGTGGTGAATGAAATTCGTGAAATAAATATTTCTTTTCCAGAGGCAATAACTTCATGCTGTACACAGTCTTCAAGCCGTCCACAACATTTCCATATTCGGTAGCCTTCTCAGAGGTCCCAAACCAGCTGCAAAATTAAGATTATGTATGAAAATCTATACTATGAATTTTATGTTATATGTTTAACAGTCAATACACATGACTCCCATACATTTAGTATGTAAAGATGAAATAGTAAAAAAAACCTGACCACACCACATTTCTACACACAAAAAACACAAGTAAAAATTAAATGACACAGATGTTATTAAGCACTTTGTGAAACAGAGTATCACAAATTTACCAAGCAGTTGGGCAGAGGCTAAGATAAAAGTGATTCATAACTTTTATTTACACTATTACATATGCTTTAGTACAATTAATAATAGTAATAACAGTAACAATCTTACATGAAGAAAAATAGAAGCAGGTGTGAATGCATTATCTGTACTTCTATGCAATGGCAATTAGCTTGTCGCTCAAAGTTGACTTTCAACCAATAACCTGATGCAGCTTGCTGGTAATTTAATCTGTGTAAGTTCCTATGGGACCAAAATGCTGAGGTCATCGGTCGCTAGGCTTACACACTGCTTAATCTAAGTTAAACTAACTTACACGAAGGAGAGCACACACATCTATGCCAAGGGAGGACTCTAACCTCCAACAGGGAGAGCCGTGCGAATCGTGGCAGCTACCCTGCGTGGCAGATACAGCTTAATTCAATGCCTCAATAAAACTATTGCCATCCATTTACATGCACTGGGTCACTTCCAGACAGGACGTCAATTTCTACTATCTATATCCTACACTGAAATTTGGCCATCAACAATTTGAACCAAATTCTACAACAACAAATCTCTACACTCATATAATGCAGACTTCCACAAACAATATTTATAGTCTAGATGATGTTAGTGGTTTGGGCAGTAGGCTGTCATCTACAGCATGTTTCTGTGCCTACCAATCAATTCCCTTCTGCATGAGACATTCTCAAACCCTACTTTTTTTTATGCGTGTCCAGGAGAATACAGTAGAACAGTAATAACATACAAAGTATCAGTTACAGAGGAAATTCAATAAAATAAAGATAGAAAGTAATGACACTAAAAAGATTAATATGCAGTACAAGAATTTATAAACCAGCAGTTGTTGGTCACACAGGTCACCATCCCAGCAAATTTTATCGTCACTGTTGTAGCTCCATTTCTCGAGGTTGACTTTGTGTCTTGGCGTTCCAGTCTCCAGTCTGTTCAGTGTCTCCCATGTCACATAACGAAGGTGTGTCTCTCTAGCTGGTTCCTCTTTCACAGTCATTAGGTTTGCCACAGGCAAAGAACTTCATCAAAGTTCAGCATGGGGAGGGACGACAGGACAGGATTGGTGAGGTCCTGTGCATGAAGCTCCTCCTTGATCTGAGCCCCAGTTGCGGCGGCTCATGTCCAAACAAGGGGTGATTGGCATCAGTTTCCTGTTTCTTCTTCTCTATTTCTGAGGCTGCCATCCTACAAACATTTTTTGGTGCTACACCCATAATTTGGTTGAGTTTACTAACAGTAATTCATCACAGACAGCCTGTCATAATGTGCGCAGTTTCCTTCGAAGACGAATCGACCTGTTGGGCACATACAGAATTTTGCCAGATTGGTGCTGAATATTCTGCTATGTAGAAACATAGTGCCGGGGCAGACACTTTTGTTCGAGTACCTCAGGTGGTTCCTGTAAGTACATGGATGACGGTGTCTTTCCAGGATTTGGCTTCAGACAGCTATATCTCTACCTTCTCAAAGATTTTGCCTTGGGCAGTAACTGCTGTATCATCTGCATAGGTAAATGCTTTAGTTTTACAGCTAATAGGTTAGTCACTTTTATATGATGATGGTGATGATTATTATTATTATTATTATTATTATTATTATTATTATTATTATTATTATTATTATTAAAGTCTGCCAACCTCCTCCTCAATTTAGGAATGAGTCTGACTGTTCACAAAATTTCACCACTCTTGTAACATTGGAATCAGGATAGGCGAGGATGATGGTTGGATCTCCAACAAGACTGAGAACTGCCTAGTTATCAGTATATAAGTCATACATTGCCAAAATACACTGAACTGAAAGTGGCACACAACAAACACCTCACAGACGACATACGTCCCCATTGGAGGACGATGCCATATGTTAAAGGGCTATGTCCAATGTGCAGCCTGTCCCCCCTCATTCCAGATGTGAGTCCACCGTGGAGTCTGCCATGTCTGTGTGGTCGACTTGAGCAACTGCAGTTTGTTTCCTGTCACCTTCAACTATTCAGTCTCCCAGTGATGCTTGATGCTCCTGTCAGAAAATGAGATGACGGCATGCAATGGGATGGCACACTGGCACACAACACCATCTCGACATGCTTTGTCGGCTGTGTAATTTCCCTGTATCCCGTTGTGGCCAGGTACCCAGCAAAAGATCACGTCTCTACTATGGTGGTGGGGCCATTGTAAGGAGTCACAGATCAGCTGAATCAACAGGTCTACTGGAGACATTTGATGAAGTGCTCGCAGTCCGCTAACTGAGTGAGAACAGACAAGAAACCTTGTATAGTTATCTCTGTGAATCCTCTCCAATGCCATCATAATGCCATATAACTAACTCCACATCATAATTTGTAAATTGTTCCAGAAGACATACTTTGAAAACCCTATCAGGAAAAACAGCGGAACAACCAAAGGCATTCTCTTGTTGGGATCCATCTATATAAACAATGATAAAACTGTATTACATACATAAAATGGAAGGAAACAAAGTTGTAAAATCATAATCTGGAATATAAACTTTCTTGTAACATTTCAAACTTAAAATCAGTTTGAGCCTCTGAAGACACCAAGGTGGCACTGTGTTCCATCCCTGGCTGTGTATTCATAGGTCTGATCAATCAATATCCTTGAAACAGTTAGTAGCACGTATCCCGAATAGCCCAGTCACGTGGAGCCGATTCCTGAACAGCCATTCAAAGTTGAGTTGAACTACTGCACTAAATGCCAATGACTGAGGTGACACTGAAATTTTCAGTGCCTGTCGAGCCAAAAGGATACGTCGCTCAATCCAGAGTGGTGGTTCACAAGCCTCTCAACTGGACTGGTCCGAAAGGTTCCGGTCAATATCCGAAGCCCTCATGCTGCCCTATAAAACTGCAGGAGGCAGGACCTGTCAGCTCCTCATACTTTTCCGTAAAGGCACTCCAAAATGTTAAATGACTGGAAGCTCCTTATTTGTAGGTCTTTCGTGTGTGGAAACCAATTTAACCTTGAGTCAAATAATAAATCCAAAAAGCGCACAGCTTCCGGAAAATGTAAAATATTGTTCCCCACTGTGAACGCTGGTCAGTTAAAACTTTGATGAGCGAGATTAAAATTGACACATGTAGTCTTCTCTGGTGAGAACCAAAAATTGTCTTGGCCAAGATTTCTAGCCTCCTGACGGTCAACTGCAGCTGCCTCATTGTCACTGTAAGATCAGAAGAAGAGTAGAATATAGAGAAATCATCCACAAACAAAGAGTATTTGACAGGGCTCCTGACACACCATTGGTAGTGATAGCAAACAATGTGACACTGAATAGACTGCCTTGGAGGACACCATTCTGTTGAAAATAGCCCTCAGGTAAGGCATCACCAATGTGATACTGAAAGCGCCTGTCATCGAGGAAGGACTGGACAAGAAGCAGTAGATGACCGCGTAGTCCCTATTCATGAAGTTGGCAAAAAATGTTGTACCTCCAAGTAGTGTCGTATCCTTTTTCCTTTTTTGAGGTCAAAAGACACACAAACTAAATGGTTTTTGCATAAGAAGGACTCCTGTATCGTAGTCTCCAGTAGAATTAAATTGTCGTGTGTGGAATGGTAGCACCTGAAATCTCACTGGGAGTGGCTCAGGTGATCTCAGGATTCCAGCAGCCAGGTGAGGTGGCAGTTGACCATGTGTTCA
The DNA here is from genome assembly GCF_023897955.1 of Schistocerca gregaria. Lineage (NCBI taxonomy): Eukaryota > Metazoa > Arthropoda > Insecta > Orthoptera > Acrididae > Schistocerca > Schistocerca gregaria. Next base: position 132,295,921 of record NC_064928.1, read on the forward strand.
AGAGTCTTACGCATACAACTGATAAGGGCTATACTTTGGTAACTGTTACAGTCCTTGTCTAGTTTCCATAATGGAATTAATATTTCATCCTTCCAAGTCCTAGGGTACCGTCTATCAAACCATTGAAACAAGAGAGGAGCTATCCTATCCCTTGGGAGCACAGATAACGGAGCATGGCATAATGAATTGCATCTGTTCTAGGAACACTGCCCTGGCTATGGACAGAGTTGATTCCAGTTCCCACATGGAGGAAGATTGCAGACTTCCTTATTATGCGGGAAGAAATGGAGCTTCCCATCTCCACAGTCCAGCGGAACACCTGAAACGTAGGAGCTTGTCTGGATGATGCAGTGACCATAAAACAAGTGTTCAAGTAAAACCTAAGCCACATCTTTAGGCACATCCATCAAGACCCCATTTCTTGACAAGGCCGTAAGGGGATGTGTACCACCCTTGCCTGAAATCCACCTTATTGATTCCCAAACTTGCGCACTAGAAGGGGACCAATTGTTGGAAGTCACGAATTCCTTGCAGGAAACCCTCTTCGGTTCTTTTATCACTCGCTCGCGTATGCTCTCACAAATCTGAAGGTATGTAGATTTTCTGTAGTTGCATGGTGTTTGAAGTTCTGCAGAGCTGTCATTCCACTAAGGCACAGGCCATTGTCTGAGGTGGCTTCTAGCCCGTGGACTCTGTGGCAGCCCATTGGATCTCACAAGTGATAAGGGCCACCGTCTCATGTGCACAACCCTTTTCTTCAAAAATAGCCTGTCACCTGTACTGCAACCAATTTGCCCTCTGAATCATCCATCTTCCAGGTCTCTTGTCGACCACCATTCGAGTCGGCAGACAGATCCACAAAAGAAATAGTCAGTAGAACATAAATCTGTAGCCACTTGGCACTGAATTGAGCCTGCAATACCTGGGGAGCAAAAATAAATGTCAATGTTTGAAAAGGACCCTGTAGCTGTGAAAAAGTGTGTCATCTGACCCAAGTTCAGAAGGCAGATATTTTCAGAATGGACAAGTCACTCGATAATTCAACCCCTGGAACAAGTAGTAGCCGAGTCCCACAGCACACTGAGTGCATTAAAGTCCCTCCACATGGAGGACTTGGTGTGGAAGTACCTGGAAGAGTTCTGCATCCAAAGGATCATAAGGTGGAAGATGTAAAGAGCACACTGTGACATTAAATGGTGCTAGAACTTTCACAGCACCTGCTTGTATGGGCGTGGTAAGAGTGTCGGGCGAGCAGTGGCATCTGTCATCATTAAAATCATCCATTCTACATTTAGCTCTGTCTCCAGTAATGTGGTCCTTCCTATAGAGGTGCTAACTTTAAAATGAGTTTCTTGTGAGCTGATATAGAACAGTTTCTCCTGCACCAGGAGCTGTAATTCTTCCCAATGTGATAATGTGTCCATTTAAATTCCATTGTAACACAAAAGTACTTGTGGGAGCCATTGATTAGTGATGGTTTGTCTTGTCTGTCCCCCTCAAAAGCAGTGATTTACATTACATTTACTCCACGTGGAAATCCACATCCTCAAGAGTAAAGTCCCCATTTGAGAGGGTGAGAGCTCTCTGATCCTAAGGTTTAATTCCACTTTTTTGAACTCTGAACTACTTTTTGGGGGATGTTTTCTCTTACTTATGGGAGGATGTGGTTGCTTGGGTTGAGGGGCTGGCTTAGTAGGTTTCTGATGGTGGTCAGCGGTATGTGGCTTAGATTGTAAGCCCATCGCTGACAGCTTCCAAATGATTTCACGTTCAAGTGTAGCTTTGCCCCCACAGGTACACTTACAAGTGCATATGCTCGTACTTGAATCTGTGGTCTGAATTTGTGTGGAGGCATCATACTTGGGGACTGGCTTCTTAAGGGCTGATGCAAAAAAAGTAGCAAAAATCAGAGGTTGCATAGCTTTGAAAGCTTTTATAGCTTCACAATAGGGTACAACTCTTGTGACTTTCAACTTCTGAATTTTCCTTTCCTCATGTAAACCTCACAGTTTCTGCTCCATAATGAGTGATCCATGGAGCAGTTTATACGTTTCAGAGGAAGTGTAGACGTATTGCCTGATTTTCGTGAGCTGAGCCTCCACAATGTCCACACGTAGTCTTCCTATTTCATCCCACAGTGGTATGGCCAAATCTTTCGGTTAGAGACAAACAAGCAAATCTTTAGATGGATATGCCTGCAAGGCTCTGTTCATGTAATTCTGGAGTGCTAAAAGTTAGGATAAATGTTTTAGATTTTTCCAATGTGCGACTGACTCTCCACATATAGTTCTGCACTTCAGTGACGGCTATATTTTTCAATTCTTCACTGAACTCCACAACGTCCAGCTCCATTATATCGGAGCAGGTAACCACGCCTTTACTACAGCTAAAAGTGTTATTTGTTTCGTGTAAACATTGAGTATAAATATGCAGTTAGTTAATTTTTATACTCTGCACATACACTTCTTGTGGGATGTTTCCACGATTGTATTTTCACAACAAAATGAAAGAAATGCAACCAATCTTTTTATTTATTTACAATACATTTCAGAGGCTTTGATCCAGTATTGCACTGCAGTTCCAGTGTTTAGTTCAAGTGCATTGCTCACGAAAAGTCAATAATGGTTTTGAGCTTCTGACAACCACTGTTTACGAACTAAAGGTAAAATTGGTAAACAGTGAATGTAAAATACTCAAATACAGTGGTCTCAGTTAAAATAAAAATGATACAACCATATGTCAAACTATTTATGAGCCACCTATAAGAAACCTTCCTAGTCACCCAAGATTCTAATCCTTTAGTCAGGTTCAAAGCCCCACGTCGTGACAGAATCACTATCAGATTTTACATCGAATTTGTGACTGAGTTAGCACCTCTTAGCCATAATCTACTATAGATAATGCAAACAAAAAACTGTTCTCGGTAGGGCGCGCTGCCAATATTACGTAAGTTGGTCAGCGGATTGCGTCAGCCGCCTTTGTGGCGTGACATGCTGTTGCCTCCTTGAGCCCCCCGGTTCTAGATGTACCCATGTCCGATTCTAAGCTACGCTACAGATCAGTTTGCAAAAAAAAAAAAAATTATTTATGGAAATATACAGTACAATCACCAACAAATTTTACATATTCACATACACCTTTGCCTTTAACCCAAATCCTTATTAGCTAATTCCGAAATATGGTAAGTGCGAAAGGCAATAATGTCTCTGTCAACAAAACTTTCAAGTCCAGCAACACTTGGTACTCCAGTACCTCCTCGAACAATGGCAACAGTAAACCATCCGTTACCATGACCAAACGTATCGTTTATATCTAAACTAAAATTAAGTCTACAACCGACGAAAACTGCAGGACCATCCAGCAGAGCTTGTGCACCGACAGACTTAACTGGAATACGATTCTTCTTGTCTCCAGCTGTTGTAGCAAATTTGATGTTCTCGATGGTCTTGTAGACTGTTTGTTTAGAACGGCGGCGATATCTCCTGTAAGATTGTAGACTTAATTTTAGTTTAGATATAAACGATACATTTGGTCATGGTAACGGATGGTGTACTGTTGCCATTGTTCGAGGAGGTACTGGAGTACCAAGTGTTGCTGGACTTGAAAGTTTTGTTGACAGAGACATTATTGCCTTTCGCACTTACCATATTTCGGAATTAGCTAATAAGGATTTTGGTAAATCTGCATATGTTTCTCCTTCTTCCTTGTCATTGTATACTCGTAACACGAGGAAAATATCTGTTAACGAATCTGTATTCATTTGGGTTAAAGGCAAAGGTGTATGTGAATACAGGAGATATCGCCGCCGTTCTAAACAAACAGTCTACAAGACCATCGAGAACATCAAATTTGCTACAACAGCTGGAGACAAGAAGAATCGTATTCCAGTTAAGTCTGTCGCTGCACAAGCTCTGCTGGATGGTCCTGCAGTTTTCGTCGGTTGTAGACTTAATTTTAGTTTAGATATAAACGATACGTTTGGTCATGGTAACGGATGGTTTACTGTTGCCATTGTTCGAGGAGGTACTGGAGTACCAAGTGTTGCTGGACTTGATTGAAAGTTTTGTTGACAAGAAGGATAGCAGATGCAGTGTTTCATGACTTCTGAAAAGCAGTCAACAGAATAACACACGTTTATTATTAAAAGTACAATCACAGGGTGTTTGTTCCATGCATAGTTTGTGACTGAAGTATTTCTTGGCGGGGAGGACACACCATGTTTATCTCAAACAGAAAGTCTTTGACAAATGTGAAAGTAACTTCAGGTGTGATGCAGGAGTGTGTTGGGCCCCTTGGAGTTTATATTGTATGAGGTGTCATCAAAAAGTAACAGGATTTATTTTATTATTTTGTGGACTTTATACATCCAATTTTCACACTTTTTTATCCTGTTGGTACACATGTTCCTGGTGCATGTTTGCATTATCAACTGTTTTGAAAATTTAGTTTATTGTGGCAGTCAAAATGGTTGTGTGTGTTTTCGAGTGTTAAGCAAATTTTTATTTTCAAAAAAGATTGAACAAAGGATTTGCATTAAATTTTCCTTGAAAAAGGAATAAAGTGCAGCACCACGTTTAGAATGTTGACTGCGGCCTTTGGCAAAGCTACTATAAGTGGTATAAATGTTTCAAAGAGGGCCGAGAAGATGCTGAAGACGACGACTGCTTTGAAGCCCTACAACATCAGTTACTGACAACAATGTGGACAAAGTAAAGAAAATTGTTCTGGAAAATTGCCAAATCACCAACAGAGAGGTTGCTGATAACAATATATCCCTTGGGTCATGTCAAGTGATTTTCTTTTTATGTTTTCGGTATGAAACACACTGCAGCAAGGTTTGTTCCAAAATTGTTGAATTTCAACCAAAAATGACATTGCACGGACATTTCTTGGGAACCACTGAATGGGGCTGACGATGATCCAGAATTTCTAAAGAAGGTTACAAGAGGTGACGAAATGTAGGTATACAGGTACAACATCAAAACCGAGGGCCAGTAACCCCAATGGAAACTGCCTGAACAGCCAAGACAGAAATTCGACAAATTCAATCATGTGTGAAGATTCTTCTGTTTTCTTCAAATGCAGTGTGATAGTGCATCATGAGTTCCTGCCTTATGGTTACACAGTCAATAAGGAATACTACTTGAAGACTGTGCACTGTTTGCATGAAGCAATCCAAAGAAAACAATCAGAACTGTGGCAAAACTACTCACGGAAATAGCATCACGATACAGCTCCTGCTCGTAACTCTAAGCTTGTTTGTGATTTTTTGGGAAAAAACAAATGTGTTACATGGCCTTAGTCACTGTATTCACTGTACCTGGTCACCCAGTGACTTCGTTTTGTTCCCGAGGCTGAAGAGAACCGTGAAAGGATGTCATTTTGCCAGTAGTGATGAGATAAAAACAGAATTGCTGAAGGAGCTGAACACCGTAACAAAAAGTGAGCTACGGCAGTGCTCCCAAGATTGGAAAAAGCGCTGGCATCCATAGGGGGATTATTTTGAAGGGGGAATGTTGATATTGATGATGAACAAATAAAGATTCTTTAAGAAAAACAAAAATTCCCATTACTTTTTGAATACACCTCATATACTAGCAAACCCGGCAATGCTTCGTAGTTGTTACATATTTATGGAAATTGGAGATATGTACTAATCACCTTATTACCCCACTCTCTGTCCATCTCCTCCTCTCCCTTCTCTTTGTTCATCTTCTCCTACAACTTCTCTCTTTGCCCATCATCTCCTCCTCCCCCCTCTCTCTGCTCATGTTCTTTCTCCTCTTCATGTCCATTCCTCACCCCCTCCCTCCATCCCCTTTTCCCCCCCTCGATGACCTTGAGCTTTGTTTTATTGTTATTGAGAATGAAACAATGGTCATGAATTGAATGGGTCAATTGCTTGGCATCATCACTGGCACATGGGGTATGAGAGACCTCTCCTGCTGCACGACCTGTGAGGACAGTAGCTTAAATGACAGTATTTCGCATGTTTTAACCTGCAAATGGGTAGGGTTACAAAGTTTCAAATGATTCAGATTCTGTAGTACTATTCTGACCATCAGCTGATGAGCCATAATACAACGTTCTCATTTGCTGTTAAAACTGACTGCAAGGAAGAAATAAAAACAGCACATTGCTGTGTATGCAATTTTTGTTTAAAATTACAGATAAAGAGAATGAATATATATGAAGGAACAATTTGTTTAGTGGTTTAAATGCTCTGCTTTGCAGTTAAAATTGATTGCAAGAAACAAAACAAAACCACACATTTTCGCAGGACAGCATTTTGCTTTCCACAGTTAGATTTAACAGAAAACACGTAAGTTTTTGTTTAATAAATATACAGCCAATGACTGTCTCAATGTTTATTTGAGAACCATGCAAAAATATGAGGCAAATCGGTCAAGAACTTTTTGATATTTCTGGTAATAATGGTTACCCATTTACATAGGTCATGATTAAAAAAAAATAAAAGAAAAGAAAGAAAAAAAAAGTGAAGTGTCATGTCAAATACATTTAAAAAACATGTTGCCTATATCCGTCTGAACGTTTATTAGATTATCATGTGAAACTTTGAAGTCAATCATTCAGGAACTTTCTGAAATTTTTGGTAACAATACTAAACGATGGCTTGTCTTTATACAGTAGTATACACAACGTGACAAAAGTCATGGGACAGTGACATGCACATATACAGATGGCGGTAGTATTGCGTACACCAGGAATGCGAGGGCAGTGCACTGACGAGGCTGTCATTTGTACTCGGGTGATTTTGTGTGACAAGGTTTCTGATGTGATTATGGTTGCATGATGGGAATTACGACTTTTGAATGGAGAATGGTAGTTGGAGCTATAAGGATGGGAGATTCCATTTCGGAAATTGTTAGGGAATTCAGTGTTCCGAGATCTGCAGTGTCAAGAGTGTGCTGAGAACACCACATTTTATGCATTACCTCTCACCACAGACAACACAGTGGCCAAAGGCCTTCTCTTAATGACCCAAAGCAGTGGTGTTTGCGTAGAGTTATTAGTGCTGGCAGACAAGCAAAACTGCGTGAAATAACTGCAGAAATTGATGTGGGACATTCAATGACTGTATGCTTTAGAACAGTACAGTGAAATTTGGTGTTAAAAGGTTATGGCAGCAGACAACTGATGTTAGCGCCTTTGCTAGCAGCATGAGATTGCCTGCAGTGCCTCTCCTGGGCTCGTGACCATATCAATTGAATTCTAGATGACTGGAAAGCTGTGGCCTGGTCAGATGAGTCTCAATTTCAGTTGGTAAGAGCTGATGGTACGGTTTGAGTGTTGCACACACTCCCCCACAAAGCCATGGACCCAGGTTGTTATCCCCAAGGCACTGACCAAGGTTGTTAACAAGCTGGTTGTGGCTCCATAATGACATGGACTGTGTTTACATAGAATGGATTGGATCCTCTATTCCAAATGAACCACTCATTGGCTGGAAATGGTTATGGTCAGGTACCTGGAGACCATGTTTACCTGTTCATGGACTTCATGTTTCCAATCAATGATCGAATTTTTATGGATGTCAATGCACCACGTCACTGGGCCACAACAATTCGCAAATAGTTTGAAGAACATTGGGGACAATTTGAGCGAATAATCTGGCCATCCAATTGCCCGAGATGAAGCCTTTCAAACATTTATGGGACATAAAAAAAAAGAGGTCAGTTCGTGCACAAAATCCTACACCGGTAACATTTTCACAATTATGAGTAGCTACAGAGGCAGCACATGCAATGTCCATATGATGTACTATATTGGACAAAAGGAGGTACAACACGATATTAGGAGGTATCTCATGACATTTGTCACCTCATCATAGGCTAATGACCCTGCAGACAATATTAGTAACCTTAAACTTTTCACAGATGATGCAAGCTGCAAAAATATTCAATTGGACCTTGATAAGTTTCCAATGTGGTGCACAGACTGGCAACTTGCTTTAAATATTAAGAAATGTAAAACTGTGCACTTCACAAGAAAACCTAGTATCTTACGACTACAATACAAGCGAGTCACAATTGAAATCTGTCAATTCATACAAATACCTGGATGTAACAATTCACAGGGATATGAAACTGGATTATCACATAGGCTCAGTTTCACTAACGCAGGTGGCAGACTTCGCTTTATTGGTAGAATATTATGGGCATGTGTAGGAAATTGCTCTATATCACTCCTGTGATCTACCATAAAATACTGCATGTGTGTGGGAGCCATACCAAATGCAACTAACAGGGGATACTGAATGGATACAAAGGAGGACAATACAATATCCCACTCAGTTTTATCTGCAGACAACACATATGTACATGTGTTACTAAATTTCCGTCATTTCCACTAACAGCATCCGCACTGCACCTAGCTACATCTGATCCACAACATAATGTTCCTGTAACACCTGCATCTGATGATGAACCTGCAGTGGCTCGAAAACACGTTCATGGTTGAATAAATCGTAAAAAGGTGACTGGTTTCATCTTTATTACCAGATAAATAGTTAAAGAAAAGTTGTTTACCAAATCTATTTTGAATTTATTGTACATTATGTGTGAAATCTTACGGGACTTCACTGCTAAGATCATCAGTCCCTAAGCTTACACACTACTTAACCTAAATCATCCTATGGACAAACACACACACCCATGCCCGTGGGAGGACCAGCCGCACAGTCCATGACTTCAGTGCCTTAGACTGCGCGGCTGTACATTATGTAATAATGTTTTGGGATAATGCAAGTAGTCTCAATAGAATATTACAACTTCAAAAAATTATTATCAAATATAGTATAAAATTAGGCCTATCTAATTACGGATCTAAAAACTTTAACTATTCCATGTATTTATTTTACGAATTGTTTGCCGTTATAAATACCAATACAAAATTATTTACAGAAAACTATTTTCAATAAATTTTACATGAGTATGAAGATTTCTTTGCAGTGCAATGAAACAAATTTGCAGCGATTTTTGTAAATTAAGAACGATTTTTACACAAAGTGTATGTATCAATGTTAAATTATGTATATTGATGAGTCTCCTGTACTTTAAATCAATGATCTCAGTATGTAAATCATGTGATAATAAAAGCTTTAATCTATTCGTTGTCTACGATGGCAAATCCTACATCATTGTGGGATGGTCCCAGGATGAAAGAATAAATAAAATCACATATACCTCACACAAAATTCCAGTTAGCGATTCGTATAAATATAAACGGCTGGTCGTGACAGGATCAATATTATATCGCCAAGCGACAGCTCCTTGTCAAATATTAATAGAATCTATCATATATCCACGCACGTAATTTAAAAGATCAATCTCAGTTTCTCCCTTTTCCCCATGGTAAACAATGTACACTTAAGCAAATTACTTGAATGCAGACAATAATTCTGAGAACAAATTCAGTCGTACCTCGCATAACATCTACGAAGTAGCAATCCTGTTACTTGTCTAAAACGACACTCCAACGCAATCATCTCGCTTTGTAAGTGTTTGTTACTGTTTAACAACCGGAAAATAAACTAACGAAACTATAAAATTTTCACAGGTCTATCATTGCTTCTGCATACAACTGAATACACACACACACATACTGTAAACATTCCTAAGATCTTATGTCAAAGATAACACATTTCTCCAGCAGCATATTGCTGGAAAGATAACACAGATTCAAGTTTGCAATAATTATGACGAATTCCACTGTGGAACTACTTAAACCACTCACCAATCAACTAATTGATAGCAATGATACCATAAGTTCGATTCGTAGGTGTTCTGTTGCAATATATCACGTTATGGCATTCATTTGACGATCATTTTGTTTTGCAGTAGAAGAACAAATCGTTGCAGTGGCGCTGCAAGCAACAATAATTATTATTGTTAACTGAGAATGCCGATGATGGACAAGGTTTACAAAGCAGTTGCTCATAAATTGGAGGAAAACGCCAATTGCATCCTGACAAGTTGGAATGTACGCATCTTCTTCTACTTTTGCTTTTGTCTTTTTCCCGTTTCCTCGTCGGGGTCGGCATTGCTATACACCTGGTATCGGCAGTGTTTTTGGTAGCATTTAATGCCTTGGTGGCGGAATACCGTTTCTGAAGCCACAGTTGGCTCAGGAAGGAAATCAGTGTACCCCGTCCGCCTCCATCCCGTCCAAGTGAGATAACGGTTACCACAGTGGTATTTACCGAGCTTGACGTGAGAAATCTCCAGAATACCACATTCTGTGTGGCCGGCTCACCGTCTCCTCCCGTCGTTAAACCGCGAGTCGGATTTCACCTGGGCTCATCGCCCAGTTTCATGGATCCTTGGCCATTAGTGCTCTCGGCTATCTGGGCAGGTCGATTGATATATTACCTGTAGGTCCTATTCACAAGAGTATACCTAGGTCTCCGAGCGACTGAGATACTCTGCAACCAAAACCGCGTGGTTTGAGGCTACATGACACTGACTGCGCCCCCCCCCCCCCCTTTCCCCCCGCTAGAGGTTCGAGTCCTTTGGGCATGGGTGTGTGTGTTGTTCTTAGCGCAAGTTGGTTTGAGTTAGTTTAAGTAGTGTGTAATCTTATGGACCGATAACGTAAGCAGTTTGATCCCTTAGGAATTCACAACATTTTTTTTCTGCAACCAAAAGACGCGGCATGTGTAATTAGGTAGGGTCGTTCAGACGGGAATACTACCGTAGCGGCGTCACAGAGACACCACGACTTGGATACTATGCGACCCGACATACTAGTCTCCCAGACTCTCAGCTGCATTCGTACCATTTAGTTGTGCAGTCTACGAACAAATGTTTAATTTGAAATACGTGGGAGAAGTGGAGAAATATGCTCAACAGTAAAATTACAAACTGAAAGGGTATTCAAGTGAGGTGGTACCAGAGAGAGCATGACACGAAGTAGACGAGGAGGTTGATCTATCAGATAAGTTCATTATCAATAATTAAAATTACTAACATAAAAAATGTGCATTAAGATCCATTTTATTAAAAAACTAATCAATGATTTATAAGTATCCACTATACAATAAATGTAATTAATAAGTCACTAATACGTTTATACACATAAAAAATTTTGTAAAGAAAGACAATCATATTAGATTATTGTTGATGCAGTACTTCCAGGGAAATACGAGGCATCAGAAACTAGTTCGCTAAATAATTTCTTACTTCATAAGCAGTAGAATGAGGTTGCAGTACAATGTCTTTCCTAGGCTGGATTCTGACTGTTGGCGTTTCGGAACTGTTCCGTGGTTGTTCACCGCAACTGTATTGGACACACTCATGTTTTCGAATGCAATTATGCAGTATGCACACGGATTTTATTGTGTCACCAATCTTTCTGTAGTTTGAGAATGAATAGGACTGCTCAGGACTTGTAACTTCTGTGTCAGCATTCCAAATGTACATTCCGCAGATTTTCTTCCTCTGCTTAATGTATGATAATAAATTCTGTCGTATTACGGAGCATTCTTTATAGGTATGATCACATCAAGTAGTGTGATAATGGAAACGCTTCATCTCCTATAAAGTAATAAGGGAAATTATAGTCATTTTCATCATCTTGAAATCTTGAAGACAATGGCAAGTTTAGTCTTCCATTTGTAATCCAATTGTGTGATCTCGGTTGGGTTGTAACCCAAGGAAACACACACATTTCTGTAAGACTCAGTATATTTCATTACAGATGTCCAAATTACAATAAGTCGCACAGACAACTAACAAACAAGATGGCGTGGAACCGTTACCACGCGTACGGATGGAGTGCGTGGGGAGGGGCTGTGTCCCCCACGTGTGTCAGTTTGTGAAACAGTTGAGAGAGACGTTGAGCAGAACACACTTGATAGGGGCGGGGGTAGCACTGTGTGGTTGACACTGAAGTCACACGAGATAAGTGTGCTGTTACTTACCTGTGTACTGTGGTCAGCGGAGGTGTCAGGTGCTGTGGCTGAAGGCTCGGTTGTTAGCGTTGCAGAGTGGTGTGAATTGATGTAGGCAGTGATCGCAACAAGCTCATCCTTGGCACGTGCTACATGATATTTCAAAGCGACGTTCTCACAGTGGAGGGTGCACGTCTTGGCACATTCCGCCAGGACACGATTCATGGGTGCATAAGTCTTGCTTGCAAGAGCCACACAATTAAGCACTACACAGTTAATGGCATTTACATTTGGAGCAGGTGGCGGAGTACAGTCACACAGGATGTCAGACTTAGAGGTGTGGTGAAACAGAGAACCTTGAACGACATTTGGAGACAGGCGGTAGTGTGATGAGAAGTCAATTGCCAGGATTGGTGCTGAGATATCCACCACGTGGAAGATCCAGGGGAGGGAGAGGCCATTAGAGAGGTGGAGCCAAAGGTCTGGAGTGTAGATGAGTTTACGACTTGCAGGAGAGAGCGTCTGCATGTGAAGGGCATGTGACCATCGATTTGGGTACAATTGAGACGTCAGTGCCGGTGTCCATGAGGAAGTAGCAACTCAAAGAATAGTCTTTGCCGTAAATGCGGCCATTCAGTAGGATGGAAGCATGGATAGAATGTAGCGGGGTTTGCGCTTATGACACGGTTGGCTTTTCTGATGCGTGCACAGGCGGCGGCACTTTTTTGCATCGTCACCGAATACATTGAGGTGCCAATAGTGAGGGTACGTTGGGAGAGGAGGTGGCTGCTCATCCTCTATGTGTTCAGGTTCATACACCGGGGTGGTCGGCACAGGCACAATATGCAGCAGCTTGGTGGGCAGAGAGTGCGTATGCTGGGTGCCAGGAGACGCAGCAGTCTAGGGATAGGACTTCGTATATTTCATTACAGATATCCAAATTACAATAAGTCGTACAGCCAACTGACAAACAAAATGGTGTGTGCCATTAGGAAGCAGAGTCAAAGAACTTGTGATGGCAGAGATGTCATTCGTACTTGTCGGTGCCACACAGCCCAGCCTGCATCCCGTTGAGCTACCATTGCAAGAGTGCCAACCTGTTGCATCAGTTCCTGCTGGTGGCACTGGTGTGTGAGCGAATAGACCTGGTCAGCCATCTGCAGATGCGAACCAATGGATTCCAGGTCGTGGGGGAGGAACTTGGAGACCTGTAGGCATTTTTAATAACCACACCGACCACAGGGTTTCATCCGGCATCATCTGCTTGCTGACCAGGAGGCACTGATGGCGCCAAAGCTGAGACAGGGTGCGGTCGTTGATCTGTCCCTTGTACAGTATTCACAGAATACTGTACGAGGGGGAATGCGGAGGCACTCGATGATAGTCTGTTTCGCGAAATTGCACTTTGAAGTTAGTGGCGGCGTGAGAAGTAGATCGCAGATCAAGTCTGTATGCCCACGCAGTTGAGTCATGAATTCTGAATTGTCGTCGGTGACATTGTTCAGCTCAAACAAGTTCTCCACCAGTGCAAACCATGTTGTTGGGTTGTCCTCGGATAGCGGAGGCAGGCTTTGCTAAGTGGCCTGGTGGCGGCGACGTAGGCGCAGCTAGTCCTCTATCTGAGTCCCTCGTATCACTCGTATGATGTGGATGCTGGACTGGTGCGGTCGATGCACATGGCACTGTGTAGAGTGCAAGCAAGCAGTCTGTTGAAGCAGATGAGAATGGCACCGAAGCACTAGGGAATGATGATGTAGGACTATCCAATGCAATGTTCGCGGCATAGCAGTCTGATGCGGAAGGCATGGCTGGTGCCATGGGAAAAGTGAGCAGGTGAACAGCTGCAGCTGAAACCTCCAGCAAGTTTACTTGTGGTGGCAGAAGGGGGAGAGGGGGGTGGCGTGGAAGAGCGGCACAGTAAAATGTTCCCGCTGGGCTTTCGACATGACAAGCTGGAGCATGTTTGGAGGGGCAGAAACTACAGTTAGTATCACTACAAAGGATATTGAGGATATTGTTCACATCAAGTGGTGGCTCGTAAAGTACACTGAGGGGTCGAATGGTCCCTGGGGCAGAAACTGGACAGGAAATGTTCATGATATACACTGGACGTTGTCCACTTTGTAAACCGATGAAGCGGTAAAGCACTCGGGCGTCGTGGGAGCATGATCGGTACTCATGGTCTGTCATAACAAAGGCAAGGTTGCACACAGCACTGTTGTAATAGTCACCTGTGCAACCAGCATCTGTACATAAAATACAGAATTCATGTCAACATGATGAAATGCAGGAACCTTGCTCTCCTCATTGTCCTTTTTGAAATGCATGTGTCGATGCACACTCACTGGAAAGGCAAAGCCTGAGTCTGCAATCACATGTTGCAGTGTCGAGTGCTGAAAGTGTTGAGGTAACAAAACTGCAGGAAATGTGTTGCAGAATCAAGGTGGTGGTGAAGTGACAAAATGCCCCATTGTAGGTGCAAGATCTTCGGTATTCACATGCTGCATGGCAGGATACATGGCCAAGTGGAATGAAGGCATGGTAGATGTGAAAATACTTGCACTACAAGGAAACAGCATGGAGCAACAAAATAACATGTTCCTGCCGGGCTGTCAGATTGTTGCATGTTCAAATCACATTGGAGTCACCACTATGGGATCTTGGTTGGGTTGTAGTCCAAGGTAACACACACATTTTTGTAAGACTTGGTATATTTTATTACAGACATTCAAATTACAATAAGTCGTACGGCCAACTGACAAACAAGATGGCATGAGCTGTTAGGAAGCCAAGTCAAAGAACTAGCGATGGTAGAGATATGTCATTCGCACTTGTCGAGACCACACAGTCTTTCGTTGATGAAGCACGAAATATACCCCCATCACTATTTCTGCCTGCATAATCAATTTTAATGATAATGAATAAACCATCCATCACTGCATGCCAATAGTACCAAGGAGTGGTAATGTTTATAATTGAAGTTAATTGAAGCCATCCAAGGTAATTTTTCAATTCAGATATGTTTCCCGTCCAGTGCACACAAGCAATTAGGCAACTTGTAACCTACAGAGTATATTATTCTCAGTGTAAGGATAAACGCACAACTTTCTCACTTTCCTCCTTCTGTACTGATGGTAATTATAATAGTACATTATTATATCATTATCACTAATAGAGTTACTGCGCATCATTCTAGTAGGGTCATGGCACACAAAAAAACATGTTACATATGTTCTGTGCCCACAGCCAATGAAACATTTAATTTTCCATTCACACTGACTTGGCAATACAGGAGATTTATGTTGTGCCTATGTGAATGTGATCAGCTACTCGAGTCTTCGAATCTGTTGGTTGTCAGGTAGTTGGAGATCCGATTTGAGTTTCCCCATATGAATGTTGGCCCTATTCACATAGGGATATTTAAGTCTCTGAATGATTGGGATACTCTGCGACCAAGACTCCCAGCACGTGTAATTAGGTGGGGACATTCAGAAGAGGACACCAGAGTCGCCGAGACTGGGATACTATGCAAGTTGACAAGCTAATAGCTGAGTCTCCCAGTCTCTGTTGCATTTGTATTTTTGAGTTCTTTAATTTGCAAACAAGTGTTCAATTTGAAGTTCATGGCAGAGTGAAGAAATATCCAGAACTATACAACAAAGGGGTAATCAAGGAAGGAGATAACAGAGAGAGCATGGCACGAAGTAGCCAAGGAGGATTAATCTATCTGATAAGTTCATTACCAGTAATTAAAATTTTAACAGAAAATAAATATGGCCTACTTACAATACTTTATGATGCATTTTATTAAAAAATTAATCAAAAAATTTATAAACGCCCACTATACAATGTATGTAATAAATACATAACTAAAATAATTTCAATTAGTCATTAATGTAAAGAAATAATAAGCAATCAGTAGCATAAAAAGAAATTCAATTTTATTTACCAGTTTCAGACACTTAGTGCCCTACTTTAGAAGGTATTACCTATTGCATTATTTGCAAGTATCAACTAATTGCAACAAAAATGTTACAGACACTGTGAACCATTTGACCATGCCATTTTGCCGTATTCACTTTTTTGTTGACACTCACAAATAATGCAATAGGTATAACCTTCTGAAGAAGGGCACTACGTGCCCGAAACTGGTAAAGAAATTCAATTTCATTTTCACTGCTGGTTGCTTATTTCATTATGTGGTGTCACCGTCAGACACCACACTTGCTAGGTGGTAGCCTTTAAATCGGCCGCGGTCCGGTAGTAAACGTCGGACCCGTGTGTTACCACTATCAATGATTGCCGACCGAGCGCCGCCACACGGCAGGTCTAGAGAGACTTCCTAGCATTCGCCCCAGTTGTACAGCCGACTTTGCTAGCGATGGTTCAGTGACTTCTACGCTCTCATTTGCTGAGATGATAGTTAGCATAGCCTTCAGCTACGTTATTTGCTACGACCTAGCAAGGCGCCATCAGTTTCTATTCATAGTGTAAATCATGTACCGTCAAGAGCGATGTTCGTCATTAATGGATTAAAGTTAAGTATTCCACCAGCTACGTCCGTTTTTCTCAATTCTAATTCCCTTGTCATGTTCCAGATCTCACGCCAGCCTGCGTGAGATTAAACGCATGCATTTCGGCCTCCTTTAGTACCAAGGGGTTGGCTCTCCTGCCAACCACAACATTGGCGACGAGAGTAAAAGTGTTCTTATCTAAATTGCCCTGATTTATTTGTGTAATGGCTTCGCCACAATCTCCAGATGTACTGTCCGAATTTTATCGCTTACAGAATCAGCAGACGCAGGCCTTACTGGATGCCCTTGGACAGCTCGTCCAGCGTCAACATGCACTGCAAAACGATGCGGCAGCAGCCCCTCCACCGCTAATGCAGCCACACCACGCTATTGCACCCACTTTTTGACCTTTTGATGCTGCACTGGAAAGCTGGACGGAATGGTCACGCCAATTTGGATTCCATCTCGCTGTCTACGGAATTCAAGGTAACGAGTGGCAGCTTTTTCTCCTTTCTTCCGTAGGTGTGACCATGTACCGTGTGATAGTCAAAATATTTTCCCGACGCGACGTAGCAACTCTGTCCTACGAAGAAATTTTGTCTGCATTAGATGCATATTTCAAAGAATCAGTCAATGTAGTTGTGAAAAGGTATACCTTCTTTCGCACAAAACGTATGGCAGGTCAGACTAATCGGGAGTGGGTTGTTACCCTGCAAGGCCTTACTAGGGATTGTGCTTTTGAGTGTCAATGTGGACTCCCTTATTCAGATTCTATGGTACGTGATGCAATTGCACAGAATGTTTCAGATGTTCGTATAAGGGAACGGATTTTGAAACTAGTAAATCCCTCCCTTCAACAAGTGATGGACATATTGGATCGGCAGGACACACTTGACTTTGCTCAGGAATCATTTGAAACTTCGGCAGCAGTGTGTCAGGTTAACCGGCCCACCGGGTGAGCTGCATGGAGCAGTAAACAGCCCTCGCGCCCGGCCGCGCCGCTGCCGCCAGGCTCTCAGCCACGTGTGCCGCGCCAGCAAGCAAATGCAGTGATCAAATCATGCCAGCGGTGTGCTACTAAACATTCGCGTGAGTATTGCCCGTCATGCCAAGCTATTTGCTTTTATTGTAATAAAGGACACGTTCAGAGTGTTTGCCAGAAAAAGCTCAGATCGGAAGCTCAAACCTGTTCCAGGCCCTTTGCTTCGCGCCGAAATCGGAATCGAACCAAGGATATTCAGGCTCGCGAAACTTCGCTCATGGAAATTCATGTAGTTCATTCCACTCTGCCCAGTGCCACTCTCTCTAACAGTGTTCGTCCCAAAAACAGTGTGCGTCGACATCGCCGGAACTCCCGTCAAGTCGCAAGTGATTATGTACCAGTGTCAGGTCACGTTGCACGAGACAGTCGCTCTTGTCGTCAGCAGGACGATAAACTTTTTGTAGACTTGGACATTAACGGCCGAGTGATACCATTCCAGCTCGATACCGGAGCTGCAGTTTCACTGATCAATCAAGACACTTACAAACTACTGGGCACACCTCCGTTGCGTGCCGCAAAGATTAATTTAAGTAGTTATTCCGGTCAAGCTATCCCTGTGTTAGGACAGTGCAGCCTTCTTGCAACATACAAAGGACAAACAAAACTTGTGTCATTTTACGTCCTTCGTTCTTCTTCTGCAGTGAACTTGTTTGGTTTCGATTTATTTCAGTTGTTTAACTTGTCTGTAGTAAATCAGGTACTTTCAGTGAACCAGGCTGTGCCTTCAGACAGTGTTTCTCGTGTATGTGAAGAATTTGCAGACATTTTTGCACCGGGCCTCGGTTGCACTAAGAACTATAAAGCACATTTGGAACTGAAAGTAAACGCGCAACCGAAATTTTTCAGAGCGCATAATGTTCCCCACTCACTGCGTGATGAGGTCGCAAAAACATTACACGATTTGGAATCACAAGGTGTAATTGAACATGTGCAGGCTTCTCTCTGGGCATTGTTGTTATTGTTGTCTTCAGTCCGGAGACTGGTTTGATGCAGCTCTCAATGCTACTCTATCCTGTGCAAGCTGCTTCATCTCCCACTACCTACTGCAACCTACATCCTTCTGAATCTGCTTAGTGTACTCATCTCTCGGTCTCCCTCTACGATTTTTATCCTCCACGCTGCCCTCCAATGCTAAATTTGTGATCCCTTGATGCCTCAAAACATGTCCTACCAACCGATCCCTTCTTCTAGTCAAGTTGTGCCACAAACTTCTCTTCTCTCCAATCCTATTCAATACCTCCTCATTAGTTATGTGATCTACCCATCTAATCTTCAGCATTCTTCTGTAGCACCACATTTTAAAAGCTTCTATTCTCTTCTTGTCCAAACTAGTTATCGTCCATGTTTCACTTCCATACAAGGCTACACTCCAAACAAATACTTTCAGAAACGACTTCCTGATACATAAATCTATATTCGATGTTAACAAATTTCTCTTCTTCAGAAACGCTTTCCTTGCCATTGCCAGTCTACATTTTATATCCTCTCTACTTCGACCATCATCAATTATTTTACTTCCTAAATAGCAAAACTCCTTCACTACTTTAAGTGTCTCATTTCCTAATCTAATTCCCTCAGCATCACCCGATTTAATTTGACTACATTCCATTATCCTAGTTTTGCTTTTGTTGATGTTCATCTTATATCCTCTTTTCAAGACACTGTCCATTCCGTTCAACTGCTCTTCCAAATCCTTTGCCGTCTCTGACAGAATTACAATGTCATCGGCGAACCTCAAAGTTTTTACTTCTTCTCCATGAATTTTAATACCTCCTCCAAATTTTTCTTTTGTTTCCTTTACTGCTTGCTCAATATACAGATTGAATAACATTGGGGAGAGGCTACAACCCTGTCTCACTCCTTTCCCAACCACTGCTTCCCTTTCATGCCCCTCGACTTTAATAACTGCCATCTGGTTTCTGTACAAATCTCTCTGGGCATCACCCTTAGTAATTTTGCCAAAACCTTCCGGAAAATTGAGACTTTACGTGGACTTCAAGGCAACAGTGAATCCACAACTAGTGATTGCAACTTCTCCTTTACCCAGCCCGGAAGATCTTTTTGACAAACTGTGCCCGGGTAAATATTTTCGAAGTTGGACCTAGCAGATGCGTACATGCAAATACCGGTGGACGTAGAATCCCAGCGCGTTTTGGTGGTTAACACGCATCTTGGTTTGTATCGATTCAAATGACTGCCATTCGGATGTGCATCCTTCCCTGCAATGTTTCAGCAATATCTACAAACTGTTTGTGCATCGGTCCCTACTGCAGCTAATTACCTAGACGATATTGTGATCTCGAGAAAGACGGAAGAAGAACATTTGGCCAATCTCCGGACATTATTTCAGGTCTTGCGACAAAATGGTCTTCGCTTGCGGAAGGACAAATGTGTGTTTTTTGCTCAGGTCTTACCATGCCTGGGACATGTAATCAATGCCCAAGGCATACATCCCAGTCCCACACACCTTCGTGCCACACAAGACTTGCCTTCGCTGCAGAATTTGAAGCAGCTACAGAGTGTGCTGGGAAAAATCAACTATTATAATAAATCTATTCTGCATGCCTCTTCCATTTCAGCTCCGCTTCATCGCTTACGCCGTAAAGATGTTCCGTTCGTCTGGACGATGGAATGCGAATGCGCCGTTCGCCAGTTGAAATCGGCGTTGCTTTCCAATACTTGCCTTATGCCATTCGATCCCCAGAAGCCCCCTTTGTTGATGGTGGATGCATTGGATTTCGGGATCGGTGCTGTGCTTGCGCACAAAGATGGATCGCATGACCGCCCGATTGCCTTTGCATCCAAATTGCTCTCGTCTGCGCAAAGAAATTATTCACAGATCAAGAAAGAAGCATTGGCTCTCGTATTTGCTGTTACAAAGTTTCATGATTTCTTGTATGGTCGTCTCTTTACCATAATCACAGACCACAAACCTTTGACATCAGTTTTTCATCCGACCAAGCCTGTACCTCCACGTACAGCGCAGAAATTCATTCGCTGGTCTATTTTCCTCTTGCAGTACCACTACGATATCTTTTATCGGTCCACTGCTAAGCACGGAAACGCCAATGCATTGTCCCGCTTGTCTGTAGCTGAGGATAGGGCATTCGATTCCTCCTAACTTGCTTTCGTGTACATTGATTCTGAAACCGATGATATGGTCGAATTGTTTCCGATTGATTTTCGTCACGTAGCTACAGCCACAGCTGCCGACCCTGTCCTTGCTACCATTCTGCGTTTTGTTGCTACGCAGTGGCCCTTGTCAAAGTCACGGATCGGGGACCCGTTGGTTCGCCGATTTTTTGCTCACAAGGAGACACTTCTTGTACGACGAGGTGTTTTGCTGTTGCGTTCTCATAATGATCAATCTAGGGTCGTGGTACCACATTGTTACAGTCCTCTGTCTTACAGCTTCTCCACCAAGGACACTGGGGTATAGTGAGAACGAAACAACTCGCTCGTCAGTACTGTACTTGGTTCAGAATCGAGGCCGCGATTACGAATATGTGCTCTTCTTGCATGGCATGTGCCGAACAACAATCAGCACCACCGCGGAAATTCTTTGCATGGCCAAAAGCCACTTCCCCTTGGCAACGCTTACACATTTATTTTGCTGGTCCATTCTGGAATGCTCGATGGTTGGTTGTGGTAGATTCATTCAGTAATTTTCCTTTTGTTGTCCGGATGTCTTCCACGACGTCATCTGCAACCATCCCAGCGTTATCCGCTATCTTTTGCATTTAAGGTCTTCCACAGACTATTTTTTCCGACAATGGCCCACAATTCATGTCCGCAGAATTTCAGTGATTCTGCAAGGCCAATGGTATTCAACATCTGACGTCCGTGCCGTTTTCGCCATGGTTAAACGGTGCCGCTGAACGATTAGTCAGAACTTTCAAGTCACAGATGTTGAAGTTGAAAGACTCGCATTCTCGGGAGGACGTGTCATTGCTCTTTTTGTCCTCGTATCGCTCTCAGCCCCGAGATGGTCGCTCGCCGGCTAAGTTGCTCCATGGTCGTCATCATCGAACCTTGATGTCTTTGCTACATCCACTGTATCAGGTACGTGTGCAGCGGCAGACACCTGCTTTTCCTCGAGGCGACGTTGCCTACTATTGCCACTATCGACGTTCACGGCGTTGGCTTGAAGTGCGCATACTTCGCTGCCTCGGCCGCGCTATGTATCTGGTTTTGGGGGCCTCTGGTGAGGTGCGTCGACATCTCAATCAGCTGCGCCTCTGTCGTCGCACGGGATCTGCCGCTCGCTGTCTGCTTTCAGCGACGGTGCCGTCTGGTCAGCGCCCTGGGGACCCATCTACTGGCTTGCATCAGCCCCAGTTGTTACCGACGCTGCCTTCCATCCCCATGGCGACGCACCGCCACCGCCGCCGCTGCTGCCTGTTCTCCTGCCGGCGACGGCTGCAGTGGACGCATCGCTGCAACCGACAGGTGCCTCCCTGGGTCACGCGCAGCCGATCGCTTCCCGTGACCAGTTGTCCTCCGACATGGAACTCTTGCCCGCTCCGGACCATATGTCGTCTTCACCCGTCGGGTGCCCTGGACCGATGGAGGTCGACACTTCGGTCCCTCCTGTGTCTCTACGGGCGCATACACCGCATGTTGGCGTGCACCCTGGAGTGGGTTTTCAGGCGTTTCCTAGCTCCCCGCAGTCCGAATGGCAGGGTGCGGGTGGCACAGCCTCGCCTGTTGTTAAGCTCCCCACCTCGTTGCATACGTCAACATGCGGTCCTCCCCACGGCGGGTGGAGGCCTTATGCCACAACCGTATGCCGATTTGCGGGGGAGGAATGTGGTGTCACCGCCAGACACCACAATTGCTAGGTGGTAGCCTTTAAATCGGCCGCGGTCCGGTAGTATACGTCGGACCCGCGTGTCACCACTATCAATGATTGCAGACAGAGCGCCGCCACACGGCAGGTCTAGAGGGACTTCCTAACACTCGCCCCAGTTGTACAGCCGACTTTGCTAGCGATGGTTCACTGACTTCTACGCTCTCATTTGGCGAGACAATAGTTAGCATAGCCTTCAGCTACGTTATTTGCTACGACCTAGCAAGGCGCCATGATCAGTTTCTATTCATAGTGTAAATCATGTACCGTCAAGAGCGATGTTCGTCATTAATGGATTAAAGTTAAGTATTCCACCAGCTATGTCCGTTTTTCTCAATTCTAATTCCCTTGTCATGTTCCAGATCTCACGCCAGCCTGCGTGAGATTAAACACGTGCATTTCGGCCTCCTTTAGTACCAAGGGGTTGGCTCTCGTGCCAATCACAACACATTATATACAATTAAAGTTGCTGAGGATGGATGAAATACTATTAATACGTAAATAAAAATGTACACAAAATCATAAGTTTTACAGAAATACACATTACAAACAAACAGAATTGTAAAAAAAGACAATTACAGTAGATTATTGTTGGTGTAGTACTTCCACTTCCATGGGAGGAAAGCATGAGGTGTCAGAAGGTAGTTGGCTAAATAATTCCTCACTTCATAAGCAGTAGAATGAGGATGCTGCACAATGTCTCTACTTGGCTGTATTCTGATTGTTGGCATTTTGGAATTCTTGCAGTGTTGTTCACCACAACTGTGTTGAATCCCTTCATGTTTTGGCATGAAATTATGTAGACTGTACATAGATTTTATTATGTCAACCATTATTTCTATAGTTCAAGAACAAATAGAACTTCTCAGGACTTGGAACTTCAGTACCATCATTCCAAATGCACATTCTGTAGATTTTCTTCCTCCGCTAAATTTATTATCATAAGTTCTCCTCACATTATTAAGTGCGCTTTGTGGCTTCAATCACTTCAAGTAATGTGATAATGGAAACGCTTTGTCTCCTTCAAAGTAATAAGGGACATCATATTCATTTTCACCATGTGGTAATCTCAAAGGCATTGGCTAGTTTGATCTTCCAGTTGTAATTTAGTGTTTCTTTGCTGAAGCATGAAATATCCCTCCATCATTATTTATACCCACATAACCAATTTCAGTGACAGGGAAAAAACCATCAGCAATATTGTATGCAAACAGTACTATGGAGTGGTACTGTTTATAACAGAAGTTAGTTGAACCCATTTTGGGCAATCTTTTAATGCAGATATGCTTCCCACCCAACTCACGCAAGCAATTAGGCAAATTCCATAATGAATAAAAACGTTGAGCTACAATTTTCCACCGCCCTTCGTTTGGAATATGCACGTAGTTTTGATTCAACACTTCCCAAATGATTCCGGTAGTTTCATGACTGATGTATGTAATTGTGCTGTGGCCTCTAGAAAAGTCAGTGATAGCAATGCAAAAGTACACATTGTTGCCAGGTACCTGCAAGAGATAATAGAGTTGTAGCACACAAACATCCATACCATAGGTACATGTGTATATGTTTGTATTTGACAACCTATGTGTGTGCTGCCATATTTTACATTTTTTGCTAATTATGATGTTATTTACTTATAATACTTTTTGGTTTTTTCAGTGAATGAGTGCAAGGACAAGTGGCGAAACTTATGATCCATATTTGTATGCCATCTGAAGCTCCTGCCCAGTGGTTCTTGTAGAAGTAAGAAACCATATTATTTGTCAGAGGCAATGAAGGTCATGCTTTCGTTTATTAAGACAATGATTACACCCGACGAAAATTTGTCGGGGGAAGCAAAATTACATGTAATGTGTCACAGCAGTTGTTTTAATTGTCTCACAACAAAAATCTAGCAGAGGAGGAAGAAAATATCTTCATACTCATATCATCGTTGCCATCACCACCACCTTCTTCAATCACTTTGAGGCCACAGCAAGAAGTGCTCCAGACCCATGAATTCCTTAAACAAAAACAACATTCTCTCACAGATGTGGATAATCCTTCAAGGAATATCTTGATGCCAAAAAAAGGGAACCTGCTATTACTGCAATTGACTTCCAAGGCAAAAGAACATCTCATCTCAGCCAGAAATCGAACCAATGATGGATACACAGATGAGGTCACTCAGGCATAGAGTTCTGCAAGTAATTGATGACATAATATACTGCAACCATCATAAAGTACAGATCGGACAGGCCCCTAGCCACATGTAACTAGACGAGGAGCAGTGACAGAGCTATTCAACATACACTCCTCGAAATTGAAATAAGAACACCGTGAATTCATTGTCCCAGGAAGGGGAAACTTTATTGACACATTCCTGGGGTCAGATACATCACATGTTCACACTGACAGAACCACAGGCACATAGACACAGGCAACAGAGCATGCACAATGTCGGCACTAGCACAGTGTATATCCACCTTTCGCAGCAATGCAGGCTGCTATTCTCCCATGAAGACGATCGTAGAGATGCTGGATGTAGTCCTGTGGAACGGCTTGCCATGCCATTTCCACCTGGTGCCTCAGTTGGACCAGCATTCGTGCTGGACGTGCAGACCGCGTGAGACGACGCTTCATCCAGTCCCAAACATGCTCAATTGGGGACAGATCCGGAGATCGTGCTGGCCAGGGTAGTTGACTTACACCTTCTAGAGCACGTTGGGTGGCACGGGATACATGCGGACGTGCATTGTCCTGTTGGAACAGCAAGTTCCCTTGCCGGTCTAGGAATGGTAGAACGATGGGTTCGATGACGGTTTGGATGTACTGTGCACTATTCAGTGTCCCCTCGACGATCACCAGAGGTGTACGGACAGTGTAGGAGATCGCTCCCCACACCATGATGCCGGGTGTTGGCCCTGTGTGCCTCGGTCGTATGCAGTACTGATTGTGGCGCTCACCTGCACGGCACCAAACACGCATACGACCATCATTGGCACCAAGGCAGAAGCGACTCTCATCGCTGAAGACGACACGTCTCCATTCGTCCCTCCATTCACGCCTGCCGCGACACCACTGGAGGCGGGCTGCACGATGTTGGGGCGTGAGCGGAAGACAGCATAGCGGTGTGCGGGACCGTAGCCCAGCTTCATGGAGACGGTTGCGAATGGTCCTCGCCGATACCCCAGGAGCAACAGTGTCCCTAATTTGCTGGGAAGTGGCGGTGCGGTCCCCTACAGCACTGCGTAGGATCCTACGGTCTTGGCGTGCATCCGTGAGTCACTGCGGTCCGGTCCCAGGTCGACGGGCACGTGCAACTTCCGCCGACCACTGGTGACAACATCGATGTACTGTGGAGACCTCACACCCCACGTGTTGAGCAATTCGGCGGTACGTCCACCCAGCCTCCCGCATGCTCACTATACGCCCTCGCTCAAAGTCCGTCAACTGCACATACGGTTCACGTCCACACTGCTACCAGTGTTAAAGACTGCGATGGAGCTCTGTATGCCACGGCAAACTGGCTGACACTGACGGCGGCGGTGCACAAATGCTGCGCAGCTAGCGACATTAGACGGCCAACACCGCGGTTCCTGGTGTGTCCGCTGTGCCGTGCGTGTGATCATTGCTTGTACAGCCCTCTCGCAGTGTCCGGAGCAAGTATGGTGGGTCTGACACACTGGTGTCAATGTGTTCTTTTTTCCATTTCCAGGAGTGTAGTATGAAGTTGTGTGTGATGTTTTTGATTCCACCGATACCACTCCAGAATTTGTTTTTGCAACCATCAGCCACTTAATTTTTGTGTATCATTCTATCTATACATAATATTTAGATTGAGCTTTACATTAATATTTTGTTTTCTTTAATATAAATATACACATACATTATTCGCTTTTGTGCAAACACAGGTGGAAAAAATAAAATTCAAAATATTGGTGCAATGTGTTTTGAGACTTACCTCAGTGTTATTATAAGTTGCTCATTGGGGCTCAGACATTCCCTTATGTTTGTGTCAGTACAACGAAGGTAAGGAGTAATCATCCATATTAGTTCTAAGTAAGTCTCCTTTTTCATCTTGTAGATCTTGAGGAATTTTGAATCAGATCCCTGCAGTTCTTTTTCAAGAATTTGTAACGTACAATTTATATTATTCTCAGTGTAAGGATGGACCCACAACTATCTCAGGCTGCTCCTTCTGTACTGACAGTAATAATATTACTGTAGTATATCATCATCACTGATAGAGTCACTAGACGTTGTACTACTGGGGCCATGGTACACAAAAAAGTGCATTACACACGTCCTTTGCCTGAAGCCAATGAAACTGATTTAATTTTCTGTTCACACTGCAAGTGACTTGGCAGTACATGAGACTCATGTCGTGCCTGAGTGAATGTGATCGGCTACTTGAGTTGTCCAGTTCAGTTTCCCAGCCTCTTGGTTGTTGGATAGCTGGAGACCTGATTTTAGTACCCCCGTGTGAATAGGGCCTTAGTGTGCTTACTTCCTGCATTTCAATTAATTTATGATGTATACCTATTATCCTTCCCACAATCACTATGCCACATGTAACATAGTTAGTGTGTCTCCCCCATCTCCCCTATGCTGATTGGCAACTAGTGTCAATAGCAAGATCATACCCAGTAAGGATGGAGGCTGGGCACCTGCCGCCCCCCCCCCCCCCCCCCCACAACACCTACATAGAGAAAAGAGAGGTTTGTATTTATTTATGTTATTGTTTTAACAATCACTCCTAGGTGGTTATAGTTAAAGTATATTACTTACTGTTTAAGAAGTCTATTTTAACTCACATATTTTAATGTTGGTTTTGTTATCTTTTTATCTATATGGGCAGTTTATTATACAATCTATTCCCAGATGGAAAACATTGTTTCAGTTATTTGTTTATTTTTTCCTTCATAAATGTAAGTTAATTCTTCCTTTTGTTTCATGATCATGGACAGACCAGTTATTGGTAGACATAATCTATTCATATAATGTAATGTGATTCATAACCTTTTTCAGGAATGGACTCAATTGGCTGGGAAGGTCACAAAAACTAGAAGTCTCTAAAATGACATAGAATTCTAAACATGAAGTTATGTTTCACTCTTCAGTTACTTTTATTATGCCTTACCCTCATGAATGTGCTTTTGTTCAGTCAAATTGTGCCATAAATTTTCTTTTCTCCCCAATTTGACTCAGTATCACTTCATTAGTTATCATACAAAGCAATCTAATCTTGAGCATTCTCCTGTAGCACCACATTTCAAATGCTTCTATTCTCTTCTTGTCTGAACTGTTTATCACCTGTGCTACACTTCCTTACAAAGCTACATTGTGGACAAATACCTTCAGAAAAATATTCCTAATACTGAAATTTATATTCAGTGCTAGCAAATTTATTGTTTTCAGAAATGCAGAAATGCTATTCCCGCTCTTTCCAGTCTGCACTGTATATCCTATCTACTTCAATCATCAGTTTTTGTGCTGCCCAAATAGCAACACATATCAACTACTCTTATTGTCTCTTTTCTGATCTAATTCCCTCAGCATCGCCTGATTTAATTTCCTTCTTTTCCATCACTGATAATCATCTAATAACTTCTCTTTAAGACACTGCCTATTCTGTTCAACTACTCTTCAAAATATCTTGCCATCTCTGTCAGAACCAGTAACCCCATCATCGCTGATTCCTTAAATAATCAAACTCTGATTTATAAAACATGATGGGGAGAGGGAGCGGTGTGTCTGTGAGAAAAAGTTTCGGAAAGTTTTGAAATTATGTGTAAAGATGCTGGAAACCATTAAGTACCCTCGTTCTCAAATATGCCTCAAGGCATAAATACGATTCCTCACTTTAATACTTGACCTAGTATCTACAACTGTTAATAAATTAATGGGTAGATTACAACATTTTAAATTCTATCAATAAGTATTTGAAATACTGAAAATCACATTTTATTGTCATTTGAAGCTATTAGGTAAGCAACCTGCAACTGGGAATGGGTGACCATAACTGTTTAGTAACACAGATTACAATGTCATTAGAAGACTTCACAGTTTTTATTTCATTAATTTTAATTCCCTTTCCAAATTTCTGCTTCGTGTCCTGTACTGGTTGCTCCCTGTCTTACTCCTGTCTCAATTACTGTTTCCCTTTCTTGTCCTTTGACTCTTATAAATTTGATGTGATTTCTGTAGATAATCTTTCACTCCCTGTATTTTACCCCTGCTGTCTTCAAAAAGTGTATTCCAATAAACATTGTCGAAAGCGTTTCCTAAATCTGCAAATGTTAGAAACACAGGATTGCATTTCTTCAGTCTCTTCAAAGAAAAACTGTGTGGCATCATGTGTTCCCACATTTCTCCAGAATGTAGAATGTAGAACTCAAACTGATCTTCTCTGAGATCAGCTTCTACAGTTTGTCCATTCTTCTGTAAATAATTTGCATCAGTGTTTTGCAACCATAACTTCTTTAACTAATAGTTTGGTAACATTCACATCAGTCAGCAATTTCCTTATTTGGCATAGGAATTATTATATTCTTGAAACTTCCTGGCAGATTAAAACTGTGTGCCCAACCGAGACTCGAACTCGGGACCTTTGCCTTTCACGGGCAAGTGCTCTACCATCTGAGCTACCGAAGCACGACTCACGCCCGGTACTCACAGCTTTACTTCTGCCAGTATCCGCCTCCTACCTTCCAAACTTTACAGAAGCTCTCCTGCAAACCTTGCAGAACTAGCACTCCTGAAAGAAAGGATATTGCGGAGACATGGCTTAGCCACAGCCTGGGGGATGTTTCCAGAATGAGATTTTCACTCTGCAGTGGAATGTGCGCTGATATGAAACTTCCTGGCAGATTAAAACTGTGTGCCCGACTGAGACTCGAACTTGGGACCTTTGCCTTTTGCGGGCAAGTGCTCTACCATCTGAGCTACTGAAGCACGACTCACACCCGGTACTCACAGCTTTACTTCTGACAGTATCCGTCTCCTACCTTCCAAACTTTACAGAAGCTCTCCTGCGAACCTTGCAGAACTAGCACTCCTGAAAGAAAGGATATTGCGGAGACATGACTTAGCCACAGCCTGGGGATGTTTCCAGAATGAGATTTTCACTCTGCAGCGGAGTGTGCGCTGATGTGAAATCTCCTGGCAGATTAAAACTGTGTGCCTGACCGAGACGCGAACTCGGGACCTTTGCCTTTCGCGGGCAAGTGCTCTACCATCTGAGCTACCGAAGCACGACTCACGCCCGGTACTCACAGCTTTACTTCTGCCAGTATTCACTAGTTCTGCAAGGTTCGCAGGAGAGCTTCTGTAAAAAGCTGTGTGTACCGGGCGTGAGTCGTGCTTCGATAGCTCAGATGGTAGAGCACTTGCCCTAGCGAAAGGCAAAGGTCCCGAGTTCGAGTCTCGGTCGGGCACACAGTTTTAATCTGCCAGGAAGTTTCATATCAGTGCACACTCCGCTGCAGAGTGAAAATCTCATTCTATTATATTCTTCTTGAAGTCTGATGTTATTTTCCTGTCTGATATATGATGCAAACAAGGCTGGAATAGTTTTGTCATGGCTGACTCTCCGAAGGATCTCAATAATTTTGAGGGTATGTCACCTATGTGAGGTACCTTATTTTGACCACAGTCTTTTGGATCTCTGTCAGATTCTTCTCGCAGTATCATACCTCCTATCTCATCTTCATTTACACCCTCTTCTCTTTTTATAATATCTTATTAGTTGTGTTTCCCTTATATAGAACCCCTACATATTCCTTCAGCCCTCCATGGAAGTTGCCGTGTGAGTGCTTAATATTCATGTGCATATCAGCCACACCTGTAAAAAGGTTAGCTGCAATATTTACTTAATCAAATGATGCTCAAATATAATAATGCTACTATCATTAAACAAACA
The DNA here is from genome assembly GCF_023897955.1 of Schistocerca gregaria. NCBI lineage: Eukaryota > Metazoa > Arthropoda > Insecta > Orthoptera > Acrididae > Schistocerca > Schistocerca gregaria. Next base: position 132,326,140 of record NC_064928.1, read on the forward strand.
TACTATGGATTAATCCAGCGGTATATGCAACACTGGTTCGAATTTTTTGTGGGACACTCGTAGTCTGTCTGAATAGGACATTTAGGCCTCAGAAGAGAGTAGGTGGAATGAGTGTCAATATAAGCACGCCATTCCTGTAGGGACACCTTCCATCAAATATAACTTACTGACTATGTAGTTTTTGCGTGTCTTTAAGAAAATTATGTTTCAAAAAAGAATGAAGTAATATGACTAGACATATTCATAATTACAACAGGTTTTGTGATTAGCATAGGATACTGAGTAATAAAATTTATTTATTTGTCCATACTTTGCCCATAGACTCTAGCTGATAATTTTCATCTAAGAGTGTAGTATGCATCATATAGTTCTGTAAGCAGACAGACTAAGACAGATCAGCCTCTGCATTTACCATAGGATTACACTTTAAGGCCTGTATAAGGTTATTATTCGGTTGGTGCATATGTTTGTAGCATTTTTGTTTTTCAAATTGGTATTCTGATTGTTATGGATTTATTTATTGACTGTCATTATTTATTTGTAGTTCATTGTTGCCATCTGAGCTTAGTTATTGTCATTTGTCAATAGTGAATGGAGCTGTGGAAGCTAGAAAATGGAGTTCAAAGTGGAGAAATCGTAACATTTCTGACATATTCTCCTGTTTCAGTTCAGCAGAGAGGTGACTGCAGCAGAGGCAGTCACAAACATTTGCACCATGTATGGGAATAATGCCACTGGGCAGAGCATGGCACAAAAACAGTTTTTAAGAGCATCTTTTGACACTCGTAACTCTTCACATTCAGGAGACATGCAGGGTTTGGTGAAGGTCATTGAAATGCATTAATCCATAATGATCCATGTCAGTGTATTTGAAATCCGACAGAAGTGATGAACTGTGATCATTCCACCATTGCGCGTCATTTGCATGCAATGGGAAAGGCTCTTAAATCAAGAATAATATTATCCCATACTCTAAGCGGAATACTCTTTTTAAAATTCTAAAGGTGGCAGGGGTAAAATACAGGGAGCGAAAGGCTATTTATAATTTGTACAGAAACCAGATGGCAGTCATAAGAGTCGAGGGGCATGAAAGGGAAGCAGTGGTTGCGAAAGGAGTGAGACAGGGTTGTAGCCTCTCCCCGATGTTATTCAATCTGTATATTGAGCAAGCAGTAAAGGAAACAAAAGAAAAATTTGGAGTAGGTATTAAAATTCATGGAGACGAAGTAAAAACATTGAGGTTCGCCGATGACATTGTAATTCTGTCAGAGACGGCAAAGGACTTAAAAGAGCAGTTGAACGGAATGGACAGTGTCTTGAAAGGAGGATATAAGATGAACATTAACAAAAGCAAAACGAGGATAATGGAATGTAGTCAAATTAAATCGGGTGATGCTGAGGGAATTAGATTAGGAAATGACACTTAAAGTAGTAAAGGAGTTTTGCTATTTAGGAAGTAAAATAACTGATGATGGTCGAAGTAGAGAGGATATAAAATGTAGATTGGCAATGGCAAGGAAAGCGTTTCTCAAGAAGAGAAATTTAACATCGAGTATAGATTTAAGTGTCAGGAAGTCGTTTATGAAAGTATTTGTTTGGAGTGTAGCCATGTATGGAAGTGAAACATGGACCATAACTAGTTTGGACAAGAAGAGAATAGAAGCTTTCAAAATGTGGTGCTACAGAAGAATACTGAAGATAAGGTGGATAGATCACGTAACTAATGAGGAGGTATTGAATAGGATTGGGGAGAAGAGAAGTTTGTGGCACAACTTGACTAGAAGAAGGGATCGGTTGGTAGGACATGTTTTGAGGCATCAAGGGATCACAAATTTAGCATTGGAGGGCAGTGTGGAGGGTAAAAATCGTAGAGGGAGACCGAGAGATGAGTACACTAAGCAGATTCAGAAGGATGTAGGTTGCAGTAGGTACTGGGAGATGAAGCAGCTTGCACAGGATAGAGTAGCATGGAGAGCTGCATCAAACCAGTCTCAGGACTGAAGACAACAACAACAACAATACTCTAAGCCAAAATCACTGGGGCCATATGTGCATCTCTGCTTGCTCGTCAACATTGGCTCATGAACAACACCAACCATCCTTATCTAGCTTGCATCCACAAAAGATAATCTTATGCATCTGGCAGAACAGCAACAGTGTGGTGTAATATGAATTGTTTCTCTGAGGTGTAACCACTACTGCTGACATTTATTGTCAACAATTGAGATGTCTTGCAGATGCAGACCAAGAAAGATGATAAGAAGACTGTGTGAAGTGATGCTACTCCACAGTAATGCCAACCTGATCTCTGCTAAGCTGATAAACACTGTGCAGAAATTGAGCTGGGAATTCATTTCACATTCATATTATTCACCTGATCCAGCACCCTCAAATGTTCTGTTTTTTCTGCTCTCTGTCAAATAAATTTCAAGGAGCTTCCTTTCTGGATAAAAATATGCTTGAAACAAGGCCCAATAAATTCTTCATCTCAAAACTACACGTTTTCTACAGTTGCGGAATGAAAAGTTACCCCAGCATTGACAGATTTTTGTGAATAGTGAAGGAGAATATACTATTGATGTCTAAAATCTCTTTTATGTATGTCTCTTGTGTACATTGAACTTATGGAAAAAATGCACCAAGCCATTACATACTCATATTTTGTGTTATAATATGACATCTAGTGTTTAATATAATGTAAATAGATACATAGAAAATGAGATACATAGAAAATCCTGCCCCCATGAACCATGGACCTTGCCATTGGTGGGCAGGCTTGTGTGCCTCAGAGATACAGATACCCGTACCGTAGGTGCAACCACAATGGAGGGCGTACCGTAGGTGCAACCACAATGGAGGGGTATCTGTTGAGAGGCCAGACAAACATGTGGTTCCTGAAGAGGGGCAGCAGCCTTTTCAGTAGTTGCAGGGGCAACAGTCTGGATGATTGACTGATCTGGCCTTGTAACAATAATCAAAACGGCCTTGCTGTGCTGGTACTGCGAACAGCTGAAAGCAAGGAGAAACTACGGCCATAATTTTTCCCAAGGGCATGCAGCTTTACTGTATGATTAAATGATTATGGCGTCCTATTGGGTAAAATATTCTGGAGGTAAAATAGTCCCCCATTCGGATCTCCGGGCGGGGACTACTCAAGAGGATGTCGTTATCAGGAGAAAGAAAACTGGCGTTCTACGGATCGGAGCGTGGTATGTCAGATCACTTAATCAGGCAAGTAGGTTAGAAAATTTAAAAAGGGAAATGGATAGGTTAAAGTTAGATATAGAGGGAATTAGTGAAGTTCGGTGGCAGGAGGAACAAGACTTTTGGTCAGGTGACTACAGGGTTATAAACACAAAATCAAATAGGGGTAATGCAGGAGTAGGTTTAATAATGAATAGGAAAATAGGAATGCGAGTAAGCAACTACAAACAGCATAGTGAACGCATTATTGTGGCCAAGATAGATATGAAGCCCACACCTACTACAGTAGTACAAGTTTATATGCCAACTAGCTCTGCAGATGATGAAGAAATTGAAGAAATGTATGATGAAGTAAAAGAAATTATTCTCATAGTGAAGGGTGACGAAAATTTGATAATCGTGGGTGACTGGAATTCGGTAGTAGGAAAAGGGAGAGAAGGAAACGTAGTAGGTGAATATGGATTGGGGCTAAGAAATGAAAGAGGAAGCCGCCTGGTAGAATTTTGCACAGAGCACGACTTAATCATAGCTAACACTTGGTTCAAGAATCATAAAAGAAGGCTGTATATATGGAAGTAGCCTGGAGCTACTGACAGGTTTCAGATAGATTACATAATGGTAAGACAGAGATTTAGGAACCAGGTTTTAAATTGTAAGACATTTCCAGGAGCAGATGCGGACTCTGACCACAATCTATTGGTTATGACCTGTAGATTAAAACTAAAGAAACTGAAAAAAGGTGGGAATTTAAGGAGATGGGACCTGCATAAACTAAAAGAACCAGAGGTTGTACAGAGTTTCAGGAAGAGCATAAGGGAGCAATTGACAGGAATGGGGGAAAGAAGTACGGTGGAAGAAGAATGGGTAGCTTTGAGGGATGAAGTAGTGAAGGCAGCAGAGGATCAAGTAGGTAAAAAGACGAGGGCTAGTAGAAATCCTTGGGTAACAGAAGAAATATTGAATTTAATTGATGAAAGGAGAAAATATAAAAATGCAGTAAATGAAGCAGGCAAAAAGGAATACAGACGTCTCAAAAATGAGATCAACAGGAAGTGCAAAACGGCCAAGCAGGGATGGCTAGAGGACAAATGTAAGGATTCAGAGGCTCATCTCACTAGGGGTAAGATAGATACTGCCTACAGGAAAATTAAAGAGAACTTTGGAGAGAAGAGAACCACGTGTATGAACATGAAGAGCTCAGATGGAAACCCAGTTCTAAGCAAAGAAGGGAAAACAGAAAGGAGGAAGGGGTATATAGAGGGTCTATACAAGGGCGATGTACTTGAGGACAATGTTATGGAAATGGAAGAGGATGTAGATGAAGATGAAATGGCAGATACGATACTGTGTGAAGAGTTTGATAGAGCACTGAAAGACCTAAGTCGAAACAAGGCCCCCGGAGTAGACAACATTCCATTGGAACTACTGACGGCCTTGGGAGGGCCAGTCCTGACAAAACTCTACCATCTGGTGAGCAAGATGTATGAGACAGGCAAAATACCCTCAGACTTCAGGAAGAATATAATAATTCCAATCCCAAAGAAAGCAGGTGTTGACAGATGTTAAAATTACCGAACTATCAGTTTAATAAGTCACAGCTGCAAAATACTAACGCAAATTCTTTACAGACGAATGGAAAAATTAGTAGTAGCCGACCTCGGGGAAGATCTGTTTCGATTCCGTATAAATGTTGGGACACGTGAGGCAATACTGTCCCTACGACTTACCTTATAAGCTAGATTAAGGAAGGGCAAACCTACATTTCTAGCATTTGTAGACTTAGAGAAAGCTTTTGACAATGTTGATTGGAATACTCTCTTTCAAATTCTGAAGGCGGCAGGGGTAAAATACAGGGAGCGAAAGGCTATTTACAATTTGTACAGAAACCAGATGGCAGTTATTAGAGTCGAGGGGCATGAAAGGGAAGCAGTGGTTGGGAAGTGAGTGAGACAGGGTTGTAGCCTCTCCCCGATGTTATTCAATCTGTATATTGAGCAAGCAGTAAAGGAAACAAAAGAAAAATTCGGAGTACGTATTAAAATCCATGAAGAAGTAATAAAAGCTTTGAGGTTCGCCGATGACACTGTAATTCTGTCAGAGACAGCAAAGGATTTGGAAGAGCAGTTGAATGGAATGGACAGGGTCTTGAAAGGAGGATATAAGATGAACATCAACAAAAGCAAAACGAGGATCATGGAATGTAGTCGAATTAAGTCGGGTGATGCTGAGGAAGTTAGATTAGGAAATGAGACGCTTAAAGTGGTAAAGGAGTTTTGCTATTTGGGGACCAAAATAACTGATGATGGTTGAAGTAAAGAAGATATAAAATGTACACTGGCAATGGCAAGGAAAGCGTTTCTCAAGAAGAGGAATTTGTTCGAGTATAGATTTAAGTGTCAGGAAGTCGTTTCTGAAAGTATTTGTATGGAGTGTAGCCATGTATGGATGTGAAACATGGACGATAACTAGTTTGGACGAGAAGAGAATAGAAGCTTTCGAAATGTGGTGCTACAGAAGAATGCTGAAGATTAGATGGGTAGATCACATAACTAATGAGGACGTATTGAATAGGATTGGGGAGAAGAGGTGTTTGTGGGTCAACTTGACTAGAAGAAGGGATCGGTTGGTAGGACATGTTCTGAGGCATCAAGGGATCACCAATTTAGTATTGGAGGGCAGCGTGGAGGGTAAAAATCATAGAGGGAGACCAAGAGATGAATACACTAAGCAGATTCAGAAGGATGTAGGCTGCAGTAGGTACTGGGAGATGAAGAAGCTTGCACAGGATAGAGTAGCATGGAGAGCTGCATCAAACCAGTCTCAGTACTGAAGACCACAGCAACAACAACATAGAAAATCTACTATTAAGTGGCGACAAGAGAACACAGACTGACAAACATTTAACTTTTACAAGCTGTCAGAGCCAGCGGCTTATTCTTCTTCTGGTGGAAGAGTTGAAAGGGCAGGAAGAGGTGTGAAGGAGAATGACTGGAGAGGTCTACGAAAAGGGATACAGTTCAGAAAAGTCACCCAGAAACCCGGATCAGGGGATACTTACGAGATGGAATGAGAAGGAAAGACTAATTGTTGGGAACTGCACCATATGAGATTTGAAAAATTGAGAGCTTAACAGTGGAAGACAGGAATTACTACTAAAACATTGTGCATGAGTTAATAAAAGTGAAAACCTAAGTGTGTTGTGTGTAACGAAGGTGGGATTGGGGACAGCAAAAAATAGACAGGTCTGGTAATGGCAGATGTAGAAAACTAAAATGGAGTGAAGAAAGGAGTAGTTACTGTGAATAAATGCTGCAATGGTAGGAATTTACTTAAATTAAGGCCTGATGAGTGGTGAAAACCAAGGACATGTTGTAGTACTAGTTCCCAAGTGCGGTGCTCTGAGAAACAGGTGCATGGGACAAGAATTCAGATGCTTCGTGTGCTGAAACAACATCATGGTCATGACTGTCATGTATTGGAGCATGCTCTGCAACAGGATATTGTGTGTTACTGGTATTCACCCTCTGCCTATGCCCATTCATCCTGACTAATGACTGGATGGTAGTCATTCTGGATAAAAAGGCTGATCAATGTTTACATAACAGCTGATATATGACATGTCATTTCACAGGTGGGTGGCTCTCCCTTTGATAGTATTTGTTCTGCCAGTTACAGGGCTAGAATAGGAGATGGCACAAGAGTGCATAGGTCAAGTTTTGCAGTGGGGATGGTCAAAGGGGTAGCAGTCATAGGGTAGGAAGATCAGTCCAGAAGCAGCATAGGGTCTGACAAGGGTACTTCTTAAGAAATAGAACCCAGTACGTTGTTCTCAATGGTGAGTGTTCATCGGAGGTGAGGGTATCATCTGGAGTGGCCCAGGAAGTGTGGTAGGTCCGCTGTTGTTTTCTATCTACATAAATGATATTTTGGATAGCAATGTGCAGCTGTTTGCTGATGATGCTGTGGTGTACAGGAAGGTGTCGTCATTGAGTGACTGTAGGAGGATACAAGATGACTTGGGCAGGATTTGCGATTGGTGTAAAGAATGGCAGCTAACTCTAAATATAGATAAATGTAAATTAATGTAGATGAATAGGAAAAAGAATCCTGTAATGTTTTAATACTCTATTAGTAGTGTAGCACTTGACACAGTCACGTCGATTAAATATTTGGGCGTAACATTGCAAAGCGATATGAAGTGGGACAAGCATGGAATGGCAATTGTGGGGAAGGCAGATAGTCGTCTTCGGTTCATTGGTAGAATTTTGGGAAGATGTGGTTCATCTATAAGGAGACCGCTTATAAAACACTAATACGACCTGTTCTTGAGTACTGCTCAAGTGTTTGGGATCCCTATCAGGTCAGATTGAGGGAGAACATAGAAGCAATTCAGAGGCAGGCTGCTAGATTTGTTACTGGTAGGTTTGATCATCACGCGAGTGTTACGGAAATGCTTCAGGAACTCAGGTGGGAGTCTCTAGAGGAAAGGAGGTGTTGTTTTCATGAATCAATACTGAGGAAATTTAGAGAACCAGCATTTGAGGCTGACTGCAGTTCAATTTTACTGCCGCCAAATTACATTTCACGGAAAGACTACAAAGATAAGAGAGATTAGGGCTCGTACAGAGACATATAGGCAGCCATTTTTCCCTTGTTCTGTTTGGGAGTGGAACAGGGACAGAAGATGCTAGTTGTGGTACGAGGTACCCTCCACCACGCCCCATATGGTGGATTGCTGAGTATGTTTGTAGATGTAGATGTAGAGGTATTACGTAGAGTGAGTGGGTGACGAATAGCTATTCTAGGTGTGGTGGACAAAATCTGACAGAATGGATCTCATTTCAGGGCATGATTTTAGTAATTCATGTCCTTGTCAAAGAAGCTGATTAATACATTCAAGAGCAGGATAACACTGAGTGACAAGTGGTGTGCTTTGAAGTTGTTTTTTGGATGGATCAGCAGTATCAGGATTGGATGTGATGACTTCGGAAAGCTGACTTTGAACTAGGCTGTTGGATAATTATGTCTAGTGAAGGCTGAGGTGAGGATGGCGGTGTATTGCTGTAAAGAGTCTGAATCCAAACAAATATGTTTGCATAAAGCCAAGGCTGTTTGGGAGGGAACATCTGACATGGAAAGGATGGCAACTGTCAAAATGTAAGTACTTTTGTTCCTTAGTAGGTTTAATGTGGATGGAAATGTGTTGCTGGCCTTAAGAGAGGATGAGATGAACACCAAGGAAAGTGGCATGGCATTGAGAATAGAACCATGTGAAATTTAATTGAGCCTTTCTACAATATCCTGCATTTATCTGCCCCTCATGTGTCCTTGGGTTGTATCATCTGCCAAGCCAACTTCAGACTGCAACAATATCCTGGACTTCACGTCAAAAAGCTATCCATCCCTACACTAAATTACCTCAACAGTGCTGTTTCCCTTCCTGGCCCTCCATAGCGCCCCAAGCAGCCACACCATCAACCACCACTCCTCTCCTACAAATTGAGTTTGGCCAGCCTCCTCACCACTGCCTCCCAGACCAGTAATAACTCATAACCAGTCACAACAGTACAGTGTTCTCAACATCTCATCTAAACCACAGTCCCCTCCTGAATCATCTGAATTATCCAGGGGTCTCACTTTCAGCCCTAAAGCTGCATTTAATCATTCTGCTTTGGTGAAGGACCTACTTTCCTTTATACATAATATCAACTGGAAATATCACTTTGCAACCCAACCCCAAAACCTTTCCAACAGCAGACCTGACACTGAACCCTGTCTTGAACAGTTCCAATCACGATCCCAACTTGATCCACCACCACTACCTCAAAATCATCCCTTACAAGAATTCCTCACATCCTGCATCAATTCACAACCTTCCTCAGGTCCCTACAACATGGCCATAACCTATCCTCTGCATAACTTCAGGCTCTATGTTCCCTAAGACCTGATGACCCCATCATTATCCTCCGAGGAGACAAAGGATTTACCACTATGGTACTTGATGGACAGGAGTATGTCAGTGAAGGTCTACACCAGCTGTCTGACACCTCTACATTCAGTATCTGCCATCAAGATCCCATCCCTGTGATTCAAACTGACCTGCAGTCTCTCCTACAAAACCTCAGGCCCCTCACAAGGACTTACACCTCAATTCATAGAACTTCTTACCCCACCCAAGCCACACAGCCGCATCTTTTACCTTCTTCCCATGATCCACAAACCCAATCATCCTGGCTGTAGTGCAGTTGCTGGCTTCAAACCATCCACCAAATGTATATCTGCCTTAGCTGATCAAGAGCTGCAACCCATAGTAGAAAGACTTCCCTCATATATTACAGATACCAACCATTTCCTAGACTGTTTGAAATCCATGCCCATCCCACTACCACCTTGCTTGTCACCATTGGTGCCACCTCCCTCCAAATCAACATCCCCCACATACATGGTCTGTCTGTTGCTGAGCATTTCCTGAGTCAACATGCACCTGATTCCAAGCCTATGACATTCTTCTTCCTCATCTTAATCAACTTTGTACTTCCTGAGTCAACATGCACCTGATTCCAAGCCTATGACATTCTTCTTCCTCATCTTAATCAACTTTGTACTTCCCACAATTACTTCACCTTTGAGGGGCAGACCTACAAAAAGATAAGGGGTATGGCCTTGGGAATCAGAATGGCTCCTTCCTATGCCAATCTTTTCACGGATCACTTGCAGGGTGTGTCCCTGGGATCCATAAGCCTTCAGCCCTGGTCTAGTTTAGATACATTGATGGCATGTTTGCCATATGGACTCATGGTGAGGCTGACCTGTTAAAATTCCTGGAATCTCTAAATACCTTCTCCTAATTAAATTTCACATGGTCCTATTCCGAATTCTATGCCATTTTCCTTGATGTTGATCTCATCATCACCAAAGGACAGCAACTTGCTTCTGTCCACATTAAACCTACTAACAAACAATAGTACTTACATATTGACAGTTGCCATTCTTTCCGTGTCAGATGTTTCCTCCCATACAGCCTTGGCATTCGAGGCAAACATTTGTTCAGATGCAGATTCTTTACAGCAGTACACCACCATTCTCACCTCAGCCTTCACTAGACATAATTATCCAACAGCCTAGTTCAAAGGCAGTTTTCCCAAGTCATCACATCCAATCCTGATACTGCTGATCCATCCAAAAAACAACTTCAGAGCACACCACTTGTCACTCAGTGTTATCTTGCTCTTGAATGTATCAATTAGGTTCTTTGACAAGGACATGAATTATTAAAATCATGCCCTGAAATGAGATCCATTTTGTCTGAGGTTTTGTCCATCCACCTAGAATAGCTTTTTGCTGCCCTCCAAATCCATGCAATATCCTTGCCAGACCATATGCTGCTCCTGCACCCATCTCCTTACCATAGAGCTGGACCATCCATGCTGCAAGATTTGCCCTATGCACCCCTTATGCACCCTCCTATCACCACCTATTCTAGCACTGTATCTGGCAGAACATATACTATCAAAGGGAGAACCACCTGTGAAATGACAGGTCATACACCAGCTGTAATGTAAACACTGTTTGGCCTTTTACATCAGTATGATTAACAGCCAGTTATCAGTCAGGACAAATGAGCATAGGCAGAGGGTGTATACCAGCAACACGCAATGTCCTGTTGCAGAGCATGCTCCACAGCATGACAGTCATGATCTCGGTGCTGTTTCACCACGTGCACCATCGGGAGGCTTCCACTAGACACCAGATTCTCAGAACTTTGCAGGTGGGAACTAGCACTACAACATGTTCATGGTTTTTGCCACCCACCTGGCCTTAATTTAAGTTAATTCCTTCCATTGCAGCATTTAATCACATTAATGCTCCTTTCTTCAATCCATTTTAGTTTTCTACATCTGTCATTTCTAGACCTGTCTATTTTTTTGCCACACCCCTCGCACCTCTGTTACATACAATACACTTAGCTTTTCACTCTTATTAACTTGTGCACAATATTTTAGTAGTAATCCCTGTCTTCCACTGTTAAGCTCTTAGTTTTTTCAAATCTCATCCGGTGCAGTCCCCAACAATCAGTCTTTCCTTCTCATCCCGTCTGGTAAGTATCCCTTGACCCGCAGTTCATGCTGACTTTTCTGAACTGTACCTCTTTTCCTGAACCTCTCCAGTCATTTTCCGTCACACCTCTTCCTTCCCCTTCAACTCTTCTGTCAGGAGAAGGAGCCACCGACTCCAAAAACTTGTAAAAGTTAAACATTTTTGAGTGTTTGTTGTCTTGCCACATAGTGCGATTTTTTTATATATCCATTTACATTATACCGTCAATAACTGATCATTTTTGTTCTAATTTTAATTTGATATTTAATACCTTCTCATACTGTGTATACATTTCTCTATGAGAGAGGCTTTTAAATGATTTTCTTCCTTATGTGATTTCAGTAGCATGTTAAAAAACTTTTTGTTTACTATATCTGAAGTACTCATTGTCAATTTGAGATTTTGATGTCCATAGTACATTGTCCTGAGAACTTTAACATCAATCACTTTTGCTGTTTTGCAGCACATGAGAAAAATCTGTGTGTTTATCTTTTTACATATTACATCTATGTGCTTCTCTCTGTCAAACACTTATCCTATAACAGTTCCTAAAATTTTGTGCTAGTTACTTCTTTAATTACCTCTGCATGTAATTTAATATTTATGTTATACATTTCAGTCTGTTTTGTTTGGAACACTACCATAATTGTTTTAGATTTATTGTGACTACATAGAATAGACATGTATTACAAGCTGCCAGCTGTACAGCACATCACACATCAACAGCTCACACTGACACAACTCTCACGCATCTTTCACGGTGTCAGACAGTGCCAACTTCGTCAATAGGCAGTGCATATTTCACAGTAAGCATTGCTGCAGTTGCAAATGCCACTTTTCTATGCAATGTCACATGCCCACTCAGTGCCATGCCAGTATCCTTCCACTGGGCGGGTATTTAGGCTGCTGGCTAATCAGACTGTAGTGAGAGCACACTCTAGGCTTCATAACAGCTGCATCTGCAAGCCACCAATCAGATTCTTCTTTGCTCTTGTAATGAGCACTTGGCATCAGCACTACAATGGACTTCTTCAGCCACTCCCAGATGCACCACTATGCTAGACTATCTCACACCATCCCACAGACACGCATTCAATGTCCACTGATGCCCAATGGTCTGGAGACATTCTCATCCCACCAACAGCTACCGTAAACTGTATTTTGGTTTCTGTTTCTTAGGTCAACAATAAAGAGTTGTTATTGCTACTTATACACTGTTAGCTGCAACAGGCAGAAGACATGCTTTGTTGGTGCTGCACATTTTATCAATTTTGATGGGGATAAACTTTTGTTGCAGTGTTCTTCTTCTGCATGCCAGTGTAAAAGTGTACACAGAATCACCTAAGTGAAAATTCGTGCAATACACAGATTTATGTATATATAAACGCCAACTTATGAATTTTCCCTTGTGTGATATCATATGCACAAGAGCTTGTGCTAATTTAAAGTTCTAGATCCGCATATTTTAATGTTCATGTTGCTACTGCAGTAATATTTTATTGACTGTATCAGCACCCATTTGTATAGTGACATATTGCGAAATTTTGAACATTTGCGAGTGCCGCAATATACTAGCACTGTTTTCGTCAATTGTAGGCTTAAACTGAATTGAGTCCTTTACAGTTTTTGAGAACAGTATGCCTACCCTTGTTCAATGTGAGAAATAGGTTAGTTTGAGAATTTTTGGATGCTCTAAAAACTATTTTCGTATTGGTATGAATGTTTTGGACACATAATTTGTTTAATATAAAATCAGTGTCTGTGGTTCTCATTTCACCCAAGAATACATCACACATGAATTTCATTGTATATCAATGCAAATAAACATTCGTTTTTGAGAATGTTTGGAAGCTACCATTATCCTTTGCATAATTTACCAGAAATTTGTAGCAAATCAATGTTTGTGATTTAGTTACTGTAGCAGATTTTCTAACTAATATGTTGTGTTACACCTAGTTTTCCCACAAAGAGTACTAGCTTGATATATTATCTGCATTTATCATAAATTTTGCTAGCAACTATAATTAACATGTAAATTTTTAGGAAACTAGTAATTTTAACCACAGGTTTCTGTGTTGCCTTAATAGAAATCACATTTTGTGTATCTGCTTCAATTCTTATTGGGAATTAGCAACTTTTTAGCTCTACAGATTAAAAGATAATCAGCAGGTTTAAATTAAAGTCATTTGTTCACTGCCTTGTAATACGTTGCACCAGTCAAAATGCATCCCTACTACGAATGCTGTTATCAAACACACGATGGATTGGTTGACTTTGTAAGTAGCTGTCAAATTATAGACAGCTGCTGTGAATCAGTGTGTTGGAAGAGCTCCCAAGAATTGTGTACCTGTAATACCTGTACCAGAGGAAGTACTATCCTCTCCTGTGGATCCTCTCTCTTCTGCAGAAAGTACAGGATCTGTCATTACCTGTCCACTTCACTGCAAGTGGCATGTCAATGGTAGATCTAGGTGTCCTGTACAGGATGGCCAGGGGCCAGGGAGAAGTCAGTGTGTTGTACAGATCCCCCTGACCAACAAGTTTGAGGTGCTGTCTTTTACTGAAACTGAAATTGAGCCAGTGGGTCTCACTTCAATTGTTTTGGGGAAACCTGCTTTGTCCAGTGTCAGGAGGAGGCAAATGCAAAAGAGTAGGGGTTTATTAATCACCAGTAGTTCAAACATGTGGCAAATGGTGGTACACATAAGGGAAATGACAGCAATGGACAGAAAAGACACCATATATCCGCAGTTCGTATGCCTGGGGGTCTCATTCAACATGCTGGAGAGACTATTCCAACAACCCTTGAGGAAACTGGTTGCAAACAACTGCAGACTGTGGTGCACATTGGAACAAATAATGCCTGTTGTCTGGGCTCCGAGGTCATTCTTGGGTCATTCCTGTGACTGGCAGAGAAGGTTGTGAAGACCAACCTTGCGCATGGAGTTTCAACGAAGCTCTCAACTTGCGGCATTGTCCCCAGAACTGATTGTGTCCCTTTGGTTCTGACTTGAGTGGGAGGACAGGACAAGGTTCTGCGACAAGCTAGGTTGTGACTTTCTGGACTTGTGCCTTAGGATTGAGGACTGTAGAGTCCCTACTCAGGTAGCTGACTCTGTGTGGTGTGCACAAGATTTTTAGGTTAGGTGGTTCTCCATCCAATACAGATAATTATAGCTGTAGGAAACCCAGGAGTATCAGTGTAAGACTGAAAGAAATGCCTCCCCAAGGTGAGAGTATTAAAATGCTAATGGTAAACTGCCAAAACATTTGTAACAGTGCCAGAGTTTGAAATGCTCATGAAAAGCAGAGAAGCTCTTGTAATACTAAGTACAGAAAGCTGGTTGAAACCTGAAATTGACAGAAGTGAGATTTCGGGGGGAAGTATACATTGAAAGGTTAGGCAAATGGGAAATAGAGATGGTGCATTTGTTGCAGTACACAAGAAACTCAAATCCACCAACATGAAAATTGAAGCTGCATGTGAGATTATTTGGGCAAGGGTCAGTATCAGGGGTGTTCATAAAATGATAATCGGATCCTTCTATTGCCCACCAGACTCACCTCCTAATGTAACCAAACACTTTAGAGAAAACCTCAGTCCACTTGCACGTAAGATCCCCAATCACACTGTAATCATCCAACAATTACTTGGGAAAATTACAGTTTTGTTAGTGGTGAGTGTGATAAGATATCCTGTGAAACTTTACTAAATGCCTTCTCTGAAAACTACGTAGAGCAGATAGTTAGGAATACAACTCATGATGGAAGTATATTGGATCTGATGGTAACAAACAGATTTGACCTCTTTCAGTAAAGCCACATCAAAACTGGTATCAGTGACCATGGCACTGTTGTGGCAAAAATCATTAACAAAGTAGAAATGACAAATAAAACAAGCAGAAAGATATACAAGTTCAGTAAACTAGATAAAAAGTTGTTAGTGTAATGTCTCCAAGAGGAACTTGAAGCTTTAAGGCTGTGAATTCATAGGGATGTAGGTTGAAGCAGATACTTGGAGAAGAGGAGGCTAGCTCAGACAGAGTAGCATGGAGGCCTGCATCAAACCAATCTTTGGACTGAAGACCACAAGAACAACAGGGATAAGGGATATAGATAGAGAGATGCTGAATGAAGCATGTTTGGCTGTCAAGAGAGCAGTGTGTGAAGCTTTCAATAATTGCTGTAGCAAAATATTGTGAAGTGATCTTTTGCACAATCCAAAGAAATTCTGGTCATATGAAAAGGCCACTGGTGGCACTAAAGTTAGTGTCCAGCCCCAGGCAAATGTGACAGGGACTGAAATATAGGGTATCAAAGCAAAAGCTGAAAGGCTTAACTCCATTTTCAAATGTTCCTTTACAAAGGAAAAACCCAGGAGAATTTTATTTTTATTCTCATACTACTGAAAAGATGAGTGAAATAAGTATTAGTGTCAGTGGTGTTGAGAAACAGCTGAAATCATTGAAACTGAATATAGTTCCAGGGCCCAATGGAATCCCTGTCAGATTCTATACTGAATTAGCGGCTGAGTTAGTGCCTCTTCTCACTATAGTTTATCATAGAGCCTGCAAGCAAAAAATCGTGCCCAGTTGTTAGAAAAAGCCACAGGTCACACCCCTCTACAAGAAGGGTTGTAGAAATGATCCATGAAACTACTGTTCAGTATGACCTCCTCAGTGCCAACCAGCACAGATTTTGAAAATATTAGTCATGTGAAAACCAACTCGCACTTTCCTCACATGACATATCGAAAGCTTTGGATCAAGGCAACCAATTAGATGCAGTGTTTCTTGATTTCTAAAAAGCACCTGACTCAGCACTGCACCTACACCTATTGTCAAAAGTATGATCACATGGGGAATCAAGTGAAATTTATGACTGGATTGAGGGCTTTTTGGTATGGAGGACACAGCATGTTATCTTGGATGGAGAGTCATCGTCGGATGTAGAAGTAACTTCAGGTGTGCCTCAGGAAAGTGTGTTGGGATCCTTGCTGTTTGTGTTGTATATTAATGACCTTGCAGACAATATTAATAATAAAATCAGGATTTTGCCGATGCTGCAGGTATCTATAATGAAGTACTATCTGAGAGAAGCTGCATAAATATTCAGTCAAATGTTGATAAGATTTAAACACAGTGCAAAGACTGGCAACTTCCTCCAAGTGCTCAGAAATGTAGAAATGCGCACTTCAAAAAACAAAAAATCATAGTATCCTATGACTATAATTTCAATGAATCACTGTTGTAATTGTTCAAATCATACAAATACTGGGTGTAACACTTTGTAGGGCTATGACATGGAATGATCACATAGATTCAGTCATGGATAAAACAGGTGACAGACTTCAGTTTATTGGTAGAATACTAGGGAAGTGCAATCAGTCTACGAAGGAGACTGCTTACAAATCACTTGTGAAACCTATCGCAGAATATTGCTCAAGTGTGTGGGACCTGCACCATATAAGACTAACAGCGGATATTCAACATATACAGAGAAGGCAGCATGAATGGTCACAGGTTTGTTTACTCCAGGGGAGAGTCACAGAACTACTGGAGTAACTGAAATGGCAGACTGTTAAAAACAGACGTAAACTATCCTGAGAAAGCCTATCAACAAAGTTTCAAGAACCAACTTTAAATAACAACTCTAGGGGCATACTACAACCCCCTACATATTGCTCACACAGGGATCATGAGGATGAGATTAGAATAATTACTGCATACACAAAGGCAGTCAATCAATCAATCATTCTTCCCCCACTCCATACGTGAATGGAACAGGAAGAAATCCTAATAACTAGTACAATGGGATGTACCTTCTGCCATGCACCTTATGTGGTTTGTAGAGTATAGCTGTAGAAGTAGCTGTAGATGTATGTAGATCCCTCAAACAAAAAACTGTGCCCAGTTCTTGGAAAAAGGCACAGGTCAGTCCTGTATAAAAAAAAAAAGTAGTAGAAGTGATCCACAAAACTACTGTCCAGTATCCTTGACACAGATTTCCTGAGCTCAAATACATTGATGTATCTTGAACAGAATGACCTCCTCAATGCCAACCTGCATGGATTTCAAAAACATAAAGTGTGTGAAACTAAACTCTCACTTTCCTCACATGACATACTGAATGCTTTGGATCAAGGCAAAAAGATAGATGCAGTATTTCTTTATTTCTGAAAATCATTTGACTCAGTACTACAGTTACGCTTACTGTCAAAAGTATGATCATATTGGGTATCAAGAGAAATTTGTCACTGAGTTGAGAACTTTTTGGTAGGTGGGACACAGCATGTTATCTTGGATGGGGAGTCACTGTCAGATGCAGAAATAACTTCGAGTGTGGTCCAGGAAAGTGTGTTAGGGCCCTTGCTGTTCATGTTGTAAATTGATGATCTTACAGACAATATTAACAGTAACCTCAGACTTTTTGCAGATGATGCAGTTATCTATATTGATGTACTATCTGAAGGAAGTTGCATAAATATTCAGTCAAACCTTGATAGGATTTCAACATGGTGTCGAGATTGATAACTTGCTCTAAATGTTCAGAAATGTGAAATTGTGCACTTCACAAAATGAAACATCATAGTATCCTATTACCATAATACCAATGAGTCACCATTGGAATCGACCAACTCATACAAATATCCGGGTGTAACATTTTACTGGTCTATAAAATGGAATGATCACATTTGAGGGTTGCCCAGAAAGTAATGCACCACACCTTTTTTTCTCAGCCAAAAACAATGTTACAAGTGCAGAATGTTACATATGTATTATCTGAAGTCTCCTGAGGGAGCACACAAAGTTTCCATCACTTCTGACAGATAACGTAGCTGCAGGACAGTTTCAAAATGGCGGTTGTAGGTGATGTACATTACAAGCAACATGTCATCATTGAATTTCTCACTGCAGAGAAGGAAGCTGTGAGGAATATTCACAAACACTTGTGCAAAGTCTATGAAGCATCTGCTGTTGACAGGAATACAGTTAGTTGTTGGGCATGAAGGGTGAGGTCATTCGAAGGCAGTTCAGCAGCTCTCCACGATTTGCAGCAGTTGGGGAGACTATCCATGGCTGATACACCTGACATAGCCCCCTCGGGCTCCCATATGTTTGGGCCATTAAAGGATGCCATTTGTGGAAGACATTTTGAAGATCATGAGGAGGTGATTCACACAATGAAGTACTGGCTCTCACCAGGACCAGGATTGGTACCAACAGGGCATATGTGCCATTGGAGATTACGTGGAAAATAGGGTGTGTTGATAAAACACCATTCTTTCATGTGTATGATTCTCATTACGTTCAATAAAGAATTGTTGAAGAAAAAAAATGAGGTGCTTTACTTTCTGGGCAACCCTCGTAGATTCAGTCATAGGTAAAGCAGATGGTAGGCTTCAGTTTATTGGTAGAATACTAGGGAAATGCAATCAGTCTACAAAGGAGGTTGCTTACAAATCATTCACATGTCCAGTTCCAGAATATTGCTCAAGTGTGTGGGGCCCATACCAGAGAGGGCTAACAGGGGTTATTGAATTTATACAGATAAGGGCAGCACGAATGGTCATAGGTTTGTTTAATCCACGGGAGAGTGTCACAGAGATACTGAAGGAACTGAACTCGAAGATTCTTGAAGATAGACCTAAACTATCCCAAGAAAGTCTGTTAAGTTTCAAGAACTGTCTTTAAATGATTACTATACAAATATACTACAACCCCTTATGTATCGCTCACATAGGAATTGTGAGGATAAGATTAGGATAATTAATACATGCACAGAGGCATTCAGACATTTATTCTTCCCATGCTCCATATGTGAATGGAACAGGAAGAAACCCTAATAACTGGTACATCGGGACATTCCCTCTGCCATGTACCTCACAGTGGTTTGCAGAGTATAGATGTGGATGTGGATGTAGATGTAGCTTTCAATTGTTGTTCATCATACCCCTCAGCCATGAACACTAAAAGATTGGTTTGTAAGGTTGTTCATACTACATACTTATTTTCAATTTCAATATTTAGAAGTGCTTCCTATTCAAGCTCCTCCTTTGTCTCAGCTGCATGTATAATTTATTGTCATTGGCATGCATTGTAAGTTCCTGCTTTGCATATTCTGAGCTACATATCACAGTCTTCTTGTAGCTGGAAGACAATTCTATAACATTTTGTTAATAATGTGAAACAACCCTGTGGAACACTCTTTTAAGGGCAAGTTGAAACAGTTGTTAATTAAAAGATGTTTATAATCAGTCAAAGATTCTCTATTACTGATAGTCCTATTTTGTATGTTGCAATACACTAGTGGTAATAAATATTTACATAATGGTAGTTAATGTGTGACTTGCCTATATTCATTATGTTTGGGGCATACCATACTTGTAAATGTTATAGGGTGCCTGTATAATAATTATGTATAGTAATTATATGTGTTGTTTACGGTTGTTCAGAGTAGAAAAATACATACACTTATTATAAATTAAGTGAACATTTTGGAGACTTTGACACGTTAAGCCACGATATTCGATTGCAGCAGCTGTCGAACAAGAAAAGCTAGCACATGTGTCGACATTGGTCACATTTCTGCTCAACATAAGAAGGCCGATGACCAGTGGTGTTTGTTCAGCAGCAGTCAGCACTTCAACAGATCAACAACCAAGAATACGAGCAATATTTCAAGGAGAACAACGGCTGGTTTGCACACTAGCGGTCAGTGCTCCAGGAACTGTCAGCTTACTGAACTCACATGTGTGAATCTGGTGATGCAGAGGAAGACGAAAAGGCAATGCCTGACCATGCCAGCATAGAGGTAAAATAATGGAGTGATGGCCCAACTTGAGAAGCACAGATCAACTTTGGCAAACATTGGCAAAAACACCGAATAAACACCTCCAACAAATAGGCATGATGAGGTCCTTCAAGGGGGAAAGAAGACATAAAGCAAGACGGACAGATGATGGTTAGTCAGCATACATAATACTCCGTTACAACAACTTAGCTGCTACACTGCTCGACAGAAGATGATGTCGGTACCACTTCAATAGGTCAACACAGATGCCATCCCAGATGTTACCAGAAAGAAGTTCATGTGGTACTTACGCAGGTGGCTGGTGAGGACAAAGGGACTGCAGCCTCACGAAATGGGTCACCTGTGAACCTGGAGCTGTTTGTGCTGGCAGAGGGACAGTATGCAGCTGCTATTGTGGCAGCTACAGAAAATGCTCTGTTCGCCGTCCCCTCCCGTGAGCAGCTGCAGGTGGCATAGGAGGCTCTCTCTGCTGTCTGCTACCCTGAACGACTGCCCCAGTAGCTGGAGCTGCCTCTCGCACCCTTGCCTGGTCACCAATGTCAGTGATGTTGGAGTACTGCTTGCAGAGCACTGGAATGACCTGCAGCTTTTGCAGCATGAGTAAAGCTCTTTCTCAATTTTAATTTCATAGAATTTGTGCAGGAATTATTTTTTGCAGTACCACATTTAAAATGATGGCCGAAGTAGAGAGATTATAAAATGTAGACTGGCAACGGCAAGGAAAGCATTTCTGAAGAAGAGACATTTGTTAACACCGAGTATTGATTTAAGTGTCAGGAAGTCGTTTCTGAAAGTATTTGTATGGTGTGTAGCCATGTATGTAAGTGAAACATGGACAATAAATTGTTTAGACAAGAAGAGAATAGAAGCTTTTGAAATGTGGTGCTACAGAAGAACGCTGAAGGTTAGATGGGTAAATCACATAACTAATGAGGTATTGAATAGAATTGGGGAGAAGAGGAGTTGTGGCACAACTTGACTAGAAGAAGGGATTGGTTGGTAGGACATGTTCTGAGGCATCAAGGGATCACCAATTTAGTACTGCAGGGCAGTGTGGAGGGTAAAAATCGTAGAGGGAGACCAAGAGATGAATACACTAAGCAGATTCAGAAGGATGTAGGCTGCAGTAGGTACTAGGAGATGAAGAAGCTTGCACAGGATAGAGTAGCATGGAGAGCTGCATCAAACCAGTCTCAGGACTGAAGACCACAGCAACAAACATTTAAAATGTGAGTAGCCTCTGTAATTTGCAACATGCTTTTCTGGGCAGCTGCAACACTTCAATGTATCTGTCCACAAAAGTGTGCATTCTTTACTGGGATGTTTCCTGGCATATTACACACATTTTTGGGCATAATACAGATTTATGCCACATTGTACATGTCATAGCAATGAAAGCACTGCACTCATCTAAAACCATGTTTTCTTTGGCCACTTTGACATTGCCCAAATTAGTCATTACGATTGGCACTGGTGCTGGTGCCATGTCATTTGCGCCAGTGGAAACGACAGGAGGCAGTGTGTGCTCAATGCCCAACTACCACTCAGCAGACACAGGAGCAGGTATGACCATGGTCCTATCTGCTAAGCCACATTTCTCGCTGCCGGATCGAGTTGTCTGCCGACTGCCGACTGCCAACAGCCAATGTCCCTACGATACCCTAGCACAGCATTTCCCCCACTACGTACCACCATCAAACAGCATCTGTAGCATGTGAACCCGTGAGCTCATCCGCCACAGTGCAGCCATTGCTGTTAGGGAAGCAGCATGCTGTGGAAAGTCACGTAACGTATCGCAGCTGCAGCTGTCACCTTATACAGCTGGTGGTGCAGTGTCTGCCACTGACAATCATGGGGGATCACACTCTGCAAACCCATCAGGCACATCAGAGGTGCTACCATTACCTCTTTGCATCTGTGTGGCCTCAGCCACATCTGCTGAGTGAGGCGATGCGTGTGGAGCTCATGCTCCGTCCGCATAATGCTCTCCCTCACTCGCCGTACTCATTTGAACTCTAACTCCTGCAACATGATTTTCTTTTTAAATGCATCCCCATCAAATCAGAAAGATCTTACCTTACAAGCATTTACTGTGGGCAGTGTGCAACCAATTAAAATGTAAAGACTGCAATCCAATCTGGATGTTAAAATTTTTGTTCCTGCATGGTTTTTCCCTTTATAAATTCAACAATAGTGAGATTTAAATAAAAAAATCATTCCAGTCATCCCTTGACTTAACCAACATGTTTTTCAGTAATATATGATGTCTTGAAACTCTTTGGTCATTTCCACAGAAAACTGTTGCAACTGAAGATGGAATAATGGGTGCAGCTTCAGCAAATTTACTATTCACGCCACCAATTTCTTCGAGTGCTCCATGCCTGCAGATTTATGACAGAGTGCTTCTTGATGTACTGAACAATGAATATTGTATGTCAACTATAATAATTTTTTGCTCTTTCATTGTCATCGAAATGTTTAAATTCCTTCTGCATGGTACTATAATTCCGTTTCATAGCAGAGAAGCAATACCCACTTATTATGCAGATTGAGAAATCTCATCCCTCTCTTTTGTCATTCCCATTCATTGGTAAACATCTGTGATGATAGATTGCTAGACACCTCTTATTGTGCCAACAGCCACTGAACGTGTGAATAACCTTCATACCGTGAGAAATAGCAAAAGGGAAATGGCATTGACACCATGATTCTGCCGAACTCGGAGAGTTGTGCCGACCACAAAACACTGCACTGCAAAGCTAAATGAAATGTTGTACTGTTCTGGGTACATGAGATGTGATGTGCATGCACACAGTGCAAGAAACAGTCACCTGCTGGACTTGCCTTCCACAAGACTTGCCTTCCACAAGACTTGCCTTCCACAAGACTTGCCTTCCACAAGACTTGCCTTCCACAAGACTTGCCTTCCACAAGACTTGCCTTCCACAAGACTTGCCTTCCACAAGACTTGCCTTCCACAAGACTTGCCTTCCACAAGACTTGCCTTCCACAAGACTTGCCTTCCACAAGACTTGCCTTCCACAAGACTTGCCTTCCACAAGACTTGCCTTCCACAAGACTTGCCTTCCACAAGACTTGCCTTCCACAAGACTTGCCTTCCACAAGACTTGCCTTCCACAAGACTTGCCTTCCACAAGACTTGCCTTCCACAAGACTTGCCTTCCACAAGACTTGCCTTCCACAAGACTTGCCTTCCACAAGACTTGCCTTCCACAAGACTTGCCTTCCACAAGACTTGCCTTCCACAAGACTTGCCTTCCACAAGACTTGCCTTCCACAAGACTTGCCTTCCACAAGACTTGCCTTCCACAAGACTTGCCTTCCACAAGACTTGCCTTCCACAAGACTTGCCTTCCACAAGACTTGCCTTCCACAAGACTTGCCTTCCACAAGACTTGCCTTCCACAAGACTTGCCTTCCACAAGACTTGCCTTCCACAAGACTTGCCTTCCACAAGACTTGCCTTCCACAAGACTTGCCTTCCACAAGACTTGCCTTCCACAAGACTTGCCTTCCACAAGACTTGCCTTCCACAAGACTTGCCTTCCACAAGACTTGCCTTCCACAAGACTTGCCTTCCACAAGACTTGCCTTCCACAAGACTTGCCTTCCACAAGACTTGCCTTCCACAAGACTTGCCTTCCACAAGACTTGCCTTCCACAAGACTTGCCTTCCACAAGACTTGCCTTCCACAAGACTTGCCTTCCACAAGACTTGCCTTCCACAAGACTTGCCTTCCACAAGACTTGCCTTCCACAAGACTTGCCTTCCACAAGACTTGCCTTCCACAAGACTTGCCTTCCACAAGACTTGCCTTCCACAAGACTTGCCTTCCACAAGACTTGCCTTCCACAAGACTTGCCTTCCACAAGACTTGCCTTCCACAAGACTTGCCTTCCACAAGACTTGCCTTCCACAAGACTTGCCTTCCACAAGACTTGCCTTCCACAAGACTTGCCTTCCACAAGACTTGCCTTCCACAAGACTTGCCTTCCACAAGACTTGCCTTCCACAAGACTTGCCTTCCACAAGACTTGCCTTCCACAAGACTTGCCTTCCACAAGACTTGCCTTCCACAAGACTTGCCTTCCACAAGACTTGCCTTCCACAAGACTTGCCTTCCACAAGACTTGCCTTCCACAAGACTTGCCTTCCACAAGACTTGCCTTCCACAAGACTTGCCTTCCACAAGACTTGCCTTCCACAAGACTTGCCTTCCACAAGACTTGCCTTCCACAAGACTTGCCTTCCACAAGACTTGCCTTCCACAAGACTTGCCTTCCACAAGACTTGCCTTCCACAAGACTTGCCTTCCACAAGACTTGCCTTCCACAAGACTTGCCTTCCACAAGACTTGCCTTCCACAAGACTTGCTGTAGTCCATAATAACTATAAGTATTTAAGCATAACATTTTTCAATAAGTTACCATGCTCAGCTCGTACAGTACCACTAAATAAATATACGTGTGAAGTTTGGCGTGCTGTGGCCAGTCCCATTATAGTGAATGAGGTAGTGAATGAGGTTTAAAATGTAGTTAAGCTAATAAAAAATAAAGTCTGCCCGTGTGACAATATTTCTAGTAAAGTATTTAAATATTGTTAGAAAGATGTAAGTCTAGTCTTATGTAACACATTCAAAACTAAAACTGGCCGCATTGATATCACTCTTTAAAAATGGCGATAAAAGTAATGACACAAACTACCATTCAAACTTACTTTTAACTGTATTTTCAAAAATTTTTGGAAAACTTGTGCACAGAATTTTTGTCAATCATCTAAAAAGCTTCCACAATATCCTCAACAAAAATCAGTTTGGATTTCATGCCAGTCTTTCTACCAAACAAGCAAATAGGTTCACAGGAGAGCTTCTGTAAAGTTTGGAAGGTAGGAGACGAGGTACTGGCAGAAGTAAAGCTGTGAGGACGGGCCATGAGTCGTGCTTGGGTAGCTCAGTTGGTAGAGCACTTGCCCGCGAAAGGCAAAGGTCCCGAGTTCAAGTCTCGGTCTGGCACACAGTTTTAATCTGCCAGGAAGTTTCATATCAGCGCACACTCCGCTGCAGAGTGAAAATCTCATTCTTGAAGCAAAATTCTCTTTTAACAGACACGTTTTGGAAGCCAATTATAAGAAAATGCTATTAATAGGTATTTTTTGTGGTCTCTCAAAAACCTTCAATTGTATATACCATCAAATTCTCTTGAATGATGCAGCAAGTACTGTTGGTTCTTGGCTTCAGTCATACCTTAAGGATCAAAAACACTGTAATGCTGAAGGGCTTATCTGGAGAACGTGCTTCATGGGAGTAGAGTACCTTAAGTTGTGGTGGCCAAAGACTCTATTTTAGGTCCACTGTTATTGCTCATTTTTATTAATGATCTCCCACTTTGTCCCAAATCAAAGAGCAAATTTATCCTTTACATACTGTCATACACTAATTGTCACAAAATAGTCTTGAACAAACTGCTCTCAAAGTTTTCACCAAAATATTATATCAATTTTCTTTGGATGGCCTGTCAGTCAATACAGATAGAATATGTTATATGTATTGACATAAAAGGTAGAGATCAATCAATACAGAAAGCTGAGGATACAAAATTCCTGGGTGGTTATGTAACAGCAAATGTAACTGGTCAACCCACATTCTCCAGCTTTTTAAAAGATTTAGTGCAGAAACATTTGCACTGTGGATTATTGCTTCAGTGGCTGAAGCTGATACCATTAAGGCTCCCTACTTTGACTACTTTAATTATTGCCGTGCATGATTATATTCTTGGGGCACAAAATTTTCACTGTACATAAAAAGCCATTACAATAGTGAGTGGTATCAGCCATAGGCATTCTTGCAGGTACCTGTTTTAACGGATGGGGACTCTTACCACCTCCTCAGAGTATATTTTTTTCCTTGTTGACTTTTCTTGCATTAACTTATGTCTTTTCAAGGACAGCAGCAAATGTTACTACAGCAACACAAGAAGCAAAAACAGTCTGCATACTGACGTTAAAAGTCTTGATCTGATCTAAAAAGGAGTTTATTACTCCAGCATTAAGCTGTTTAATGCACTTCCATCACATATTAAATGTCTTCATAGTCAACTGCCCAAATTCAAACTAACTCTCAGAGAGTAATTAATAGATCTTTTTATATGGTTGATGGAATTTCTGAAAGTGAATATCACTTCTAAACTTATCATTATTTTAGAACTATATGTGATAATTTTTGTGTCAGGACAACTAATCTAAATATGACTGTGATGTTCCACTTAACTATCAGTGCAAACTACGTCTGTGTCATATTTTCATTTTTTTTTTCCATTGCTAACCTTATAATCGCTTTGGAATAGTTGTGATTAATTTCATGTCAGAAATTCTATTTTAAACATGATTGTGCTGCACCACTCAAGAACAGTGCAACCTAGAATGTCTGTATCATACATATTTCATATTTATTGCTTCTTAAACACGTGTTCAGTTCAAACCGTTGCTATTCTTACATTTTTAGGCACTAGTGTGGCATAACTTAGATCTTGTATATAGTATTCAGTATATAGTAGTTCTGCCAACATTTATAAAGACATTGGAGACAGAAATGACTTTTAGATCTGAGTTAAAATCACTTCTTGTTGAGAAGTGTTCCTAAAATGTAAATGAATATGGTAGCTTATAGGATCACTAGACCATCATTCATTGTTTGGGTCTTCTGCTTCTGTTGACTGATGTGCCATTGGTGCTGTGTTTGTCTTTGAAAAGAATGTTTCCACTGTTGGTTTTCTGTTCCCTCAAATACAGTGTGATACCGCTGAGAAGGTTTCTGGTGCTAGCCTCATAGCGATGGTTACAGTGTCGACAAGTGTTATATGTGTTTATGCTTTTTAGCAGTGTTACGTAATGTGCTTGGGTGTTTTTTTAGGGGTGTCTTAAATCAAAGTTTCATAGTTACCTACATCATTGACTGAATTAGTGTTGATTCTGCACTTTTCTCCAGTGTTATGTAATTTGTTCATATGTTTTCACTTATTTGCTTATTCTGCATGTTGTACTCACAATGTAGATGACGTATTTTGTAACTCCCCATCCAATCATGTACCAGGCAAGGTGGCTACACCAGTTTTCATGTACTGGATTAGCATTTGGAGAATCAGACTTTATTACACATCCAGCCACCCAGACTTTGGTTTTCCATGGCTTCCCCTTGTCACTAAGGTGAATGCTGGGATGGTTCCTTTGATTAAACCATGGCTGATTTCTTGCCCTATCTTATCCTATCCTATTTTGTTAATGTTTTATATGTATATATTATTTCTGTGGAATATTATTCATGTATTGTAATAAATGGTCTATGGATGAATAAATAAATAAATAAATAAATGCATGTTATCCTGCTGGTTTTTTCCTTTTGATAGTGCTTAATGGCACAAACTTTTAGGGTATGTCATGCTGCAGGAAAATTTAGATATTTGCTCTGTTGTCAGTATGTGTAGTTTTGCAATGTATTGAGTGATTTCTTTATTTTATAGTACTGGATAATGGGATAGTGTAGACACAAAAAATGGTGTGATCAATGTATTATACATTGGACAACTGGTGCATACAGTTGTAAGATAGATCTACAATGGATACTACTGCAACCCACATCCACTTGAAACTGGTAAATACCTACGGCTACATTTGTTCATTTACTTCGTCATTCATAGTGGTCCAGAAACAACAATAATGAATTACACACATAATAACCAGAAACATAAATAACAAAAATAGTGGTGCATGAGTAAATTTCGACCTTTCTAAATCTTTCATTACTGTTATGAAATTCTTTTAGATAAGTTGGAAGCAATGAGGATAAGTGGGATGGCAAACAAGTGGTTTCCATTATATTTTCAAAATAGATCACAAGTTGTGAAATCCATTTCAGCTCATTTTACTCATATAATCAGACTAGTATCTGATGCAAAAAAAAAGTCAAAGTAGCTGTACCACAAAGTAATCTGTTAAGCTCTCTTCTGTTTCTTATTTATGTGAATGACAGACAGATTTCAGAAACTCATTTTGTTTGCAAGTGACATCAGACTAATAGTAGGCAATGTTACGGAACGTCTCTCCACAACTGCTCAAATTTGTAAGAGTGAAATAAAACCATGAGCTAAATTTGGTACTAGGCTGAGATAAGTTGGAAAGGGTATGATGTACAAAGCTTCAGGAATATATGTTGATCAAGAGATTCTCTCCAAAGACTCAGTTCTCCACATTTTGGTCTGAGAATCATTTCTAAAGCATGCTCTGCAGAAGGTCCTGAAATGGCTTACTTTGGTTACTTCCAATCCTTTTTAGGTTGTGGGATAGTGTTCTGGGGTAAAATTAATAGTTGATTAAGTGGAAGTTTTATGTTATAGAAAAAATGCTATTTGAATTTTGTCATGAAGCTCTACAAGGACTCACTGCAAGTCCCTATTTAAAAAGTTGAGTGTGCTTAATGTATCATTCCTGTGTCTAAACAAAATGTTTTTTGATGACAAGAGCTAATCTTGGAGACCTTCAAACTAAGAGTGGTTATCTTAGCTGTGACACTCTCAACTGTGGGTTCCCCCTATGTACAGTGAACAGAAGCAACTCATATGTCAGCCACTTTGGTGTTACTGTTTGTAATGCATTGCCAACGTACATGACTTTTCGAGCAGAGTAAAAAACCATTTCTTACTGAGAAGTATTTTGCAGCATAAATGAATGTATTAGGCTACAGAAATATATGCCCTCATTTATTGTTGAGTACTTTTTAATCTGTTGACGGATGTAACATCCATGCTATGTTTGTCTTTGAACAACAATGTTTCTGCTGTTAGTTTTCAGTTTTTTCTGTTTCAAATCCAGTGCAATACAGTTCCTCAGAGAAGGTAGCAGTTCAAAAATTAGGTGTTATGTATATAGTGTTGGCATTTGTTCCTGTGTCCATGTGTTATTCTTTTCAGCAGTGTTATATAATGTATTCTGTGCTTTCATTTTTTCAGAAGTGTACTGTATCAAAGTTTCATGTTCTAGAAATACAATTTATAATAATTCTTCTCCATGATGTAAGCTCCTTGTGGACTAGGTACATATGTTTTATTTCCAAATCATATACTGAGTGAGGTGGCTAGGTGGTAAAAGCTGTATTAAGTGTTGGACTCATTCAGGATAAGTGGGGTTTGTACCTTGTCCCATCATACTTCCTTAAGTTTTCCATGGTTTTCCCAAGTTGCTAAGATGAATGCTGGGATGGTTCCATTGATAAGGCCATGGCCAACTTCATGCCACATCCTTGCCTAAGCCTATTCTACTTCGCATATATGTTATATATGCATATATCTACATCTATCTGTGCTTGCAGTAGATCCTGTGTTAAGTCCAAAAGTGGTGAAAACAAGTTAAGTGCTCTACTTCCCAGGCACTTCACTCCTTGTCTGGAAACATTGAGTCAGGTCCTATTAGCACCTGTTGCTGAGTGGTGCATTAGTGTACAGTGGATTATGTTTGTAGATATTGACCTGGTGTAGAAAACAGTATGTCAGTTGTGACCATCCTGATATGACACATTCTTCCCTGAGCTCAGTGCAGATGGGAGTATGTATAATGGGTGAAGTCTGCTGACTTGTGCTATGTACCGCGTGGTCGTCAGCTAAGTCCTGCACTTTGTGAAGAATAAATGCTAACAATTGCAATATGTATTGTAACTTGAGATCTCGTACATAACTGATCAGTGATGGAACATCAGAAGGAGCAGCTTTTTCAAAATCAGGCTGAAAATTCAGAATCTTAGTTTGGCACCAATTGTATCTGTAGAACATAACTACCTACCTACTTACATACATACCTTTGTATGCTTATAGCAGCAGAGATCAACTAAAAATTCCCTCATAAGTAAAACATTTTGTGTCTTCTTTTTTCCAGGTCGTAGCACATCCAACTGTATACCAACAGCAGACCAAATACAGATATGATCCCTTGGTTGTGATGTCTGCAGCCCAATAATTCCAAAGAAAAAGAGAAGACTTGTCATCCTACCATCAGTGAATCTGATGATGATGTGAGATGATTTGCCATTGAACCATCTTATGGAAAAGGGTACTATCGGGGAGTGAGGGAGGGAAGGAGGGCCGAAGTGAGAGACATGGCAGAAAAGGGATTCTCATAAAATACTTTGAAATCTGGGGTTGAAATACGAGATGAAGGGAAGTAAAAATAAAGTGTACCCCAAGAGAGAATCAAAAACTGTACGTTTGTGTAGGTACAAGTGTTCAGAAAAATTAACTGGTGAAAGATCTGAAATATTGTTTAGGGAATAATGGGGAGAGGGAAATTTCCACTGGCACTTATGTACATATCAAGACTTATAGAACTGAGAGACCCGGGAGGAACAAGATTCTGGATAGAACACAGCTACAAGGCAGTTATGGTCTTGTCCCGTATACTATTTAATGATGAAATGATACAACTGTGCAATTCATGTTTCTAGGGTGTATTTCTGAAACCAGGAGATTTGTGGAAACAGTTTTTTTTAAAGAATGGTTTCATCTGGAGTAATTCAGACAGACACGTGAGGTATACTCAAGAGTGAAAATGTGAAACTGTTACAGTCAGTGTCAGAGAATTTCTCAGAAAAATTCCAAGCTACAAGAATCACTATTCAAGAAGACATTGTAGTAAAAATTTTTTGTCCCATACTTTATGATTACATCCCTGTGTGAACAATATGCCAAAGAAATAAGGGCTAATGGCAATGCAGCCTACAAAGTTTTTTTTTTTTTGTGGAGTTCCCGAACATGAAACTCAGTATGGACACACGTGCAGCTTGTGATAAAATGAAAATCCACCTGAAACTTGCTCCAGAAACTGAATAACCTGAGTTAATGAAAGCTATCAAAGGACATCGTGAGGAAGCTCATGCAGTTTCAAAAGTAAGAATGCCGATAAAGAAATTGAAAAGAACAGTAACAAAACACAGACCGTTACATGTGATTTGCAGCAATATCTCCCAATTGTTTTACTCAAATATTCAATATAATTTTACAAATGGGTATTATGGACAAATAATGTAATGCTATACAGCTGTATGGAGATACTGACACACTTATTTGTGGCGTGAGGCTGATGCTGCAAGAAGAGATGATTAGTGGAATCCTGAAAATACAGATTCAATCAGGATATCAAATCAGAAGAGAAAACATCGATAATGCATTCCAGCCACTGTCAAAGGCAAAATAAGAACAGCGATATTGCAATGATGTGCACATCTGCCCTCCAGGAGTCCCCACCCTTGGAAATAATCGATCCTAAAGTTCTTATTGCTGGACACATCCCAAAGAGTGTGATTAGCATGTTCCATCGCACAATTTGACAGAGCAGAAGAGAAAAACTTTCAGTGGATCTATAGAACACCCACAGTAGTAGACATAATTGACTAGACAAACTGGGGGGGGGGGGGGGGGGAAGTTCCACTGCCATCAAAATACATAAAAAGGCAGTTTTCCTGACTAAGCTGCTGTCTTGAAAACCCAACTACAAAATCACACAAATGACAATGACAGTAGTCCATTCCAATGGCCTTCAGCTGAAAAAACACCAATCAGGGATAATTCTTTATAAAACATCACTGGTAAAAGAAGAACAATTTAAACCTGTGAGCTTCAGCAGGTGGGGAAAACAGCGCTGAGCAGTGCTGGGAGTATTTACCCTGGTCCAGACGATGAAGATGCATGGAATTTTTGTACATAACTATAATTTTTGTTTACTGTGATTTTTCCTGGATTAGTATAGAATAAATGATTATGTTCCTGAATACCCTATGCTTCATCTATTAATTAATTAATCATTCATGAGAGCTCACAGAACCACATTTTCATAAGTTAACATCAAAGCTCCGATTTAGAGCATAAAATGGGTCACGCCCACAAGTTTTATTGCGCACTAACTTTAATGTTGAACACCAGTGACCAAACTCAATTTTTAATGGAAAAATCAATTTATACTGATGAGATACTTAATTTTAGAGTACACTAAGCAACAAAATAATTTTTTGTGACTATTACGGCATTTTGCACGAAGTCGAATTTTTTAACTTGACACACTGTCTTCCGTAACCATGCATATTATTGTGGTAATGAGTCTGACATGTCTGATACTGTTGTGCTGAATGGTTCAAGAATAAATAAATAAGTAAATAAAAAGACAATAGCTTTTCATTTCTCCTATTTCACTGTGTGTTGATCATCTTGTATAATTGTACTTAACTGATCAGAAATTGTGTTATTGCTGTCACCATTTTGCACTAATTCTCAGTACATATAATTTCAGCCTATTAATTTCTCGATTCAAATTCTCTAATCTCTCTGTACAATTAATAGAACTAAAATCCCATGTTCTGACCCACTGAACATCATATACATTTATCCTTCTGACAAAGTTCCTGCCTGGATAGGGGACTACTGTATCTCCAAAAAAATTAATCTGAGAGGATGCTATTATCATTAAACCATATGGTAGAGCTGCATATCCCCAAGGAATACAGCAGCTGCAGTTTTCCCATGCTTTTTAACTTTCACAGTATCATCATAGAAAGGCCATAATTGTTAATGTTACAAGGCTACATAAATCAATTCTCCAGACTGGTGCCCCTTAAAGTTCTGATTAAATTAGATTGATTCAGTTTTAGTTCCACAGACCCAAAAAATGAGATGATTCTCGTGGGTATGAAATGGCTGCTACTCCTTTTCAGGGATCACATTAATCTGCCTCGCCACAGATACCCATCAGATGTGCCCCCAGCACACTTCCTTATAGCACAACAGGCAATACTGCTTTCTCCTACATATCTTTCCCCATCTGCACACTTTTGATTCTCCAATCATAAAAAGACCATGAGACTGCTATATAGAGAAAGGACAAAAAAAATATGTTGGTGAGAGAAATGTGCTTTTTGGATGATGTGGGTAAGAAAAGAATGTGCATTAGTGTCATATTGTGTTCACACTCTGTCAAGTTTTTTCACCTAAAATTATATACTTATGGTCATTTTATTTTTCCAAGAGATTTGTCAGATATTTGTAACACATTCTTGTAGCTGTTGTGATAGTGACCTGACCCTGACACACAAGCAGTGCAAGCTATATGAAAATTAACTTGTTGCTCTTATTTTATTGACAGACCCTCATTGCATAGCTTTCCTTGTTAAATCAAGCTCATAATACATTGTGATAGAATACTGAAAACGATAACTACTAGGGGTTGGGGCTGAGGGCTCTCATATCAGTTAACTGGTGTTAACATGGAATAGTGGAGGCTCACTAAAGTTTTATAAAGTACACAAATCACAAGTTTATTTAAGTGCAAAAGACTAGTGTTTGCATAAAGTGTATGGGGAGGATATTGCTAATGCTCGTTTTTCTAGAGATTTCAGTTCGGCTAGTGGTTGCTGTCATTATACAGAGCACTGAGGAAGTAAGTAAGTTCAAATTACAGGTTAACTTTCTCTCTATAAACAAGAGCAACCAATTACTTTCCTTCTACCATTTCTGCCTTTTCGAGTGACCCACTTTTGGGTGTTTCATCAAAAACATGTCGTCACGGGAATTTAATGTTAGTTTAGCCTGTAGTCTTAATAGATCTCCTATGAGCGATGTTTCAAAGAAAAGGAATTTCCAATTCTTTTGCTGCCGTAGTGCCACGCCCACTTTCATTTTCTTGTTCATTCATCAGTCAGTAACCTAAAGGGGCCGGTGACATCATGGTAGTTTTGTAGCTATCCGCTTATAATCGGCATTGTGAATTATTGCATCTATAACACATTCTACAATCTTTACTGGACAAATTAATAAGAGGAATCGTGAAACATTTCCTTCTACAGTCGGTAGTGTCTGAACTGTGCCTCGTAAAGTGCTTAAAAACCACGACTACTTTGCGCCGCGCAGCCATCTTTGTACTGTGCAGTTGAGCGGTCGTCCGACTAGGTGCAAAGCGAGTTCGTTGCAGTGTAGGTAATTTTCGGGCTGGTAGTGTGCTGTTGCAGGGGTGTGTGTGGCGTGTGTGTTAGTCCCTGTGTGTCTGCGACACCGAACGACCCGCCGATATACAAGGTAAGCACGTATTGTGCCACTTAAGAAATTAAGTTGTTTTTCGGTGAATCGACCGAACTGTTTCTGTCACCCGCGCCTTCATAGTACCCGTCTGCCGGAAATTTCTAATTGTGAAGTGCTCATTCCGCTATGTAGACGACTCTCATTCGTTGAAAACGTTTGCAAGCTGTCTCCGCAGACTTCAGAGTAATGAAAGTGATCTTTATAACGTAAGTTTAATTTTGATAAACGCCATGTTTAAGAGTCTGCAGCACTTTAGGTTAAAGACGGTAAATGCAATAAACAGTTACTGAACATTAGTTGTACATAACGAAATCTTTGAAGAATAGTTCCTGTCAAAGTATGCGGTCAAAATTATAAAGTGCTTAGAATAATTTGTAGTAGTGCGGCTGGCTCTAAGTAGTACTTATTTTTGAAGTACTGACTGATCGGCGAGTACTGAAGTATATTTTCCTTGTACGCTAAATTAAATTGATAGTTATCCGGGACACGAAGAGTGATACAATTCGTTAAATAAAATTTAACTAGCGCTAAGAAATTAATGAAATGATTTCAATATTTGAAGAAGCAATAAAAATGGTCTTGCTATTATCAAGAGCATTTCTAATGCAACTAAGTCATTAGTGCACAGAATTTGTCGGCAGTAGTGGCACTGTATGTAAAGTGCCAACGCATAGGCGAAATAGGACGGATTTTGCAGAAATGAAACATAAGGGGAATTGAGCCTATTATCGATTCACGTGTCCTCTCCAGACTAAACACTTTTGCGTATTCATATATCAGTCTATAAGGCTCATCTCTTTCCTAGTAATAATTTGACAAATCCATTGTCAATGTAATATGATCCTTGGCTGAAGAATACTTACTAACAGGGTGCAAGAATCAAAGGGAGTGCCATTAAGTTGCCATAATTTTGCCGGTGTAGTTGTCTGTGGCACGCAAAGTAATGAAAAATGTTAGTGTCTTCAGACTGCTATAAAAGTCTCCTGCGAGAAGGACATGTACCGATATACTATACTATACTGTATTGTAAAAATTAGAAATAGGATTTTTCTATCCCAGAGTTATTACATATGTAGTCAACAAGTAATAAATCATTGGTTTATGTGACATACAGTAGTGACGCCATTTGTACTGCTTTGGAAGAGAGAAGGTAATCAAAGTGCATTTCTGTAAGCTTAACTGGCGGTTGTTAACGTCCTAGGTCTTAATATGAGAGAGCAATTTTTTCGAACGAATTGTTGGAATTTGTGCTAAAAAATGTTATTGTGGGTAACATGTTTGTCAACATTAAATTTTCCAATGTATTGGCTTTAAAATGACAATTAACTTTGGGTTTTCCAAGTCTTTTCCTCGCGTAATATAAACAATTGGCACCTAAACCCATCTGCATGTTTTTTGTTCAGTTTGGCATTTCAGCATTAGAAATGTGTCGATGATAATGTTGAGGTTTCCACTAAGAGAGCGATCTTTTCCAAGAAAGCCCGCATCATTATTGATGTCCATATACGCTTGTTTAAACGTAGACATGTTTTTCAAGTGGCAGGTGTGGCAACACAGTAGTTCAGCTTGCTAGAATTCACTCCGGTAGGGTGGGATCAGATTTCGACAGTTATACGGCTTTCTTACGGAGGATTACAGTCTTTCTACCACCAGTTGTTGGTCAGTGAGCTAACACAACAACAAAAATCTCCAGCAACTCAAACCTTTTTTTAACACACACTTTTTGTTTAAAACTTTATACTTGGCGTACTTTGTAGCTACACAAAACAAACGTCAGCTGTCTATTTCGTGGTAAAGTTGAAGCTTCTAATGAGAAAATTAGTGGTAATTCAGATGCCGAAGTTCAAGTATTGCGATAAACTATAAGGATGTGTAACAAATAAACTTACTTTAGTATTGAAAAGGTACCGGTTTCCAGTTTCCAGACATTTGCCGCCAGCAAGTTTAACGACTTAATCACCAGAGCAGACATAACCCATCTACGCGGATTTTTGTGACATTGCGACACTGTTTTGGTAGTTACAAAAAGATGCAAATCAAATGAGTAGCAGAGTTTCTGTTGTAGCAAAGTGATTCATATTAAGTCTTCTTTGGCAGAGGTTGAAAAGCGTTATTTATTACGAGCCAGTTTGCGGCTTATTGGGCCTTCAGTCACGCAACAACCGACAGTAGCCTTATAAGCCGAAAACGTGCCAGTAAACAAATAAAACAGAGCAGAAACGCAGTTTGTTTTCTAGCCCTAAATATGATTCGTATTCGTAACAAAAACTGGTACCTTATTTGGTGTATAATTTTTGACACTACCAGGCAACATACATCGAACACTGAATTTACTCCTCAGTGTAAAAGACTGACAGTTTTTAAGAAGTTTAAAGTGTTGCTCCGAATAATGAGTCTGCCGTAATAACAACATTGCAGGCAAGGGCCTTTCGTTGTGAGTGTAAGGCAACTAGAAATGTCGGGCAGAGTGGGTGGCTACATGGGCAGACAATATCAACCAGACGGAGTATTTAAGCTAGTTAATTACATAGATACAGACGTTTGGTGTACTCGTTCGGGTTTTCGGACGGTCGTCCACTATTGTTTGCAAGAACAGTTGCTCATTTTAATAAACAGAACTGTTATGGAAACAGTCTTTTGCGACGGAGTCCTTGCAAAAAATTTCTCGGTTAACATGTCGCGTTAAATTCGGACAAAATCCCAGGCTTCCAGTTAAGTTTTTACAGACTAGACATATGGTTCTAGAGGAAATTTTCCTGAGGCTAAGTATATGAAAAAGGTATGTTATTAAGGTTTTATAAAAAGTCTTCACCTGAGGGAGATTAACACCCTGAGGCGTAAAAGTCGGCAAGCACGTTTGCAGATGTAAAGTGTTGATGGGACTATTGTTTCATTTGATGAGAACAAAAATGACTATAATGTGAGATTTGTGGTAGAAAAGCATGTTAAGTACTTCGGTGTGATAATATACACTGTTGCCATTGGGACAATTTAATGAATCTAATAATAATTCAGTTTAAAGCATTGTGAAAGGTAATTCAGCGCAATTTCGCAAGAAGGGGATGTCACTTCACAGGCTTATAATTATGAGGGTATGCTGAACGTTGTTAGTACCAAGTGGTATTTTCAGGTATTTATGATCCTGGATGTTGTAATGCGCAAAATAAGCTACACTCCGCTTTCTAGAATAATGTGTAGGCCACGGAGAAGTTCCGAGCGCAAATCCACAGTTAATCGTATCGTATATAGTATCGACGTTGGCACTTAATCGTATTTGCTTTTTTGGGACAGCTCCAGGCACTGAACGAAGAGGCTTAAGGCAATGATAAGACACTAGATACGTGTTCCAGAGAGTCATGGTTGAGATACCTGGCCGGCCAGTCAGACTTCTGTGATTTCCATAAATCACTGATGGCGAGATAGTTCCTTCGAAAAATCACGACAGATTTCCTTCTTATCCCTAACTTGTTCTCAGTCTCTGATGGCCTCGTCGTAGATGTGACGTTAAATCCTAATTTTCTTCCCCCTTAAAATTCTAGGTATCTGTCACAAGGATTCCTCGTTAAATGGCAAGCTCCTGCCGTGTAAGGGTTGGATGAGCAGGTTCTTTTAAATAATCTGCCATATGTTCTCAGCTTATGGGGCTCTTAAGGGCATTGATGCCCTTAGAAATTTGGGTTTAGGAATTTTGTTCTGTTGAGGCTCCCAGCCAATTTGTTTGTTCTTATTCTTTAGATTACGTATTTTTCTCTACATTTCTTTTCCTGGTGAAATTCTACATCCCGGTATTTACACATAAGGGGAGCCACCAGTGAAAAACTCAATTGGGAAGGAAATTGGTTGCTGTACTGACCAATCGTTTATTTTACTATCTTGTGTATATGTTAGCTGCTGTTTAGTTTACATGCATTCTGTTTAGATTACCTAAACCTGTCATCTGTCTTGTTCGCGCAATAGCCACACATGGGATAAAGGCTGGAATTATTTTCTATCTTTGCTCTAGCTGTGACTATTGATCATCTGTCAACATAGCACTTCACTACCGTAAATCTAATTCTATTCTAACCCATTTTGGCTAGAAGGGGAGGACTACTTTTGCACTCCCAATTCACTATTCTCACAGTTCACATGTTCGTAATTCCTAGGTCTTGGGGAAATTTTTTTAGCGGGCAATATTACATGTGTGTGTGTGTGTGAGTGGGGGGGGGGGGGGGGGGGTATGAAGTGGGTTGTGCTGAATCGTAAATGGGCGTAGTTAGTCTTTCATTGGTCCGTTTTTTTCTAGACCTGTTCAGACCATATTTTCCGATTTCTGGTGTGATCTTTATCACGAGTGGACGGGTATTAGGTACTGTATATATCGTTTGTTGTGGTGCAGTGTAGCCTTGCGAGGAAGGGAAGCGAACCATCGTGATAAGCACTTTCTATAAGTAAACCTCTGTGTTCCAACCAGGCTTCGGCATGATGGCGGCGGTACTTTGTATTCCAGTACTGGGTGTCGGTGGAAATATTTTTTTTGCAGGTAGAGCTCGGAAATGAGTACACATGCTCCCGTCACGGGTGGAGATAACGTAAAGATAGCTTATCCACTGCTACAGAGCCGCGATAAAAGGCGTGGTCGGCCAACAGCGATGGATTAAGATAGTGCACACATCTTAACTGTGAAAGCGCTTTCTACCTGTTTCTTGAGTGTCGGTTGTAAGATTATAATGATGGGACATGGAGCTGTCGACAAACTGAATAGTAGACACGCTGGTGGTATAACCCTTTGTAACCTAACCTGCAGCTGAGCTCTCCCTTAATAAAGGATACAATTGGCTCTCACACTGAAAGCTTCATTATTACTTAAATCATGCTAGTCTATCCTGTGCAAGCATCGTCATCTCTAACTACAACACACACACACACACACACACACACACACACACACACACACACACACACACTTAATTAGCACCTGCTTGCTGTATCCATATCGCGGTGCCCCTCTGCGATTTTTACTCCCAACATTCATCCCCAATATTAAATTCAGGATTCCTTGACGTCACAGAAAGTGTGCAATGAACCGATCCCTTCTTTTAGTTATTTTCCTTCATTTAGATAAATTGCCACAATTTTCTCCCCAGTTCTATTAGTATCTCCTAACTGGTTACGATATCTACCTGTCTAATCTTCAGCAATCTTAACTGTTTACCGTCCACGTGTCACTTATGTACAAAGCTACACTTTTCTGACAAATCCCTTCGGAAAAACTTCTTAACAACTAAATTTATCTTCGATGTTAACAAATTCCTCTTATTGAGAAAAGCTTTTCTTGCCGTAAGTTATTTTATTGCCTAGATAGCACAACTCGTATGCTGCTTTTGTCTCGTTTACTAAACCTAACTCCCTCAACATCGCCTGAGTTAATTACGTTACATTCCAGTGTCCTTGTTTCGCTTTTGTTAATGTTTAACTTGCCCTCCTTTATCCATTCCGTTCAGCTGCACTCCCAAGAATTGCAGTGTCATCGTAAAGCCTGAAAGTTTTTATTTCTTCCTTCCATAACTTAAGTTCCTTTTCCAAATTTCTACTTTCTTTCCTTCGCAGCTTGCTCAGTGTCCAGATTCGATAACGTTGGGGATAGGCTACAAACGCGCCTCACCCCCTTCTGAACAACCACTGCCCTTTCATGCACTTAGACTCTTAAAATTGCCGTCTTGTGTCTGTACATGTTGTAATTAACTTTTCGCGCCCCTTGTTTTACCCCCACTAACTTCAGAAGTTTAGAGAGTGTAATCCAGTCAACATGTTAGGAACTTGAAAACGACAGACCACAGTGAGAAAAGTAGTGGTTTCCATCGGCGGACGAACATATAACCACGAAATGCAAAGTGTGTGAAAGTAGTAAAGAAAGATTCGCCTGATCGTTATCTTACGGCCAAAGACTACCTTCAGATCTAATAGTAGCTGCATAAAAGGTGACAACGTTGTCGTCAGACGTAACAGAGCGGCTGTATGACTATCTTCACTACACTCGTATCCTTCCGTGACAACTTGCTCAATAGATAGAAATGTTGATATCGCCACTGGAACGTAGCGATCCCCCTATTGTTACTTAAATAAAACGATTACCTCGATCGCAAAGTATTTTTATTAATACGTAACCTGTTTCAATGTCTTATGCACCCATAAGTAAAGCTGTCATCAATCCATGTATTGTATCGAACACCCCAGTGCTTTACCAGGCATGGCTGTGTTGGAAGTGACGTGGCGTTGCCTTCCTCCGACCTGTGAACTGACTGACCCACCCAGTCATAGGACGACCTACAATTTAACGTGGACTGCGACCTGCTGGAACTCGCTATTTTTCACACACTGTGCCAGATTTTAAATGCCTGGCTGCGAATAGTACGAGGGGCGCTCAATAAGTAATGAAACACGTTTTCTCAGATATCAGGTTGGTTTTATTCAGGATTCCAGTAAACAATATCATTCATCATTCTTTTGGCTACAAAATCATATTTTTCGACATAACCACCGATCAATGCGACAGCCTTACGCCACCTAACTTGCAGCAGTTTCATAAGCAGCAGGCTCAGATGTATTCTTAATCATGCATTTTATACCTGAGTGAAGCCGTTAATCTGTAAATAGGTATACTTTGCGATTGAAGGAGAAAATTTTAAATTTACCTCTAGTCCATAGATGTGTGTGCGCACGCAGTAACCACTTGAGAAGTAAACTAAAATTTTATAATGGGTAAAAAAAAAGGAATCGTTTCGGTCACCAACTAAATTATTTTTAAACGATCATTATTAATTATTTACATTTTTTAGACACACAGAGGCTCTCACAAAGCAAATTGACCTATTTTTCTTGTTCTTCCAGAATTGTTTCACCATCTCGCTATGTATAGCACGACGTTCATTTGACCACTTTCTCCTAGGTAACTTGGGCTTGTCTTCTGGTGAAATTTCCCAGCTATAGACCTTATGTCTGAAATTTCGTTCTTCGATGTATGTCTGTGAGATTGTCATTTTTGTAGATCAATTTGGACCTCTTTTATCCAGACTGTCGTTTTCACTTTATGTAAGTTTGCCATAATTTTGTTAGTCGGTTGTCATCTAATCTCGTGATGCGCCCATAGTATTTCAGTCGTCATTTGCAGAAATCGGTTTCGATGTTGGAATAACTTTCTGTGACTGTGTGAGTGTAGACGGTATCCTTCGTCTGTACGTTCTGGGCCAAAGATTTTTCTGGTGATTTTTTAAGTCTTTTTGTTATTTTCATGGTCTCCTTTGTAATTAAGGTTTAGAGTCTCGGTGGCGTAGAATGTTTAAAAATTTGAAATGATAATTAAATGGACACCCTAGCTGCAAACAGGCGTTGATATACTTCATTGGGGACATGTTGAAAATGTGTGGCCCGACCGGGACTCGAACCCGGGATCTGCCGTGTATGCAGGAGATCCCGGATTCGAGTCCCGATCGGGGAACACATTTTCAACATGTCCGCAATGAAGTACATCAACGCCTGTTTGTAGACAGGGTGTCCATTAAATTATCATTTCATTCTAGCAAAGCCGCATGGTAATCAACGGTAACTGTTCCTTCGGGAACAGATACTACCGTCATATATTGTTTAAAGTTTGATAACAGTCGTCTAGTGTCGAACTTTTGTGTTTATGCCTTTTCTATTGTAGGTGTTAGCAACTTTCCCATATACTTTCCACATTTTGAGTTACCGTGTATTTTGTGCTTATGTTTCTGTACCTGTAGGCTCAATAATTTCGTCTAAGTACTTGAAGTGGTTAACCTTGTATACCGCGGCATACTTTTGATTAAATTTAGTGTTTTTATGTGTTTTGTAGCCACGAATTGGGTTTTAGAAAAAGAAATTTGCAGTCCAACTTTCTAGGCACGTTCTTTGAGGACTTCAGTCTGTTGGGTTGCTGTTTGTTCATCACCAGAAAGGATCGCGAAGTTGTCAGCGAAGGCTGGGCATCCGACGTCGATGTTATCCTTTTCTTGTCCTAGCCTGTTGGGTCTCCAGATATTTCGATTTTTCAGTTCTTGTTCCCGTTCTTTATTACAATTTCTTAAGACTAATACTGATTATGTAAGTTATGTTTTCAGATACTAGCATTAAAGCATAACGATATAGTGGAGGCTTCAACGTGTGAACATAATCTTCCTCAGATAATCCACCTAACACACACACACTATATATATATATTTCGTACTTTGTACCATGCACCTATGACAAAGTTGAGATACATACGTATGTCACGAAAGTTCCTTTCCCGAGTTGTAAGTAGTACCTGCAGTAGACCACAAACTGGTTCATAATTCACACTAATAAACGAACTAATTAAGATGGCAACGCAACAGCAATTATGTAATGGTTACTACAATGCTGTAGGGCACTACTACTACTACTACTACTACTACTACTACTACTACTAATAATAATAATAATAATAATAATAATAATAATAATAATAATAATAATAGTCATACACAAACTACTGGCTGCCTCACGTCTTCCAATTTCTTATTTCAGAAGTATTATTGTTTAAGCAATAGACCGTAAATGCCGTTTTATAGGCTTTCAATTCAAAAGTTGCT
This sequence comes from Schistocerca gregaria, assembly GCF_023897955.1. Classification (NCBI taxonomy): domain Eukaryota; kingdom Metazoa; phylum Arthropoda; class Insecta; order Orthoptera; family Acrididae; genus Schistocerca; species Schistocerca gregaria. The sequence continues at coordinate 132,368,988 of NC_064928.1, forward strand.
CTAAAATGCTACTTCTGCTGCTCAATTATCACAAAATTTTCCTTGATAAGGCCTGCACTATAAGTTCAGTCAGCGGCGTTATAGACTTTAAATAGGGCTCTGGGTGCGGCCAACACGCGTCTTTGATGCTAGCCATTGGAACCACTGCCTGTACTTAGACATCACTGATCAACCAAACATTGCGCACTCCCTTAATAAAGACGAATAGCTCACCGACCACAGTACAACGTACACACGTAATCGAAGTACTACGGCTACAGCTGGACTGCCACAACATACGCAGGTGTAACTGTATCAAAGCTGTCTGCATCCATACGAGTTGGGCCTCACACATTTCTGTGTGTGTAGGTGATGCCGCCACTGTAGCAGTTCGGACCTCAAGCATGACATCACTCGCGCGAAACTCGAAATAGCAAAGACAGCGGGCGCGATCGATGCTGGCTGCAGTTACTTTTTGCGGAAAGGTCAAGGAGGACGGTGGCGCCAGCCGTGGATTAGCAGCAAACCGCCTGTGAGTCATCGTCCCATACACGGCAGGCGTACAGGAAGCTGTGGTCCCAAACTGAACTATCGGGAGTTTCCTTTCCCCTCAAAACTAATGTAACGCTCATCTCGTGCTCATTTTCGACTGAAATGCTGGACTGAGTCGACTTTAATACCAACACGTCTTGGGTGCTATACGTGCATTAAAAAAAGTTAAGTATTCAGCATCATCAAATATAGGGTTTTTCAAAAAGAAGAATTTGATTTCACATCTTCATATTAACTGATTAACGTACTATAAATAGATGGATTGCAAAATACTCATAAAATAGTAGTTTTGCTTCGCTATTGATGGAAGGAGAAAATGTAAAAATGCAGTTAATGAAGCTGGCGAAAAGGAATACAAACGTCTCAAATAAGATCAACAGGAAGTGCAAAATGGCTAAGCAGGGATGGCTAGAGGACAAATGTAAGGATGAAAAAGGCTTATCTCACTAGGGGGTAGATACTGCCTACAGGAAAATTAAAGAGACCTTTGGAGAAAAGAGAGCCACTTGGATGTATATCAAGAACTCAGATGGAAACTCCGTTCAAAGCAAAGAAAGGTTGAAGGAGTATATAGAGGGTCTATACATGGGTGATGTACTTGAGGACAATGTTATTGGAATGGAAGAGGATGTAGATAAAAAGCCGGCCGATGTGGCCGTGCGGTTCTAGGCGCTTCAGTCTGGAACCGCGTGACCGCTACGGTCGCAGGTTCGAATCCTGCCTCGGACATGGATGTGTGTGATGTCCTTAGGTTAGTTAGGTTTAAGTAGTTCTAAGTTCTAGGGGACTGATGACCACAGATGTTAAGTCCCATTGTGCTCAGAACCATTTGAACCATGTAGATGAAGATGAAATGGGAGGTATGATACTGCGTAAAGAGTTTGACAGAGTACTGAAAGACCTAAGTCGAAACAGGGCCCTGGGAGTAGACAACATTCCTTTAGAACTACTGACAGCCTTGGGAGAGCCAGTCATGACAAAACTCTACCATCTGGTGAGCAAGATGTATGAGACAGGCGAAATACCCTCAGACTTCAAGAAGAATATAATAATTCCAATCCCAAATAAAGCAGGTGCTGACAGATGTGAGAATTACCGAACTATCAGTTTAATAAGTCACAGCTGCAAAGTACTAACGCGAATTCTTTACAGACGAATGGAAAAACTAGTAGAAGCCGACCTCGGGGAAGATCAGTTTGGATTCCGTAGAAATGTTGGAGCACCTGAGGCAATACTGACCTTACGACTTATCTTAGACGCTAGATTAAGGAAAGGCAAATCTACGTTTCTAGCATTTGTAGACTTAGAGAAAGCTTTTGACAACGTTGACTGTAATACTCTCTTTCAAATTCTAAAGGTGGCAGGGGTAAAACACAGGGAGAGAGAGGCTATTTACAATTTGTACAGAAACCAGATGGCAGTTATGAGTCGAGGGGCATGAAAGGGAAGCAGCGGCTGGGAAGGGAGTGAGTCAGGGTTGTAGCCTATCCCCAATGTTATTCAATCTGTATATTGAGCAAGCAGTAAAGGAAACAAAAGAAAAATTCGGAGTAGGTACTAAAGTCCATGGAGAAGAAATAACAAATTAAAGGTTCACCGATGACATTGTAATTCTGTCAGAGACAGAAAAAACTTGGAAGAGCAGTTGAAGGGAATGGACAGGGTCTTGAAAGGAGGATATAAGATGAACACCAACAAAAGCAAAACCAGGATAATGGAATGTAGTTGACTTAAGTCGAGTGATGCTGAGGGAATTAGATTAGGAAATGAGACACTTAAAGTAGTAAAGGAGTTTTGCTATTTGGGGAGCATAATAACTGATGATGGTAGAAGTAGAGGGGATATAAAATGTAGACTGGCAATGGCAAGGAAAGTGTTTCTGAAGTATAGATTTGTCAGGAAGTCGTTTCTGAAAGTATTTGTATGGAGTGTAGCCATGTACGGAAGTGAAACATGGACGATAAATAGTTTAGACAAGAAGAGAATAGAAGCTTTTGAAATGTGGTGCTACAGAAGAATGCTGAAGATTAGATGGGTAGATCACATAACTAATGAGGAGGTATTGAATAGGATTGGGAAGAAGAGGAGTTTGTGGCACAACTAGACTAGAAGAAGGGACCGGTTGGTAGGACATGTTGTGAGGCATCAAGGGATCACAAATTTAGCATTGGAGGGCAGCGTGGAGGGTAAAAATCGTAGAGGGAGACCAAGAGATGAATACACTAAGCAGATTCAGAAGGATGTAGGTGCAGTAGGTACTGGGAGATGAAGAAGCTTGCACAAGATAGAGTAGCGTGGATAGATGCTTCAAACCAGTCTCAGGACTGAAGACAACATAAATACAAATGCTCTACAAGCCTAGTAGCAGGTGCGCGGAGATCATCTATACGATGGTTAAATTGGTCATATACTTTACACAGTGTACCTGCTTTTACAGAATTTATGGTAGATGTTATTCTGTTTTTCGCTGGTTCTGTCTCACGGGGCAATGAGGAGATAAACACTTTCTTTAAAGTATCCCCAAAAGAAAAAAATCGCGTGGGTCATTTCTGGCGATCTTGGAGGCCAAGAATGCAGGACGGTGTTTTGGGAGTCCCGTGCGCCCTCACAAGTCTCGAGCTACCTTTATAAATGCTGCGGAATTGGATTTTTCTAAAAATTCATGACTGCGATGACTTAATTTTTTTTTCAACAGGATGGAGCTCCCCCGCACTGTAACAGCGTACGTCAGTTTCTCAATGACAACGTTGGATAGGGAACACGGGACGCCGATACTGCCCTGTATTCTTGGCCTCAAAGATCGCCAGACGTTATCCCATGCTAAATTTTCTGTTGGGGATATTTGAAGGAAAGTGCGTTCATCTCCCCTTTACATCGGAGCGTAGGAGTAGTGAAGAACAAAAGAGCCTCTTTAATTTCTGTAAAAGCAGATACATTGTGTAACTTTTAAGAACAATTTATCTAACGTCTAGATGTTGTCCCTGCCGCTTCTACTGGTAGTGGATGTGTAAAGCATTTGTAATAGCATAGTAAAACTAAGATTTTCTGAGTATTTTTCAATCCATCCATCCATTGTTTTTAATGTGTTATCAATAAATATGGAGGTTTGGAATCAGGTAATTATCTTTGAAACACCCTGCACTATTCGACCAGTAAACCTCTGAGTCATTAGAGAATTGAACTCAGTGCATAAAACAGCTACAATCGACTGATTACTTTACCAATGAGGCTGAGTTAAACATTTGTCTTAAAAGCATGTGAGCAAGATAAGTAAAGGAAGAGTTTGAAATTATGCTTAAAATCACTGGTAATCGCTAAGTTATCGGCGGATTATAAAACTAGTGGAAAAATACTCCTGTTGGCGCATAAAAATGGCGTATATGCTCCCATTTAAATGACTCTCACTGAATAAATGGGGTACGAACTTCCTCATTCTGCCTTCCTCAGCACAATTTCCCAAAAATATTGCCATCCTAACATGTTGCACTTTTTCTTAATATGCAACTCGTCTGTCGCTCTCTCCGCTAACTGCAACTTGCTCCGTAAGGAACATTTTTCCGTCGGTTCTCTTCTTTTCACTGTTACGTCAGGGCGTCACATTCATATGAAAAGAAGTTTATGGTCCAGTGGAATTTTCATCGTGTACTTTTGTGAAACTGAACGATCGAAAAAATAATTCTACACATCAGACGTGATTTTACGTACACAAAAATTTTGCGCATGTTTCAGTACAACATCGGGTTCTCTCAATGCTTGTGCCGATAATGGAGACACGTTACAGCATTTTGTTCCGTGCTACATCACATTATAAACTTAAGTTTTCACGGTTTGGTCATAGGCTACTTGAAGCGGAATAGCACCTTTCTGCAATTCTCTCACGTCTTCATGTGTACCCCCATTCAACCGACTGGCAAATATACAACAAAGCCCTTCGCATGCATCATCTGCGAATAGCTTTAAAGAGTATCCGACGCTTTCTTCTAGATCACATACATATATTGTAAATAGCAACGGTCCTATCACACTTCTGTCTTACTCCGGATATTACCTTTACATCTGTTGATTTACTTCCTTTAAGAGCGACGTGTTGAGTTCTATATGCAAGAAAGTCATGGATCCAATCGCAGGTCTGCTCCGATACTCCGTAAGCTAGTATTTTTTTCATTAAACAGCAATGCGGGACAGTGTCAAATGTGGGGGAAAAAATCGTAACCCGATCGGAAATCCTAACCGCGTCCTCGCGGTTTCCAGAAACGCGCTTTACCGCTGGATAGCAAAGTGCGGCGAAAGTCCAGTAATAATTAACGTTGTCTAAACGCAAACTGCATTGATTTTAGCAAGTGAGGAATAATGGTTCAAAGTATTAAGTGTGTGTTCAGTGGTGGTAGACGATGGAGGTGGTATTGGTGTGTTGTTCGTAAGGGCACATTTCTTGCCTTCAGTCAGCCGGATGATTAACTGCTTTCTTCGCGTCTTATCAATAGTTAATTTCTTATTGACTCAGGTACTTTCCATTTATTTTTGATGTTTCTTAGGCAGCAAAAGTAGCAACTCCTTTTGACCTGCAGATGAAATGCGGTCAAATCTGTCGAAGGCATTCAGCGCGATATGTCAATATTAAGAGATACGACCGATGTGTGTGTGTGTGTGTGTGTGTGTGTGTGTGTGTGTGTGTGTGTGTGTGTGTGAGGGAGAGTGGAGGAAAGAAACAGCTAGACATCGGCGAGCTATCCGGTGGCTCGTGTGGGAGGTGTGTTGATGTCCAGCAGACGCTAGGGTCACTGTGACGTGCCATCGTGATATAGTCGCTGTAATTGCAAATCGTATGCAAATTAGCCGTGACTGCGTGTGACATTGTTCCTATCCAACAAACACTGTATTCGTTACGGTCGACAGCTACAGCTGGTTTACAAGGCTGCCTGGCGGAGGTGGGTCGATCGCCAGCGGGTCAGACATTCCAGTGTAGACTAAAAAATATGAAGATGGGATGGTGGTTGTCGCTGAAACTGATTTTTGGATATATCGGTTTTTTCAACGGCAGTTGAACCTGACAATGAAGTGTTAAAAACGTCCCACCTGACCGGTTTCTGAAATAAGGTATCCGATTTTGTATTCCTCTTATTTCCTGTAAAAAAAAAACGTAAAAATCAAAGAAAGATTGAAGAAATTTGACTCCTTCAATTCTAAGATACACAAAATCAAAATAAATAGGAAAAGCCAAGAAAACTTAGTCCGTCCAAGGTTCGCTGCTTTTCACGGAAAGGGACGACTGGTTGAATACTACAAAAAAAAATCACTTGTATTCTCTTGTTGATTCTAATTTTTTGAAACTCTGCTCAAAAATAATGTAATCAAGAATCATACCACCATTTGGGCATTAGGTGTAGTGAGTGCTGAAGTGTGAAATCTGAGGTTGAAGAGCTCTATTGTTCATGTTAATTTGTCCATTTTGAAGGACTACAAGCAGATAAAGGCATATAACGTAGACATAGGCGATAGCTTAGCTATTTTCAGTGTTCATCGTAAACCATGAATGAGCTGTTAAGTTTCCTCCTTATATGATGTCGCAAGTTTGTCACGGTTCCTCCTGTTATTAATCTTTCAAGGGAATGGAACATTGTACTCTTGTTACCGCACTTCGTATAATACTTCCAGACGAGGGATGGCGCCGTTCTGTAAAGTACAACTAATGTCTGTCTGACAGCGTGAAACTACCATGTCGACGAGATGGAGCGAGTCTCGCACATTGCTTGTACACGCATGCCATTCAGTGCGCCACGCCACATGGGAATAGCTTTATTACTGCCTAAGCAGTGCTCTACTAATTCTTAAACCACGCGTTTGTTGCAAGTTTCCGTCGGCTTTTGATCGCGTTTCACATTTTCAGTAATACCGCAGCATTTCAAAGCAACATGAATTTTTGCGAATAAACATTTTTAAACAAATTTAATTTAAAAACCAAAAATTATGGCGTTGCTGCTATGGTTAATATTTCGTTTTTACCCAGTTATTAGTAAAAATACACATGTTATAACCTACACCAAACAAATAGCGAAACATACCTGTTATTCAGAATTAAAATATCGGTATCTCATTTAACCCGTCGATTTTTCTCATCACTACCTGAAGGTTATTTTCGAACACTCGTGTACATTACTCGACACGGTCGTACTGCAGGTGGTTTGCCGTTGTCTTCCTCCGATGTTTGAACTGACTTACCCACACAGTTACAAGGAAACCTGCAGCTAGTCGGCCAGAGTGGCCGAGCTGTTCTAGGCGTTTCGGTCGCAGGTTCGAATCCTGCCTCGGGCATGGATGTGTGTGATGTCCTTAGGTTAGTTAGGTTTAAGTAGTTCTAAGTTCTACGGGACTGATGACCTCAGATGTTAAGTCCCATAGTGCTCAGTCACTTTTTTTTTTTTTCTTTTTCAGCGCACGAGGGTTAACCATAATCATATAGTTTCATCGCGTCGATAAAATTAAGCTGCATCCATGAAACTCTGATGTCCTTCATACACCATTCAGTGAGACATTTTCCTCCAACGATGGGAAAGGTTGCACTGACTTTGGTAGTAGGAGCCCTTAATACCGTCGTCACCATTCTGAAAATGCATGTCACGCAATGATTTTTTGGAAAGAGGAAAGTCACTAAGAGCCATGTCATGAGAACAGAGAAGGGAGACAAAATTTGAGAGGCCAGAGAAGCCGCATATGTGACTCTGTCCTGTGCCGCATGAGAGCGCGAGCATTGCGAAAGAAAACACCCCCTCGACTTTGCTTTTGGTCGGCTCCTGTTACGCATTTAAAAAACCTTACTCCTTTAGAGAAAACTCACACTCTTGAAAAGTGTGACATTGCAATCCCTACTACCTGGAATCACTGGACAACTTCAGCCACTCGTGTTTGGTTTTTTCCGTGCCTATAAAAGATATAATACAAGGTGTACAACTTTGCTTCCGCCGTTTTACCCCAACATTTGAGGCTTTAATGAAACAAATTGGTTACACATGTATCATTCAAAGTATTTTCCATCGCTGACCGCTACTTTCTCCCATGTTTCGGGGAGTGTAAGATTCCCGCGTCGAAAAAAATATTGTTCATCTTTTGAAGCGATCCGGGGATCGATCCAATTTGTGACTTCATCGTGAGATCGGGAGTGTTGGTCACCCAGGCCATGCGCCATTGATCTAACCAGGTGATAGAGGCTGGAGAATACGGCGGGTGGGGTAGGATTTCCCATTTTAACGTTTCAAAGTCCGTTTTGACCTCTTTTGCAACGTGGGGTCGAGCGTTGTCGTGTTGCAAAATCACTCCATCGTACCCGTCGGTATATTGCGGCCGTTTGTCAGTCTGCTCAGACCCGTTAATTGCGTTCGATAACCAGCACCTGTGATCGTTTCACTTGGTTTTAACACCTCATCGTACTCGACGCCGAGCTGATCCCACCAAATGCAGAGCATGATCGTGGATCCGTGAATATTCGGTTTGGCCGTCGGCGTTGACACACGGCCGGGATATCCCCATGATTTTTTGCGTTTAGGGTTATCGTACTGAAGCCATTTTTCATCCCCCGTCACAACACGATGCAGAAATCACTTCCGTTTTTTGCCTCTGAAGCAACTTTGATGTGCTTTCGTCAGTCTGTCTTGCTTTACTTCAGTCTAACTTCCACAATGAATTGTAGTGTCAGTATTCTACATATACTTACTTCGCAAGCGACCGTATGGTGCATGGCGGAAGGCAGGCTGTGCCACTACTAGTAACTTCCTTTCCTGTTCCACTAGCAGATAGAGCGAGGGAAAAGCGACTCTAATCCCATCTTCATGGTCGTGACGCGAAATGTATGTTGGCGACAGTAGAATCGTTCTGCAGACAACTTCGAATGCTAGTTCCATAAATTTCATCAGCAGTGTTCCGCGACAAGAACTTCGCCTTCCCTCCGGGGATTCCCATTTGAGTTCCCGAAGCACCTCCGTAACACTTGGGTCTTGTTCGACCCTACCAGCGACAAATCTAGCAGCCTACCTTTGAATTGCTTTGATGTCTTCCTTTAATCCGACCCGGAGCGCATCCCAAACACTCGAACAGTACTCAATAATGTATTGCACTGGTGTCCTACATGCGTTCGCCCGTACAGATGAACCATACTTTCCTAAAATTCTCATAGTAAACAGAGTCGACCATTCAAACTTCCCCAGAGCAATCCTTACACAGTCGCTCCATTTCATATCGCTTCCCAACGTCACGCGTACACACATTTAATCGACCTGACTGTCAGGTAGCACGCTACTGATGCTGTATTCGAACTCTTGAGCTAGCTGCCATTTTGTCCAAGTCATCTTGCATCCTTCCCTTCCGATATTCCACTGCATCACTGGCAAAGAGGCTCAGGCTGCTGCTTATTGTGCCCGCCGGGTCAGTTATGTATGTAGAATCCAACAGCAGTCCTATCACGAATGCTCGGTGCACTCCTGTCTGTAGAGGACAGCGTAATTGTCTCTGTTGCTTAAGAGGGGTTCGAGCCACTCATATACTTGGGAACCTATTCCGCATGCTTTTATCTTCGTTACGTCTGCTGTGTGGCGTGTTTTCAAATGCTTTACGGAAATCTGAGGATATGGAATCTACCTGTTGCCCTTCATCCATGGCCCGTAGGATTTGATGTGAGAGAAGGGCGAGCTGAGTTTCGCACGAGCGATGCTTTCTAAAACCGCGCTGATATGTGGACAGAAGTTTCGCCCTCTGAAGGAAATTTTAAATGAGAACTCAGAATATGTTGTAGAATTCTGCAGCGAACAGATGTAGGTAAGTAATTTCGCGGGTCCGTTCTTGTACCTTTATATACAGGAGTTATATGCGTTTTTCTCCCAAGTCGCCTGGGACTTAGCGTTGCGCAGCAGATTCGCGATGAACTCAAGCTAGGTAAGGGACCAATGCCGTGAAGTGCTCTCTGTAAAACCTTATTGGAATTCCGTAAAAAACGTGGCGACGTGTTTGCTTTAAACTCTTTCCGTTATTTCTCGGCACCAGGGATGCCTATTACTGCGTCCTCCATACGGAAGACTGTTCTATTGTCAAACGTCGTTATTTGTACGATTCTCCTGCGTGAACGACTTCTTGAGTGAGAAATTTCAAACTTCGACTTCATTTGCTACCTTCTACTCCCACACGAGACTGATCATAAAGTGACGGGATAGAAGCATACACCCACTTAGCGATTTTACGAAGGGCGGTTGAAAAGTCCGTGCAAAAATAAAAACTACTTTCGTGTTTGGGGTAAATCTTTCTTATTTTTGGACGTAGTCTCCTTTTAGACTTACACAGTTCGTCTAACGCTGTTCTAATTTGTTGACCCCTTCTGAATAATAGGACTTGTTCAAGTCTGCAAAATAGCTATTAGTTGCTGCAATCACCTCCTCGTTTGAATAAAATCTTTGTCCCACCAGCCACTTCTTGAAATTGGGGAACAAATAGTAGTCCGAGGGAGCCAAGTCTGGAGAATAGGGGAGATGTGAAACGAGTTGGAATCCTATTTCCATTAATTTTGCAACCACAACTGCTGAGGTGTGTGCTCGTGCATTGTCGTGATGGAAAATGACTTTTTTTGCGGTGCAATCGCCGGCGTTTTTCTTGTAGCTCTGTTTTCAAACAGTCCAATAACCATGAATAATATGCACCTGTAATAGTTTTACCCTTTTCCAGATAGTCGATGAGGATTATACCTAGCGAATCCCAAAAGACAGTAGCCATAACCTTTCCGGCCGAAGGACTGGTCTTCGCCTTTTTTGGTGCATATTATCCCTTGGTAACCCATTGTTTAGATTGTTGTTTGCTCTCAGGAGTATAGTAATATATCCATGTGTCATCCTCAGTGACTAAACGACGCTTAAAAAGTCCTGCTGTGATTCTTCCTGAACAGGTGCAAACCATCCTTGCAACACTTCATACGATTCCGTTTTTGGTTAAGCATGAGTAAACGCGGAACCCATCTTGCGGATAGCTTTTCATGTCCAAATGTTTATGCAAAATATTATGTACCTGTTCGAGACACCCGCAGCACTAGCAATCTCGCGCACTTTAACTCTTTTGTCATCCATCACCATATCATGGATTTTATCAATGATTTCTGGAGTCTTAGCCTTCAAAGAGCGTCCAGAACGTTCAGCATCACTTGTGCCCATATGGCCACTCCGAAAATTTGGAAACCACTTATAAACTGTTCTAATCGAAGGTCCAGTCACCGTAATGTTTATCAAGCTTCTCTTTAGTCTCCTGAGGCGTTTTGTCTTTGTTAAAGCAATGTTTAATCACAACACGAAATTCTTTTTCGTACATTTTTTTTTACAGTCACTCGACTTCCCTGATTCACACGAATGCCAAACACAAAGAAATAGACTAATATGCCTGAAACGTGGTGTACGTTCTTTCCAATGATGCTACGGAGTAAACATGACCTCGATACGCGCCGGTGGTACCATCTGACTTTGCACGGACTTTTCAAACGCTCCTCGTACATAGTACCTGAATTTCACCTGCAGAACACAAACTGAACTTCCCTAAGGTCGGCTTCTACCAGACTTTGGATTCTTCTGTAAATAATTCGTGTATCTGCTGCCACGACTTACTACACGGCTCATTCCGTAAAATATAATGTTGTGTTACAAAAAGTTACGGCCAAACTTTCAGGAAACATTCCTCACACACAAAGAAAATGTTATGTGGACATGTTTTATTACTTGTCTTCAAATCACGTTAATCATGTAATCATGGAATGGAAACACACAGCAACAGAACGTGCCAGCGTGACTTCAAACACTTTGTTACAGGAAATGTTTAAAATGTCCGTTGGCGAGAATACATGCATCCACCCTCCGTCGCATGGAATCCCTGTTGCGCTGATGCAGCCCTGGAGAATGGCGTATTGTATCACAGCCGTTCACAATACGAGCACGAAGAGTCTCTACATTTGGTACCGGGGCTGCGTAGACAAGAGCTTTCAAATGCCCCCCTAAATGAAAGCAAAGAGGGTTGAGGTCAGGAGAGCGTGGAGGCCATGAAATTCATCCGCCTCTACCAAACTCTCGGTCACCGAATCTGTTGTTGAGAAGCGTACGAACACTTCAACTGTAATGTGCAGGAGCTCCATCGTGCATGAACCACATGTTGTGTCGTACATGTAAAGGCACTTGTTCTAGCAGCACAGGTAGAGTATCCCGTTTGAAACCATGATAACGTGCTCCATTGAGCGTTGGTGGACAAAACTAAAATGAGCTCTAACATGGAAGTTAAGCGTTTCCGGACACATGTCCATATAACATCTTTTCTTTATTTGTGTGTGAGGAATGTTTACTGAAAGTTTGGCCGTACCTTTCTGTAACACCATATATGGCAGCGCCAGTTATTATTTTTCGAATAACGGAAGTGGGATGAGCCAGTCTCTTCCGCACACGCTCGACGTCCTGGGTGGATTGTGAGGACTGCAAACGCAGGTTGGCGCAGTAGGCCAGCACCTTTCTCGGGGTTGTTCCGGCGGTGACCCTGAAACGGCTGGCTGCCGCAGGAGGTCGGCGCCCCTGTTGTGGCCGCTACGGCGTGACGCGGGGCGATGGCGATGGAGGAACGTCGCGCCGCCCCGCTCGCCCATGCAGAAACTGCACTTCCTCCGCGCCGCCGTCGGCCCGTCGCAGTGGGCGACCTGGTGAAAGCCAGCCGCTTTAGATATGGCTAGCGAACCGCTGTCGCTTGGATGTTGTAAAGCGAATGTGCACCTATTTGCTTTTTCTTCTTGTTTCTCCCTTTCTGAATATGTAGTCTCTTTATGAATGTAAGCTGTTGCATACCAAAAACTATTCAGCGAAGAGAAATGTGTGCATAAGCTAGCATCACGTTGACATAACTTTTGCTGAAACTTCCTGTCAGATTAAAACTGTGTGCCCGACCGAGACTCGAACGCGGGACTATTGCCTTTCACGGGCAAGTGCTCTACCATCTGAGCTACCGAAGCACGACTCACGCCCGGTACTCACAGCTTTACTTTTGCCATTAGCTCGTCTCCGCAGTATCCTTTCTTTCATGAGTGCTAGTTCTGCAAGGTTCGCAGGAGAGCTTCTGTACAGTTTGGAAGGTAGGAAACGAGATACTGACAAGTAAAGCTGTGAGTATCGGCCGTGAGTCGTGCTTCGGTAGCTCAGATGGTAGAGCACTTGCCCGTGAAAGGCAAAGGTCTCCAGTTCGAGTCTTGGTCGGGCACACAGATTTAATCTGCCAGGAAGTTTCACATCAGCGGACACTCCGTTGCAGAGTGAAAATCTTATTCTGATAACTTTTTGTTCTTTGGTAACCGCGTGTAGTGTCCCTTTTGCAATCTTCACCATTATCGAGGTGAAACATAAATAAAAATGACTTTATGTGACTCAAAATGAACTGCAAACATCGATTTATCTGCGAAAGGTAGTAACACTAACTGTAAAAATATACAATATAGATCGATAGATGCAGAAAAGACATTTTTTGTTGCACGAGATTATAATGTGTAAGAAATTAAAAGAAGTATTATTTTTGTAAGAGTATAAAACACAGTGCAATGCTTCTTCTTCTGTCTAGTCCGTTTGTTCTGTTCGTTCTGGTGTTAGCTGGAAGAAGGTACGCAAGATATTGTGTTGCGCTAGCATATGTTTTTCGTCGCAACGTAATTGCAAATATTTAATGGTGTAAACTGTGTCCTAGTAAGAATAGATTTGTATAAAGTGATCTCTGTGTGTTATTTCAAGAACCTACGCCACATTTATCTTATGAAAAGAATATTTAATGAAAATTATTTAGCATGTTTCCAGCTGCTGCGGAGCGCGTAACAGTGATCTGACTGTTAACAATTAGCCGCCATTACGCGGTACATTTAAAAATATTTTTTCACAGCACCATGTCTGATAGCCGAAGCGGAAGAAATTATGTAAAAGTATCCAGTGAGATTAATTGAAGGAATCCAGTGAAATAATTTTATTAAAACTTGGCTATTTTCTGTGATAGTAATAATTTCAGATCAGTGAACTGGAGCTGAGTAATATACGCTATTGCATTTACAGTAATTTGTAGGGAGCCTGGCGCTCGATAAAGCCAGATATAATACGTAATTGACAACCTACAAAATTCATTATTTTGCTTATTATATCTCTTTCGTATTTTTTTTTGAAAGCTAAACGTACAAACTAACTTCACTAAAAATCAGTAACATATCACGATAAATCAAAGGACAAACAAATTTACTAGGAGAGTGTTTCCACTAAAATAAAGTTACATAACTTTTTTAAGAGATATAATACGCGGTACAAAATATGGCTTCTAATGACATGAATATTACGAATGCCAGCAACATTACTCTTTCAATGGTTTTTATTTTATAATCATTTACGATGAGACCATATTTCCATTATCAGATGCACTTACATCTCCAGCCTACATCTACGGCGAACTAGTAATTAAAAAAAAGAATAAAAACTCTGAACATTAATGAGAATAATTCAACTCAATTTACCATATTTGGCATACCTGTGTCGCAATGGAAAACACCTTGCAACTGCTCTCGTAGAAAAAGAATGAAGGGCGCGTCTCAGTTTCTGAGCTGCTGCTGCAGAGAGAATCGCGATAGAGCACTGCGGTCTCGTAAATAAGTGCAATGCAAATTTGGTTCTCGTAAAATTTCCCTCTCATGGAAAAGAATGTTCATCAGGTAACAGGAGCGGGATTATGATGTAGGATTCTTGACACTCTTCCATTTACAAAATTTCACCATCGAAGGCCTAGCAAGCAATGAGAGAAATTTCATTGCAAATGACACTTAAGCAAGATCAACACTGCTGAAATGCGGAAATGTAATAACTCAGCCCTCATACGAATCATTAAATTCTTATCGCCTTTTGAAATCCATTAACATTGACTGTGACCAAACTTTACAAAAAATAGCAAGAAATATCCGATGTGGATGTCTGTATTAAACAAAAATTGTCTAACTAAATGCTGCTGCAATAAAGAAAAATGTCAGTTCGTGAACTTAAATAGCAATCTTCTCAAAATAGTTTCTGCCTTAGTAAATCCATCTTATTTAGTGCTAAATGATAGTACTGTTTTGTAATATTATCTTCCGCGAGATCAGAAAATAATTCCCCAGAGCACCATGTTCTGAGTCCTCCCTATGCAAGCTCACTGCCCACGACACCCCACTGCAAATCCCCTACCTCCTCTCCTCGACCCCAACACTTCACACCCGCCCTTTTTCACAGAGTGAAGATGACATAACTAGTCTCCGGGCAGTGCAGCATCTCTTTCGAGAGTGCGCGCGCATAACAAAAAAATATAGATATTACATGCACGTCCTAAAACATCCAAAAACAAGAATCTCTCTCTCTCTCTCTCTCTCTCTCTCTCTCTCTCTCTCTCTCACTGTCTCTCGATCTCTCTCTCTCTCACTGTCTCTCGATCTCTCTCTCTCTGTTTCTCCCTCCCTCCTCTTCACGCTGCTTCCAGGATGAATGTTCACTCTATGCAGGGGAGTATGCGCTGATTTGAAACTTCCTGGCAGACTGAAAGTGTGTTCCACGACGGGACTCGAACATGGGAACTTGCATTTCACGCGCAACTCCTTAAACCGACCGAGCACAGCAACCACAACTCACCACTTGCCCTTACACCTTTTGCCATGCAGATGTCGATTACAAGTTTAGCGGTTTCGTCGTCCAACGTAGCGTACGTGAAGCAGAGGGCGCCCCGTTATCGACCTTCCTTTAATGGTGCGTGTTGAGAGTTGAAAACCTGCACCAGGCCGGGAAATTTCGTGAACGCAACGATAAATTCCTTTGTTTTAATCATTGTTACCCCCCTTCCCCCTTCCCCCCCCCAAAAAAAAAACTTGCTTGTATCCATGACACTCCGTCCCGATTTCGCGATAACACAAAATGAGCTGCCCTTCTTCCAACATTTTCGATGTCGTCCGTCAATCTTACCCAGTAACTGTCCCGCACCGCGCAGCAGTAAGCCAGAGGACGACGCACGGTATTAGTGTTGGTAGCCTCTTCGGTAGACTTGATGACCTTGTAAGCTTTCTGCCACTAAAAGTCTTTGATTCGCCTTCCCTATAGTACTATCTGTGCAATGGTACCAATTAGAGTTGTTGGTCGGTGATGTTTCTATCTACAGTGTCCGAACACTGCTTCGACATTTGAGTGAAATAATTTGGAGTGCTAGCCTAAATCATTATGAAGCACTGAAATAACTGTAAATCCGACTTTCGGGCTGTTTTTCGTGCGTAATTCTTTGGGGCAACTAAATGCTCCGTTCGAGGATTCTTCTCTGTATGTGCCACATTATTTCGGTTATCATGAGTTCCAGCCTCCTATGTCAGTGAATCGTCCGGAGAGATGTTTGTGGAGCGATCGCTGGGCGTTGGGCTATTGCTTGTGGTGCTCTCCCTCATGGGTACGAGCTGTCGATTAGCTACCATTCACCTGCCCTCCACTGGCATACGGACTTCCACGATAAACAGAAGGGAGTCGGAAGGTGCGAGATACGGCCTGTAGGGAGGATAAAGAAGAAAGTCCATTTAAATTTTGTGAGCTTGCTCGCGGGTCCGCGGACTGCTGTGAGGTCTTGCATTGTAGTAGTAGTAGTAGTAGTAGTAGTACGTTTGCTTTTGTGTGATGATGAGCACGCTGAAGTCATTTCTTCAGTTTCCTGAGGGTAGCACAGTACATTTAAGAGTTTATCGTTGCACCACGAGGGAGGACATGAATTACTCTTCCCATTCCTAGGTGATCTCGCCAGGTGTGCGTGTGTGTGCTCGCGCGCCTGTGTTTTGAACTTCTGTGGAGGGGTCGTATGGCGCCATGGATTGCCGTTTTGTGTTCGGTTCGAAATGATGAACCCAAATCACGTTTCATCGCCTGTGACGATGCGTAACAAAAAAAAAAAAGGCGATCAGCATCGCAGCGCGCAAGCAATTCGGTACAGACGGTTCTCGTTCTTTATGGTCTTCTATTAGGCGAGGAGATGACACCTTCGAGTACCTCAGAGTGGACGAGCGTGTTAGCACTACCAACGGAGACGTTCAGCTGAGCAGCGACATGTTTGATTGGGATCCGTCGATCTCCTCGAATGGAAGTGTCTGCACATTCTAGCACTGCGGCAGTTACAGCTGTGCGCGGCTGGCTGGTGCGCGGAAGATGAGACAGGTTTGCGCTCGCGACCTTGTTGCTATGATGACAGACGCTACGCCCAACGTCCCTCCGTGCTTTTGTTTACTGCCAGGTCTCCGCAGACATTGTGCAAGCACCTGTTAACATCTGCGATGCCCTGATTTTCCGCCAAAAGAAACAGACGGCTCTCTGCTTCTAACGCACCTCAGTTAAAGACGCCATTTTAGGGGCTAAAGGTGGAATATTCCACGATGTCCAACAACAAATTTCGCATTTTGTCAGCCGAGACTGGCCGAGAAAAAATGTTGCATGACTTACTGAACGCTCGTCGTAGTTCGTAAATTGTGCACCCTCGCGCCGCTGGCAGGTGTTTGATTCTCCGCTCGCCCACCTTCGGCTGCTAGTTAGGCTACTGCCAGTATTTGTTGGCTGCAAAGATACACTACTAGCCATTAAAATTGCAACACCACGAAGATGATGTGCTGCAGACGCGAAATTTAACAGACAGGAAGAAGATGCTGTGATATGCAAATGATTAGCTTTTCAGAGCATTCACACAACGTTAGCGCCGGTGGCGACACCTAAAACGTGCTGACACGAGGTAAGTTTCCAACCGATTTCTCGTACACAAACAGCAGTTGACCGGCCTAGTCTGATGAAACGTTGTTGTGATGCCTCATGTAAGGAGGAGAAATGCGTACCATCACGTTTCCGACTTTGATAAAGGTCGAATTTTAGCCTATCGTGATTGCGGTTTATCGTATCGCGACATTGCTGTTGGTCGAGATCCAATGGGTGTTAACAGAACATGGAATCGGTGGGTTCCGGAGGGTAATACGGAACGCCGTGCTGGATCCCAACGGCCTTGTATCACTAGCAGTCGAGATGACAGGTATCTTATCCGCATGGCTGAAACGGATCGTGCAGCCACGTCTCGATCCCCGAGTCAACAGATGGGGACGTTTGCAAGACAACAATCATCTGCACGAACAGATCCACGACATTTGCAGCAGCATGAATCCAGGTGAATGATGGTCACATCCGTGTTTCGCGACATCGCGGTGAACGCACATTGGAAGTGGGTATTCGTCATCGCCATACTGGCGTATCACCCGGCGTGATGGTATGAGGTGCCATTGGTTACACGTCTCGGTCACCAGTACATTCTCCAGATCTCTTACCAATTGAAAACGTCTGGTCAATGGTGGCCGAGCAACTCGCTCGCCACAATACGCCAGTCACTACTCTTGATGAACTGTGGTATCGTGTTGAAGCTGCATGGGCAGATGTACCTGAACACGCCATCCAAGCTGTGACTCAGTGCCCAGGCGTATCAAGGCCGTTATTACGGCCAGAGGTGTTTGGTTACTGATTTCTCAGGATCTATGCACCCAAATTGCGTGAAAATGTAATCACATGTCAGTTCTAGTATAGCA
Organism: Schistocerca gregaria; assembly: GCF_023897955.1. NCBI lineage: Eukaryota > Metazoa > Arthropoda > Insecta > Orthoptera > Acrididae > Schistocerca > Schistocerca gregaria. The sequence goes on from NC_064928.1 coordinate 132,387,139, forward strand.
TATTTGTCCAATGAATACCCGTTTATCTTCTGCATTTCTTTTTGGTGTAGCAATTTTTATGGGCAGTAGTGTATTTCAGGCAGGCAGCAACACTTCTCCTTACATTCCGTAACAGGGGATTCATGTAGTGAGTACTGTCGACGACTTCCCAGAAGTCGAGGAACACGGTAACAGGCGACTGAAATGTTATTCAAGTAGAATGTTACTCATTATCCGTAACTTCAGCGTGATTTCTGCAGTACGTCACGCTTTAGTCGTCTGTGGGTGCTGCTGCGGCAGTAGTGGATTCGGCCGCCCGCGGGCTGTTTTTGCCGGCGGCCAGTGGAAAGCTGTCTGTATTACAGGGTCGCCTCTAAATGCCGCATCTGGGTCGCCGGCTGGTTATCGCCGCCAGTTGCGAAAGCCCTAGGGCCGCCAGGTCCCGGCGTCGGTTTCATTCAGGTGCGGGCGGTCTCGGATGAAAAAGTCGCTACTCTCGCAACTCGCCCACAAACAGAACCGCACGTCCAATGATCCTTATGCAGACAGCAAGTTACCTATGTCATTCCAAGCTACAGCTATTCGCTAAACGTCCCATTCCTACTTTAGCTCATCCATTATTTTGAAGTACACTGAAGCGCCAAAGAAATTGGTATTGGCATGCGTACTCAAATACAGAGATATATATAAACAGGCAGAATATGGCGCTGCGATCGGTAACTCCTATATAAGACAACAAGTGTCTGGTGCAGTTGTTTGCTCGGTTACTGCTGCTACAGTGGCACGTTATAGAGATTCAAGGGAGTTTGAACGTGGTCTTATAGTCGGCGCACGATCGATGGGGCACAGCATCTCCCAGTTAGCGATGAAGTTGGCATTTTCTCGTTGCTACCATTTCACGAGTGTGAATGTCAGGGAATCTGGTAAAACATCAAATCTCCGACATCGCTGCGTCCGGAAAAAGATCCTGCAAGAACGGGACTAACGACGACTGAAGAGAATCATCCAACGTGACAGAAGTGCAAACCTTCTGCAAATTGGTGCTGTTTTCAACCCTGGGCCATCAACAAGCGTCAGCGTGCGAACCACTCAACGAAACATCATCGATATGGGCTCTCGCAGCCGAAGGCCCACTAGTGTACCCTTGATGGCTGCACGACACAAAGCTTTACGCCTCGGCTGGGCCCGTGAGCACCGACATTGGACTGTTGATGGATGAATGGAAACATGTTCCGCAGTAGGACCAGTCTCGTTTCAAATTCCGTGGAGCGCATGGATGTGTACGGTTATGGAGAGAACCTCGTGAATCCATGGACCCTGCATGCCAGCAGGGGACTCTTCAAGCTGGTGAAAGCTCTGTAGTGGTGTGGGGCGTGTGCATCTGAAGTGATATAGGAGCCCTGATACGTCTAGACACGACTCTGACAGGGGACACGTACTTTAAGCATCCTGTCTGATCAACGTGTGTCCATTCATGTCCATTGTGCTTTCCGACGGACTTGCGGCACCCCACAGGTCCACAATTGCTGCAGAGTGGCTCCTGGAACGCTCTTCTGAGTTTGAACGCTTCCTGTGGCCACCAAACTCCCCAGAAATGAACATTGTTGTGCATGTCTAGGATGCCTTACAACGTCCTGTTCTCGACTCGGTCGTACTCGTACGGATTTATGGACAGCCCTGCAGGATTCATGCTGTCCAGCCCATGTCACGTCATGTTGCGCCACTTCTGCGTGCTCGCGGAGGCCGTACATATTAGGCGGGTGAACCTGTTTCTTTGGTTCTTCATCTACATCATCTACATTTATACTCCGCAAGCCACCCAACGGTGTGTGTAGGACCTAGGCATTACTTGTAATTCTAGTTGTAAAACTTTCCTCAAGGGGAAGCATGTCAAAGCGCTTAAACAAAAAAAAAAACAAAAAAAAAGGAAGACTGGAAATTTAATGTCTCGTTTCCAAGGAGAGATAAAGCACTATTAAAATTCGTCAACACGTCACGTACAAAAATACAAATTCTGAAATTCACGTGTGAAACAGATCTCGAAAAATGTAATTTTTTTTTAATTTTAAAAATCCCTAGAACTGTTTCCTTGAAAAGGACGAAATTTACTCATCCTGCTGTAGAATTAATCGGGACAATGCTTTGCGCAGTGCAATTGCGACACATTGGGAGCCGACAACACCAGTACAGCTCTGACAGGGTATTGTTGGTGGGACCATAGTGTGGTTCAAAACTCAGGACCAAAAGGGCAAATGAGGTGAGCCACAAATCCGACTAACTTTCACAGGTGCTACTATCGACCACAAGACACAATTGCTAGTAAACATAGCCTGTAAAATACATACCTTACGAGCTATGAGCACTTGATCATCTTCGATGCTGTGAAATACGTCTACTGAACACCAGCTCGTGACGCTTTAAGGTATGTATGTTTTACTGGTATTTTCTTATTTCGATCCATACCACGGTCTCTGAAAGTTTATAGGGATATGACTTGCGAATCATCCTATACACAGAGGTAACAAGTCATAGGATAGCGGTATGCACATATAGAAATGACGTCAGTATCGCGTACACGTGGTATAAAAGGGCAGTGAACAGGCAGAGCTACCATTTGTACCAATGTGATTCATGTGGAAAGCGTTCCAAAGTGATTGTGGCTGCACGACGGCAACTTGACAGACTTTGAAAGCGGGGTGGCAGTTGGAGCTAGACGCATGAAAACTCAATTTCGGAAATCGTCAGAGAATTCAATGTTCCGCGATCCACAGTGTCAAGAATGTGCCGAGAGTCGGTGTGTAATAGCAGCGAAGATGTAATAAGGTTGCAAGAAAAAAAGGTCAGGTCATTCCCGTTTTGAACAAGAGTCGTAGAACACACGCTTAAAATGGGACATTTGTCTCTGATGTTGCTCTGTTGTGGAATATTTGAACATGTTTTATGCTTACTTTTTGTGAAGTTTATGGACGCCGAAATTCTCCTTTCTAGGAACCAACATGGGTTTCGAGAATAAGTCATGTGGAACGCAGTGCGCTCTATACGTACGAGACGTGGAAAGAAGTAGATAAAAGTGCGCAGATAGATTGCATGTTCATTGATTTAACGGAACGTTCCGCATTACCGCTTAATCAACAGGATACTAGCGTACGGAATGCCAGACCAACTATGTCACTGAAGATCAAACGGAACACAGCATGATATTCTCAACGGAGAAAAGTCTTCATGTGTAAAAGTAGCGGCGTTAGAAAACTGTAGCGAAATGCTTGTCGTAGACACTGACAATCGACCTTAGACATAAACTAGTGTAACATACTCAGCATAAATAGGCAGATAACCTCACTATTGAATGATTACACAACAATCACTGGCTCACATTTCGTTAGATTCATTTCATTCATTTCGTATAGGTCATGTTTGGACTACGTTATTTCAACTGTCTTGCTTTGTGTTCTGATGTTTGTCCAGTGCCCTCGCATTCGTTCTCGGTGTTTCTCCTTCCTCTCGTGGGTCCAAGCCTTTCCTGTTTTTAGTTTTGGTATTTATCTTGAAAACTCTGCCACGTCGCAAGTTTCTTAAATGGGACACGTTCCAAGATGTCATCACGGGTGATCCCCACTTCTTTAAGATATTCCTCCACCTCTGTGAATCAGGCCCATTTTGTTTTCTTCTCTTGAAAGTAGGTAATCATACGCTTGGTGAGTCTTCCAGGGCTTATTCAGGTCACATATCCATATCTTTTCCCGATTTTATCGGCTATCTTCTCTTTGTGGGAATACAGTTCAGGTTTATGACGTCTTCTGTATTCCCCATTCTTTGATGGGAACTAATATCTTCCTTAAAATCTTCCTTTCCTTGGACTCCAGTTTTTCGATTAGGCCTTTTTTGTTCTTTACTAGCCGTTCACAAGCGCACAAGACCTATACGGATAACATTACAGTAATGCCTTAACATCGCATTGAACGATACATTCTAGTTAAATGGAATGCTACTTCCATTTTGTTCATACGTGATATGAAGGCTTCTTTCCCTGACAATGTGGTTGTTACCGATTCTCAGAGATATTTAAACTCTTCAACTCGCTCAATTTTACCTTGACCCACTGCAAGTTCCATTGGTGGTGAATTTATTTTAGTTATAAACTCTGTTTTCTCAAATGACATTTGGAGGCCAGTCTTCTGTGCTTGTACGTAAAGCTCATTAATCTGTCTGTCTCAGCTGTTTCCATGGAATCTGCAAAAGCGAGACAATCGATTTCAAGATTTTTCTTGTAACGGAGCCTGACACCATTTTTAATCCCTCGATTTTCCAGTTCTTGGCACCACTCACGAATCACCTTCTCGAAGGCACAGTTGAAGAACAGACTTGAGATCCCATCTTCTTGCATCACTCCAGTCTTTATTTCAAAAGCTTCTGGTGTTTCTCCTCTAAATTTCACTTTTGAGGTGTGTTGGTTAGTGTTTATTGGACTATCGCTTTGGTCTTCTTGTCTAGGCTAATTTCTTCTAGAATTCTGATCAGGGTTTGACGATCAATCGAATCGTATGCCTTTGCGAAATTCACAAAGGTCACAACAAAATTTTTATTCTTGAGCGTCAGGTACGAAAGGATGGATTTAGGGTTCATTACCTGTTCGACGCATGGTCGCCCCCTTCCTAAAACCTCCTTTATACTCTCCCAGCTGTGGGTCTAACTGTTCTTCTGTCCTAGTTTGCAGAGCTTTCGGCACAATCTTATAGGTTGTTCATATGATAGAGATGCCACGATAGTTATTTACATATCTTCTGTCGCCTTTCTTTTGAAAAGGATGAATTGGAGCAGAATTCCAGCCATGCCGGAGTCTTTCAGTTCTGAAAATTTGGCTGATAATTTCTGTTAGCTTATCTACTGTCGTATCCCCTACATACTTCCAAAGCTTTGTTGTTAAACAAGTGAATAATTAGCTTGATTTCTCTTTCGTGGGTGGTGATGAATTTGGGTGTACTTCTACATAGTCGGTAAAGGGAAATGTGGAGTTTGGAGATTCACAATTACAAAAGAATTGTAAAGTAATTCGCTAATATCTGGCAGTTGTCTTTAGCTTCCCGTTTGGAGTTTTGAAGTGTAGGCTTGAAGGATTGTACTTGGTGAGACTGGATTTAAAGTTCTATAGAAGTTTCGTGTATTTAGCTTCTGGATTGTTCAATTTGTGCCAACTGAATTTTCTCAAATGTAAGCTACACTCCCTTTATGATATTATTATTATTATTATTATTATTATTATTATTATTATTATTTTGCACCATGTTTTCTAGCATCCAGGAAGTTAGTTTTGTTAGCTTCATTTTTCTTGGCATTCCATCTCTGCCACGCATGCTGTCTTTGATACAGTGCTGCCTCACAATCACTGTTCCAAGAATGCTGCTTCAGTTACAGAGTGGAACAGTTTCCGTTGCTGTTCTGACCAGGGCTTGTTGTATTTCGTCCCAGCACTCTGGATCTAAGGATTCAAGTTTACGAGTGAATTCTCGATTGGACATCAGCATTTCCGTGTCAAATCTATCTTCTTTGCTTGTGTTTTTCTGGAATTACTTAGAATTAACAAATCTTCAAAATATGGCGATCTGAATCCAAATTGGCATTCCTCAGAACTTTAACATTCTGGATCTCTCGTTGTGCTTTTCGAGGGATGGCAGTAATCAATTTGGTATTCTCCAAGATTCGGATTTGGGCATGACCAAGTTTTCTGTTTCCTTGGCAAGTGTTTCAATGCTGTTGATTTCATGACTGGGTTAAAAACGTTACACAATTCCACGAGTCTCTCCATTACGGTTGATAGTTTTATGTGCTGCGTATTTTCCAACGATGTGTTGGAATTTTCTCTCTTTGCAAAGTTGCGCATTGAAATCTCCGACCAGGATGATGATTGTCTGGGATCTTGCATATGAGGTATTCTAGTTCTTCCCAACATTCATCTGTTCCTTTCGGATTTCTCTTGTTTGCCTGGTTGGTAGGTGCATAAACATTCACAATGCTGCAAACTTTGTTTGTGCTTCGGAAAGAATTAGTAGATACACGGTTATGTAGTGAGCTAAAGTATATGATGGAATCTAGAATTGTCTTGTTGACTACAAATCCCGCGCCAAGATGAGGAATAGTTTTTACAACGCGTTTGCCAGTTTTACCTTTAAATATTCTGTAGTCCTCTGAGTCATCTGTGAATTTTGTTTCCTGAATCGCTGCAGTTAGTATCTTATGTTGATGGAGAGTATATGTAAGCTGTTTTAGTTTCCCAGCCTTCAGAAGTGAGCTGACATTAAAGGTGGCAAAGTAATTTGGGCGTTTGTGATTAATCTTTGCAGGAGTCACAGATACCTCCAAGCATGTTGGCGCAAGGTCTCCAGACTCCGGAGGCCTGCATGTGTCGTCAAAGTCGACGGTGGATTAGATACCACCTGGGGTAGTAGCATTTCCTGAGTTTTTCTCCATGCTTTCTTCAGTTGAAAAACGGTTTTTTGGGGTCGACGATGTTTCGCACCGACCAAGATCCTGCCAAGGTTGTGAGCCTTGGAGCCCCCCAGCATTCATTTAGTAACCGCAAAAGCCAGTTACAACGGAGAGGCTTTGTGCGTTAAAAAGTTGCTCTGCGCTACGTAATCTCCTGATAAGGCCATAAATTAGAGATATTCGACCTCCCGAGGAGACTTACCAGCAATCGTTCCTCCCGCAAATCATTCGTGACTGGAACGGGAAAGTGGGGGAGTGAGTGGTACAGAAGAGAACTTAAATATGAATAGTCGGCCAGGAATTTGAGCCCCTCTTGTTGAGTAACAGTTCAGCTGCCTTACTGCCTCACATAGGACTAGCATATTTAACTCTAAAACATGTCCTTTTAAAGTCTAGTGAATGTATCGAGAAATTAGATCACTCTTTCACTAACATGTTTTTAGGAAGGTTTTGCGACAATATGGAAAAAATAAAAAGTGGTTTTTAGATGTCATTTCCACAACAGGATTCTAAAAAGAAAGCCAAGATATTAATTATGTGCGCCGGCCGGAGTGGCCAAGCGGTTCTAGGAGCTTCACTCTGGAACCGCGCGACCGCTACGGTCGCAGATTCGAATCCTGCCTCGGGAATGGATGTGTGTGGTATCCTTAGGTTAGTTAGATTTAAGTACTTTCTAAGTTCTAGGGGACTGATATCAGATGTTAAGTCCTATAGTGCTCAGGACCATTTGAAACATTAATAATGTGCCCCTTAACACGACTTAAATGGAAATGGGATTATGTATATATATAATACACACGTGACTGGCACGGTTTCACATGTTTATTCTGCCATGTTAGCACTACTTTCGTTTTTCAAACAAAAAGTCAGTCATTCTATTCCGCGGATGCTAAATAAATTAAAATCTTCATTACCGCGAGTACTTTTTAACAACGGATAAGTATTTAATGTAAACAGTTACAGCCCAAATTCCTTTACATCTGTTTCCACAGAGTCTTAAGACAACCTCGTGTGAAAGAGTAGTGATATTTCAGTGCACACAATTTTTGGATTCTGTTTTGGAGCAGTAAAGGAACATCAATAGAAAAGGCCCATTTGAGAATTAGAGTCGAAGCAATAGCTATCGGATTTTAACATGGACTTAGCTATAATTTTAGGACAATGTGAAATAGAAGGAAGCGTTCGTCTTTTTATTTTTCATCCTGGTCGTAGGGCAGTTGTGCTTAGTGCACAGTTTCTGATCATAACGCTGTCGACATTCCATTTGAATTCGACTGAAGGGTTATTTACGTGTTGTTCTCTTTCTGCATGTCATGTTTTGATACTACAGTAGAGATTCTTTGATCCCAAAATTTTCGCGCTTGGAAGTGTTAAAATTATCGCTGTAATAGTCGTTTACTGTAACGCTATTTAACAGGCAGGGTAGTGGAATCATTGATTCTTGTTCAGTAATTTATTTTTAGCAGCGGTCCCGGGAGTAAAAAGTGTAACGTGGCGTATTGTTTACACAGTCACGAACGAACTCGCTGGTGAAAGCGCCTGCGGCGAAGAGGGGGACAAGAGTAGGGGTATGGAGCGCGCATGCGCGGAGTGAGTTTACTTTATCGATGTTCTCTCGCCGTCTGCATTAGCGCCCTGAAAGCGGCCACCCGAGGCGCCATAGCGCCGCAGGCATTTGTTCATAACGGAATTTCGGAGTGAATAGCAGCAGCGCGGCACGGAGTATCAAAAGCGCTTCTATTCTCTAGGCGAGCCGCTCTTACGGGCCGCGCTCGCTATAATCAGTATGCACTCCCTCGCTTTCACTCGATCGCAGCAAGATTTGCTGTCGGTGTTGACACTAACAAGGAAAACAGTAAAACGTCGAAACGGTACTGAAAGAGAATGATACCGCATATGTAGCACTATTGTTTATGGATTCAATATTTGAGATTCCAGTAATGTACCTTCTTCAGTCACGATACTTTACTCCCAACACGCTTCAGAGCTATTGCAGAATTTTGAAGATGCGGACGGTTTTGAAACTTTGATCGAGTACATTTGTTATGCAGCGGAAGATAGAAGTACGCAGTGTTAATTGTTTTCGTGGTACAAATAACGAATGCATTCGTATTGCAGCAGGCTTTCCCATGGGTGGAAAGCTTGGACGTTCGCATTTACATTTCACGAATTTTGATAATTGTACTAACCACCTTTATGAATAGGACGTATCGTTACGACTCATAAATATAATGTAATAATATTGCCCGGGTTCGGAAGTATAGTAAATCTGGGGCTGATGCACTGAGCGGTCTAAGTTGTGTCGCCACGTGACCCTTGTTTATGTTCAGTGATTTTGTTTCCTCTTCGTTTATTCCTCACGTTAAATAACAAACGAATTTTTGTGGCCGGGAGCTATCGAATGAATTAAAATACGTTCGCATAATTACGGAAGGCTAAAATATGTTGTTAGTTTCAGATTTTATTTCCTCCTCTCTGACAGTCAAGCATTAATCGACTTGCAGAACAATAAAGTTATTTTTGCCGGTATGTTAAAGAGATTTGGCTTTTATTAATCTTTTCTGCTGAGACAGTCAATTTATTTGAAACGAAGTGTTTAATTTCACACTGTTGGCTAGTTTCAAGTGTTCGCTGCATTTCAAGTGCACGTGTGGCATTATGCCATAATCAAGAACCAACATGAGATAATAAGGTACTGGTGCTCCACGATAATCTACATACGAATGTGCATTTTAGTATGATTCACGAAATTCCGACGCTTTTGAAGTTTCCTCTGATGTGTTGTTTATGTGTTGTTTCTTTTATGACATATGCAAGATCCTTTAATGTTTTACACGTACGAACATATGGGCTTCCTGCGTCATCGTAGCTGCGCAAGCGCGGTGACTCTTGTTGCCTGGCGCTCTCTTGCAACTGCTGAAACGAACTTATTCCTAACAGGTCGTGGGAAAATATTACGAATGGTGGTTTGAAATGCGTTACATTTAAAGCAAATTTCCGTTTACGCAAGATGAGCTATGTGCGAGAATGTACGATGAATTTCTTAAATCACCAAGCATTTGACTCTCGTTTAAAAATCAACTCTTTGAAGACGACCATTTAGAAGAATTTTTGAGCCCAGATCAGACATTTACGTCGTTATTAAAAAAATTACTGCCACATTTGTGTAATGTATCTTAAAGTGTAACTCGCGCAAAAAAGATCAATATTATATGTGGAAGCTTAGGTTCTCTTCCAGCTTATTAGTCTGAGACCAGTATTATATATGAATGCTATGTATATTAATTTAAACCATTAACTTTTCTTATTTGTCTGTTAGTGCTACTTAAGAGTGATCTTGCTATTGGCTGACTACATTACGTGTCCTATGCTGTCAGCTGGCGAGATCACGTGACATGAGCTATGACTGGCTTACAGACGCGCATCGCAAACTCGATTTCAGTGCTTCGGAAAGTGACATGCAGTGTTTGGTGTAATTCAAATTTATAGCTTCGTAATACGAAAATATGCAGCGTACATGTTGCTGCACATCATATGTCTTTCAAAATGTGTTTTTCCTCCCTGAGTTTCGTTTTCTAAAGTGCCAGGAAATTCTAAGTCGGTATATGAAACCATAAACATTCAGAGGATTGAGTTTTACAGTGCCGAGGAATAGTATACTGTCACTTAACAGGGAAAAAGTGTATTTTCACCCGGGAGAAAGTGTATTTTTAATCTGGAAATCCGGGAAAAATCATGATTTTTTTTCCTTATCCACGTTTACACCCTGATTCAATGATTTTGTAAAATAATAGCGCGTTACCGTCTTACTATGACAGTTTAGTCATGCGCCACAATGATTGAGAGGTTTTTTTTACAAAGTGGTGATCCCTTTTTCTCGTTGTGTAGAAATGATGATTCACGTCTTTATGCCGATTTTAGACAGTGTTAGTGGTCAAGATGCGGAGTTAAGCACTCTACTTCGACAGGGTGAAAAGCATCTAAACCGACAAACTCTGGGAGGTTGTAGGGGACATAAAAACAAATATTTTTCCCTAATGTCATTTTTTCCCATGAGGATTATTTAAACCAGTGGAGGCCATATTACGCTCTTCAGTTGAAGGCAATTGCTGTCCACCAGTGTAGTTGTTCATTGTCTCTGTTTACTAATGGAGCGATACGCCTGGAGTGAATACACAGATATGGTTGGGGCGAACTACGTAGCACACCACAACGGACGAGCTGCACAGCGGGTTTATCAACAACAGTATCCTAATCGCCGTATCCCGCATCATAGGACGTTTGCTGCTGTGTACCAACGTCTGCATGAGACCGGGTCATTTAGCAGATTACCTGGACAGGGTCGCTGTCGCACGGTAAGAACGCTGCAATTTGAGGAAGCTGCCTTGCAGCATGTGGAGCGGGATCCTTCAATCAGCACTCATGCAATTACACATATGGGGACGAATCAGACGAATGTAAGAACAGTCTTTAGAAAGCAGTTGTTACGTCCATTTCACTTACACCGTGTCCACAACCTGGAACCAGTTGATTATCCACCCAGAGCACAGTTTTCACAGTGGTATCTGGAACAGTGTGAAATGCATCCTACATTTCCATTCTCTGTGTTGTTTACGGATGAAGCAACGTTCGGGCGTGGTGGAGTCTTCAACATGCACATTTCGCATGTTTGGAGTGAGGATAACCCACATGCCACAGTTACTAACGCTCATAAAGTTCGGTTCTTCGTTAATGTGTGGGTCGGTGTTGTAGGGGACTATTTAATTGGGCCATATCTGCTACCAAGGCCATTAAGTGGCAGGTACTATTGCAGTTTTCTCGCCAGAGCGTTGACAGAATTGTTGGAAGACGTCGCGCTACCTACAAGGCAACGCATGTGGTTCCAACTTGACGGGGCGCCGGCACATCTCAGTCGTCGTGTGCGTCGATTCCTCGACCGACGGTTCCCAGAAATGTGGATTGGCAGAGGTGGTCATGTATCATGGCCTGCTCGATCCCCAGATATGTCCCCTCTGGACTTTTTTGTATGGTGAGAGATGAGCAACCTTGTTTACGCAACCACTGTTGCATCAGAAGAGGATCTGATTGCCCGGATAGTAGCAGCAGCAGCAGGAACAATTCAGGACATTCCCGAGATTTTTGCCCAAGTCAGACAGAACATGATTCGACGGTGTAAACTTTGTTTACGTGTCATAGGAGGCATTTTTAAAGATCTAGTGTAATTGAAATTGGGCTGTGTTACTGTGTTCTCTCTTGGTCATAAAAAAAATGGCAAAGTGTTTGTTGGTGTAATTAATTTGCCGCCAGCGAAATCTTCCTCTAACGGTTGGGCAATGCCGGTTTAGCCACCGCTACCTGCTCTCCGGTGACCCCGCCACGCAGTGCCCTTGTGGTCATGCATTGACAGTGCGCCATGTTTTATTGTCGTGTCCCCGTTTTAGTCAATCTCGTGTTGTCCTGTCTCTGCGATCTAATTTACAGGAAATTTTAGCTGATGACGCTCGAGCAGCTGCTCGTGTTCTCCGTTTTATTACTTTGACGGACTTGTCCAAAGACATCTCTCTTATTTTATCTGCGTCTTTGTAAGAACTTTCTGGGGATCTCCTCCCCCCCCCCCTCCTTGAGTGTTACCAGATTATTTGTGCACTTACATTTGTGACTGGGCGCTAATGACCCACAAAAAAAAAACGGCAGTACGTCAGTTTCGGAGACCTGAACCGCTATCTCTGTCAAGTAGCTCCTCAGTTTGGCTCGCAAGGGCTGAGTGTACCTCCGCTTGCCAACAGCGCTCGGCAGACCGGATGGTCACCCATCCAAGCACTAGCCCACTCTGACATCGCTCAACTTCGGTGATCTGACGGAACCTGTGTCACCACTGCGTCGAGGCTGTTGGCTGTACGTGTAGCAGTGCGGAGAATTAACCCAGTTCCGGCAATAAACGTTTCCCACCAAATCGGCGGAGCAATACGTCGGGTAGTTTGTCTCGAGCGCCACACTCACAAGGGGGAGGCCTCAGACACGGCCAACCGATTAGGCTCAAATTTGGCAGGTCGCTTGTGTAAACCTAAAACGAAGGAATCTAAGAGATTTTGGGTCAACACCCCCGCGTTTTTGAGAAAAATCACCCCTAAAGGCCATGACGAGCAATAGACACAAAATGGGCGGGATCGACAGATAATTGTAAAGAGAGCATTTTTCATCATCAGGTATGGGGTCCGAAAAAGCATACTTTTCCAGAAATCGAGGTAAGAAACTTTTACAACTGCCGCTTCTGTACCCACGTGGTACACGTTGTTCACTGACTGCACCGATAGTTCAACGGCCGGCGTGTTCGGTCAGAGGGTTAGCTACTCTCTGTAATAAAAAAAACTGAGTTAATAGGTCAACGACGAACTGAAACGGGTGTCTCGTGACGTCCGCCCCGAGCAGATGCAAAGAACGAAGAAAAGAGGTAACTGGCTAGGAATCGGAGAACTCGGGTTCGAATCTCAGAGAAACTTAGCGGCTATTTTCGTTTGTATTCTTCCATATCTCAATGGATAGGGATAGGAGGGTTAATAAGGTAAGTATCAATAAGGAATGATACCTTATCAGTATCATTCCTTATTGATTTACTTACCTTATTAACCCTCCTATCCCTATCAATTGAGATATGGAATAATACAAACGAAAGGAAGAACATCCGCTAGGTTTCTACGAGATTCGAACCCGGGTTTTTAAGATTCCCAGTCAGTTACCTTGGCCGTTGCGTTAAGGGCGCTGTCGGCGAAAAAGCGTTAACCATGTAGGTACAGACGCGGCAATTGTAAAAGCTTCTTTCCTCGATTTCTAGAAGTGTTTGCGTTTGCGGACCCCATACCAGATGATGAAAAATGATCTATTTACTATTGTCTTCCAATTTTGAGTCGATTGCTCGTCATAACCTTTAGGGGTGATTTTCTCAAAATTGAGGGGGTGTTGACCCAAAATGTTAGATTCCTTCGTTTTAGGTTGTACACAAGCGACCTGCCAAATTTGAGCCGAATCTGTTGGCCGTGTCTGAGGCCTTCTCCTTGTCAGCTGAGTGCGTGTATTGTGGTCGCGGTCGGGTGTGGCACTTGGTGCGACGCACGGACGAGAGGGACGTGTCAGCGGGGCTGCCACTGGTTGGCTCTGTGTGTGTTTTGGCTCGGGTGTGATGCTCGTGACGTGACGGGAGTCGCCACTGTAGCTGTCAGGTGTAGCAGGAGGCGGTGGTGCCAGTAGTCTGGGTTTGTGTGTGAAGGCAGACGGGGCCGTGTGGTGCGGTAGCGTGACACACGCAGCCGGCTGCTGGGTAGGCGGCGCACGCCTGACGTAACGGACCGCTCATCCGCGTGACTCGACGCACCGATCGGTACGTGCCGCGGCGCCACCTCCGGGGCCCGTCCACCCACACCAGCCTCGCGAAGTGGGTCCTGCTGCGAGCGCAACACTGGCAAGGAAACCGATGACGTGCAGGGAAGCCTTCTGGGAGGCAGCTGGGGCGTGCATTGTCGTGCCAGTCGGTTAGCTCTCTAGCTCCCTTTCTCATTGTATTTGTGGCCTGTTCAGAGAACTGGGTACACAGTAATTTTTCTCGCGACGACATCCTCGTATAAAACATTCTCACTTTACTTGTCGCGTCAAGTTGGAGCATTTTGAGGAACGCGCATTGCGTTTTGGCTCCAATTGCATTGAATAAATGCTATGTTTCCGCAGCCGATAATTTGGAAGCAAACCGTGCATAACGCAGCACTTCCTTAAATATCGGCGCTAATCATTTGTCATGCAGTATCGAGTGTATTTTAATAGCGTCTTCACTAGAAGAAATTTCACATTCTCTTTAGATTCAATACGAACAATTTTGAAGACACGGACTAGCATACATTTTCAGTATCCCTTTGGAAATAAATAAATAAAAAACTGGCGAGCGGGACTCGATCCAGCAACCCAGCGATTACAGAGCTTGAACACTAACCACTCGGCTTTCGGCGCTTAATGGTAAAAATGGCCACGCACAGGTATATATTTGACGACCGAGGATTATCTTGCGATTTTCTCAATACGTTTGAGAAGTACGCGCTACTGCTTTCACATTTTGTTGTCGTAATGGAATACTATGAGTGTACGAAGTTTGCAATACATCCGCGTTCCAAACGCCGTGACATTTTTTGAACTTTTCTATTTTTGTGTGTCTAATAAAACCCCACGTCATTCCAAGCATGTGTCTATTTGTACCTCTCTATCTACATTATTCCGTGATTTATTCAGTTTTCAAATTTATACTGACCTGTTGATCGCCCGGTATATCGAGGAAGGACGATGCCACAAATGGTCGCGCGAGCGGTCGGCAGACCGCCCCCGTTGTTGCACAACGCAGCAGGAAATCCGCACGGAGGCCGTACAAGCAGCGCGTAACGGTTGTGTGGCGCGCCCGTGCGGATGTCGCCTCGCCTGTCAGCACAGTGTGGCTAGGAAGTGTGTGTCTAGGCTTTGCAGATGTCCGCTTTACATTGTAACAGGAAAACTGTACTCCAGATGTTCCTTGTTAGCGGTCGACGCTCGTATGGTTACGTCGGTCCTCGGTTTGCTTCGTGAAAATGGGTTTTCCTCTCAGGTTTAACTACCTGAATTTCCCTCTGAATTGGAGTCCCTCCGTTAGCGTTGGCATTGGTTATAGAGGCCTTGGCCTTGCCTCCATACTAGCCAGGTTCTCTCCTCCATTTTTGTCTGGTCGTTTGTGACGTTTTGTTTCCTTTTTCCTTGTTTCCTTCCTCTGGCTTTGTCCCCGTTGTGTCGTCGGTATGGTATGGTATGGGAAACGGGAAGGTTCGGCGGTGGTGCTGGTGCCCGAACGCGTGTAGCGTCTCTGGGCGCCGTTGCTCTCGCCCCCCCCCCCCCCCCCTCCTGTTCTTTACTCTTCCTGCTGCCCAAATATTCATTTTACCAGAATGAGACATTCACTCTGCAACGGAGTGTGCGCTGATATGAAACTTTCCTGGCAGATTGAAACTGTGTGCCGGACCGAGACTCGAACTCGGAACCTTTGCCTTTCGCTGGCAAGTGCTCTACCAAGGTAGAGTTAGTCTCCGTCCGGCACACAGTTTTAATCTGCCAGGAAAGTATCATATCAGCGCGCACTCCGATGCAGAGTGAAAATTCATTATGGATCATTCCCCAGGCTGTGGCTAAGCCATCTCTCCGCAATATCCTTTCTTTCAGGAGTGCTAGTTGTGCAAGGTTCGTAGGAGAGCTTCTATAAAGTTTGGAAGGTAGGAGACGAGGTACTGGCAGAAGTAAAGCTGTGGGGACGGGGGCGAGAGTCGTGCTTCGGTAGCTCAGTTGGTAGAGCACTTGCCCGCGAAAGGCAAAGGTCTCTAGTTCGAGTGTCGGTCCGGCACGCAGTTTTAATATGCCAGGAAAATTTCATTCCTTTTACCAGTTTGTTTGACCGTTTTCCCTTCCCCTTGACTGGACTATGCTGTTCGTTTAACTCGACCGTTGCTTTCTGCAATCTTAGATTATGGAATCGATGACCTCACTGTTTGATCCCATACCCCAGTCAACCAAAAAACTTGCCAATAAGGTAAGGTAATCTACGTCTACATTCCACAGTCCGTATGTACGTTTACTGCAAGCATGCACAATTCCATAAATCTCCACACACCTTTAGTCTCAGTGCTTGTTTACAACACAGTCCAGTAGTAGAGCTGAACTCTAGGTTTAAAATAATGTCGGCCTATCCCTTGCACACACTGGTCACGAGAGAAGCTAAACACACAATTTACAGCGAAAAGTGATTCTGAAAGAAAATTCGCTCTACGGAAGACGCGTACCCAAAGACTGGAAAGTTGCATATGTCACTCCAATATTCAAGAAAAGTACTAGGAATAACCGACTAAATTACAGGCCTATAACATTAACTTCGATATGCAGCAAGATTTTGGAAAACATTGTTTTCGAACATTATGAATTACCTCGAAGAGAACGGATTTAGAACACACCGATTTTGTGAAACACAACTGGCTCCTTACACAAGGTGTTGAGTGCTGTTGACAAGGGATTTCAAATTGATTCCGTATTTCTAGATTTCCAGAAGGCTGTTGACGCTGTACCAGCGACTTGTAGTGAGATTGCGTGCTTACGGCATATCGTCTCTCTCTTACGTGGCTGGATTCATGATTTCCTATCAGAGAAGTCACAGTTTTTAGCAATTGATGGAAAGTCATCGAGTAAAACAGAACTGATTTCGGGTGTTCCTCAAGGTAGTGTCAAAAGCCTTCTGCTCTGATATATACACTCCTGGAAATGGAAAAAAGAACACATTGACACCGGTGTGTCAGACCCACCATACTTGCTCCGGACACTGCGAGAGGGCTGTACAAGCAATGATCACACGCACGGCACAGCGGACACACCAGGAACCGCGGTGTTGGCCGTCGAATGGCGCTAGCTGCGCAGCATTTTTGCACCGCCGCCGTCAGTGTCAGCCAGTTTGCCGTGGCATACGGAGCTCCATCCCAGTCTTAAACACTGGTAGCATGCCGCGACAGCGTCAACGTGAACCGTATGTGCAGTTGACGGACTTTGAGCGAGGGCGTATAGTGGGCATGCGGGAGGCCGGGTGGACGTACCGCCGAATTGCTCAACACGTGGGGCGTGAGGTCTCCACAGTACATCGATGTTGTCGCCAGTGGTCGGCGGAAGGTGCACGTGCCCGTCGACCTGGGACCGGACCGCAGCGACGCACGGATGCACGCCAAGACCGTAGGATCCTACACAGTGCCGTAGGGGACCGCACCACCCCTTCCCAGCAAATTAGGGACACTGTTGCTCCTGGGGTATCGGCGAGGACCATTCGCAACCGTCTCCATGAAGCTGGGCTACGGTCCCGCACACCGTTAGGCCGTCTTCCGCTCACGCCCCAACATCGTGCAGCCCGCCTCCAGTGGTGTCGCGACAGGCGTGAATGGAGGGACGAATGGAGACGTGTCGTCTTCAGCGACGAGTCGCTTCTGCCTTGGTGCCAATGATGGTCGTATGCGTGTTTGGCGCCGTGCAGGTGAGCGCCACAATCAGGACTGCATACGACCGAGGCACACAGGGCCAACACCCGGCATCATGGTGTGGGGAGCGATCTCCTACACTGGCCGTACACCTCTGGTGATCGTCGAGGGGACACTGAATAGTGCACGGTACATCCAAACCGTCATGGAACCCATCGTTCTACCATTCCTAGACCGGCAAGGGAACTTGCTGTTCCAACAGGACAATGCACGTCCGCATGTATCCCGTGCCACCCAACGTGCTCTAGAAGGTGTAAGTGAACTACCCTGGCCAGCAAGATCTCCGGATCTGTCCCCCATTGTGCATGTTTGGGACTGGATGAAGCGTCGTCTCACGCGGTCTGCACGTCCAGCACGAACGCTGGTCCAACTGAGGCGCCAGGTGGAAATGGCATGGCAAGCCGTTCCACAGGACTACATTCAGCATCTCTACGATCGTCTCCATGGGAAAATGGCAGCCTGCATTGCTGCGAAAGGTGGATATACACTGTACTAGTGCCGACATTGTGCATGCTCTGTTGCCTGCGTCTATGTGCCTGTGGTTCTGTCAGTGTGATCATGTGATGTATCTGACCCCAGGAATGTGTCAATAAAGTTTCCCCTTCCTGGGACAATGAATTCACGGTGTTCTTATTTCAATTTCCAGGAGTGTATATGAGACAGTCTGAACAGCCTTCATGGTTGGTTCAAATGTCTCTGAGCGCTATGGGACTAAACTTCTGAGGTCATTAGTCCCCTAGAACTTAGAACTAGTTAAACCTAACTAACCTAAGGACATTACACACATCCATGCCCGAGGCCGGATTCGAAGGTGCGACCGAAGGAGTCTCGCGGTTCCAGACTGCAGCGCCTAGAACCGCACGGCCACTTCGGCCGGCCAGTCAGCCTTCTTGGGTTGTTTCAGATGAGGCTGTAGTTTAACGTCTAGTAAAGTCATCATAAAGTCAAAACAAATTGCAAGATGATTTAGAAAAGTTGTGTATGGTGGGAAAATGGGCAATTGACCCTAAATAATGAAAAGTCCGAGGCCATCTACATGAGTACTCAAAGGAATCCAATCTTCCGTCACACGGTAAATCAGTCAAACCTAAAGGCCGTAAATTCAACTACATACCTAGCAGTTGCAATTACAAACAACTTAAATTGGAAAGAACACACAGAAAATGTTGTGATAAAAGCGAACCAAACACTTAAAAAAATGTAACACATCTGCTAAAGAGATTGCCTACGCTACGCTTGTCCGTCCTCTTTTTGAGTGCTGCTGCGCGGGCTGGGGTCTTTACCACATAGGATTAACGTAGTACATCAAAAGAGTTCGAAGAAAGGCAGTACGTTTTGTATTATCGCGAAATAGGGGAAGAGAGTGTCACCTACACGATACAGGATTTGGGATGGACTTCATTAAAACAAAGGCGTTTCTCGTTGCGACCAATGGCCACTCCCCTATCGAAAGACGGCCCTTTTTTCTAGTTTTTGTCTCGCCTTTCATACTTTTCACTGTGTGTGGTCATTATTTTATATTTTGACTCGTCTGGCTGGATCCGCCCACTTTTAGCGGTCCTCTTTCTTCAGTAAGTCACTTTGGAATCGCGGGATTAATGACTTCGCCGATTGGTCTCATCTCAATCAATCCAAGTTTTAAGAATGGGCTTGTAATTGTGCAATGGTGGTACTTACATGCCACTGAGATGTATATCCTTCAAACTAGTCCCCTTCTGACTGAACACACCGACTCCAAGGGTGTTTCCACATTTGGAACCATTCCTGGAATTTTTTTTCCTGAAGTGTGTTAAGTACGCTCTCCTTATTTGCCTGGATGTCTTCAATTGCGTCAAATCGTTTCCCTTCCAGTGAAAATTTCAGTTTAGGAAACAGGTTGAAGTCCGTAGAGGCCAAATCAGGGGAATATGGAGGTTGTGGAAGGACAGGAATTTTGAATTTGGTCAAAAATTCAAAGATGGAGAAAGCAAGATGAGCTGGAGCATTGTCACGGTGTAGCTCCCAACGCCCGTCTTTCCACAATGCAGGCCTTTTCTTCTCGCACCTTTTCACGCAAAGTACACTTTTGTAGTATTCCTGGCCAATTTTCTGTCCTTCAGGGGTAAATTGATGATGCACAATAGTGGTAGAATTTAAAAAAAAAAGCACCGGCATGTCTTTCGACCGACTTTGCCGTGTTTTTTTTTCGGTCGTGGTGAACCTGGAGTCTTCCACTGCGAAGACTGCACTTTGGTTTCAGGATCATATCCATATGCCCACGATTCGTCACCTGTAACTACCCTATTTAACAAATCTGGGTCATTTTTAGTCCAATTAATCAGTTCTTGGCACACTTCACGTCGGTATTGTCTCTGGTCACTTGATAACACTTGTGGAATGAATTTTGCGGCCCCCCATGTTCACATCTTCAGTTAAAATTGACTGAACCGCATAGAAACTTCAGTTCATCAGCCATCTCCATAATGGTGTAAGTCTACGATCAGAGCGCCCTAAGTCGCGAACATTCACAACATTTTCACTCGCTTTTGAGGTGGAAGGACGACCAGACCGTGGTTCATCTTCAAATGATTAGCGGCCATTTTCAAATCTGTTGAACCAGACAAAAAGTTTTGACTGGTGCATGCAATGGTTGCTGGTAGTTATGCTCTTACTCTAGGGGATCACTATGAACAACACTCATTGCCGGCTGGCTGCAGTGTTTTCACTGTCGAGCTGGTCGCCATCTCTCGCGTCCTAGAGTATATCCGCTCCTGCTCAAGTGAGACCATCGTTATCTGTAGTGACTCCCTGAGCGGTTTACGAGCTATCAGCCAGTGTTTCCTTCGCTCCCGTTTGGTGATGGCTATCCAGGAGTCGGTCCATACTCTTTCCCGTTGCGGCCGCTCTGTGGTCTTTCTTTGGGCCCCGGGTGATGTTGGCATCCCGGGAAATGAACGTGTTGACACGCTGGCCAAACAGGCTGTCGGTGCACCAGCCTTGGAGATTGGCCTTTAGGATAGTGACCTCAGGTCAGTTTTGCGGCAGAAGGTACTTCGCACCAGAGGTGCGCCCCCTTCTTTCACCCAAAAAACTACGGGCCATCAAAGAGGCTACCTGTGCGCGGCGCTCCTTCGTGCGGGTCTCTCGCAAGGATTCTGTTGTCCCCTGCCGCCTGCGCATTGGCCACACCTGGATAACGCACAGCTATTTATTGCACCGCGAGGATCCACATTTATGTCTCTGCGGGTCAGCTTTGACGGTAGTCCACATCTTGTTGGACTTCCCGCTTTTAACTCCGCTCAGACGTTTGCGCTGCCTGATACACTTCCTGCACTTTCATCAGATGACGTTGCGATGGCAGATTTAGTTTTGAGTTTTATTCGTGCAGAGGTTTTTTATCGCTTGCTGTAAGTGTTTCTCCTTTTTTGTGTTGAGTCTTGCCTTTGGCCTATGATTTTAAACTGTTTTTTTATGCTTTTCTTGGTGGTTGGCTTTTCTTTTTTTGTTTCTCTGGACGCCAACCACTGTCACACTCGGTGTGATTTTAATTCCTTTTTTTCTGGTCTCTGTATCTTTCTTGTCCTGTGTCGTCTCTTGTCATCTCCATTGTTTTTATTCTTTGTAGATGTTTAAAGTTCGTCGAAAAAGGGACCGATGGCCCTAGTAGTCTGGTCCCTTCAATTGCACAAACCAACTAAACGCTGTTTTTAATAGTTAGTGAGTATCAGAAGCTGCTTTTCCGGTTTTAACACACATTTTCACACAAACTCGTTGCACCGTTCATACGTCCATTTTCACGCGGGCAGAATCCGGCAACAAGCCCTAACAGACCCGCACTCATCCTGCTGCCACAACGAAGTGAATAAAGGAAATGCAGTTTCCTGTCCGAGGGCGTTCAATGACAAGGCAATGACTCACTCCCCACTCCCAAACCAGTAAGCAGTAGCAGATCCATTCTTAAAACTTCCCAGTCACACCTCGTGCAACCTACAACTGACGGGGACGCCCAGAGTACGGAATGTTTCGCATTGGCCCCGTTTTCGGCGGCTCGCCGTGGCGCGTGTCGGGCTAAAGAGAGACAGGGAGGGTCTTTTTTCGTCGCGCGCGGGTCAGAGCGGTGACCCAGATGGCGGCGGAAAATGCGCGCGCGGGGGCAGTGACCGTGGGGGCGTTAAGACAAAAGGCGCGCCGCGGCTGCCCGCAGCACCTGTCGCTGACACCAGACCAGACCAGAGCAGGGCACGGCACGGCACAGCGCGACGCCTCTGACACTATCGCTTCCGCGCCGGCGCCGCGCCGCTCCGCTCCGCTGGTGGACGTCATCGCCTCTTCCGCATTCCCGCGCCACGCGCCTTCCGGCCGCGGCTTTTTACATGTTTCCGCAGTGGAGTGAACCGAGGCCCTCAGTGTAACGGAAAAGCTCCAGCGAACTGCTCCGAGCCCGAAACACACTCACCTTTCACTCCTCGTTACCGAATAAAGAGGCTGACACACAATAATATTGTCAAACCGTCAATATATAGACTGTCCGAGGGCGCGTATTGACGTATTTTCAGTCGTAAAATACTGATGGGCAGAACTGATGGACCACAAACCATTTACAGTTTTTTCCTTTTTTAAAAAATTTGTGGTGAGTTCTTATCGGACGGAACTGCTGAGGTTTTCGGTCCCTAGGCTTAAACACTACTTGTTGTTTTTGTTTTATCCTGTCTCTTGGTCTCCCTCTACGATTTTTGCCATCCATGCTGCCCTCCAATACTAAATTGGTGATCCCTTGATTCCTCAGAACATGTCCTACCAACCGATCCCTTCTTCTTGTCAAGTTGTGCCACAAAGTTCTCTTCTCTCCAATTCTATTCAGTACCTCCTAATTATTTATGTGATCTGCCCATCTAATGTTCAGCATTTTTCTGTAGCACCACATTTCGAAAGCTACTATTCTCTCCTTGTCTATTGTCCATGTTTCACTTCCATACATGGGCTACACTCCATACAAATACTTACAGAAACGATTTCCTGACACTAAAATCAGTACTCGATGTTAACAAATTTCTCTTCTTTACAAACGCTTTCCTTGCCATTGCCAGTCTACATTTTATATCCTCTCTACTTCGACCATCATCAGTTATTATGCTCCCCAAATAGCAAAACTCCTTTACTACTTTGTCTCACTTCCTAATCTAATTCCCTCAGCATCACTCGACTACATTCCATTATCCTGGTTTTGCTTTTGTTGATGTTCATCTTATATCCTCCTTTCAAGACCCTGTCCATTCCCTTCAACTGCTCTCCTAAGTCCTTTGCTGTCTCTGACAGAATTACAATGTCATCGGTGAACCTTTAATTTGTAATTTCTTCTCCATGGACTTTAGTACCTACTCCGAATTTTTCTTTTGTTTCCTTTACTGCTTACTCAATATACAGATTGAATAACATTGGGGATAGGCTACAACCCTGACTCACTCCCTTCCCAGCCGCTGCTTCCCTTTCATGCCCCTCGACTCATAACTGCCATCTGGTTTCTGTACAAATTGTAAATAGCCTTTCACTCCCTGTATTATACCTCTGCCACCTTTAGAATTTGAAAGCTAGTATTCTAGTCAACATAGTCAAAAGCTTTGTGTAAGTCTACAAATGCTAGAAATGTAGGTTTACCCTTTCCTTAATCTATTTTCCAAGATAAGTCGTAGGGTCAGTATTGACTCACGTATTCCAATATTTCCGCGGAATCGAAACTGCTCTTCCCGAGGTCGGCTTCTACCAATTTTTCCACTCGTCTGTAAAGAACTCGCGTTAGTATTTTGCAGACACTACTTAACCGAACTTAAACTTACTCTAAGAACATCACACACACCCATGTCAGAGGGGGAGGACTGAAACCTCCGACGGGGGGAGCCGCGCGAACCGTGGCAAGGCGCCCAGACCGCACGGCTACTACGTGCGCCTCAATACGAGGCGCTATCCAAAATTTTCTGGACTGGTGCTGCCATCTGTTGAAAACCTTACCTTTGACGTAATGGTCACCATCACCCTTGAAGTAGTTCGCATCCGCACGTACACACCGGTCCCAGCACTTCTGCCACTGGTCAAACGTTAAGTCCTGTTTTTTGAGTGTATCACCGCCAGCGGTGCTTCTTGAATCCTCTCAAGAGTGTCGAACCGACGGCGTTTCACTTGTTTGAGTTCTGGGAACAGCGCTAAGTTGCATGGTGCAAAATCTAGAGAGTACGGTGGGTGGTGTATAATCGCCCTGTTGTTTTTTCCAAAAAATATCCTGGTGAGCAAGGATGCGTGACAGGGTGCGTTGTCCTGTTTGGTTGGGTGGGACGAATTCTTTGTGCACAATTCCCTTGGTACCAAAGAAAACGATGCATCATTTTCTTTACCTGTCTCGCGTTTTTGGGTCTCGGAGAGCCTGGGATCTTACACTGGGACGATTGTTGCTTTATCTCTGGGTCATAGCCGTAAATCCAGCTCTCGCCGCCGGTGATAACCCGTGACAAGAAGGTTGGATCATCAGCTGCGGTCTGATGAAGGTCCGCTGTTCTGTTCGCGGATCCATCGTAAAATCGCCACACACAAAACAGCTTATTACGGAAATCACTGTGGACACGCAACACGTCCTCCCAGCTAAATGCCACTCCGCACACTGACTCATCAGATACGCAGCTCCCGCCACCTAGCGGTGCAAACATCTACTACTCCATTCCAGATGGCAGCACCAGTCCCGAAAATTTTGGATTCCAACTCGTATTATTGGACGTGAGAGATCAAATATTGACTGACAATATTCTCAATTCAGATGTTGCCAGAGCTTCATGAACCTGCCACGTGGCGTTAGCGTGCACTGTTTATTTTTTTTAGTTCGCCGTGGTGTACGTATATCATACATTAGATTCCATTTTTAAGGAGTCTTTTAACACCAAATAATTTAAATAGGCGTATGCAAGGGTAATCATTGTATAAGACGGAACTTCTCATCCCGTCATCCCATTGTACATGCGTTTAACGGAGGATTCTGTATAACATTGCTTAAAACTCCTAAACTCTAAAACAAAACTCAACTCCTCCTGAATAGGCCATCAAGGCCCAACTTTACCGACTGGCCTCCGTGTCATCCTAAGCTCACAGGCGTCACTGGATGCGGCTATGGAGGGGCGTGTGGTCAGCACACCGCTCTCCCGGCCGTATGTCAGTTTACGAGACCGGAGCCGCTACTTCTCAATCGAGTAGCTCCTCAGTTTGCCTCACAAGGGCCGAGTGCACCTCGCTTGCCAACAGCGCTCGGCAGACCGGATGGTCACCCATCCAAGTGCTAGCCCAGCCCGACAGCGCTTAACTTCGGTGATCTGACGGGAACCGGTGTTACCACTGCGGCAAGGCCTTTGGCATAACATTGCTCACTTCATTAATTTGAAAATATTGTATAACATACCAGTTTTGAAATTCGCTCCCATTTCGATAAGTACGCCGTATATTTGCAGTGACAAGTAAGGTCTCTGGCAAATGCGTATCAGTTTCACCAAATTATCAGAAAGAGCAAAAAGTTAATTTCCTGGACAGCTACTTGCCAGGCTATGCTTCATAGGTATCCATAGAATTTTACTAATTGTGCTAGCTTGTATTACGGAACTAAACTTAGATCATCAGAATGAGCTATCAGTCGCCAAACATTTCTAACTTAACCCTAATCTCTTATCGAATACGATGGCCCCTCTCATTAACGCATTTTCCTTTTTCATTTTATCTTATATCAATACTCCCCATGAACCATAGACCTTGCCGTTGGTGGGGAGGCTTGCGTGCCTCAGCGATACAGATGGCCGTACCGTAGGTGCAACCACAACGGAGGGGTATCTGTTGAGAGGCCAGACAAACGTGTGGTTCCTGAAGAGGGGCAGCAGCCTTTTCAGTAGTTGCAGGGGCAACAGTCTGGATGATTGACTGATCTGGCCATGATTAACCAAAACGGCCTTGCTGTGCTGGTACTGCGAACGGCTGAAAGCAAGGGGAAACTACAGCCGTAATTTTTCCCGAGGACATGCAGCTTTACTGTATGATTAAATGATGATGGCATCCTCTTGGGTAAAATATTCCGGAGGTAAAATAGTCCCCCATTCGGATCTCCGGGCGGGGACTACTCAGGAGGATGTCGTTATCAGGAGAAAGAAAACTGGCGTTCTACGGATCGGAGCGTGGAATGTCAGATCCCTTAATCGGGCAGGTAGGTTAGAAAATTTAAAAAGGGAAATGGATAGGTTAAAGTTAGATATAGTGGGAATTAGTGAAGTTCGGTGGCAGGAGGAACAAGACTTCTGGTCAGGTGACTACATGGTTATAAACACAAAATCAAAGAGGGGTAATGCAGGAGTAGGTTTAATAATGAATAGGAAAATAGGAATGCGGGTAAGCTACTACAAACAGCATAGTGAACGCATTATTGTGGCCAAGATAGATACGAAGCCCACACCTACTACAGTAGTACAGGTTTATATGCCAACTAGCTCTGCAGATGATGAAGAAATTGAAGAAAAGTACGATGAAATAAAAGAAATTGTTCAGATAGTGAAGGGAGACGAAAATTTAATAGTAATGGGTGACTGGAATTCGAGTGTAGGAAAAGGGAGAGAAGGAAACATAGTAGGTGAATATGGATTGGGGCTAAGAAATGAAAGAGGAAGCCGCCTAGTAGAATTTTGCACGGAGCACAACTTAATCATAGCTAACACTTGGTTTAAGAATCATGAAAGAAGGTTGTATACGTGGAAGAACCCTGGAGATACTAAAAGGTATCAGATAGATTATATAATGGTAAGACAGAGATTTAGGAACCAGGTTTTAAGTTGTAAGACATTTCCAGGGGCAGATGTGGACTCGGACCACAATCTATTGGTTATGACCTGTAGATTAAAACTGAAGAAACTGCTAAAATGTGGGAAATTAAGGAGATAGGACCTGGATAAACTGAAAGAACCAGAGGTTGTACAGAGTTTCAGGGAGAGCATAAGGGGACAATTGACAGGAATAGGGGAAAGAAATACAGTAGAAGAATGGGTAGCTCTGAGGGATGAAGTAGTGAAGGCAGCAGAGGATAAAGTAGGTAAAAAGACGAGGGCTGCTAGAAATCCTTGGGTAACAGAAGAAATATTGAATTTAATTGATGAAAGGAGAAAATATAAAAATGCAGTAAATGAAGCAGGCAAAAAGGAATACAGACGTCTCAAAAATGAGATCGACAGGAAGTGCAAAATGGCTAAACAGGGATGGCTAGAGGACAAATGTAAGGATGTAGGAGCTTATCTCACTAGGGGTAAGATAGATACTGCCTACAGGAAAATTAAAGAGACCTTTGGAGAGAAGAGAACCACGTGTATGAATATCAAGAGCTCAGATGGCAACCCAGTTCTAAGCAAAGAAGGGAAGACAGAAAGGTGGAAGGAGTATATAGAAGGTTTATACGAGGGTGATGTACTTGAGGACAATATTATGGAAATGGAAGAGGATGTAGATGAAGACGAAATGGGAGATACGATACTGCGTGAAGAGTTTGACAGAGCACTGAAAGACACGAGTCGAAACGAGGTCCCCGGAGTAGACAACATTCCATTAGAACTACTGACGGCCTTGGGAGAGCCTGTCATGACAAAACTACCAGCTGGTGAGCAAGATGTATGAGACAGGCGAAATACCCTCAGACTTCAAGAAGAATATAATAATTCCAATCCCAAAGAAAGCAGGTGCTGACAGATGTGAAAATTACCGAACTATCAGTTTAATAAGTCACAGCTGCAAAATACTAACGCGAATTCTTTACAGACGAATGGAAAAACTGGTAGATGCGGACCTCGGGGAGGATCAGTTTGGATTCCGTCGAAATGTTGAAACACGTGAGGCAATACTGACCTTACGACTTATCTTAGAAGAAAGATTAAGAAAAGGCAAACCTACGTTTCTAGCATTTGTAGACTTAGAGAAAGCTTTTGACAACGTTGACTGTAATACTCTTTCAAATTCTAAAGGTGGCAGGGGTAAAATACAGGGAGCGAAAGGCTATTTACAATTTGTACAGAAACCAGATGGCAGTCATAAAAGTCGAGGGGCATGAAAGGGAAGCAGTGGTTGGGAAAGGAGTGAGACAGGGTTGTAGCCTCTCCCCGATGTTATTCAATCTGTATATTGAGCAAGCAGTAAAGGAAACAAAAGAAAAATTTGGAGTAGGTATTAAAATTCATGGAGACGAAGTAAAAACATTGAGGTTCGCCGATGACATTGTAATTCTGTCAGAGACGGCAAAGGACTTGGAAGAGCAGTTGAACCGAATGGACAGTGTCTTGAAAGGACAAAAGCAAAACGAGGATAATGGAATGTAGTCAAATTAAATCGGGTGATGCTGAGGGAATTAGATTAGGAAATGAGACACTTAAAGTAGTAAAGGAGTTTTGCTATTTAGGAAGTAAAATAACTGATGATGGTCGAAGTAGAGAGGATATAAAATGTAGACTGTAAATGGCAAGGAAAGCGTTTCTGAAGAAGAGAAATTTGTTAACATCGAATATAGATTTATGTATCAGGAAGTCGTTTCTGAAAGTATTTGTTTGGAGTGTAGCCATGTATGGAAGTGAAACATGGACGATTACTAGTTTGGACAAGAAGAGAATAGAAGCTTTCGAAATGTGGTGCTACAGAAGAATACTGAAGATAAGGTGGATAGATCACGTAACTAATGAGGAGGTATTGAATAGGATTGGGGAGAAGAGAAGTTTGTGGCACAACTTAACTAGAAGAAGGGATCGGTTGGTAGGACATGTTTTGAGGCATCAAGGGATCACAAATTTAGCGTTGGAGGGCAGCGTGGAGGGTAAAAATCGTAGAGGGAGACCGAGAGATGAGTACACTAAGCAGATTCAAAAGGATGTTGGTTGCAGTAGGTACTGGGAGATGAAGCAGCTTGCACAGGATAGAGTAGCATGGAGAGCTGCATCAAACCAGTCTCAGGACTGAAGACAACAACAACAATAACAATACTAATAACTTGTCATACGATGCAGGACTTATCCGAAGATAGTATATAAAATCTTTTGGGTCTGTGATTGATTTGTTGATTGATTTGTCAGTAAGTGCCCCCATTTTTTTAGCCAATCTCTCTCTCTCTCTCTCTCTCTCTCTCTCTCTCTCTCTCTCTCTCTCTCTCTCTCTCTCTCTCTCTCTCTCTCTCACCCCCTCTTTACTTACTTATCTATCTAGCTATCTACTATCTACTTAACCTTCACAAGACGAACACTGGGTCTGGTTGTAGTTGCGCGGCACAACGAAACGTGAAACGAGTTGTTTACTGTAACAGGACACACGCAACAGCGTTATGAGTTTACACTAGACTTCATTAGTGAGCCTGCGAGAATGTTGCGTCACGAGGTTGAGTTGCACAAACTGCTTGGCGTGTCGGGGAAGGCTGTTAGAACTATACATAGATAAGAACAACGGTAGTCTCGTCAGCGCTCATTCTTGCTGGTATTTGCTACTCACACATTCCAGTGCTTCGTACACACCGGTATTAACTGTCAGGGTGCCGTATAGCTTCGCGAGAAAGAAGCAGTTGAATTCTGGAATGCTGTAAATGTCCTTGTGAAACTGACGTCATTTTGGCTATAGTCAACAATATAGTTTCACGTGACTCGGCAAGATAGATCATTACGTCGCATAAACATCTGTTGGGTTTGAAACTTGCTATCAGTTAGTGTGACTTGACTTTCATTCGGGAGGTTGACGGTGCAAATACCCGAACGGCATCCAGAGTAGATTTTCCGTGATTTCAGTAAATCGCTCTAGGTAAATGTCAGGATGGTTCCTTTGAAGGTGCACGGACAGTTTTCCTTCCCCACCCGTGAAACAGTGAGTTTGTGCTCCATCTCTAATGTCCTCTATGTCCACGGGACGTTGAACCCAAACTTTCCTTCCTTCCTTCAGTATCAGCTATCCAGGCACCACCTTGCGACCGATTGTCAGCTTTGCTTCTCCCAGTGCCTGTCTAGTAATCGAAAGTTTCGCAGAATCTCTACTGCGTAGTTTGCTGGATAAGCGCTCGAGGAAGCAAATATAATGCGAAAAATGGCTGAGTCTGCAGTAGCAAGGGAGCGTGTTGTTTCCACACTTCTTGATGAATTAAAACTACGCCGCATTCGCTCCTGACTGCAGAAGCGGATCTTCTATAGGCAGGTGTTTGGCACTTGCGTTTTTATAACAGAGAAAGTAGTTAGGCGAATACTATTGGCAGCCTGATACATTTAGCCTATCATGTGGCTACCTAATCACACACCATAAAACGATAAAAAATTATTTGGTTTTTGTAATTCATCGCAGATGATGTTGCGCAATTACATCAGGTCGTTCAGTCTATTTACAGACATCATTATATTGAGGGCTCAATTTTGATCTTTCCACGAAGTTATGATCACGTGCTTTTGGTAACAAATATCTGGCGACCTAAACTCACTGAATACAGCCGAGCTATTTGCGAACAGCCTCACATCTCTTTCATTCGTATCGGACGTTACTTTAACTCCTGACGAATCCTGCCCAAGGAAGAAGCGATGGGTACTGTTGGCGTGGAATCTTTATTTCACCCGCATTGATGTTCAGGTATTCCTTAAGGAAGTGCTTCTTTTTTGTGCTGAATGACGCTGAAGGCTTCTCGTAAGTTTAAAAACAAAATAAAAGAATCCGTGTGAAGGTATGTCTCCGACGATAGTGTTTAAATGTTCTATCAATCAAAAGTCGAAACCCAAAATCTTACCACTCCACATTTGAACGCTGAGTCTGTTGCCCATCTCATGCGTAATGCATTGAATGACTTTCCCTTAGTGTGATATTCGCTCCTAGCGTCGATATGTAGGGGAAGGGGTAGGTGGGGGGAGGAGACATAAGATACATTTTCCACTCCAGCTCTTTTCCAGAGAAACGTTTGGCCCTGCACTTCCCTTCATCAGAGTATGTCATACAACTTCTTTTACCGATACTCTTCAGGTGTCCTCGCTATTTCTGTCACAGCTCTTGACCCGATTCTGTGAATATTTCTCTCCGGTCTCTTCTGTTAGTTCGTTGACCATGCTGTTAAGTCCCCAGAAACAACGTTCATCATCCATAAGAAGTCATTTTCGGATCGTAGAAACCGCTCATTGTTCGCGTATCGTGCCTTGCTAGAATGGGAATGTAGCGCTCTGGAGAAAGCACCTGCTTCGCCTTTGCGAGGACAGTGTGTGAGGGGAAAGGTAGTATGCAGTGTAGCTCTCGTCATTGTCTTCGCATTGGCAGTTGCTTTCAGCATGGCCGCCAGACTTCACGAGTTCTCCTTTAAGCGAGGCGACGGTAGCCATTAGCTCGCGGTCGCACCATCGCTTTCAAATTACGGCGGCCATCCATCAAGGGAGAATATCAGTGGCAGAGCTGCTGGCGCCTCGCCGATGACAGATGGTAAGCGTTTGAAGGACGCGTCTGCCGTCGTCGGCATCCTGTCTATGACGAAGACGGGATTACGTAGTGGGCGACATTGCATTAAGTCTCACTTACCAAATTTCGAGTGGAAAAGTGCTGATTTTCTTCCTGTTCCCAGATCACGAAGAAAATTGACTCAGATGGAAACCGGGTAGTGGAAACTGGAATCTTCTTTTAAGGCCCCCCCATAGGCCATCAAACAATGTCAAACTTTACTTAGTTTGGCAAATTTCTAATTTTGTACGGCGCTACTTGTTTGTTAAACGTAGAACGTGTTGGACACACATTTTGATTGACAGCATGTTTGACATGATGGAAGTTGCTTGTATTAGTGTTTCGCTGAACACGTTTAGCGAAACTTATTGCAATTCATCTCAGTGTATCGTTTTTCCAAAACTGAAAAACTACAGGATGACGACTATCCAACTTTACGAAATAATATCTTCATAACTTTTGAACGCTTTGCGTTGGGGCGTTCAAAATGCACGGTTGGCCACGGGGCATGATGGGAATTACTTAGCGCATGCATGGTTTGGCTTACTGACAAAGCCCACTTTCATTTGGATGGGTTCATCAATAAGCGAAACAGGCGCATTTGGGGGACTGAGAATCCGCCTTTCGCGATCGAGAAGTCTCTTCACCTTCAATGGATGACTGTGGTGTGCAATGTCCAGTCACGGAATAATCGGTGCGATATTCCTTGATGGCACGTGACTACCGAACGGTACGTGAAGGTCTTGAAAGATGATTTCAACCCCATTTCCAAAGTGACCCTGCTTTCGACAAGATGTGGCTCATGCAAGACGGAGCTCAACCGCATCGAAGCAGGATTGTGTTTGATGTTCTGGAGGAGCACCTTGGGGACCGCATTCTGGCTGTGGGGTACCGAGAGGCCACTGACATGGGCCTGGGTTGGCCTCCATATTCTCTGGATCTGAGCCATGTGACTCCTTTTTTGGGGGCTATATTAAAGACAATGCTGAGCTGAAAACAGCCATTTAGGTGGTCATCGACGGCATCGATGTTCCGACACTCATCCCAAGGGTGGCAGGCATATCGAACATGTCATAACCTAAACCCGAATATCCATAGTAACGTTTACATGTTGACTAAAGTGTGTGCAGGCTGTAGTTCGTAACTAATTTTTTCATATAGTTCAATAATTGTCACCCTGTAAGATCAAGGATAAAAAATAGCACAGGAATTTACCAAAATGGTCGAGGTGCTGCGTCTTACCCCGCCATATATGACGCAGGAAAAGATTAGGAAGAAGCTCAGTGATGTACGCGCAACACACAAGCGAGGATGCTATAAAATAAAGAAAAATCTCCCCTTTCACGGACATTGTGTATGTTCGTGGTATTTTAATAAATCATTAGAGGACCAAGTAGGACCCGCCAGGACTCGAGTAGGCACGCCGGCCCCGGATGGAATCCGCCCGGCGGATTGACGACGAGGGCCGATGTGCCGGCCAGCCGGGATGTGGTTTTTAGGCGGTTTTCCACATCCCGCTAGGTGAACACCGAGCTGGTACCCATGTTCTGCCTCAGTTACACGGCTCGCAGACATCTGAACACTTTCGCTCTATTCAATGGATTACACTCGATGCAGACAGTTGGGTACACTAATTCCGTCCAGGGGGAGGGGGGGGGGGGGGGAGGCGGTGGTGCCAAATCCGATTAATAATGGCTGACTGTGCGTAACTGCGGGACAAGGCTCAAGCGATAGAATAGAATTACAGGACCAAGTAGGAGAGAATAAATTTTCTCATACTTGACTTCTTTTCCAGTGTGAGAGCTAAGCAGCTGTAATAGTTTTGTTAGCAGATTTTCATCGGTATAGCCACTCCCCCCTCCCCAATCTCTCTCTCTCTCTCTCTCTCTCTCTCTCTCTCTCTCTCTCTCTCTCTCTCTCTCTCTCTCTCTTCCCCCTCCCCCATTCCCTGGACCAGCGTCTTATTTTCTTTCTCTTCTCTACGCACGTTACTTACTTCCTCTGCATTGGTACACATGTCCACACGTTTCAAAACTCACCGCAGCATGACCAGCGTCTATTTCAAAAGGCATGTTAAATTGACAAGCTTTGTTGGTCCCAGTGCAGGCTTGTTCAACAGACCCATGGATAGAAAAAACCAATTTTGGAAAAGTTTGATGGTGTACGGGCTACTTCAGAGACATTGCAAGAAATGGTAACACCTCTATTTAAAGCTAATTGTAAGAAGTAAATATGAACAGTCATGCGACAGTGAGGCCATTTTATAAGTACTCACAGGATTTTAAGCCCAACTCCAGGTGATAAATTTTCTACGCCAGTTCTTAAAAAATTGGTTCAAATGGCTCTGAGCTCTATGGGACTTAACTGCTGAGGTCATCAGTCCCATAGAACTTAGAACTACTTAAACCTAACTAACCTAAGGACATCACACACATCCATGCCCGAGGCAGGATTCGAACCTGCGACCGTAGCGGTCGCGCAGTTCCAGACTATAGCGCCTAGAACCGCTCGGCCACTCCGGCCGGCAGTTCTTAAGACTAGGCTTATTTTGAAAGCATTGTTTCCGAGCATTGTTAAATATAAGGCAGTTTTAATTTATGCTGAATGCATAGCGTTAAAGCCTTGCGGTTGTTGTATAGTTCCAGGTTCGTATCTCGCATTAACGACGTTGCTGGTGCTCTCAAAGTACACTGAAATTTGATACGAACTATATGAAATGCGGTATTGGTAAATAAACACACGCTCTACACATCATTGATATTGTTCCATCTGTAGAAATACGTGTTTTATTTTCTGTGTGGCGTTTCGGATTATTGCACCAAATTTTAATTTACCTTTAATAGCATTTTCATGCGATTAGTGCTTCAAAACAGAAATTTTGTTTTAATTCAAAATGAGTATTTGTAAACAAATATGGTATTTAAATAAAAGTAATGAGATAATAACAAGCAAGTTTACGATGGGAAGATCTTTGCTCTGTGCAGTCAGCCACCGAGAAACTTGTTACTTTGTATCTTAATAAGTTACTTAAGATAGCTTGGAAATATTCTGAGTTTCAAAGGCGGTAGTTCGAGCTTTTAAAATAGTGCCGTACTTCAGGAAATTGGTGTCAGGTCACCGATCCTCTATGTATGCACAAAATAGCATACATACCCTAAGGTAATCCATATAAAAGTATTCAACTAAAAACTCTTATTTTCGTAAAATGGTTTGACCCCCTCTCCCACGCCGAATGCTATTTACGACACACGTCTGCCCACTGAGCCACGCATAGACGAAGACTGAACACGTTCCGGTATGATATGTGGGAGTTGCGAGTTGCACTTCAAATCTGCATCCTGTTAAGTATTATCAGAGGTAACGGTAGTTTTCTCGCGGACCTTGGGCCTCTTCCTGCCGGGCGAGTAAGCACGCATGGGGAGTTACAGTTGACGTGGTACGGTAACAGAAGCGGCGCTGGTGGCCCGTCAGTAGTGAGGAAGCAGTCAAAACACACCGAGCGCAGCCGGAAAAAATAACCAGATCTCCTGTTACACTGGAGGCTGAGTCTCTCCGACAGTGTTGTCAGCGCTGCCTCCTGTTGTGCCCCCTCCCCTCCTCCTCGAGCAAGCATCTACGGCGTACGCAAGGGCTTTCAAGTTGTTTTGTAAGAAACTACTTCCTACAGGGAAAAGCGGCTGTTCACCATCTGCCGGCAATGTGACTCGGGTTTGCTTTGGACTCCTACTGAATAACGTGACTCACGTATATCGCGTGCGGGGGTATTAACAGTAGTAGGTTTTAATAAAGCAGCCAAGAAGGAAGCAGAGCAGCAGCAGACTTGGCTCATGGCGCGCATAAGCTCACTCCCCCCCTACCCGTTCGCAACGTCGCCGACGACAAACTACGGAAAAGACCGCGCTGTAGAGTCTGTGGAACGCATGTAACTGGCGGGACGATTATTCTTGTACTAATTACTTAACACTTAGCTTAAGTTTACCGTTTTAAGTACCTAAAAGTAGTTTTCCTAAATATGGTGTTACTGGGTGTGAGTATGTGCTACGCCAGTTGAATCTCCGCTATCAGACGGTGGTGATGGTGGCTGCTGTAGCTACACTGTCACAAAAAATGGAATATCCTCAAGGACTGTTCAGAGGCACCAGAGTATGATATATGCATACCGAGGCGCTTAAGTGTTGGTGATTCATTTGTCACGGTCATCGGCGATCAGAGATATCTCAGGGGGTTTGTCTGTGCACCCTGTGTGTTGACTGTTCGAAGGTCATTCTCTATTGGCTAGCGTTGCTGCCTCTGGGAATTATAGTAGTAGTTTCGAGTGAGTGGATTACATCTGGCAAAGTTAAACGATAGTGTATTTAGTGTTTACGCAGCAGAAGATAAAAGTGTAACGTTAATTTACTCTCTCTCTCTCTCTCTCTCTCTCTCTCTCTCTCTCTCTCTCTCTCCCCTCTTTCTCATGGTCAAATTGAAAAGCAGTAATTTAACAAGAATTGGGATCAAAATAGATATTCGGTCGGTCACCGCTACTCTCATAATGCGTAGACTGTGATGTACGTCTGCACTAGGCGGGAGTCCACAACCCGGTCACCACGCGTGGCAATGTTCCATAGACCACTGTTGAAAGCAGCGACACACAACCGACACGTTGTTCCCAACATGTTCGGCAATACGTCAGTACGTCCATCTAGTTTCCTGCAGGCCCACAGTGCGACCCCATCCAAATGGCTAAAGCTGTTCCACAGGAGTACGTACCCGCTGGTGGAGCATGGTTGTACTCTGGAATGGATGTTGCGAACTCTGTTCATCTCTAAACCTGGTACAGCAATTGCCTGCAGAGTCAAAACAGATGATTGGTTAGTGGGACGCTCACCTACTCGGTTATCAGCGCCCATCTTTACATAGTCAAATCTCGCCACTTGTACGAAAGATGATGAAATGATAACAAAAACACCCGAGGCCAACACGAACACCCAGTCCCTGGGCAGAGAAACTTCCCTACCCAGCCGGGAATTAGAGTAGTAGATTTAAATTAGTTGATTACGTCTTGCAAAGTTAAACGATAGTGAATTTAGTGTTTATGCAGTAGAACATGCAGTGTCGTTATTCAAGAATTTACAAAAATCAGTGCCAGTTTACAAATTACTTCATAGCTTGGGACATGCAGCTGTTGAATAACAAGAGTTTACAGTTGAATTCTAGTTACCTTTGGGCACATTATTCCATTTATTACAACAGAGTAATCGCATACACCGGCCGCGCTGGCCGTGCGGTTCTAGGCGCTGTAGTCCGGAACCGTGGGACTGCTACGGTCGCAGGTTCGAATCCTGCCTCGGGCATGGATGTGTGAGATGTCCTTAGGTTTGTTAGGTTTAAGTAGTTCTAAGTTCTAGGGGACTGATGACCTAAGGTGTTAAGTCCCATAGTGTTCAGAGCCATCTTAATCGCATACATCTGATTACATTTCTAACCTTAAATTTCCTGTACTGACCTCTAGCTTAAAAAGAGCAATTAATAAAGCTACTCGGCTCCACCATTTTGACACCACACAAATAACTTTCACCTAGTGCAGGCTTGCACTACTTCACCCCGATCACACCTGTACTTAACTAATAACCGTCTGTGTTACTTCCAAAACATTACCATTTCAGAGTATTGCCGCCTGTGTAGTCACAAATGTCATCTTCGTCACAACTCTGACGAAATGCACTCAAAATAGACAATCTATAAGCCGACAAATAACATATATATACTAACGCCACAGCATACACAACGTTGTAGGTCGATGAGTCAGTTCGAGGCCACGTTGCGATGTTTCCAAAATGGAACGTTACAACTGCCAAAGAAACCTTTCTGTGAAAGGTGTGACACCATTCTGCCGAAACAAAGAAATGTTTGCTTCGCGCTGAAAGAGCCAGGCCGGTCGAAATTACCGCAGCTACGGAAAGCTCCGCTCTGCGCTGGTAAGGTCTCAGAATTTCGCACGCTAGTGCTAACATGTCTTCGCAGTGTCGTGGAGTACTACATAGTGTCTTTGTCTCCTGTGTGTTCGCAGACACAGCCGCACACAGCTGTGGGGTTCCGGAGCTGATTCCTTCGTGACAGAACGGTGAGTACAACATCCGCCTACTTAGCACCATTGTGTAGCTGCAAATTCGTTTTAACGTTCACAGAGAGAAAAAACTGCACCTAGCATTTTCGCATTGTCCCTACAACTCGTAGGGTCTTCTTTATCATTTAAAATATTTTTGTAATTCAGTGGTTTATTGCCTATCTGTCTATGCCAAACCGTATCGTATTAGCTTCTTCCCCTCCATTTCTTTCTGTTCTAGACCACTTTCTTTTCCGCTATATCTTATTAACAGTTAAATAGTGTAACATCGTGTTGTTTCAGGTTTGTGTTACTATTAAATAATGGAATATTTTTTTTATGTACGGTTGATTTTTAGACGATGATGATGATGAAGTAGGAGAATAGTGAAATACGATCTGAAACAGCATCTATATAATTAATGAATAAATTTCACGTCAGAAGATGGACAACATGGAAGAGCAACAATCGACTGGTAGCCTAAGCATCATATTTGACAATTTCCTAACTAGATAATTTAAAGTATGTTCAATAGGAGAAATTGTTGAACCGGCGGCGCTGAAGGGGAGAGGGAGAGCGTTGCAAAAGCATGGAGACCATACAAACCTTTGTGGAATAGGTGGAAAAACAATCTGTATACCAATATGGAAAATTGCACGTTGCGTTTCGGACGTTGTGAGGTCTGTCATCAAGTGCAAATCGTCTTAATAAATAATTTACTTTCGGTCGTGAGTGAGATGAAATACACGTTTCGAACTATCAAGGAAGAATATCTCTAACCTATTAACACCAGCAGACGCAGATTTATCCCTTGTCATCGCACATCGCGTCACTCATGGCGCACATCTGTATAAAAGTTTTGAAAACACTTCAGATATACACTATGTGATCAAAAGTATCTGGACATCCCCAAAACATAAGTATTTCATATTAGGTGCATTGTGCTGCCAGGTATTCCGTGTCAGCGGCCTCAGTAGTCATTAGACATCCTGAGAGAGCAGAATGGGGCGCCCCGCGGAACTCCCGGACTTGGAACGTGGTCGGCGTTACTTAAGTCATACGTCTGCACGCGAGATTTCCACACTCCTAAACATTCCTAGGTCCACTGTTTCCGATGTGATAGTGAAGTGGAAATGTGAAGGAACTCGTCTGTTGACTGACACTGCCAACAGCTGAAGAGGGTCGTAATGTGTAATACGCAGACATCTATCCAGACGATCACACAGTAATTCTAAACTGCATCAAGATTACTGCAAGTACTATGACAATTAGGCGGGAGGTGAGAAAACTTGGCTTTCATGGTCGAGCGGCTACTCATGAGCCACACATCACGCTGATAAATGCCAAACGACGCCTCACTTGATGTAAGAAGAGTAAACATTGGACGCTTGAATAGTGGAAAAACGTTGTTTGGAGTGACGTATTACGGTACACAATCGGTGTACGTGATCTGAGAGCGCGTGTAGTGCCAACAGCAAAATTCTGAGGCGGTGGTGTTATGATGTGGTCGTGTTTTTCATGGAGCAGGCTTGCACCCCTTGTTGTTTGGCGTGGCAGCAGAGGCCTATGTTGATGTCTTGAGCACCTTTTTGCTTCCCGCTGTCGAAGAGCAATTCGGGTATAGCGATTGCATCTTTCAACACGATTGAGCACATCTCCATAATCCACGGCCTGTGGTGGACTGGTTACACGACAATAAGAACATGCCTGTAATGGACTGCCCTACACAGTGTCCTGACTTGAATCCTATAAACCAGCTTGGGGATGTTTGGACAAACACCGTATTAATTCCAGCATTACCTCTGGAGAGCGCCACGAACTTGTATGTCATTTTCAGCCAGGTGTCTGGATGCGTTTAATCACATAGTGTAGATCTGCGAAGTGCTGTAATAATTAACTTTATGACGGACGCACAGGGTCTGAGATGAAATTCATCGCGTAATTCGATGGAACACGTAAAATTTGAGACTGGAGGCGTTGTTATTCCTATACCTGTGTGTTGAATAAAGTCAAAGTTCACAAATGCAAAATTTGTATAAAATTAAGTTGGCGACAGATCCCCAATGAAAACAAGTAAAGAAAAGAAAAAATAGTTTTTGGAAAACCATTGGACAAAATGTGAAATTGGAATTTAGATGAGACTGCTATATCGGTATCAAGGTACAGAAAAATCACAGGTGCCACCAGGAAAGGGGGATTACAGTTTTAGGGCTACGTATACAGAATGCACACCAGGAGGCTTTGAAAGAAAAACCTAACCTTAGTCTGGAAAACCACAAGTGGCAAACAGAAGCTAACGAACATCTGAAGGAAATTAACGCTGAAGAAGAAATCGGACAAGACAGAATGAAATTTAGAACTCTAGTTCTCAAAAAGAGATAAAAGCTGGGTAGTCAATCCAACAACATTCGGAATGGACAGAAGAACGTAAAAAGATTACAGTGAAGGAATGAAGCAACGCTGGGAGGAAAAGAACACGTGCTGAATATCTAATTGAACTCAAAACATTGTAGAATTAATATGTGGTACCCGGTAATGGAACCAGGATGTCACTGCGAGCACGCGCCTTACCATCAACAGATGTGCTGCACTGTTAGGACACGTCGCCAGTACTGACCCAACCAACGTTGTATGTCACTGCAAGCGTGCTTGGCAGGTCCACTTGGTTAAGGCGACCGCTTTTCTTCACGGTAAGCAGAAAATCTGAGTTCGAATACATGTCAGCCACAAATTTACATTTCATGAGGCACATTCATTCCATTGCAGACTCAGCGTTTCTGAAAGAATTGCACTAATACCATTACATTTACTTCATGTCCACTGGTTGCATTTCATTAAATTTTAGTGCATTTATACAGGGTTTCTCCCTGTCCCTTTTTAATACATATCGATAAAACAAACGTCGCACTACACTAATCTGGGAACGTTCTGTCGAATGAGCACGTAAAATTCCGCTTTAAAAATAATTTTGTTTGTAAGGAGAAACGAAACGACGCTTTCCGTCTACACTGGGCGTCGCAAGACTTGATGAGCGTTGGCCTGTTGGTCGGTCGGTCGGTTGGTGTCCAAACAGCGACGTCGTTCGTCCCATTGGTTTAGGGAAGGATGAGGAAGTAAGTAGGCCGTGCCCTTTCAAAGGAACCATTCCGGCATTTGCCTGAAGCGATTTAGGAAAATCACGGAAAACCTAAATCAGGATGCTCGGACAGGCGCGTTTACACCGTCGTCCTCCCGAATGCGATCGAGTGTAATAACCGCTGTGCCATCTCACTCGGTATTTTCCTCGTGTGAGTGGTTACACAATACAAAACAGAAATTGCAAATATCTGCTGAAACACAAGAGAAACCGCGACCGACGACTTCTAGGAGATAGACCCAGTAAAAGTTGCTGTAAAGCTTGAGACATAAGATTACTGTCTGCCATGACGTGTCTGACAGTTACAACATAACATGCCACGTCGCCTTACCGCATCCTGCCTGCAAAGTCCTCTTCAGCGAAGATCAGTTGCGAGGTTTGTTCCACGTGGTGCAGATATAATGCCCCTCATTCCCCTCGTAACTGCCTGAGCGTTCACTGGCATGCTGCCTGTTACAGCGGAAGTGGTGGGAGGGGATGTTGTTTTGATGCGGTGCTTCATTGCAGTATTCACAAACAGAAGTTTTTTAATTGCGGACTTTAATGCTGCTTCTCTCGCAGCAGAGTAACACTTTGTGAGCGTTTCGCGAGTAATTTAATCTCACGTTCAAAGTCTGCAATAAATTAAATTCCTGTACCTCGAGCATTTTAATGGAAGTCTATCTAAAGGGTTTTTGCCGTGGCGTTCTCTTTTCCGCCTGATGTCCGCTAATATTAACATGGAGCTCATTTCTGTAAGAGTCTGAGATAAACTGTTACTGAAATACCTCGATGATCCAGAGAGAAATGAGGAAAAGTTACAATAAAGTAAGTTGGCGTATTTGTTGATACGAACAACCTGTGTTCTTAGTCATACGGTTGAAATGCCAGCATATAGTTTCCAAATAACCAATGCTGTTGATTTTTATTTTTTGGCGATATTTTCTGACTATTTTGGTATTTGTATTTGCATAAAAAATACCTGCACGTCTCGGGTTTGTCTTCGTGGCAGTGTTAGTTGAGCGATAACAGTGACGTATAGCAAAGTGGATAGGGTTTACTGGCGAGGAGTTGGGCGATGTGCTCCTCGTGGGTGGGTTCACTGAATGTAGTGCATGAGCGGCTAGAAGCCGCTGTGCCGAACCCTTTCCGCAACAACACAATATTTCTGCACCTGTACATTAGCACCTGCAAAAAACCCGATCCTTTCATGCTACGTTGTAGCCTTTTCGCTGCTCTGAGGGTATTCTCAGGTAGCGTAACAAATCAGACAAATAATATTACTTTGTACCAAGCCAACACGGGCCCCCATAAACTACAGTAGTTAGTTAACATACTTGAACAGTCTCCACTCTTTTAACACTGTTTCGGATTCACTCTGTTTATTCCAGTCTTTGTCTTCTAAAATTTTTTGTCCGCTGCGAACATCGAGGTTCTTCCTTGATGTCTTAACTCGTTGTCTTACCCTTCTGCCCCTTCTTGAACTTTATTTTCCACATTTTACTTTCCTTGCTGATGCCGTTTAGAAATTACTAATCTATTTTTTGATGATTATGATGAAGACGACGCCCAGGCAGGTGAAAATCCCTGACCCCGCCGGGAAGCGAGAACGCTACCGCGAGACCACGAGGTTTGGGAGGGCACGTAATTATCAGCATTCTCCTGTAAAGCCGCATCGCAAATGCGTCGATTCTTTTCTTCTCC
Source organism: Schistocerca gregaria (assembly GCF_023897955.1). NCBI lineage: Eukaryota > Metazoa > Arthropoda > Insecta > Orthoptera > Acrididae > Schistocerca > Schistocerca gregaria. Next base: position 132,429,035 of record NC_064928.1, read on the forward strand.
AGTTAAATATACAAAACCGTAACGCAATGGCTGACCAGTGGCTCGTGAAGGCAATGTGAGACTATGCCTTCGGAAGTGCGGAACTGGTTAAAATCACAGCCCCCGGAATTTAATGAGACAGACATTCACCGCTCTGTCACAGTGGGACAAATGTCTCAACAACTAGAGTCAACTAGGGCACAGCTAAGTTTGACACTGAAGAGAGACCGAGTCTCCCAGTGGTACGTCAACAAAAATCGTGAAAGGGTTCGAGTGCAATTTTATTCTAGTGCTCGAGAAGGAACTTTTGATTGATAAAAAACAGTGCTTGGTGTAAGGTGGTTCTTTTCCTAACGGAGATTTCACACTTCGGTAACGTATAAGTAAGCTGGTTGATGTGGTCAGTAGAAACGTATTATTCTGTCCTATAATGTTGTCACAGGTCTTGGCACCTGCATTTCCTTTCAGTGGCAGTGGCCTTAGAATCTCGTATGTCAGTCACATCGATTCTGTTCATTAATTGTTAAAAGTGCAGCTTCTCACGGCGGGCCGGTAGTGTGGGCTGTAATTATCTTAGGGCAGCGAAACTTGGTAGACATGCTAATGCGGTAATGCAGAACAGATTTACGCTGAAAAAAAGTTCCTATCTTGGCCACAAAATGTAAATCTGCCGCAGTTGCTGATGATATTTCGGACGCAGTATCTCGTCGACATCTCCTGTGCTCACATTGAACAAATAGTGCAAGCGGCGGTTAATAATAAAACCGTCATTACTCGTTTCTAACTTCTGCCCAGGTCCCTTTTCTAGACCACAGCATACAGAAATTAAACCTTGTGGCTGAAATTGGAACTAATTTTTTACAGCGTGAATCTGTTCCGCATTAAGCCTTAGCGTATCTGCCAAGTTTCACTGCCGTACGATATTTACAGGCCACACTGGACCTCTGCCGGTAACTGTACTTTAATTATAACGACACGGTATCATTCTTATAGGCTCCAGCTTTACCTTAGTGCCATATATCTGACGATATGTATTATCGTCTACCACATAAACAACCTACCTTCAGTACTTGGAAGTTAAATTAAGTACGTTATAGTCCCAACTTCAGTAGGACTGCTGAGAATACAGTTGGTTATGTGGGAGCTATTTGCGGGATTCTTTCAATGCTGACTATACCACTAACCTGCATAAGTCACGCGTTGGTGTATTCAGGGTGGTCGAAAATTCCCGTTACAGACTTCTAGGGCTTGTGGAGGGGAGTGAGTACATCTTATTTTGAATAGGAACCCAAACGTCATATAACGAGACTACTGAGCGTCAAAGTTGTAGGCACGGGCGTCTGTAAATGTACGTATGCACGGGGAGATTCCGTGATGATGTTACAGACTTTCTAGGATGATGGGGAACGATAAATGTATTAATTTGAAGTAAGGATCCCTGTACCGTACACGAATGAGTCGAAAGTTATAAACGAAAACCGTTGTGGGACCTCTGACAGTTCAATACATGTACCGGTTCTCGTGTTCAGATGAGTGTAGGGCTGGTAACTTTGTGGTGGTAGTGAGAAAACAAACGAGAAAAATGTCCAATAAGCGTGGGCTCTAAAGTGCGTACCTTAACAGCTATGAACACTTGTTAAGTAGAGATGATGTGTTTCACATTAGCGAAGATGAACGAATGGTCAGAGCTCCTCATGTATGCAATTTAGAGCCCACGTTTATTGGAAATTTTTTCTCGTTTTTGTCCACACTACCACCACTGAAAGTTACCCACCCTAAACTCTTCGAAACACAAGAACCGGTACATGTATTGAACTGTCAGAGGTATCAGAACGGTTTTCGTTTATACCTTCCTCCATCATTCTAGAAAGTCTGTAACATCATTACGGAATCACTCCGTGTATACGTACATTTACAGACGCCCGCGCTTTGTATTCTCGTTGGACGACGTTTGCGGACATGGGTTCCTATTCAAAATAAGATGTACTCACTCCCCTCTACAAGCCTCAGATGTCTGTAACGGGAATTTCCGACCACCTTGTATAATCTTCAGTATAGTAACACAGATAGAATTGGTGCCTTGTATCTCAAGGGCAGTTACTACAGATTGTGTAGAATATTGGATCAGTCTTCCTCAGCGTTACTGAATACCGGGAGAAGGGGCGATTTATATAGTGATTGCTCGGTTGTGTAGATCCATTCTCGAAGTACTATCCAAAGCGTTATATCCACATGTCAAGCCAGGTTGCGGTCCATGGGAAGATGTTCTTGCTTCTTGAAGGAGCGTCGAACCTGAATTTTACCGTTGGTCTAGCCTTGCAGTAGTAGAGCTACACATTTTCCTGCCGCGGCTTACAGCGCCCGCACATACTGCGACCGTTCGACCCTGAAATTTATCTTCGCGCGATAGCGACTCATCACGTGGCTCAGCTGACTCATTCGCTGGTTCGCCTCTACAGGCGTCGCCGGTTTGTCACTCGTACCTTCGTCACTGACTGTGTAGAAAGTAAACTGTCGCCATTGAACAGAGGACGAAGTTGCGTACGTGGGGAGAACATCGCGCAATGTTTACCCGGTGTAGGATTTTACACATTCGCGCAGAATGTGGTAGAGCTCAGGTGGACGAAGTCCGGTGTTACGTCTCACGCTGCCCAGAAGGTTCATTATTTTTGCAGGTGGTCGAAATGTAGGCTCGACACTTTCCTTAAGGGCCCTTTAGACTTGAGCAGACCATCGTCGCAGCTACCGTCTGCACATAGGGTCTGTGACATTCATTTCGTATTTCTACATTCCAACCAAAATGCAGCTTTCGCACACTCCTGAATCAGTAGTCAGAGTGGCAGAATATTATGTGACAATAACCAAATTAAATAAATTAGCTTTTAAGATAATTTGTCTGTCGAATGCTATTATTTCGGAAGTTGCTGTTGTGGTCTTCAGTCCTGAGACTGGTTTGATGCAGCTCTCCATGCTACTCTATCCTGTGCAAGCTTCTTCATCTCCCAGTACCTACTGCAACCTACATCTTTCTGAATCTGCTTAGTGTATTCATCTCTTGGTCTCACTCTACGATTTTTACCATCCACGCTGCCCTCCAATACTACATTGGTGATCCCTTGATGCCTCAGAACATGTATTACCAACCGATCCCTTCTTCTAGTCAAGTTGTGGCACAAACTCCTCTTCTCCCCAATCCTATTCAATACCTCCTCATTAGTTATGTGATCTACCCATCTAATCTTCAGTATTCTTCTGTAGTACCACATTTCGAAAGCTTGTATTCTCTTCTTGTCCAAACTATTTATTGTCCATGTTTAACTTCCGTACATGGCTACCCTCCATACAAATACTTTCAAAAACGACTTACTGACACTTAAATCCATACTCGATGTTAACAAATTTCTCTTCTTTAGAAACGCTTTCCTTGCCATTGCCAGTCTACATTTTATATCCTCTCTACTTCGACCACCATCAGTTGTTCTGCTCCCCAAATAGCAAAACTCCTTTACTACATTGTCTCATTTCCTAATCTAATTCCCTCAGCATCACTCGACTTAATTCGACCAAATTCCATTATCCTCGTTTTGCTTTTGTTGATGTTCATCTTATATCTTCCTTTCAAGACACTGTCCATTACGTTCAACTGCTCTTCAAAGGCCTTTGCTATCTCTGAGAGAATTACAATGTCTTCTGCAAACCTCAAAGCTTTTATTTCTTCCCCATGGATTTTAATTCCTCCTAATTTTTCTTTTGTTTCCTTTATTGCTTGCTCAATGTACAGATTGAATAACATCGGGGCGAGGCTAAACCCTGTCTCACTACCTTCCCAATTGCTGCTATCCTTTCATGCCCCCCGACTCTTACAACTGCCATCTGGTTTCTGTACAAATTGTAAATAGCTTTTCACTCCCTGTATTTTACCCCTGCCACCTTTAGAATTTTAAAATAATTCGCGTTAGTATTTTGCAGCTGTGACTTATTAAACTCATAGTTCGGTAATATTCACATCTGTCAGCATCTGCTTTCTTTGCGATTGTAATTATTATATACTTCTTGAAGTCTGAGGGTATTTCGCCTGTCTCATACATCTTGCTTACCAGATGGTAGAGTTTTGTCAGGACTGGCTCTCCCAAGGCTGTCAGTAGTTCTAATGGAATGCTGTCTACTCCCGGGGCCTTGTTCCGACTTAGGTCTTTCAGTGCTCTGTCAAACTCTTCACGCAGTACCATATCTACCATTTCATCTTCATGTACATCGCCTTCCAGTTCCATAATATTGTCCTCAAGTACATCGCCCTTGTATAGACCCTCTATATACTCCATCCACCTTTTTGATTTCCCTTCTTTGCTTGGAACTGGGTTTCCATGTGAGCTCTTGATATACATACAAGTGGTTCTCTTTCTCCAGAGGTCTCTTATAAAAAGAAAATAACCACGGATAACTTGGACTAAAGAGTGGCTTCCAAAAAAATAACGCTTTCGCCTGCCGATCTTTTAAAGGTGCTAAAATTGAAAAAGGCTGATCTAATTACCAAGGACGAAAAGCCATTCTTTGTTTCATTGAACTGCGTTACACCGTATGTAATAATAATGGGAAAATCTATAATTGCTTACAGAAGACTCTTAGTAACATTCATGGACATTCCCTCTGCCACACACGGTCAGGTGGCTTGCGGAGTATGGATGTAGATGTAGACTTGACAGCTGTCAGAATCTACGCTGATGTGAAATTTTCTGCTGCGGTATCACCTTCATCGTTGAACTACAGCACTCGGGAAACATGTCCTGCCATATATGATTACTAAAGCATTTCATCTGGGCTGCGCTTCTGGTCTGTGCCAGTTGAAGAACAGCCAGGCTTTGTTCAGGCCAAGGCAGTAAAACAGACAAGTTTGTCAGTCGGCGATTCATTCGCACGCAACAACTTCACTGTGCAAGCACTATCTGTACAGACAAGTCGGTGCAAATATCTGAGCGTGCCAAGGACCCTTTTAGATAGAGCGCGCTCGATTTTTCCGGAAGCTGCTCCAGCGTATGCCGGGAACCCAATCTTCTGTTGTTTCGTTGTTTTCTCCGTTTTTGCACTTGTCGTCAGACCGAAGTATCGATCTCCTGGATATTGTCAACTGGTCCCTGGAAGATACATATCCGTGTGGGTGAATTTTCTGCATGTTCAATGCCCCAGAGGACGATCAGGCTTCTTTTACTCTTGCACATCCAGAAATGAGATTATTTTCTCCTTAATTTCCCTAGTAAATTTAACGTTACGGTAAATCTGGTTGAGGTGATACAGGAATTCGTTTGGAGCAGTGTCTTTAAACTTTTCCCTGGGCTCCGATGGAGATCACAAAACTTAAGTACTCTTTTTAAAAGCACTTGAGAAAGAAACTAAAAAATACAAACTAGTCTAAGAAATTTTTAAAAAAGTCGATTTAACCATTAGTTCCGCGAATTATGGATACTCGATACGAACGTGAGACAAAGTGAAGAAAGCTGCATTATTTATCACAAGATGGAAATTGCTCTGAGTATGATTCGTATCCAATAATAAAAAGCTTTTTAGAAGAGGAAAATGTTGAGATAGGAGAGACAGTTATCAAAGTTATTCAGCATCGGGAAGCTTTCCGTCATTATTTTCGAAATTAACGGCAGATTTAATATCAAAATGAGTTCTGGATTAAAAACCCATTCATTGTGAACTCTTCGATCATACCGGAACAAGAATACTAAATTTTTGTTACGTCATTGGAAGAAAACTTAAGATGAATATTTATCTGGATGCTGGTGAACTACGTAAGATGAATGTCTTCCATTGTTGTAAAAGGCTGTGTTGGTACATTTACCATTTGTAACTATAAGGGGCGTTTAAAAAGAAGCGAGTCGGAGGCATAACTACAGAATGATCCCCGTAGTCCACACATCAGTGAAGTCCATGCTAAGCGACGATTGAGGTGGAGTAGCGAGCGACGTCAATGAACAGTGGATAGCTAGAAACGAATGGTTTGGAGTGATGGAGCACGCTATACCCTGTAGCAATTGGATGCAACTGTTTGTGTTTGACAAATGTCTGGAGAACGTTATCTGCCATCATCTGAATCGCCAACAGCGAAGTGTAAAAGGAGGAGGAAGAGGAGGAGGTAGTTATGTGGTACGGGTGTGTTCTCCATGTTTCGGTTGTGGTCGAGTTATTGCGCTTAATAAAACATGTTAGAAGCACTGCTGGTTGCTAAGACAGTTTGCGCCACTGGGACAAAAGGCGGTGAATGGCTGTCTCATAAAATTCCCGGGGCTGCGATGTTAACCAGTTCCTCGCGTACAGTTGGACGTCGTCATCGGAGGTGAATAGTTTACCCCTCAGAGCCTAATTAAGGGGACCAGGAATGTAATTACAGGTCAGAGGTCCGGATTGTATGGAGGGTGGCCGAGAACCTCCCATTTGAATTTCTGCAATTTCTGTTGGCCGTATGAGACTTTGCACTGTCGTGGAGCAGAATTACCCAATGGGCGAGATTGGCTGGCCGTTTGGAGTTGGCGGAGGGTGGCAAAAGTCTGCGAGTATTGCGGGGCATTCCCTGCTGTCCCGTGGTGCAGAAAGACTCTCAGGAGGAGGCCATCTTGGTCAAAGAAGAACGTCAGCACTCGTGTGGACTGCGACGTCCAGCTGTACGTGCGAAACTGGTTAACATCGCAGCCGTAGGACTTTTGAGAGACAGCCGTTCACTGCCTTGTCACAGTGTGACAAGTGTCTCAACAGTCAGTCAGTACTTCTAACACAAACGTACTAGTTTCTGTAATTATGCCTCCGGCTCGTTACTTTTCGAGCGCCCTTTATACATAATTATATGACAAAACAGGGTTCTCGCCTGCTTATGTGGCGCCTTGATGCTGAGTCTGTCATGAGAAATCAACTTTCATTCATAAAGCCTAATTTAGGCGCATCCTTGAAAATAAGAACGAGTCGTTCTGACCTTTCTAAAATTTAAATTTAAAAGTACTAATTCATTACATTTAAATTTAAATAACTTGAACTTTTAGGTTAATTCTGAAATCATTTCTTGAACCAAATTATGATTGGTAGTAATTCTAATTTGTGTTGCAAATACTACAGCCCATTTACAGAAAGTTGAATGGAAACCAACTAAGTGGACCACAGTAAATCATTAAAAATGTTTCACGCTAAAAATTGACATTTAAAAAGAGTTCCACGTATCGAAACGATTAAGAAATGCAGGTATAGATAGGGTCCCTCCCAATTGCGCCACACCGCATACATGACGCCGAAGTATCCTCTGGAAATCATAGGTAGACCAGACACATAATGTTGACGCCAATAAGGGAAGGCGGTGAATCTTATACAGTTAAATAGTGGCAACTATTTATTCACAACCCATACAAAAGAGTTAAATGTTTGCACCTGTTACTGTCCTTTAAATTAGTCGCCAATGTTGTGTAGAAACCGTTGCTAGTGATGTGGAAGGCGTAGTATACCGTTAACAGAGCCTGTTCTGTTTATGGAGCGAATGGAGCTGTCGTATGGTGATTCTCGTGTACGACTGTGAAGGTGTTATCCTAACGCATTACGTTCCTTCATGGCAGACCGTCAGTGCACAGTACTACTGTTCGTTTTTGGAGCATCACGCGCGACCAGCTTTGCGAAAGTAGCGGCGACATTTTCTGTGCAAACCACTCATCATTTTGTACGACAGTGCGCTGGTGCATAAGTGCAAGCTGTGGCTGCTCTGTTTAGTCGATGGGACTGGGAAGTACTGTACCATCCACTGTACTCCCCGGACGTAAGTCCTTGTAACTTTGATGTGATTCGATTCCGAAGTTGAAGGAACCACTTCGTTGTACGCGATTCATAAGTGTTCCAGAAATTCGACAGGCAGTTGACCGTTCCTTTCGCACCATCAACAGTACGGTGTACTACGCCTTTCACATCGCTGGCAACGGGTTCTACACAAGGCTGGTGACTACTTTGACGGACAGTAACGGGTGCAAAAATGTAACTCTTTTGTATCGGTTGTCAATAAATAGTTGCCACTATTGAAGTCCCAACCCTTGTAGTAGCAGAGTAGTCGGTTGATCATGTGATTACGTACGAAGACGAGGGAGAAGGGGTAGTAAACGAATAAATAGGGTTGGGCGTAGGATACTGATGGCGCCCCCCTGGCTCACGTTTTGGAGCGTGGTGCGGCCGGAAGGCAGCCGGTCAGACGCACGCGGCCGCGAGTGTTTAGCCGGTAACGCACTGCTGACGTCACGGCTATTAATAGCTGCCGGGCGGAACCAGAGCGTCTGCTGTGGCGTGCTCAGCAAGGCGGGCCCAGCCGCAGGTCTTCCAATACAATAATTGCAAGTCTGATCACACTGCAGGCTGCTGCGAAATAGCGACAAAAACTGGGCTCCAAATTTCACATGCGAAGAGATGTTATTTGGAAGAGGAGCAAATCAAAATGCAACGGTCACCCTGTAATCACGAAAGTCACGCAAAAACTTCAAATTTTATAGGAGAAATTATTGAACTGGTGCGTAATAGAAAATTACAAAGATCATACAAATTCAGCTGGTCACAGATACAACAAGAAATCTGTATCACAAAAGGGAAAACTTCGATATTATAACGCAGCTGTGTAGACAGTAGCTACTTACGAATCTGAAACGGTAATTGGTAGAGATTCCAATTAAAAATCATTGAAAAAAAACGAAAATTCATAGAAATCTTAGGGTTAAGAAACGGCGGTGTGGCAAGTTACAGAAAAAGGACCCCACCAGGACCCCGCGGGTATGATTTTACTGAATGGATAACAAATTCAAAAGGAAAAATTTTAAAATTAACTTTGTTGATGAAAACCCAGCATTTGGTGACAGAAGTTAAAGCAAACCTAAAACAAATTAGCGTTTATAATCGTTGAAACAGAAAGAGATTCAGAATCTTAACTCTCGGATAGAGTTTAAAAATGTTCTCGTTTGCGTAGCATGAGGAAAAACTGTGCATTTTATCATACTTTAGAAGCGGTGGTGTTAATAAACGAAACAGGAAAAAGATAACGAAGCGTATTGTCACAGTCTAACACATTCATACTGCTGTTTCCGTCCGACAGTTGCAGACTTACTAGCGCCGCTATTCATATAAAAGCAGAGTATCCCAATAAAAGCAAAAAAATTAAACACAGCATTTCATCCACGAGAAACACGTATTTCTTTGATATGCAACAGTTTTGCACTGCACGCGGTCTAACAATTTGCTCATTGTTGCAGCTTCACTCGATTTTTCAATTCACTATTATTTGTTTAACATAATTACGTCTCCATGAAAAATTCTGACGTTGTGATTGTGATTGTGATGCAGCAACAGTTGGTAATTTTCTCTTCAGCCACAGTTACGATGGCGTATCTGAATAATATAGGTGCAAATTGTATTCCATTTGTTTTCTGTAAGCTCATTTGTTTCTTGGCGTAGTGAAGAAAATTCGTTGCTTTATAGATATGAAATCTTTCTGAAATTCATCGTGTTTTCTACGGTTTATTATCTATTGTTTGTTCCTAAAAGAAAAAGGACATTTTTCGATAAATATCTGCAAGTTAAAAGAAAATTGTAACTACAGTATCCTGTAACGCGCTATTTCGTACTTTTTGTGGTCTTTAGGAAACTATAGAATGACAGATTTGGAGCCTTATTTTGGTTATTGGTGTAGTTTTTTGCGCTACGTACGTTTCGTTTTGTGCAAACTACTTGACAAATCAATGTAAACGGTACGGTGCTATACAGATATATGGAACTGCGTAGCTTAATGGAGCGCTGTAGTAGCAGTGTATGTATTAACATGTCGCGCATTGTGCAGCAGTAGGCAGATGTTTCTCGGATTGTGCAAAGGAAAACTGGAAACCTCGGACAGTTGATCAAATATAAATACCTAAATGGGACCGTAAGCAAATAGTCAAAGCAGCTGAGAACTAAAAGTTGATGGCAAGAGATTCAAGAAAATTTATCTCGAGAAGTGCTCTTGTCTTAGAATTTTATTCAGCGAAACTGCTGAGTATAATTTTATTACTCAAATATATGTATTACAACTTAACAAGTTTTGTCGTTTCGGAAAATACAAACAGAAGCTTCAAAATACTCATTGTATGAAAACCACCATTTTTGTCGCTCTGTACAGTGATATCATTTTGACAATATGAAATAAGCCTTTTCATCTCCTATTGGTGCTTTGAGTATTTACTGGTCAGCAGATAAATTTCGGTCAGTGACGCTTAGTGGAAATTTAATCACTCACTCATTTTGAAGTGATAATAGTCGTCTTATTATTCGTATTCAGCACTGCATGCGTTACATTTTGTTTAAGGACCAAAAGTAAAATTATAAACTAGTTACTGTTAAAATGTTCTTCCCAGTAAACTTGCAGACGGTTAAACTACAAATTAATGGTTAGTACGTTCGTAGAGGCAACTGGAATTGAACCTGATTTACTGAAATATCTCCGTAACGCATATAATTATTATTATTTATGTATAGGTTCTATGTCAAACCAAGTAAATGTTATAAACTAACACTGTTACGGATTTTCTACCAAAAGAAATAAGTTTTTGTCCAAACATGTTTCATATCAGTCGTGGCATAAGTTGTTTATATTTGTGAAAATATGATAGGTGCACGTTCCCATAGATCTGTATAAAAACTATGCCACATTGTGACATCGCATTTTGAGGCAAGAAACTCAGAGAACTACATGTACGAACGCTGGGTTTAGACTACATCACAACATATTTTGAAGTGAGTGTCTCTAGTTGTGCGTACCTGTTCGTTAGGCAAGATCACACTTCGCAGAAGTAACGAGAGAACGTTTTAAAAATGAATGTGGTGTTGCTTAACAGTGTCAGGTAGAACACAAATTGGACCTGGTCAGTTCAGATATGCAGTTCAGGTATGCATATTGAAATCTTTCGCAGGTGCCTAGTTTTTTCATTTCAGATAGCAAGTTTGCCGTTTGCGTCTGCTGACACACATTAATGCGCAACTACTACACTTCCATGTGGTAAACGGTTAGAGCTATAAGAGCAATTTTCGGCACAAGACTTTTGGTAGATGCGCACGTAATCTCTGTATAGAAGGAAATGTCTTGACTGAATCACCACCACCCAGCCCAAACCGCCAAGGATAGAAACTTTAAATTTGCAGAGGGTGTTGATCTTGTAATTTAGGAATCGTTTCTTACACTCTAGGCATCGTTTGAGAAGGGCTTTTTCGAAATTCCACTCCAAAGGTGGTGAAAAGTTTTATGGAAATATTTCATTATGAAAGCACTTTTAAAGCTAAACTTATTAAAATATATAAATAGGTTTTTGGTTAGAAATAAGAAATACGTGTTTCAATGGTTTTCGAAATTCACACCTAATTGGGGTGTGTGTGTGTGGGGGGGGGGGGGGGGAGATATGAGAGTGAGAGAGAGTGAGAGTGAGAGTGAGAGGGGGGGGGGGAGGGATGATAGTTTTTTTTTTGCAGATGTCTCTATTACATTATTAAGCTAGAACTATGGGCATTGGCGTCTGGTTTCTCGTTCGGAAATAAAAGACGCGTTTCAAGGTTTTTTTATTAAAATACGTCATTACATTAAAACATTTTTAAAACTAAAAACTGTGAAAATTGATGTCTTTTATAAATAAAGAAATATATGTTACGGGACGACGGTTCCTGTGAAAGTATCACAATAAGAAATCAAAAGGTAGGGTTAACAAAAATCTCCAACTTCAGCTAGCAGAATCGCTTTTTGTTCCGAAATATATTCGGAAGAAAACATGCTTCTAAGACTTCAATCAGCGTGAAAATTTTAGGTGTTGCAGTTTTGTGAACTAAATCGAAGGAAGCTGTTTAAAAGTCACCAGGACAAATCGGCTCTGTCAGAATTGAGTACGAAAAATGGGTCTTTAATACATTAATTTTTCGGTAGGACTAAAATATGTTCGTAAAATTATCTTTGTTGTAATTACTGTGCAAACTAACATCACTAATGACGAAATATGTAACACGTTTAAATGCCATTACATGTACAGTAATATCCGTTTGAAATGAACGAATTCAGTACCGGCTCTGAGACTGGCGCTAAAAACTATAGAACTCATCGGATTCTCTTTTTTTTTTTAAAAAAATTTCTTTATGAAATTAAATTAAACCCGTTGGAACATTCTAATGATGTAAAGACTAGCAGCCATGTGAAAGGTTACACTCTCTCTTATTAAATTTCAATACTGTCTACAGCTTAGTTTTACATAGACTAGATGCACTGTTTGCGCAGTGTGTAGATTTACTCTTGAACAGTGGGCGTAATAACGTACAAATTCGATTAAAGAAAATAAAGTGTGCAGACCATACAATCTATGCGAACGAAACAGCGGGCGCAAAGCTTGTTTTTTTTTTATGATTAAGGGTATTAACTCTTGCATCTGTTGATACAAATTAAGAGTACGACCTTTAATGAAATGATAAAAGTTTTTAATGACATTCGAAAGCATCTTAACGTTGGTGTAGAAACATAATCACAGATATATGTGACAAATATGCTAAAATTGAGAGCCATTGCGACTACCGACAGCAACAGCAACTTGCATCAGATGGCCAAACAACCCGTCTATGTGCCATATGTCATTTCATCCGCTGTTGCGGTGTAAAAACGTCAGGATGTCTGTACTAGCCTGCCACATTATATCCATCACGCATTGAAGATAAAGACGCAGTCGATTAGAAATAATTTTCGTAATCCTTTTCTTATAAGCTAAATATCAGAAAAAGTTCTGTAGTTGATCGTGTGACTCCGTCGGCGAAAAGCAAACGTATACTCCTGTCTTATTATTAAATCTTCGCAAACCGAACTCGTACTCTACCTACCAGTAAGCCAAGCATATTAATGGATAATGACTAGTAGCTGATGTAACCAGATCTTTTTCCTGTTGTGAGAGCTCAGAAATGTCATTATTCACCACAAAGCTAACACGAGTACCCTTCCCTTCGCGCTAGCCCAGACCTGGGTACGCTTTTCTAAAGCAAGAGGAAGCGCGAGGGTGCACAAAAACACGGAAACACCGAGAGAAATGCATGCTTGAACATAAATGCCGATTCCAGAATCAGATTTTTACATTGCAGTGGAGTGTGCGCTGATAGGAAACTTCCTGACAGATTAAAACTGTGTGCCGGACCGAGACTCGGACTCGGGACCTCTGCATTTCGGGGGGAAGTGCTCTACCAACTGAGCTACCCAAGCACGACTCACGCCCGGTACTCACAGCTTTATTTCTGCCAGTACCTCGTCTCCTACCTTCCAGACATTACGGAAGCTGTGAAGACGGGTCGTGAGTAGTGCTTGTGTAGCTCAGATGGTAGAGACTTGCCCGCGAAATGCAAAGGTCCTGAGTTCAAGTCTCGGTCCGGCAGACTGTTTTAATCTGCCAAGAAGTTTCATAAATGCCGATGTTAGCCGAGCCTGTAGGTTTGGCTGTTGTATTTGGCCACGAATAGCACCCGTACAATGTTTTAAATAAGTAGCAAATGTCATTGATGGTCAGAACTGTGTTCCGTGTTGTTCGTCAGTGCGTTATGTCGGAGTTATGTGAACTCGAACGTGCGCTCATATGGTAAGTGCATTCGTCACCGAGGCGCCGTATCAAAGATATAAACCTCTTACAGAGAAAGTGGAAAAATATCATCCTCCGATTCACAACGCCGATGAAAGTGTGTGTCGAGTGATCGTGATGGGCGGTCATTAAAGAGGATTGTGATGAAAGATAAAAGGACGACAGGTGCAAAAGTCACTGCAGAAGTGAATGTCGCGCTTGAGAACCATGTTGTTGTGGCCTTCAGTCCTGAGACTGGTTTGATGCAGCTCTCCATGCTACTCTATCCTGTGCAAGCTTCTTCATCTCTCAGTACCTACTGCAGCCTACATCCTTCTGAATCTGCTTAGTGTATTCATCTCTTGGTCTCTCTCTGCGATTTTTACACTCCACGCTGCCCTCCAATACTAAATTTATGATCCCTTGATGCCTCTGAACATGTCCTACCAACCGATTCCTTCTTCTAGTCATGTTGTGCCACAAACTCTTCTCCCCAATCCTATTCTGTACCTCCTCATTAGTTATGTGATCTACCATCTAATCTTCAGCATTCTTCTGTATCACCGCTTTTCGAAAGCTTCTAGTCTCTTCTTGTCCAAACAAGTTATCGTCCATGTTTCACTTCCATACATGGCTACACTTCATACATATACTTTCAGAAACGACTTCCTGACACTTAAACAATACTCGATGTTAACAATTTTCTCTTCTTCAGAAATGCTTTCCTTGCCATTGCTAGTCTACATTTTATATCCTCTATACTTCGACCATCATCAGTTATTTTGCTCCCCAAATAACAAAAGTTCTTTACTACCTTAAGTGTCTCAGCTTTGAGGGATGCTGTAGTGAAGGGGATCAAGTAGGTAAAAAGACGAGGGCTAATAGAAATCCTTGGGTGACAGAAGAAATATTGAATTTAATTGATGAAAGGAGAAAATATAAAAATGCAGTAAATGAAGCAGGCAAAAAGGAATACAAACGTCTCAAAAATGAGGTCAACAGGAAGTGCAAATTGGCTAAGCAGGGATGGCTAGAGGTTTATCTCCCTAGGGGTAAGATAGATACTGCCTACAGGAAAATTAGAGAGACCTTTGGAGATAAGAGAACCACTTGTATGAACATCAAGAGCTCAGATGGAAACCCAGTTCTAAGCAAAGAAGGGAAAGCAGAAAGGTGGAAGGAGTATATAGAGGGTCTATACAGGGGCGATGTACTTGAGGAGAATATTATGGAAAAAGAAGAGGATGTAGATGAAATGGGAGATATGATACTGCGTGAAGAGTTTGACAGAGCTTGAGATCCATGTCAGCATCAAAACAATACAGATCTCCGTAAGTAGGGAGTTGCAGGGCTAGCTGGAATTCCAAACCCACTTATCAGTGATGCCACTGCCCGTGCCAGGGAAACGAGTGCCGAAGCCATAAAACCTGAAATAAGGAACAGTGGAAGAATGTCAATGGGTCGGTTGAGTCTTGTTTCACATTGTTTTCAACTTCCGTCAGAGTTTACGCCCCAAAGAGTAAAACACGGCGGGAGTACGTTAATAAATTGGGCAGCCATATCCCGCTCCATGGGCCCTATGGATCGTGTAAAAGATCACATTACTCTCAAGCATTATGAGACCATTTTGGCTGATAAACTACGTTCCTTGGTCAATATTTGTGCCCCAGTGGTCTTGTGTGTCTAGAGGACACACAGTTCGCAACGTCCAGGACTGGTTTTCAGTGGAGCTAGAATAAACTATCGCATCTGCCCCGGCCAGCACACTCATTAGACCAAAATGTTTTGGAGGCGTTGTAGTCTACTTTGGAGAAGGGTACGTGATCGCTGTCCACCTCCATTATCGATACCAGAGTTCGCTATTATTTGGAAAGAAGAATGGTTTAAGATTCCCGTACAGGACCTGAATTTATCCATTCTGAGACTACTGTGAAGTCTTTAGAATACCAACGATTTATCTATACCGTGTTATGTACGTTGACTGGACTGCATGGACTCTGTAAAACTTTGAAAACAGCAGACATGAAATAGAGGGAGCAAAAGATTATCTACAACTTACATTGATACTAGACTACAGATGGAACAGTCAGAGGACCTGAAACGGAAGAGGCGAGTGAGTTAGGGTTGTAACCTATCCTGTGTATTGATTAAGAAGCAAATGAAACCAAAGAGAAATCTGGAAGGGAACTGAGGTTCAGTGAGAAGAAATTAAGACGTCGGCTAAAATTAGGCTATAAAACGCAGATCGGCAGCAGAAATAAAATTTCCGAAAAAGAGAATAACATCTAATATAAATTTAAGTGATAAGAAGTCTTTTCAGCAAATACTTGTCTAGAGAGTAACGAAGTGAAACATGGGCGACAAATATTAGATTTGTGCATTAGTTCGTAGCGTTTTCATTTTGTATGTTGGTATTCTGGTTGCCAAGGGTTTATGTACCAGTTGTCATTCGTGTATAGTGAGTGGAGTTGTGGACACTAGAAAATGGAGTGCCAAGATGAGAAATCAGGACATTTCCAGTATCTTCTTCTCTTTTTCGACTGCCAGCCAGAAACATTTGCGCCATATCTGGAGATAATGCCATTGGATAGAGCACGGCAAGAAAACACTCTTCTCGTTTTGAGGATGACCGCTTTGACTTAGTGATTCGACGTTGAGGATGACGTTCGGAATTTGAAGAAGATCGCTTCAATGCATGAATCGACAATGAACCACATCAGTGTACTCGTTAACTTGCAAATGTGATGGACTGCGCTCACTCCATCAGCGTGCGACGTTTGGATGCAATGGGGAAGATCTAGAAATCAGGTGTATGGTTACTGCATGCATTAAGCCAAATTCACAAAAAAGAGATGGTGGCCATATGTGCATCTGTGTGTGTCATCAGTTGGCTCTTGAACACCACCGACGAGTCCTATTCCGTATCGCTACTGGTGAGGAGAAATGGTGTCTTCATGCTAACGCAAACAAAAGAAAGGGAGCCCAAACAAAGCAGTAACTCCCCGTACAGAGAGCTGCGCGCAGCTACAAAAGATGTCACGCATCTGATGGAACAGCGACGCTGTGGCGTACTAAGAACTCCCCCGAGGTGTAACCGTCACTACTGACATTTATTGTATAGAACTGAGACGTGTTGCAGACGCGATCCAAGAACACAGAGTTGGAAAAACACTACACAGGAGGTGGATTTGGAAGATATTACGCATCCACTGAATTCACCTGATCTTGTGCCCTCAGATTTTTACCTTTTCCGCTGTGTATCGAACAACTTTCAAGGATCTTGCGCTCCGAACGCGGTTCAACGAGTTGTTTGCCTCAAGACCACGTGATTACTACAGTCTAGAAACCAGAAAGTTATCCCAGCGTTGGTGGACTGTTGTGTATGTGTCGTGTATTAAACTTATTTAAAAACGCTACGAACTTATGCACCAACCCAACAGTTACGACAAAAAAAGAATCGAAATGCAGTGCTAGGGGAAAATGCTGTAATAAGAGGTGCGGATCGGATAATTAATGAAAAGGTGGTGTGGAATTAAGGAAAAGATATTATGGCACGACCAAAACACTATACGATTGGTGAACACATCTTGAGGCATCAGGATGTAATTGGATGTAATCGCAGCCGAGGAGCGATACATAAACGCCGGATATACGTCATAAGAAAAAAAGAAGCGTGGAGCACCCGTATAAACGTATAAAGGAAGTCATTTCATTGGAACCGAGTGATTTGACTCGTCTAGTAATGCACTTCAGACCACTTGTATATTGCTGTCGTGCCGTGCGCGAACGACTCGACTGCCATCGTACATACGGAGAGAGATGGTGTGTGTGTGTGTGTGTGTGTGTGTGTGTGTGTGTGTGTGTGTGTGTAAGGGGGCGTGGTCGCTTTTCTGACGTCAGAATGCCGCCGCACCGGCGCCGCAGAGGTCGCATTGATTGGCTGCAGGCGCCGTCTGGCATCGAACTGCGGCCCGCCGAAGAGACTGCAGCGCGACGCCTTGTTTTGGCAGCCGGCCGCGATACGGCACTGCGGGGGAGGCCGCGTAAGAGAGCGGCTGCCGTGGAGTGTGTCAGCGCGTGCAGCCGTGTCGTTAAAAACGAAGTGCGGATCTGGAAGAGGAAAGTGGATGTAGGGCCGGTAGACATGCTGTGTAAGCCCTAACGGAGAGGCAAGCGATCCGTAACGGTTCGCTATTCGTAGTTCGTCTTGATCACATTATAAAGGAGGCACACGGACAACAAAGTGGTCTTACAAGGATTCCGTTTTTACCGACTTCAGTACGGAACTCTCAAAAAGAGAAATATTATAAATTAAAACATGTTGTTTCGGCTTTTGAACAACATCTTCAGATCCACGAAAAGGAAATGGCAGCGATTATCAGCGATGGAAATCTCGTTCTCGAGTTAAAAAAAAAAAGACAAGCGTGAGTTTGACTCGCGCTCTAAGGGTTTAGTTTAAACTTTATTATGTATATGCAGTTTTCACCCACAGGTTCTGATGAGCAACTTCGCGAGTATCAAAGTGTGTTGCGTAAACGCCCTTGTCTTTTGATTACATTATATTACAAACCAAGGAACCCGCAGACTTTAATATTTGACATCAATGACATCAACTTAATGTCTACCCGTTCCTGAGAAACCGGGGTCTTACCCCTGGCAGTACCAACGCATTGTCCATAACGCGTAATGCGGGGGGGGGGGGGGGGGGGGGGGGTGTACTCTGTGCCCACCACAAAAAAATTAAAAAAGGCCGATTTCGTTAAATGTGTTAGTTTTATTAATATATTTTTTAAAAATAGGTACTGATGTATAAGTACAAAACTGAAAATATCTTCGAGGACCATCTTATCAACACCAACGTATTTTTCGTGAGGTTTACACCGAGTGGAGCGTTACATTGACCACTACAAAAGTATTAATAAATATAAATTTCATTAATTGTTGGTGATTTTCATTATCGACATACGTTTTAAAATAATATAGACGTGTAAGAAGGAACCTAAACCTGAAAATGGGAATGACATTTGCTGCACGAAGACTTAAATTTTTTTTACTAAATTTTACAGAAAATTTTAAAACAGTTACGGAATCTGATACACGAAACCATTAAAAAGAATTCAAACTTTTAAAATAAAAAGGACCAGACAAGATTCTGGTATTTTCAAAAGGTGGGCACAAAGTTATCTCCATTGGTATTGCAAGGGTTAACGGACGGATGAGCTCTCACCAGAGTGATTTCCCTTGCTGACAACCATTTCTCTGTACTTTGTTTCCTCAGCAAATGGAACAGGTTGTCTGTTTCTTTATATTGCGATCAACACAAATGTATAGTGAACAAAGTATTCTCCCTCAAACACCTAACAGAAACATAATACCATATGAAAGGGAGACGCAATTAATGTTTCCAGAATGAACCTTCGATTCTGTGGCGAAGTGTGCACTGTTTTATACACTGCTTGCAGATTAAAATTGTGTGCCGGACTAACATTCTAACCCGAAGCCGTTGGTTGTCACAGACACTGCCGTTAACAGAAATATCCACGCACCACACGCAATTGAAGGCTTATGACAGTGCGAAAGTTAAAAACACAGGCGAAGCAATAGAAGATAAAATTTACGAAATTTATATTAAGGGAGTGAAAAGCTTAGTGAGAATAGTAAACGGAAGTTCAAAGTAGATGTCGGACGCGTATGCAATTAACAAGCAATGAGACAAGTCGTTGCACCTCTCCGTAGAGCAGACAGGGCAGAGTTCATTGTCTCCGCTGTGCCGCTACGGAAGTATGTGCAAACAAACAGGAAATAATCTCTCCCCCCTCCCCGTCCCCCTCAGTCTTCTGGCTGGTTTGGGGCTGTCGGCAGGAATTACTCTCCTGTGCCAACCTCTTCATCTGAGTAGCACTTGCAACCTCTGTTATTTGCTGGATGTATTCCAATCTCTGTCTTCCTCTACAGTTTTTGCCCTCTACAACTCCCTCTACTACCATGGAAGTCATTCCCTCATGTTTTAAGAGATTTCTATCATCCTGTTCCTTCTCCATGTACGTGTTATCCACATACTCCTTTCCTCTCCAATTCTACGAAGAACCACCTCATTCCGTACTGTCAGTCCACCTAATTGTCAACATTTGTGTGCAGCACGACGCCTCAAATGCTTCGATTCTCTGCTGTTGCCGTTTTTCCACAATCTGTTTCACTACCAAACAATGCTGTACTCCAGAGAAACAATCTCAGTAATTCTCTCCTCATTGAGAGCTGTGTTTGGTGCCAGCAGATTTTTCTTGGCCAGGACTGCCCTCTTTGCCTGTCATAGTGTGTTTTTTATATCTCCCCTGCTCTGTCCAACATGGGTTATTTTGCTGCGTAGGTAGCAGAATTCCTTAACTTTCTCTACTTCGTGATCACCAACTTTGATAAGCTTCTCGCTGTTCTCATTCCTGCTGTTTCTCATTACTTCCATCTTTCTTCGATTTACTCTCAACCCCTATTCATTCTATTCAGCAGATCCTATAGTAGTTCTTTACTGTCACTGAGGATCGCAGTGTCATCAGCGAATCTTAACATTGATGTTCTTTCACCTTGAATTTTAATCCCGCTCTTAAATCTTCCTTTCATTTTCGTCGTCGTTTCTTCGATGTACCTACATATTGAACAATAGGGGCGAAAGACCGCATCCCTATCTTACACGCTTTTTAATTCGATCACCTCGTTCTTGGTCGTCGGCTCTTAGTGTTCCCTATTGGTACCTGTACATATTGTGCATTACCCGTCATCCCCTATATCTTACCCCTGTTTTTCCCAGAATTTGGAACATCTTGTGCCATTTGACAGTGTTTAACGCTTTTTCCCTATCGACAAATCCTATGAACGTGTCTTAAAATAAATTACGTACCAGTTAACTTTTCTTTAAGTTGCATGTTTGTGGCTGCATTCACAACGGAATAATTCTTCTCAAGAGGTATCAGTTAACTTTCAGAGCAACAGAATGCCTGCATTAGTAGAAAAAGATATCTTGAAATTTTTCTGTATCTGAAATTTTTCTGTATCTGAAATTTTTCTGTATCTGGAATTTTTCTGTATCTGGAATTTTTCTGTATCTGGAATTTTTGTGCATCTGGAATTTTTGTGCATCTGGAATTTTTGTGCATCTGGAATTTTTGTGCATCTGGAATTTTTGTGCATCTGGAATTTTTGTGCATCTGGAATTTTTGTGCATCTGGAATTTTTGTGCATCTGGAATTTTTGTGCATCTGGAATTTTTGTGCATCACTGTATTTGCATTATAATTCAGTATTAAGGTTTTCAGTTGAATGACCCTCGTAAATTACATCGAACGGCCTAAGAAATAAATCTGTATGCCTGTCTCTGTGTGTGTTGGTGAAATGGCCTGGTAGATAACGAAAAAAAAAAGATTACATGGCGTTGTTGGCCGGGAGGTCCCATTCGGGTTCGGCCACCAAGTACAAGTCTTGTTTCATTTGGCGCCACATTGGGCGACTTGCGGCCGATGGTGAGGATGAAAGGATGATAACACCCAGTCCACGAGTGGAGAACTCCAACCCTCCCGGGAACCGAACACGGGCCCTTTGCATGGAAGGCAAGCACGCTACCACCCAGCTAAGCAGGCTGGTAGATCAAGTAGATAACTCATTTCCTGGATTGCCGTATTGTGTACCAGCAGGTGGGCATCCATGAAAACTGGTTGTCACGTGCTTTATGACTTCCCAGATAAGCGATTGATGAAAAGGCTCGGAAGGTTATTCTCAGTGTAAGCAACGGAGTATAACTTGGCAACAGGCGAAGAATATACCGCTTGTTTGACTAGGCCCGAGACGATAATTCATTTAGTCTGCCATAACAAACACTGGCGGGTTGCCGCCCGAGAATAAGTAGCGTACGCTGCCGCGAGCTTGAAAATAGAGTTGCCCGGAAAGCACTGGTAGAGTTGTTAGTGGTGCATATACAAAGGAGACTCTCACAAGGTGATCATTTCT
Organism: Schistocerca gregaria; assembly: GCF_023897955.1. Lineage (NCBI taxonomy): Eukaryota > Metazoa > Arthropoda > Insecta > Orthoptera > Acrididae > Schistocerca > Schistocerca gregaria. Next base: position 132,450,615 of record NC_064928.1, read on the forward strand.
TGTGTCATTGCCAGTGATAACTAAAGTAGTAACGGTGAGAGGGGAAGATTGTAGGTTCATACGACTTTACTGTACGTTTTGTCAAGGCGAATAGGAAAAATAATTTGGAAAAAAATATGTCGTATGGTGGTCTTCACTCGATGAGAATTACTTTACTTATTTCTGCCTCCCTTCTTCTGACGACGTAATGACCATTGCGGTAAAATACGAAACAGAACATGTCAAACCATACGAAAATGTCTACCAGACTGAGATGCGAGGATGCAATATATAAATCAGTGAAAACCGTTCAGAAACGCTGTACTCGCAGCAGTTGTCAGACGAGGACTGTAACTAAATTCTGGTGCCTATCGCATTAATAGGTCATCCGAGCACGCTTCCAGGCTTTGAAAAGTAGCAGAAAATAAAATAAAGGGCTGCTGAATATAAAATTACAGTAGGGTAAGAAATGTCTGAATTCTGTCAAGGAAGCCAGGTTACACGGGACGGCTGAAACAAGGAAGATATAAAAGTCGAGAGGCGATCAAAAAGTTTGAATTCGAAGGCTGTATAGCCCAAAATCGGTATGGCACACAAGCAAAATCGCCATGAGTATCTAGTTCAGTGGTTCCCCAACAGGTGGTCCGCGGACCCCATGGGTCCGCGAGCAATGCCAGAGGGGTCCGCAAGATGCTATTACAATAAAAAATACGAGTATATTAAATATATTTCGTATGATAACAGACTTTTTTTGTTTTGTCCGCTTCCTACATGTGCAGAGCTTTAGCGAAAGCAAACTTCTGCGTCTAGCGTCTTCCTAGAGTCAACTGGCACTAACACACGCTAGTGCAAAACTAGAATTAGATACATGCAAATAGTTCTGCTGTATGCCGTTAGACAGCGCGCGCTGCCTCTTTGCAGCTGACAACTGACAGTCACTTTCCACAGAAACTCGCATTTCACTAAACACCCAGATTTGAAGACAAAGATTTTGAGCAATAATCAAACATTTAACAATAACGATAAATTAAAGTTTAAGCTCAATATTTCTTCAATAATGATTGTCAATGTTTTTTTCTAAGTACCAAAAATAGAAATCGTATAAAAAGACTCTTAATTTGGCTTCTTTAGGTACTTCATACTGTGATATGACAAGGTACCAATCGTGCTCAATGAGGGGGTCCTCGAGAAAATTATGTTGGAAATCCCTGATCCAGACAGTTGCCGCACCGATGCTCCAGGTTGAAGATACCCGTGTCGTGCTGCGAGTAGTAGTTCGTAACAGTCTGCTGCACATCATCGCCCGACAGGAATAGTAGAGTTTTTTTAAAAAGAGTGAGAGACTGAAGGCGTGATAAGCGCATGGTGAGAGATCGGGCCCTTTAGGGCGTGCGCTGAAATGTCTCCCACTCGAGTTGACCTTATTTCTGGATTATGACATTTGCCATATGGGAACGTGCATCATCATTAAGTAGCAGCAGACATTGTCGCAGTTTCTCTGGACGTTTCCCCTTAACTGCACGCCGTAATTTCTCACGTGTTCCGCAGTCGCGTTCCTCAGTGATGGAGACATCTGGGGTTCTGAAATCAATAAGCAATGGGCGCCGGTAATCAAATAACAGGGTGAGTATCGCATGTCCGGCAGAGGGCTGACTCTCGAACGTCTTTGAGATGAGGGGACGGTGGATGACACCACTGCATTGTCGCCGCTTTAGATTCCGATTCCCAATGATGAATTAAGCTTTGTCGCTGCAACGGTGTTCTCAAGGAACATTGGTCTTGTTTGTACGCATTTGGTAATAACATAGCTATAATTCACATGTACTGCATTTAGCGTATGCACGACGGAAAGACACCAATGGCCCCCTAATCCCTTGCCTTCACGTCGGTGCTTTAATAGCCGCATTGGAGTCGCGCTAAGTTGTATATAGGCTGCAGCAGTGCCCTAAAACGGAATCTTTTTGATCGCCCTTGTAGACTGAGACAGGCCTAGAAAGCTCTCTTCAATAAAAAAATTCCTGCTGGTATCATATCTTGGTAAGGAACTGAGAATGAGAATCAGGTTCCTGAAAGAGTATGTTCGGAGTTCAGCATTAAATGCAAGTTAAACGTGGACAATGGAAAATCCAAAACGAAAGGAACGAGAAGCATTTGAAGCGTGGTGGGTGTTTATAATTGAGCAGGTGACTTGTAATACGAGAACGCACTCAAGAGTAGGCGAGGAAAAATGTCTGTAGAAGACCCTTATCCAAGTAAGGATAGATTGACACTAGTAACCTCGCCACCGCCGGTTATTTAAAGAATCAAACATTTCCACTCCGTTTCGCGCAACTCAATGTTTATGACGCCATATCTCGAACTTTGTGTCATACAAGTATAGAATTCTATAGATGTATTCAGTGGTATGTGAAGGCTGTCTGCAAAACGTGTTGCAGATGGTTAGTAGTGCTGGAGTTCCATTGCTTGAACACCGAAACTGAAGTCCTTAGGAAACTTTTCCCTTTCAGGATTTTGTGGGAGGTACGAGCCAGAAAAAGCGCCGAAAAAGATTGCAAATTATGTCTAAAGTTTGTTGGAAGACGCTATTTTCTCTCATTCTCAAATAGTATGTATCATCTGGGTTAATTTCCACGCAATGAGTTAAGCTGCCACAAGACACACCTATGGTTTCTTCCGCCATTAAACCTTCAGCGTAAGATTATACCTCTTGATTAGTAGATTATCACAGCATTCTTAGATTATGACAGCATTCTAAAGTTTTAAATTCGGTCAGTAATTAATTGAAATAATGAAAATCAAATGATCATTGTAAAGGAAATGGAACACCATCCGGATCGACGGAGTTCGTGTTTTTTTTTTTTTTTTTTTTTTTAAATTATGAACGCACACCCCTTCTGCATTGGAGTTACGCAGTATTGGGTATCAGAATTAAATACTACGTACCTCTAAAAGTCTCCACGCGAGATTTAAAGCGCTCAGTGGTGAGTCACTGGGCGAGGCCGTCGCGGCTGTGTCACCGCTGACGTGGCTCTTGAGTCTGCAGCGATGATGTTGCAGCGTGGACATGTGCAGCAGGCAACACCTGAGTCTGTAACACGGCACTGCCGCTATTCGTAAACACCGCGGATAAAAAATTAGCTTGGCTGTGTCAGGCTCGTGGCCTGCAACACCGTCTCTTGTGCTTTGATAATGACCTCAATTCGGAGAGGAAAAAGTTCATAAGCTTCTCCAGCTATGCCATGCCATACCCAGCTACAGCCATTCATAAAGATCACGCATAGATACCTAATTATGGGGATGTTGACTGCTATGCTTCACCCGCTGTTCCAGATAGTCCCACACATTTCATTTGAGGTGAAGATCAGCCGATCTATGGGGACAGTCGGGGCGCGTAGATCACGTGAGTTTTCGTCTAACCCAAGGAACGGCAGTTATCTTGGAAGAAGCGAGTACTCGTTATCTAATCACCATGAAGATGTCGGAGGAGTGGCAACGCTTAGTCATCGAAAATATTGGAATAATCGTAGACATTGTTGTTCAGTAATCGGGATGAGTGTGCTTGAAATCATGGCACAAAAACGCCTGGATAACATCACAGAACCACCTCCGACCGGAATCTTCCACCCACTGTGGGTTGAACGTTTTACTGGGCTGTCTGCGCTCTTACGTTTTGCATCATTTGAAAAGAGACGAAGTCGCTTGTTCTCGGACCGCACTGCACGCGTACAGCAGCAACTCTTACGAAACTGATTATTATTCAGAAGGCGTGACACTCGTCTCCGGTCCGTCAGCATCTTTTTACAACTGACAGTATGCCGTGTTCTATGGCTGTAACTTGCGCACCGTTCCTTCTGGACACGTTGAGCGGACGGCGTTGATACACTGACAGATCAGGCAATCTCATTCACGGTGAGCATGCCCTAACAAGACAGTTCATTCGTGCCATTCCGTCAAGTCTCTTCATTGTAACCCATCTTAGTGTTCTTGTTCCATACAATCGACTGATAAACACTTCACTCACGTGTCAACAGTGGAAGGGTCATGTGACTACCAAGCATAGGTCCACACCATCTACAGAGCCCCAAGGCGTCCACTGTGCCTTTTAAGAGGGTGACTAGTACTTCCTCCAGTGGGCTTATGCGAAATCATGACTTCGCTGATGCACCGATTTCTGGTGTCACGATCAGATCCCAAAACAGCTAAAGGTCGTTTTCTCTACCACAGTTGATAATATCACTTGCGGTTCAGTTATGTATTGGAGTGGCGTGTCAGTTCGTAGGATTTGCCTTTCGTATGTTCGTATTCTCGTTGCTGTGGGTTTATTTATCGATTGTTATTTTTCATTTGTTGTTCACTGTTGCTACTTGAGTCTATATATTGTCATTTGGAGCCAACGACCTTGGCGCAGTGGTATTACCGATTCCCGTCAGATCACCGGGCTGGACTAGCACTTGAATGGGCAATCTTCCGGTCTGCCGAGCCCTGAGGCAAACTGAGGAGCTACTTGATTGAGAAGTAGCGGCTCAGGTCTCTTAAACTGACATACTGCCGGGAGAGCGGTGTGTTCACCACATGCCCCTCCATATCTGCATCCAGTGACGCCTGTAGGCTGAGGATGACACGGCGGCCGGTCAGTAGCATTGGGTCATCCTGGCCAGTTTGTACGGAGTTTAGTTTTATTGCCATTTTGAAATTGGTGAGTGGAGTTGTGGACGCTAGAAAATAGGGGCAAGTGAAGAAATCTGAACACTTTCGACGTACTCTTGTGTTTGAGTTCAGTGGAGCGGTGGTGGCAGCGGAAGCAGCCAGAAACATTCGCGCCGTGTATGGCGATAGTGCCATTGCACAGAGTACTGCAAGAAAATGGTTTTCTCGTTTTAAGGAGGACATTAGTTTTGATATTAGTAACTTCCGCATTCGGGAAGACCTTCAGGTATAACTTATGATCGACATCAATTCCTTATTGCTGTGTTCTTTGACCTACAAAAGGCTTGTGACATCACGTCGCGACGCCACATCGTTGCAACCCTACATGAGTTGGGGCCCGCTTCCGATTTTTGTCCAGAACTTCCTGTCACACAGTACTTTCCGGGTTAGAGTTGGTGCTTTCCTCAGTAATCCAACACATCCACCACACACACACACACACACACACACACACACACACACACACACACACACAATAAAAGAGAATGGGGTTCCACTGACAATTTTTACTTTCACTGTTGCTCTTCTAATGTGGGGGTTGCTGAAAGCCGACTGCAGGGCACCATTCAAAAGGTGCTGTCATGGTACCTCGCCGATGCCTTTGTTTTCTGCCGCCAAGACTCTCTTCGTGCAATTCTGTCGCCATCGTTTTTCGCTGCGACGGGACCTCCTCGTGAACTTTCAAACACCAATTTACTCCTCCGATTGCCAAAACATTCTGTTGGCACCAATCTACATAAGGAGAAATGATAATCACGATAAAATAAGATAAATTAGGGCTCGCACAGTGCTCGTTTTTCCCCGCACGTCGTTTGGGAATGGAATGGTAGAGAGACAGCTTGTAGATGGTTCATTGAACCCTCTGACAGGCACTTAATTGAGAATAGCAGAGTAATCACATAGATGCAGATGTTGATCCACAACCAGAACTTTACCTCCACGACCAGGTACTGAATTTAATGGAGATTTACCGCTTTTTGTCTCTGGTTTGACGTGACTTGCCCATCTTCGCCAACTTAAGAAAAGGTGCTGACTACATCTTAATAAAATTAGCTGTGCAGCTGAGGTGCAGACTGAAATACGCTCCTGCAACTTTACAAAACCCTATCCCGTCTTGATTATGGGAGTCTCGATCATCTTCGGCATCTCCCTCAGCATACCGGGCACTGGACTCTATACGCCACTATAGGGCTTGATTTGCAACAGGAGCCTTTCGGACTAGCCCTGGGAATAACCTACTCGTGTGGAAGCTGGGGTCCCTTCACTACGGATTAAGCGCCAATAACTGCTGCTCAGTTGTGGTATACTCGTTTGCAGCGCCTTATACAACAGAGACCAAGAACTAGGGTCACAATTGCAGTTCGACTGCAGTGTGTTTGCTCTTATTTCCAACTTCCCCCACCGTCGCCTCTTGTCATGGAGCAGTCGCGTACGTCCCCATGGCGTGTACCTATCTCCCTTTACCTTTTGGATCGATATATTCAGATGACCCCAGAGTATTTCGCCACCTGTTCCTGTCTGTCCTCGATGCATTTTCAGTTTCAGAAATGGTATACGCTGAGAGCTCAACGGTCAACGGTCGATGGACGAACCGGTTTTGCATATACACAAGCTAGGTGCAGTGAGATATGCTCCTCGCTGAATGGACGCAGTGTCTTCACTGCTGACGAATTGGTGGCCATCAAAGGGGTCCTTACGTAGGGCATATACCCCTTTGATTGCTGCAGAGGCAGTCTGTCATGGGCTGTCGCCTGCGTGTTCAAATGGTTCAAATGGCTCTGAGCACTATGGGACTCAACTGCTGTGGTCATCAGTCCCATAGAACTTAGAACTACTTAAACCTAAGGACATCACACACATCCATGCCCGAGGCAGGATTCGAACCTGCGGCCGTAGCAGTTGCACGGTTCCGGGCTGCGCGCCTAGAACCGCGAGACCACCGCGGCCGGCGTCGCCTGAGTGTCACACTTACAGCACGGATGGCTTGAAAATGGAGACAGGTGTCCGAACTCAGTCACCATCAAGAAACAAATAGTTAACTCTCAATGCAATTTACGATAGAGCTACAACCATTTATTTCAGTTAAAAGACGAGTTGCAGAGGTATTTTTCACCTGCAGCGTTCTCAAAGTTCGTAATATTAACTCGTGGATGTTTTTGCTGCCGGCCTTGGTGGTCTCGCGGTTCTAGGGGCGCAGTCCGGAACCGTGGGACTGCTACGGTCGCAGGTTCGAATCCTGCCTCGGCCTGGATGTGTGTGATGTCCTTAGGTTAGTTAGGTTTAAGGAGTTCTAAGTTCTAGGGGACTAATGACAACAGCAGTTGAGTCCCATAGTGCTCAGAGCCATTTGAACAATTTTTTGATGTTTTTGCTCTTAAAATTCATCGAATTACAGAAATGTAGAATTAGCCCAATTAAGAGTTCAGCTGCTTATATTTGCCAGTCAGGCGATTAAACACCGTCCTATAACACCAACATTCTGCTTAAGGCAACAGTTCAGTGATTCTCTTCACGCTACCAGCACACAGCTTCGTGGACCGTTACGACCTATTGTTTCAGTATAACTTGACCTAATACTAAAAGATCTATTCAGTTTTTTCTCTTTCACCTTAGATCTATCCTTCCACTTGACACCTTTCTCCATGTTCCTTCCACACCCATTCCCCTCATACTTCCCATCTTCCTCTCTTGTTATCCTCGCCTTACTTCCCTCCTCTTCTGTTGCTCGTTGACGTCGTCCTCCTCCTCTCCATCTGTTTCTTGTCCCCTGTCGACGGTGGCACATCGCTTGTATCCCTTTCTGCACATGTATGTACTGTATTACCATCGTTAACGTGCACATTTTTGTATTTAGTTCAAAGTAGTTTGGTTCGGCTTCGTGTCTCATTTTATTAGCCATTTAATTGATGTGCTGTACTGAAGCATTCCTTTGATATTACAGTTAATATTTCAATATGTTTGAATAGAGGTTGCAGTGTATTATCTCGCCGTGCTGTTTCTCTCTCTCTCTCTCTCTCTCTCTCTCTCTCTCTCTCTCTCTCTCTCTCGTGTATTGCCCTTTGACGGCAGGGGCCGTCCCAGGTTGACATTTGAGGCGGGCCGCAGCTGCGGCGGTAACCAGAGCGTGTCTGCTGTACCTGCGCTCTGCCGCAGGGATTGACTTTCAGCCCACCACGGCGGCCGCAGTGAAAGCAGTCCACTGCGCGCTCTGGGCAAAACTTGGGGCGCCCTGTCCCGTAAGCACTCGGTTGTACGACCGATTATACAAAAAAAATCTTATCTGTAAAATAACGTAGCGAAACGATCCGCATACGCACTGAAACTTCGGTTTCAGAAACCAAAAATATTTTTATTTTATCCATACTGGTTGAGAGGTCGTGGTGGTGAATGTCAATGTTAAAAAATATATCGGCTCAACCACTTGTTTATAGTGTAAAACACAAGACTGACGCGTTTCGGAAGTCAAGCTTCCATCATCAGAATAATAAAAAGTAAAAGAATCTGTTAAAACTCGCTAAAATCGAACAGGCATCAGACACAATAAAATTGATAATAAAATTAAAACATCGTGGCTACTTCCCTTGTTGCAGCCGTGTCTTCCAAAGTGCATCTCCACATAATAGTCAGAATATAAAAAACTCGAAAATGTCTGTCGCCTATGGTGTTCAACATCTAACCACATGGCTCTCTCCTCTCTCCTCTCTCCTCTTTCGTCGTAAACGGCCTGTGCGTCTTCGTTGATACCACACCCCCACGTAGCCAAAAAAGACACTGAAACGAGAGTGAGCTCCCGCGCAAGTAAACAAGGGAGTCATAGAGATAACTATACAAACATAACGTACACATGTTCCAAGGACCTCATGAAATGATAGTATCTTGCAAATTGCTAAAAACGTAGTTACTAAAAGAAACCAGTGAAATGTTTGAAAAAGTTATTTGTATCACCAGTTAGCTGTTCATTCAGTGTGTTCTGATTATCCACGCTATGTATTGTAATTACCAGCTGTTCTAGTAGATCCAGCTCTTTGCCTTTGTCCTGTATGTAAAACAACGAGATCCTGATCTAACAGGTTCTTTTACTTTTTTATTATTCTGATGATGGAAGCTTGACTTCCGAAACGCGCCAATCTTAGTGTTTTACTCTGTAAACAAGTGGTTGAGCCTATATATTTTTTTAACATTACAAAAAATATTGCTTTCACACGAGTACTCAGGAAGAATTACAAGCATCCAAATAGACTGAGGACGGAAGTGTGTTGGAACCTTCATGTCCATCAGATACATTAATGACTTGGCAAACAGCAGCAACATTAAGGTTTTTCACAGGCGGTGCCATTAGCAGTAATTAAGTATTGTCCGTAAAAAGATGCAGAAATATTCAGTCGGGTCTTGAAAGACATCAAAGTTGTGCAAGTTTTGGCAGCATGCTTTAAATGTTCCGAAGTATAGAATTGTGCTCGGCAAAAAAAAAGTTTATTTCGAAAGAAAACATTGTCCGTTGTGCGCTGTAAAATATTTCATTTTTTCCTGCTGCTGTTCAGACGGAAGTAATTATGAAGCGCACACGTAGTATCTCTATGCAACATGTCGTAGGAGATGGGGCATGCAAATTAATCGATCAGTCCATTCGTGGAACCACACGTCAACATGGACACGATCTGTATCGAACACTAATAGAAATATAGTAAAGCGTGTGGAAGAAATACACGTTACATAACAGCGTCTTTGGAAACAGAACACATTAAAGTATTCCACCGATTGAATAAAAGTTAATAGACGCATAGATCCGAATACCTGGAGGGTAACTGAAATCAGAGAACATTATAGTCTAATTATTTATTTGTAACTTCTGCTACTAGTCCCTTCCATTTGTTTTATGTTTAATCTAACATAGTACAACGAGCTTCGATCATGTTCTGTTAATCATCAGGCGTGTAGACATACATATATACATACAGAGAAATGATACTTAAAAATAGTCTTATACTAAATTAACCTAGAACATTTTTTTCATTGTTCGTTACTGTAGTGGCTGGTGTGGCATTTGGAGGGGAGGGGGACAAGGGAGGGTCAGAAATCGATGTCAGTGATGTCTTCTGCCGTTTTTCCTTGTTGTTGGTTATGTATGACATCACAGCTTGCATAGGATGCATGTATGTATAAACGCCTGATGATGAACAGAACATGTTCGAAACGGTTTGTTAGATTAAACATAAAACAAAAGTGACTGGTAGCAGAAATTACAAATAAATAATTATCCCACACAGTCAAGATTCACAAACGCAGCCACTATAGGCGAAAATAATTTAGATAGTCTAAAGTTGATTCAGTAAACGAGCAAAAATTTCGAAGTTTGTGAAGTAAAAATTACTTAATCAAATAACGGGTATATTTTGAGGCAATATCGTCTGTTCGTTTGACATAACCCCTGCAACCTAATTTTGTGCTGCAGTTGCAGCGTCCGATATTCGCCGAAAACCTTCCGTCGGTCCGTGCACGACAGCTGCCAGCCAGCCAAAAAGCCGCGCGCGAAAATGCGATTTCTCATGGGTCACATCGCAGGATTTATTGATCGAAGAGGTAAAGGATCAAGTGATTTGGATAGCCCTTGGCCTAGTAACCTATGTATATTGTACAAATGTACATTTGTACATATTGTACCTAATGCTACAGTACGGGTTTAAAATGTAAAAATCACACATTTCCTGCAGCCCAAGCGAATTGAGAAAATATACTTTTGCATTAGGTGTAGTTTAGGGTGTACGTTAGACAGCTTATAAAACAGTTTTTTCATGAGCAGTGCTTTAGAAAGCACCGAGAAACCATGATTTTTGGGTCGAAAAGTACCAATTGTGGCGATGGCCACTTCCATAAAGCTATTCATGGCAAATTGTAATAATTTTTACGATGTGTTCTTAACATGATATTGTCCGGAAACTTCCAAACTTTCTTCGATATTATTATCCGCTCCCGAGATCAAAAGCTCTAAAGTTGTTACTTAGCCACGTAATATCTGACGCGTAAAAATATTTTTAACATGTGGTGAACAAATGGCAAGGGTTCAGGGTCTGCTCGGTTCTAAGGTGACCAAACAGTCTTTATTTATCATGTTTTTACCAATAAAAATTTGTCGCGCTGTCTGTATAGTGGCCACTTCAAGCATATGCAGATGTGCCCAAACAGCTACTGAATGACCGAAATGGTCTAGAAAGGGTCTTAACAAGCATTAAAAGAAATTAAAATGCCTGCAAAAAAAATTATTTAATACTGGACAGACTGCACATTCAGAAAATGTCTAACATTTTTACCCTTTCATGATACAAATCACAAGCCCGGCATTTTCGGTGTATTGCGATCGGTGAACAAAGTATCCAGAAAAAATATAAAGCACACGATTGTGTGTTAACCTTATATTCTATGTACTTATTTGTTGTTTGTGTGTCAAGGTATATAAATGAACTGTCAAAACCTACTGACATATAGAAAACATTTTATATAAGGAGCACACTCCGCTGTAGCAGAGCAAAGAAGGAAACCAGCTGAAAAATGCTACTGTCGGACAAAAAAGGCGAATATCTGCCTCTGAGTAGCAGGGAGACAGTGACGGTGGAACAGGGAGAGGACTGCACCAGCGGAAGGGACAGAAGTAAATGCGAACCACACAGTCTTGGGGGGGGGGGGGGGGATCTGGACTCTTTCAGACCGGCTGTCTTTTATATTTCGGTACAAAATCCGCTCTCCCCAACACTTTAAACACTCTGTTTTGGGACAAAATATAAGTTGGACCACCCAGAAATTTTGAGTTGTCGGAGACAGTGAGAATGGGAAAGGAAGACATGAGACAGTTACAGTGAGAGGAAAAGAAGATAGTGGGGAAGATGACAGTGGCATTGAGAAGGTTATACTGAGTATAAAGTCTTAACTAAAAAGAGAGACTGGGTAAAAGATTTAAAATGTTCTATATTATGAGCGCTAATATGTTTGCATGCCCACTTTGCTGTCAGTCTTTTAAAGAGGGCCGTAATCGCCTTTTTTTGTGCTGCGAAATGACCATTTTTCCGTTGGTTAAAACATGATAGAACTGAGGCGGAATTTGGTTCAATATTTCCATAAAGCACTCAGATCGAGGCTTTGTCGGCCTTCATATGTACATTACCGAACTCTTTCACCTTTACCATTACATTACCCAACTCTTCCACTGCAATCCGGAAGAAGCTTCGTAATGCAGTTTTCGTACAGACTGTATTTTCAAGTATGTGAGTATGGCTAGAATTGAAGAGAAACTGATGTAAGATCGGGTGTACCCCAAGGTTGTTTATCAGGGAGTATAATGTTGTCAAAATTGATAAAAAATTTCTCGATTAGGATCTACGGCGCTATTAGATTGTTCGCTGGAGGAATGCACTGTCGGATGACTGTGAGGAAGTGCGGAGGTGCTTTGGCAGTGTTCACACTTTCAGAATTGAATGACAAATTTCTAAATGGTGATACATATAGGTAATATGACTATACGAAAGAAGTAGGTAGTATCAGGTCAGCAAGCGTTTGTTGCATCTAACAAGTTACTTCGCTGGAAATGGATTTCAATCCAGATCCCGTCAAACACAGGGAGCGGCGGCTAGTATGGGCCACTTACGCCAAATAAAATGTAAAACCTGTACTTACATTTGTGTTGCTGTCAATGGAGAAAAGCAGATTCCTAACCCAAACGACACATAACAAGAAAAGCTTTTTCTACGGGTTAACAGTTAGAGATGTTAAGGAAAGTGTTGGGTAGTTTGTCAGACAACACGCTATAGGTTAAAAGTGTTTGCGGTTCAGAAACGAAGTAATCTATTCGGATTCGAGGACTAAAAGATAACAACAAGACAGTTGGTGAAAACCTTTGATCTTGTGATCGATTGAACCTGAACCAACTCATTAAACTTGTGGAGTGAGGTTTTATTTAAGACAGTTCAGGGTGCTTCTTCAAGAAGTTGACAGAAATATTTACCTGACAATTCTTTTCTCTGTGAAATCTGTGAGGCAGTGTCAAATTTTTTGCCATTCCGTAAGAAGTGTTCTGAAACTCAATGTAGGCTAATTGTGTTAACATGGAATCTCTCTCTCTCTCTCTCTCTCTCTCTCTCTCTCTCTCTCTCTCTCTCTGTGTGTGTGTGTGTGTGTGTGTGTGTGTGTGTGTGGGGGGGGGGGGGGGGGGGGGGGAATCTAGAGGGAGACAAAGGCTTGAATACGGCATTAAATGGCTGCAAGTAGCAGTATTGACGCAGAGATGGAGAGGTTTGCAAAGGGTAGGCTGGCGCCTTGAGCTGACTAAAATTAACCTTCTAACTAAAGTCAACAACATCAATATTATAGCAAAGACATGGTGTAGCGTGCGGACTCTACAGTGTGGCAGGCGGCCACGAGTGTAAACAAACGAGAACTTCCACCGTCCGGGGGAACAGGAGCGGGTGGCAGCCTAGGTGTGTGTTGTGTGCTCCTGCGAAATCGGAATATTGTCATAAAGATCCTGGGGATCGCTGAGCTGCTCTGGTCTTGAGGGTCGTACTCAAAGGCGGCCGTGGACCAGCATTTCATAATAAGAAAAAGTAGCAACGCACGACACAAAGCAAAGTTGATTGGCGACTCCATGGAGTGTTCTGTGCACCACGACCAAATATTGGATGGAATTGGGAGGAAAATCAGCATTAGCCGTTGTTGTTTTATTGTCAGCAAAATCGATTTTCGGTCACTTAGTGACCATCCTCAGTGCTGTAATATAAAATTAAAATTGGTAGGCACTGGTATCAAGCTATAACCACAAGCTTAGAGCAATCACATAAACTAATGTTATATTACAGCACTGAGGATGGTCATTAATTGACCGAAAATCGTTTTTTGCTGACAATAAAACAACAAAAGCCGGCCGCGTGTGGCCGTGCGGTTCTAGGCGCTGTAGTCCGGAACCGCGGGACTGCTACGGACGCATGTTCGAATCCTGCCTCGGGCATGGATGTGTGTGATGTCCGTAGGTAAGTTAGGTTTAAGTAGTTCTAAGTTCTAGGGGACTAATGACCTAAGATGTTGAGTCCCATAGTGCTCAGAGCCATTTGAACCATTTTGAAACAAAATACGGCCAATGCTGATTTTCGTTCCAATTGTACGAAGCAAAGTGGAGTACGCAAAGCATTTTGTGGTAGTCCGGTCCAGATCTTTCCATCTGTGTGTTAAGCAACTATAGCTCAAAACTCCCACCAGCTATAAAACTTGCGCGGTGGAACGTCCGCATAATGTCGGCAGCGCGCGGAGAGGTCGCGCACGAGACGTGTGCTCTCTGGAGGGAGACGCTGCCCACCGACAGGACACACGGCTGGGCTATCAATAGCGCGCCGGCCTGCGCGCCCTGCCCTCGGATTATTTTGGTAGAGCAGCGGGCCAGAGCGTGCCCCTGCTGAGCGGACGAGGTCCGGCGGCGACGGCCAGCGGAGTACTCACAGCTACCCACAAACACTGAAGCAAGTACGGCGGTAATCTGGCAGAGGAGTCACGCTGACCAGCACCCATGGGAAGTGCTGGTACGAATAAACGAGGCTCCGAAGACTGCAGCGCTCCGAATTTATATTGGCGGTCTATGTAGGTACAGCATGCAGCCATTCGCTTTTTGAACTAGATTCGTATTTACGGTGCCGTAAAGAGGCTCGTGGGATACCTCCTAAAATCGCATTGGGCTTCTTTTTGCCCGGCGCAGTGCAGTAGCTCGTGACCCAAAAAGTCCCTGGAAGTCCCATGCAAAAATATTCAGCCATGCTACTTCTGTGGCGAAAGTATCGTCGGTGCGGGATTTTGTGCACAAACTGTCCTCTACATTATGTCCCATAAATGTTCGATGGGATTCATGTCTGGCGATCTGTGTGCCCAAAACATTTGCTCGAATTGCCCAGAATGTTCGTCAAACCATTCGCGAACAGTTGTGACCCAGTGACAGCGCATTATCATCCATACAAATTCCGTCGCCTTTTGGTAACTTGAAGTCCATAATGGCTACAAATCATACGGAAGTAGCCCGTCAATTATCGGTTCAGTTGCCCCGGAGGACCCAGTCCATTCCCAGCCCACACCATTATCGAACTACCACCGGCTTGCGCAGCTCCTTGTTGACAAGCAGGGTCAGTGACTTCGTGGAGTCCTCGCCACACTCGAACCGTACCATCAACTTTTACCAGCTGAAATCGGGACTCATCTGACCAGACCACGGTTTTCCAGTTGTCTAGGATCTAACCGACAGGGTCACGAACCAAAAAGAGGCGCTACAGGCGATATCGTGCTGTTAGCAAAGGCACTCGCGTCAGTCTTCTGCTCCCATAGCTCATATCGCCAGATTTCGCTGCACATGTCCTAATGGATACGTTCGTACTACGTCCCACATTGATTTCTGCAGGTGCTTCACGCAGTGTTGCTTGTCTGTTAGCACCGACAACTCTACGCAAACGCCACTGTTCTCGGTCGGTAAGTAAAGGCCGTTGGCCACTGCGTTGTTCACGGTGAGAGGTAGTGCCTTATACGTGGTACTCTCGGCACACTCTTGACACTATGGATCTCCGAATATTCAATTTCCTAACATATTTCCGAAATGGATGTCCCATGCGCCTGGCTCCAACTACCATACTGCTAATTCCTGTCGTGCGTTCATAATCGCGTCGGAATCTTTTTCTCACGAATCACCCGTGCACAAATGAGAGCTCCGCCACTGCGCTGACATTTTACTCCTTGGGTACGCGATAATGCCGCCATCTGTTTATGTACATATGGCTATCCAATGACTTTTGTTAACCTAGTGAATTATAACTTTAACCAGTCTCTAGCAGTTGCTGGCTCATCATCAAATGGTGTTACACGAACATATTGTGGGTGAGGTGCAGCTACATGCTAGAATCATGGTGCCGAGGAAAATAACGGAATTTTGGAATTTTACTTATGGTAACGAAATGGCGTATAAACCGAAGAGTGTTTCTATGTCGTAGCGTAGGTGATGGACGGAGATATATATATATAGCTGGTAAAATGTCAGAATGCATTTGTGATGAAGTGGATACCACGAAGCAGTGCTATGTGAACATAAGACAAAGATTTCCTGCAGAACCATGAACATAGCGCCTAGTTGCCGGTGGTCCAGAAAATGTTACTGTAAAATCTCCATCTGATGAAGTGCCTGAAGTAGCGCGGAATCTGGTTAATGGTACAATAAATACGTTTCAAATTCAAAAAGCAACTTGTTGCATACTGTATCTACATAAACCGCCGATTAAAAACAGTGTTACACTTCGTTATCAACACCGGATGTAATCGATCAGTCTTACAGGTTGTGAATGAATCAGGGCAGTATATCATTTCTAGGTATTAAGTCGGGGAAAAATGTTTAATATCCCGAAACCAATCCTAAGAAACTGTAAAGAGAATTAAATATCCTGGAGCAAGTTCCTTTGACGAACGCCTTCCGAAAGGAGTTCAAATGCTTAAGTTATTTATGAACCACGAGCAGCTGCTGAAAAAGTAAGCCTTCATTCGCTACCAGTTTCAGTCGAAATTAAGATGATGCAATGTAAAATTACTTCATCAGACCATGTGTTGTTACTACTTCTCACGTCAATAAAATAAAACCATCGAGCGTCATTGATGTAAGACAGTAATAAGCATTAATACAGTTTAGTAATCTTCAGTACGCTGTCTGTATTTAGGTTCTTTCTGTTCAAAGTCATTCGGCAGACATTTTACTTACAATGAAATGAATACATGTCGGAAAGAACAGAAACCATTTCCCTTTATCCGGAGTGAATCGTTTACTCTGCAGTGGAATGCGCGCTGTTTAGAAACTTTCCGGCGGACTAAAACTGTTTTCCGCATGGTGGTTCGATCTCGGAACCTTGTCTTTCGCGGGCAGTGCTCTTTTTCCACTTCAGACACGCAGACAAGATTCTCAGCTGCACTTACGCCATCCAGTAACTCGTCTGCTATCTTCAAAACTTCTCAGAAGTTCTTCTGCATAACTTGCGGAACCACTAGTACTGCAGGTGGGAGAAGAGGCACTGGCGGGGTCGTGAGTTGTCTGGATAGCGCCGTGGGCAAGAGCATTGCCTGCTAAAGACAAGGTTCCGAGTTTAAATCCCGGTACAGTACACAGAAGGGATTAGAAATGAGCTGCGTGTACCAGCGAGTCCACTGTGATGTCATCTCCGAATTGGCCGACTACGTGTACTGTTGAGTCGACTCCTTGAATCTCCGCCGCATCCCTCTCGTCAGCAGTCTGGTGGGGCGCAAGCGGACTCTACTCAGAAAGCAGTTAGCAAGTACAACCGCGGACTCTGGGCATTCTTCTACATACGAAGTCGTTTTGAAATCAACTTCCGCAATTAAACTGTAAATTACTATTCATTTATGTCACGCAGTCGTGATTTCGGCTTCATAACTATTCTCAAATGCAAGTTGAAATGTCACGAGAGGTCCGACCTACTTAAATGTCAGATGCAACCATTGAACGTGACGATTATTATATACCAACATATTACTGATAGGATAGCAGTAAATGCTGTTCTGTTTATACATATATTTACAGTACGATGACTGCTATAAATTTATTTTAATATTAAATATCTTTTCAGAGTATACATATGTTACGTTCACATATACACGCTGTCGAGAGCTTACAAAATGTGTAACGACAAAACAAGACATTAAGATGAGGTGTAATATCTCCTCCGTGATTAATTATTAGAATAAATTGCAGAAATGAGTTATAAGGCACACATCTCGCTCTTAGCCCACAAACGCAAGTTATCGTGACCAAATCAATGCTGGAATAGCGTGATTTTCTGTCGCAGTGGTATACAAGGACGTTGCTCTGTGCCCAG
Organism: Schistocerca gregaria; assembly: GCF_023897955.1. Taxonomy (NCBI): domain Eukaryota; kingdom Metazoa; phylum Arthropoda; class Insecta; order Orthoptera; family Acrididae; genus Schistocerca; species Schistocerca gregaria. The sequence goes on from NC_064928.1 coordinate 132,468,188, forward strand.
TTTTCGTTTGTCGCAGAACGCATGTTTACTCATAGTGGAGGTGGAATAAGTAAGAATACAAACATTTTGTTTGGATTGCACGAAATTTGCATGTGTTTTTCGTCTGAAGCGTGGAGTATAGAGTAAGATTTATTCCAGATATTAATTCTTCTGTAATGGAACACATTTGCCTTTGTGTTCTCTGAATCAGTTTTCGTCCTACAGGCTGCAGTCTCACAAAACACGGCTTCATTAAAAACCACCTGATCCCGCCAATCGGTCAATTCAACTTTGCTACTTCTTAGCTGCAGGATCGTGTACTCATCTCCCGCACTAACAAGTGACGCCTAGTCTTACACTGCTGCACGCGTCAGCAAGAGAGAAAGAGCCAACGAGGATGAAGCGACCGCAGCGCCACCGTTTTCAAAAGCGTCACAACCGCGAAACTACAGCGCGAACGGAGGAAGCCCGTTAGCTATAATGCAACAGCGGCGCCTTGGTTTGTGCAGTATGCGACGCGCAATCTTATACCCTTACTCGCTCCCTTTCTGATGTTTAGTACACAGTTCCGAAACGTCCATACCTTGCTCTCAAGAGTTCGCCAGCGCAACAAGTCGCCCAGATGTAACGTGGTAGCTGTTAAGTCTATCTTTACTAACCAGCGCACTAGACCCTGTGACTTAATACTTTCATCATTCAGAGTTTTGTGTTTCTTATTCCCGAGAGCTTTTGAGAAGAAGCGTAAAACTGTTTTCTTGCCGGGCGCTGTGGCCGAGCTGTTCTAGGTGCTTCAATCTGGAACCGCGCTGCTGCTACGGTCGCAGGTTCGAATCCTGCCTCGGGCATGGATGTGTGTGATGTCCTTAGGTTAGTTAGGTTTAAGTAGTTCTAAGTTCTAGGGGACTGATGATCTCAGATGTTAAGTCCCATAGTGCTTAGAGCCATTCGAACTGTTTTCTTCGGTGTTCTATTGTACACTATGTATTTTGTATGACTTTGTGATATTTGAACAGAGACTCTAGAACTATTTCTAATTTTCAGGTAAGTGGGAGTTTCTTCGATGGAGTAAGCTGGCAGCACCGCGACAGATTGTGAGTAGTTGTCTTAAAAGCGACACACACACACACACACACACACACACACACACACACACACATTCACGATGCATTTCTTATGTTGGTAAAGTACCTGTGCTTGAAGGAAAAAGATAATATAGGAAAATCTTCTTATCAAACTCAATGTAGTGGCAATTTCGGTGCTCTGTACGAAAAACAGAGGAGTATCAAAGGACGTAGCACTCACTGGGAGTAGAATTTATTAACAGCGGCTCAACACGAACACCATTTCAGTGTGCTTGGTGTCTAGTCAGCGAGTACGCATAACAAAGTTGGTCCCGTTCGTCGAAGTGCTGAGTGTAACAGTGGCAGCAACAACCAGTAGAACATGGTTGACAAGGGTCTGGGCTGCCGGATGCTGGACAGGGCGTTAGCAAAAATTTATCGAAGAGCGGGCAAGACTCTAAAATCGCTGTTTATACAGATTAGATAAGGCTGAGAACGAGTCCTTCCCCAAAAAATGTATTACGGCAAGTACAAAAAAGTATTGAATCTACACACCATTTCTTCTTTCTTTTTTCCGAGATAGATAACTTCGATGCCCGAAAAGTAAATATTTCTGGATTAATGATATGAAATTACATACTCAAGTGAAGGGACAAGAGATATTCATACGCTAGTATCAAGTTGGTAAAAAATTAAAACTGTGAAAAAATTTGCCTATAGAGAAACTTCAAAAACTCAATCAAGAAAGCTTACCAAGCTGTCGTGTTACTGGATCTATCGCATTTTTATATCTTAAAATTTTTAAGGTTGTGTGGCATAATTAAAATTTAACGAATGTTTTGAAAACTACATTTGTCAATTGTTTGTATGAAATGTAATCCACGGCCAGCCTTTTGACTAGATGACTGTGGAAAACCTCCGAAAACTACCCACATAGGACAGTAGAACCGGCTCTTTAATACCGTAGGACGAAATAGTCTCCAGCTCCCCTGTTAGACGGTTTATTATGCAGCAGAACTCGTAACTCATTGGTTGTCTCGCTGTTGCACCGCATATTTATCGAGATGATATCGACATCTTCGTGAAATTTCATTCGTTTTTCCTAACATGTAGTGCAGAAAATCTTTCCCAACTGGTACATTTGGGCCCATAGATAAAGCCCATACGCTATACGATGTTGTGTTTTTCAGGGTTTACTATAAAATTTCTGCTGTAACTGTGAATGTATTCTCGCGAAGCCACCACCGTTCTTGTTTGTCGACGGACAAAAGCAAACAATTTTTGTGAACAATCTCTTACACATGGGGAGGGGTGGAGGGTTTATCCTTGGGCGAATTAGCGACGGATGTCGTTCAGATTCATTGCAGACACGTTTATGTTGTAGTGGTGGGGAAGGAGAGGGGAGTCCAGGGTAATGGTGGCGGATTCCGCGCAGCAAGATGTTGAACTGGTCGCTTTCTGCAGTTCAAGGATTTACTAGAAAGCGGCCACAGTAGATTAAAAACTTTATTTCTGCAATTTTCTGCAAAGGTCCGCACCTGCCGTAACTGAAGCACAGCGCCGAAACAGCAGTCGCACCATGAAGAGCGCATATGCCAACACCATGACTGCCAGACCACCCTCAATTACACAGCACCTGAAACTTCCTGGTAGATTAAAACTGTGTGCCGGACCGAGACTCGAACTCGAGACCTTTGCCTTTGGCGGGCAGAGTGAAAATCTCATTCTGGAAATATCCCCCAGGCTGTGGCTAAGCCATGTCTCCGCAATATCCTTTCTTTCAGGAGTGCTAGTTCTGCAAGGTTCGCAGGAGAGCTTCGGTTAAGTTTGGAAGGTAGGAGGCGAGGTACTGACGGAAGTAAAGCTGTGAGGACGGGCCGTGAGTCGTGCTTGGGTAGCTCAGTTGGTAGAGCAATTGCCCGCGAAAGGCAAAGGTCCCGAGTTCGAGTCTCGGTCCGGCACACAGTTTTAATCGGCCAGGAAGTTTCATACCGGCGCACACTCCGCTGCAGAGTGAAATCTCATTCAGTACACAGCTCCTGTTAAACCACAGTGTGTGCCGTCACGCTGGGCAACGCTAGACTTGCGCTTTAGTGAAACCGAATTAAAACCCTGCTAGATGTTATGTAATGAATGTCTGTGTGCTTACCCCCCCCCCCCCCCCCCCCGCCGCCGCCCCCGATTCCAGGAGGAGCAAGGGACCCGTTTTATGAACGCCTGTGGACACCAGTAGTTAAGTTTGGTTGCGCCAGTTACCGGGAGCTGCTGCAGCGAAGAGAGCGCCCAAACTGGGCGTGAAGAGCTGTAGGACTGTCCCGCGTGACGGACGATCGATCGGCGGCCATGTTAACCAGCCCCCCGCCGTGCTGCGACACCGAGCTCGCGGCTCCGTAATTAATCTCGTTTCCTCGCAGAATCAGCCGGATTAGTACCCGCCGCCGGCTCGGTGCCCTCGCGAATACAGACTCCAGTAGCAGATTGTTGGCGAGAGGCCTTAAGTTGCCCGTTCGGACACGCACATCGAATATGCCACAACCGTCACGTTTTGGGTCAGTTTAACCCTTTATTTGGCAGTGTTGCTCTCAATTAACATCAAATTTACGTTGGCCTTGGGGGCAACAAACACTTCCCAATGCCTTTTACTGGCATTCTTGCCTCCAGGCAACGTTCCTTTACACACTGCGAATGCCAGTTGTTGTAATAGTTCAAGGTTTTCCACACGAGATGGCAGTTTGTGCAGTAGTGGTACAGAGATCTCCTCGTGTGAGCACTCTGAAAGAGTGAATTTAAAAAAAAAAGGCAGTAATTTTAGCAGAGTTTCTTCAAGAAATACTCAGAGGTGAGTTTACAGCAGAGATAATTCAATCAAATATTGTTTTGAATTACGTAAATAGTATAAAACTTTTATGTTGCCTGTGAGCAACATTGTTGCATGTGCCATCAGTATATTACGTATGCTTACGGCGGATATTCAAAACAATAAAATCGCGACACTTGCAAGCTTATTTTGTGGTGTCCAACCACTCGAAACAGTAAAATGATGGGACAGCAATGAAAAAAGAATTGATGTGCCCTGTCCCAGTATTGCACGTCAGTACAACAAGCATATGGGAGGAATTGATATTGCTGGTATGCTGATAGAGCTCTAAAGAGTACCAATAAAAACTAGGTGTTGGTACATGAGATTGTTTCGATTTATGCTAGATCTGAGTGTTGTAAATACCTGGCTGGTATTTCGAAGAAAATCTCTGGACAAGAAGACCTCAGTAAAGTCATTCAGGGCAGATATTGCCAATCGTTTGATATTTTCCACAAGGAAAGTAGGAAGGCCCTCAATAGACACAACACCACCACAAAAGAAGAGGAGGAAGCCAACATCTCTGACTGTTACACAAGATGTCCGATTTGATAATATGGAGCATTGGCCTGTATACGGTCCCAAAGGTCGTTGTTATTTTCAATCTGGATTTTCTACAGTCATGTGTTCAAAATGCAATATAATATTGTCCTTCGTTCCAAAGAGGAACTGTTTCCAAAAATTCCATTGCAAGAAGAACTAGAAGGGAAAATGAAACAGTTCTATTACACACCAGGAATGCATAAATGTGTTTATAAATTAAATTATTCACGTACAGGATACCTTTTGCTTGAGGTTATTGGCAAACACTTTTTTTCCTATAATATGTATAAATGTGGTCCACTGCTGGTAATGTTGCTTGTAAGCAACATTTCATAATTTTTGAGAAAAATTTCTAAAACTGACTGAATTGTATTTCTTTAAGCATAATAAATAAATAAAAGCACTGAAAAATTCTTGTTTTTATTTTCACCATTTGCCAAATAAAGGGTTAAATTGGACTGACGATGAAAGTGTAACATGGCGGAAGAAATGTGACTGCCTGTTAACTACCGGATGAGCACCAAGGAAGTCTGGGGTTCATTTTACGCTGGGAGTCACATTGCGGCTAAACATATACAAAAGAATTTTTAACAAGTTGCAGCCCTGTCAGCAACTGTGATAAATTGTGTCAAAGATCCGCCTCATTTGCCAAATGTTACTGGTCCTTACCCAGGTTTCAACTAGAGTATTTTATGCTTCTGAAGGATAGAATAAACTAATGCATGCCAGAATAAGGCACGGTCAGACATAGAGCTACAGTACCGTGGTACCATGTCGAGCTACGTTACTTAGCTGAGGAACAGCCCGGGCCCAACCCAACCGGCGTGGAAAGCGGTCGGTTAGCCGCGGACGCTACTCTGGAACTGAGTGTGGCACGCGGATATGTGCCGAGCAAGACGGCGGATCATGCCGATGCGCGCACGGAAAGTGAAAGCTGCCTGCCATTGCCCTCTGTGTTATGTACTGGGAACCTACCTATAATGTCAAACCGTAGTTTGTGAGAGAACGAGGCACTAAGTAGATAGAATCCCGATGAGCATTAACTGTAAACCGAGACCTTATTATATGATTTATTTATTTTTTTTTTCCTTAGACGTAAAGTTCAGCTTGTTAGATTAAAAAATCCACATATGATCACTGCTATGTTGTATGGTTCCACACGATCTCGTGAGGGGATGAACGAGGTTATATGTCCGTAATGCGAGAACTACTCAGGTTTAGGAGAAGGTGGAAATAAAATAATTTCAATTATACATGGGGTATTGCGTTAATTTGTTAACGCTAAATTTGACTAACGTTGTTGTTATGGCACTACATGACTAAGTTTTTATGATCGCCTGGGTGTGTAAAGCTTAGGGCATCATTGAAGACTTTATGCACGGATGGTAAACGTTGTGTTTCAGAAACCTGAAATAACTTAACCAAACATATACTAGTTGTAAATATTATATGTAAGAGCGTCCACTATATGTTGTCATAAGGGTGACGTGGAACCAGGGAAAATGTTAATTATTAGTTAGTAATGGGTTCAAGGCCCCTAAGCACTTAAATAGATTGACGAAATACACACTCTGGTGTATCAGATGTTACCTACTCAGGATATTGCCTACTAGGCTATTAGTCTGTAGGATAAGGATTATTGGAAATTCTCACAGACCAAGATCAGTTTGGATTCCGTAGAAATGTTGGAACACGTGAGGCAATACTGACCCTACCACTTATCTTAGAAGAAAGATTAAGGAAAGGCAAACCAACGTTTCTAGCATTTGTAGACTTAGAAAAAGCTTTTGACGATGTTGATTGGAATACTCTCTTTCAATTTCTGAAGGTGGCAGGGGTAAAATATTGGGAGCGAAAGGCTATTTACAATTCGTACAGAAATCAGATAGCAGTTATGAGAGTAGAGTGGTATGAAAGGGAAGCAGTGGTTGGGAAGGGGGTGAGACAGGGTTGTAGCCTATCCCCGATGTTATTCAATCTGTATATTGAGCAAGCAGTGAAGGAAACAAAAGAAAAGTTCGGAGTAGGTATTAAAGTCCACGGAGAAGAAATAAAAACGTTGAGTTTCGCCGATGACATTGTAATTCTGTCAGACAGCAAAGGACTTGGAAGAGCAGTTGAACGGAATGGATAGTGTCTTGAAAGGAGGGTATAAGATGAACATCAACAAAAGCAAAACGAGGATAATGGAATGTAGTCGAATTAAGTCGGGTGATGCTGAGGGAATTAGATTAGGAAATGAGACACTTAAAGTAGTAAAGGAGTTTTGCTATTTGGGGAGCAAAATAACTGATGATGGTCGAAGTAGAGAGGATATAAAATGTGGACTGGCAATGGCAAGGAAAGCGTTTCTCAAGAAGAGAAATTTGTTAACATCGAGTATAGATTTAAGTGTCAGGAAGTCATTTCTGAAAGTATTTGTATGGGGTGTAGCCATGTATGGAAGCGAAACATGGACGATAAATAGTTTGGACAAGAAGAGAATAGAAGCTTTTGAAATGTGGTGCTACAGACGAATGCTGAAGATTAGATGGGTAGATCACATAACTAATGAGGAGGTATTGAATAGAATTGGGGAGAAGAGAAGCTTGTGGCACAACTCGACCAGAAGAAGGGATCGGTTGGTAGGACATGTTCTGAGGCATCAAGGGATCACCAATTTAGTATTGGAGGACAGCATGGAGGGTAAAAATCGCAGAGGGAGACCAAGAGATGAATACACTAAGCAGATTCAGAAGGATGTAGGCTGCAGTAGGTACTGGGAGATGAAGAAGCTTGCACAGGATAGAGTAGTATGGAGAGCTGCATCAAACCAGTCTCTGGACTGAAGACAACAACTGAGAAATAAGGGCCTAATATTTAAAGTAGGGTGTGTCAGGGCGTACAACGTCACTGCCAACGCACTTACATACTATTGACCGACAGAGGTCAAGCTAATAACATGAACATGAGGTGTCTTCTTCCAGCGACAGGGACATCTTTGTAACAAGAAATGTCCTGGGCGGTCGTTGACGACGCAGGGAACGGTGCAGGGCGTACAACAATGTCAATAAGAGTCCAAAAGCTTCGACACGTCGTTTCAGCGGGGAGCCCTTTTGTGGCAAACCAGATGCAGACGTACTGCAGTTAGGTGCATGTTGAACCTGAGCAGTATGTGGCACGCTTAGCCACTTGCCACGAGTTGAAGCCGTAAACAATGAACATTTGTTGGCACACGTTCAGTTTGATGTGGCGTCGTCAGTCGCCTCAATAGCAGGATATGGGCCGATGAACAATCACACACCGCCATCTAATTGAACGGGAACGCTCCTAAGGTAAAAGGTGGTTGGCCCTTACCTAACAGCGCATTTACGGTCCATTCGTTTTTGCTGATGTAACTACTAGGTCAACATCATACCTGGACGTGGTTGACCAATTCCTGAAGCTCCAGTTGTTTGCCGACACATTTGTGGGCTCGCTGGTATTTCAACAGGATGGCACCCCAATACACTTTGCGCAAAGCTTGTGTAATTACCTCAACTAGACGTTTCCAGAACGCTGGATTGGACGCGGTTCAGCACGGTTCTGAACACCACGCTTGCCTGATTTAACGGCATTGGACTACTTTACATGGTATTGCATAAGGAATAGAAGGCGAAGATTAGGGATTTGCAGCACCTGCTTGACCGTATTTCGGCAGCGGTGCGCACAGCTATTCAGCATTGTTGCAGCGTGTGTTCAGGTACACAGAGCAGAGTGGCAGCTGTGCTTGGATATTGAGAACAACCCTGTCTTCTTCCAGGTTATATTCGTCGTCTTTCATACTATAAACATTTAATTTGAATTATTGTGCTCCTTCCCATAAATAGTTAGGGACTTCATGGGCACCATGTGTGTACTCTGAAAGACAGTGTATGGCGGAGGTTTCATCGTACCAGTATTATCGATTTTCTTTGCCATTCCAGTAAATATCTCTCGAACTATGTTAGAAGTCCTGTGAAAGATTTGTATCTAGTAGTTGTGTTCTGTAAATTGTATCTTTGTTTCGTTTATTATTATATTCTCAAACTAACCTAAACGCATTTTATTCAACTGAGTTGCTCCAAGGTTTTCACTCAAATCACAGAGCATCGAAAAAATTTGGAAGCTACTGAGTTAAAATATTAGTGACATGAGGATAATCTGTTCCATGACACTCATTCAGATGAGTATGAGTAGAAACTAGACTCAACAGTACTGTCTGTCTTGGCCCTGAAGTCCGGCTTGGTGTTCAAGCGGCAAAGCGAAAGGTGACGATCGAACCGTGGTCGTAGCACGAATGTTTTCAGCCTGCCTTTAACCTAGTCGTACCGCCTCAGTGGTGTGAAGAAGATTCTTCAGGAGCGAACGACATGTGATTCGTATTCCACATTAAACTGCCGTTCCCGTTTCTTCGGTGGAATTTCTGGGGGAGGGCGAAGTGCTGCCTGATTGCACGAAGTCATTGAGCCACACGAAATTATTATTAATGCTTATAACAGTAAACACAGCAAATGAATTCACTATGCTGGGTTTGGTATTTTATCGCTAGTCGGACACCTCCCGAGCTTCTAGCAGTGCGTGCTATATGGCCGCATACTTCGCGGAGATCCCAGTGAAGTGTCTTTTACTGGTGGGGAGATGGATCTAATTTCAGTAACAGTGATTCTGAAGTTCCCACTAACATCTTTTGTCCCAGAGTGGCCAGAACCACTGGGACCTCTTCCACTGGTTTACACTAGGGTCACTGGAGTTTGATTTTCTAGTCGTCGTACCTGCCAAGTTTTTTAAATGGTTTCTTACCGAGTTTCCTCTCGGCTGGGATAAAAATGCCAATGAGCCACACTTTTTTCTCGACAGTTGATGTCTGGTGTGTTGCGGGTCCTGCCTGCCATCTGTCTGAAGTCGGAGGTCCCACAGTAATTTGGCATGTTCATTTTCGACAACTTTTCTGGCTTATTGCCCTACTACTCGCCGCCGTCGCGAATGGTAATTTTTGGCGTAAGTTCAAATGGATCGTTCGTGAAACATTGTGCCTCTTCTATTTAGGTGGGTTTTTGCTGATTTCTCGAGTGTGGCTTCAACGCCGTTATTTCTGATAGGTTGTTCTTATGCAGCAGATTTCAGTCCTTCAGTTTGCTTCTGAAGTATTCTGTTGGTCAGCCAAGGCCAGGTCTTTCCTTTACCTACGAGGGTGAGTCAAATAAAACCATAAATATTTTTCTAAATATTATTTATTATGCAGTAGTAGTACAAATTTGTATCACTTTTCAACATAATCTCCCCCACGCTAAATGCAAGTCCACCAGCGCGTACAAAGTGCATAAATTCCTTTAGAAAAAAATTGTTTTGGTTGTCCGCGCAACCACTCATGCACCGCGTGGCATATCTCTTCATCAGAATGGAACTTCTATCCTTCCATGGCGTCTTTGAGTGGTCCAAACACACGGAAGTCACTTGGGGGCAAGGTCTGGTGAGTATGGTGGATGAGGAAGACACTCAAAATCCAGGTCTCTGATTGTTGCAACTGTTGTACGGGCAATATGGGGCCTTGCATTGTCATTTTGCAAAAGACACCTGACAGCAATCTACGTCGCTATGATTTGATTGCACGCCGCAGATGATTTTTTAGGAGATCTGTGTATGATGCACTGCTGACAGTGGTCCCTCTAGGAATGTAATGCTCCAAAATGACTCCTTTTTCGTTCCAAAAGAGAGTCAGCATAACCTTCCCTGCTGATGGTTCTGTTCGAAACTTCTTTGGTTTTGGTGATAAGGAATGGCGCCATTCCTTGCGCTCTCTCTCTCTCTCTCTCTCTCTCTCTCTCTCTCTCTCTCTCTCTCTCTCTCTCTCTCTCTCTCTCTCTCTCTCTTCTCTCTCTCTCTCTCTTCCTCTTCTCTCTCTCTCTCTCTCTCTCTCTCTCTCTCTCTCTCTCTCTCTCTCTCTCTCTCTCTCTCTCTCTCTCTCTCTCTCTCTCTCTCTCTCTCTCTCTCTCGTGTTTCTGGTTGGTGGAAGTGAACGATTCTTGCAAGAAAGCCATCACCTAGTTCAAAGCGCCGAAGAAGTTCTTCACAAGCATCAACACGTCGTTCTCTCGTTTCAAGAGTCACTTGCCGTGGCACCCATATTGCAGACACTTTGTGAAACTGGAGCACATCATGCACAGTGTGGTGCGCTGACCCATGACGAATCTATAAACGTGCTGCAGTATGACTCAATGTCACTCGGCGGTTTGCCTACACTATGGCTTCAACTGCTGCAATGTTCTGTGGAGTCACAACTTGTTGTGCCTGACCTGGCATCATCCACTGAAGTCACACCATTTGCAAACTTCCTACTCCATTCGTAGACTTGCTGCTGTGACAAGCATGAATCATCGTACTGAACCTTCATTCATCGATGAATTTAATAGGTTTCACACCTTCACTACGTAAAAACCGAATAACAGAACGCTGTTCTTCCCTGGTGCAAGTCGCAAGTGGGGTGGCCATCTTTATACTGATACTGCCACGGTATGTGTGCATCTGCACTATTCTGCCACCTACAGACCATTCTGCACGCTGTTTGTAGCAAGTTTACCAACTTACAGGATAACTGCACGAAATTTCGATTTGTAATTATAATTTTAAGGTTTTCATTTGATTCACCCTCGTATTTTGCCTTAAATCTGCCCATGCAGTGCTTTATATTCACAAATATTCAATATTATTATTGCCCCTAAGGGGTTAAAGGAACTAAAAATAAATTGTTCTCAAAGCGATGGATTTGCCTCGATGACTCAGGGACTATTTTTGAAACGCCTGATCCAGATGTTAAATAGTAGTAAAAGTCTACTGTGTGAGCAGAATTGTTTCAGTACGTTGGCCTATGGCGCGCTGGTGGTGTAGTCGCCGTATCGGCGGAATGCGAACAGGAACTGTTTGTTGTGTCCTGAGGGCGTCAGGCTGTTGCTGCGCCTGTGTGTGTGTGTGTGTGTGTGTGTGTGTGTGTGTTGTGTGTGTCCTGGTCTATACTGGTACGCATGCGCACTGGTGCCGCGCCGCTACCCCCTCCCTGACCCTCTTGAGCCCCTCACCCCCACTCACGCACTTTTCTGTACAGTCAACTATCGGTAGCGCGATGCGTTACAGCCAGAGAGCATTGAGCCAACCTCTGAACGCTACACACCTCTACCTGTGCGAGATTTAATCTTGTTTCGTTTCACTCAGCAGTTCTCTGCCGTGGTTCTGGAAAACGTATACTTTTCCACTTCTCTCTCTCTCTCTCTCTCTCTCTCTCTCTCCTCTCTCTCTCTCTCTCTGCTTCAGTTTGAAAGAACTTCATGCGTGTTAAGTGCAACACAGGTGCTGAGAATACAGAAAAAACTATTAAACCTCGCCTCCGCTGTTTTTCCGTGGTCTTTTATTGGCAGTACCGGCTATGTTCTTAGAGCCTAATCAGGTGACATGTTTACAGCGTGTCATCCTAGGTTGCTCTGAAACAACGCTGACTTGTAAACTTCATTCTTGGCAGTCGTACACTGTACTTCTCCATGTTATATGAGGTCGATCTTGTACAGCCTACCTGCTTCGTAAGGATCTCATACTGACGAGGAATAGTTTAATTGGTGTAACGACTGTTTTGTAACCAATTCCCTCGTGCCCGATTTAATTCTTGCGATTGTTCTCACTATTTCCTCCGTAAGTAGTGCTATGTTATCATTGCACTTTGGGATGCTCTTGGATGCTTTAGAGTTGGAACACTTAGTGATTCATCGTCACTTGTTTAATTCAACACTAATGGGTATTTCCGCGTATTTAGGCGCAGTGCGTTTTAATTATTTGGGGAGAAGGTCAAGTGTGACTCCGTGCACCAAGCGTTGGTCTTGTGTAGGTCTTCTCGCCTCTGACAAGTTTTCTTTAACTATGCACAAACACAACTGCAACAGCAGAGTCCGCGAACAGCCTCACAAAACTTTGGAAGTTATCCGCTGGATCGTTAGTGTACAAGGTCTTAAAAAAGTCAACGTACACTAAATTTTATTATTTAGAGCAGATGAAAAGAGAAATTTATTGTGGCAAAAATTTCACAGGTGCAGAATTACTCTGCTAGGGGCCCATGGGGGTTTCTGCAGGTAGTGGTGTTCGGAAACGGTGTTCTTCTGCCGTGTAGATATATTGCAGAAAAATATCGTTTGCATTAACATACAACAGACATGTAAAACGCTCAAACAAAAAGACACACAACCACCTCTTCTGGGATGTGCGTCGGCGTCTTGTACACCAAACGCTTCATTCCCTCCCGCCCCACAATAAGAAATTCATATCAAGTCAGCAATACCTCTGAAGTCATTAGCACCAAAACATTCATGGTCCCCTAGTGTGGAAACGTGCACCTGTGACATTTTGTGACATTAAAACCGCGTTTCCTTTTTATGACTTTTAAACACTCCAGAATATTTTTTTTTTTTTTTCCTGTATATCGTGTACACTAACGATCATGGATCATCCCTTTGGAACACTTCCTAAGTTATAACTACAGCTTTGTGCTACATACTCCTAAATGCACACCAAGCTGTTCTGATATTTCGTAAGCCGGTATGACCCACACACTTCCTCCCTTTTGCTCCTTCAGTTCTTCCATTCTCTTTCTTCTTCAAATCTTTTTAGATACTCTTGTCATTACTTCACTTTCTTTACACTTCACCCAGGTTTTGTGACCATGTGGCGTGTTACTTCCGTAACAAAATATTTTGAGTTCTGATCACTAGTTTAATGTACCTACCAAAAGTGATCAAAACATTTCTGAATAAGATTTACTAGTTGTGACAGACCAAGGTGGCGCAGTGGTTAGAACACTGGATTCGCATGCTGGAGGACAACGGTTCAAGTCTCCGTCCAGCCATACAGATTTACCTTTTCCGTGATTTCTCTAAAGCTTCTTAAGGCAAATGGCTGGATGGTTCCTTTGAAAAGGCACGGCATATTTCTTTTCCCTTCCTTTATTAATACTACCTTGCGCTCCGTCTCTAATGATCTCATCGTCAACGGGGCTTTAAACACTAATTTTGCTTCCTTCAGTTATTTGATACGTAATGTCCACGGTCCGTGCAGGTAGCTGCTACGGCGCACTACTCCCTCCAACCACAGAAAACTGGTTTAAACTGTAAAAAAAAGTCGTATTGAATTAGCGTACAAATGTATCTTTAATTGTACTTAGGGCAGGAGATGAATCTATTTTTTTAAATAAGCTAAACTTTCGTGTTAAAAAAAGTTTCCTACTAAAATACTGCCTGGCATAACGCTCCCGCAGCAGAAGTGGCAACCCTTCACCTACTTGTGCCACTCTCTCTCTCTCTCTCTCTCTCTCTCTCTCTCTCTCTCTCTCTCTCGTCTTTGTTCATTCGCGAATGGCTTTCAGGCCAGGGGTGGAAGCATTTTCGAAACGGCTAAGTTTGTAAACGGTACGCGTTCCGCCGTGTTTAAAGCAAACGTAGATGGCAAAATGGCGCTATCCAAAACCGTCTCAAGACCACCATAGATGACAGCAGTGAACGACCGCTGCGGAGATGAGAACGGGCTATCGACAGCGTCACCTCAACGATCGTTTAGCGAACGTTGCTGCGTATGGACCTCCGCAGCAGGCTAACTGCCGACGAAGGCTGGAATTTGCACGCCGATACCGCAACTTGACGCCCACGGAGTGGCTATAGATGGCCTTTTCAGATGAATCGTGTTTGATGCTCCGCCGGTCAGATGGCCATTGGCGTGTACGACGAGACACCTTTGAAAGGAAACACCCTGCATGCGCCGCATTCCCTGGGTGATTGCGTTACTGTGGAAGGCACAAGTATGTTTGCGTCTATCTTGGGACAATGCTCACTCTTACATGTAGTTGGTTTTTTTTCTTGTCACGACGTCTCCAGTCGGCAGGACAACACAACTTGTCACACAGCTCGCAGCGTAAGAGCACCAGTATTAGCTTACTGTACTCTTCTGGACACTAAATTCCCCGGATTTAAACCCAATCGAGAACCTGGGTCGGGCTGTTCGCGCCACGGATCGTCAACCGAGAATCTAGCTCAATTGGCCATGACATTGGAGCCGGCATGGCTTCACATCACTTTCGGTACCTACCACAACGTCTTTGGCGCTCCTCCTGAACGTTTCACAGCGGTCCACGTCGCAGAAGGTGATTATTCAGGCTTTTGACAGGTGGCCACATTAATGTGACTGGACCGTGTATTCACTGTACGTGACAAGGGTCCTAGCAATACTCACGAATAGATCGTACTAGTGTTTTGTAAGCCAGTTCATTCGTGGATGAACTACATTTCCTTAAGAATATCCCAATGAATCTGTCTCGCATCCTCTTTCCCTAGTCGGCAGTTCGTGGTCTAGTGGTTAGCGTTGCTGCCTTTGGGTCCTGGGGTTCCAGGTTCGATTCCGTCTGGGACGGGGATTTTCTCCGTCCGGCTACTGGGTGTTTGTGTTGTCTTCATATCATCATCATCATCATCTTGTCATCATTTGGGACGTGGCGTGACAGGAAATGGAAAAATTTCGAACTTTTACGGGCACTGACCACCACCACCACCACCACCTCTTTTCCTACTATTTGTTTTATGTGGGCATTCCACTGCAGATCGATTATCTTCATTCGTTAGTGTTGTACGACTGTTAGTTTCCATTGACTTGTCACCAGTACTGTTACCACTGAGTGAGACATTTCCTCGCTTCTTTATGCGCAGTACGTTGCATTTATTTACGTTCCGGACCAACTGCTAGCTCCTGCATCTGACATCGATCGTCTGCACGTCTTCCTAGTTGCTCGTTACAGTCTTCGGCCTTTCAGGCTTTCCTATACACAACAGGAAAGACCGCGAATAGCCTTCTCCATATTTATCCAGTAGATCATTAATATAAGTTGTAGATAGTCGTGGCACTGTAACACCTCCGTGGAGTACTCCAGAAATTACACCTTTCAGTATTGTTTTGTGTAGCACAATGCCAGACTCTGGTTGCTGTGACGTTGGTCGGAGCAGTTCAGCCTGCTCGCTGTTAAATGCCTACGACGGTTCGTGGCGCGTCTGCTGTAAGCAGCTAGTAGGGGGTAGAGAAGAGGAGCGTGTCCGAGGCCCTTCTCGGCACGCACGCTCCAGCTCTGGAGTGTCCGGACGCTCCTCGGCTCCCCGTGCTCGTGCGCCCCCCCCCCCCCCCCCCCTCCAGGGCTCTCGGCCGGACCTCAATGACGTGGCGGGCCCTCGACTTTGGATGGCTCTCCGTCGCCGGCGGGTAATGCGGCCTGAAACATGAATGAGGCGCTGCGGCGCCCCGGGCTGCTTACGAGGCGCTAATCTCGGGCCCCGCGCACCACAGATCGCACGGCTCTCGGCATTGCTGGGGTAGCCCCGCCAAGGGAGGCGCTCGTGTAGAATACTGTGCGGCGGGCGGGGATTAGGGATAAGCATACGAACAGCCTTGCATTCCTCAAGTTATCGCGAACATAGTACTACTTATAAATGTACGAGGGCTATCTACAAAGTACGTTTTCGTTTGTGTCCTTTACGGGCGGGGCTAGCGCGGCCATCTTGGTGTCATGGCATTCCGCCGCTCAGTCGGCATCCTGCCGTGCTAGTGAGAGGTTCGTGCTGTACTCCGTTGAGTTACTGTGACGGTTTGAAATGCGTTACTGTGACGTTTTGAAATGTCAGCGTTAACTGAAAATGCCGTGATTGTGTGAAGTGCGTGCTGTAATGAGGTTTCTGACTGCAAAAAAAAACTGTACACCGATAGAAATCTATCGGCAGCTTCGTGAAGTGTATGGGGACAACATAATCACTGAAGGTGGAGTGCGTCATTGGGTCATAAAATTTAAAAATGGCCGAACTAACGTTCACGACGAAGAGCGAAGTGGAAGACCCATCATAGTGACTGCCGAACTTGTCGAAAAAGTCGATGCCGCGGTCCCTGAAAACCGTAATTTCACAACAACGGAACACTCTACGAGTTTTCCACAAATTTCACGAAGTTTGTTACACGAAATCATTACCGAAAAGCTGGGTTACCACAAGTTTTGTGCAAGACTGATACCAAAAATATTGACAGAGATTCACAAAAAATCTGCGAATGGCTGCAGCGTTATCGTTTTTGGACGCTTACGGGAAAGATGGCGACTCATTACTCGATCGCATCGTTACTGGTGACGAAACATGGGTTAAGCATGTGAACTGCGAGACAAAATTGCAGTCAGTGGGCACACAAATCACACCCCCCCCCCCCCCCAAAACCCAAGAAATGCATGCAGACAATGTCGGCAAGGAAGCTGATGGTGACTGTCATTTGGGACAGAAAAGGTGTGATTTTTGTGGATTTCCTGGAAAGAGGCACTACAATAAACTCTCAAAGCTATTGCGAAACTCTGCACAACCTCAGAAGAGCAATACAAAACGAGCGCATGGGAAAGTTGGGCTCAAAGATCTTGCTGATTCACGGCAAATGGCACTCGTGAAGTTCTCGAATCTTTTAAGTGGGAGTTGTTTCCTCATTCGCCATGCTCAGCGACTTCCCCTTATTCCCAGCAATGAGGAAGTGGTTGGCTGTGCAGCGTTTTGATGACGACGCACAGCTTCAAGAAGAGGTAACCACGTGGTTGAAGGCGCAGGCGACCGAATTTTACGACGAAGGAATTTCCAAACTCGTCCATCGCTACGATAAGTGCCTTAATTTAAATGGCAACTATGTAGAAAAGTAGTATTTAAGTGTGGCTTTCATCTGTATATAATAAAAAATTCCAATACTTTATTTATTTTTAATTCCAAAACGTAATGTACTTTGTGGATAGCCCTCGTATTTCACTATTGAAGTGACAAGTCGTGCGATAGAAATGAGTACATACACTTACGGCGATAGTATCGCGTACACAAGGTATATAGGGCAGTGCACTGTCAAGAATTGTCATTCGTACTCATGTGATCCGTGTGAAAAGTCGACATAAGTTTTCTGGGTGTAAACTAATGCTGCTGGAGAAAAACCAACGTTTCGGCCACGATTGCAGCGGCTTTCTTCTGTGTTTAATGGTGCGTTCTAGCTATGTGTTGTCCTTTATATTTTGTTGTTAGTGTTCACTGCGCATGCCATTACGTCATAAATTTAAAAAAGTAGTTAGTTTCATTGGTCACTTAAGGAAGGAGAGGGAACTTTATTGTGGTGGTCACCGTCGGTGACCACCAATCATGGTACATAACACAAGAGCCAGTAGACAACAGAGGTCACGTTCTCCCTCCACCGCAATAGCCTATTAAATTAAAGTTCCCTCTCCTTCTTCCTTAAGTGACCAATGAAACTAACTACTTTTTTAAAATTCTGACGTAATGGCATGCGCAGTGGACACTAATAACAAAATATAATGGACACTGCACAGCTAGAACGCACCATTAGACGCAGAAGGAGGCCGCTGCAATCGTGGCTGAAACGTTGGTTTTTCTCCAGCAGCAGTAGTTTTTTTTTTACATTATGACGCAGTACCATACCCAGAAAACTTATGTTGACTGACACTGACCGCGGAAGAGTACGTAATTATATCGTGTGAAAAGGTTTCCGACGTGATCATGGCGTCGTGATGGATATTAACAGCCTTCGAAAGTTGAAAGGTACTTCGACATTCCTTCGGAAATCGTTAGTGAAGTCAATATTCCGAGACCACAGCGTCAAGTGCGTGCCGAGAGTACCAAATTTCATGCAGTACCTCTCATCGCGGACAGTGCAGTGGTCACTTGACAATTGAGAGCAGTGGCGTTTGCTGAGAGTAGTCACCGCTACTGACAGACACTGCGTAAAATAACAGAAATCAATGCGGGACGTACGACGAACGTATCCGTTTGGACAATGGGGCGGAATTTGGCGTTAGTGGGCTACGGCAGCAGACGACCGGTGCGAGTGACCTCGCTAACATGGCAGCGCCTGTCCTGGACTCCTGACCATATCAGTTAGATCCTAGGAGACTTGTCAACCGTGGCCTGGTCAGATTGAGTCCCGGTTTCAGTTCCTAAAAGCTGATGGGGTTTTTAGTGTGTGGCATATCTCCACCCCGGTAGCTGTGGACCCTAGTTGTCAGCAAGGCATTAATCGAGCTGTTGATGGCTCCAATGACCATTCCATGTTCGAAGTCTGTTAATTCCGGTAGTGCTGCCATAATAACTTGGGAAACCTTTTCACACGAATCACCGGAGTACAAATGAGAGCTCCACAGTGCGCTGCCCTTTCACACGTTGTGTGCGCTCTGCTACCGCCGTGTGTACATCGCTGTCACATGGCCACTGTCAACTCGAGTGTAGTGTGAAGCATCGCTCCTGAGCGCCCCGCAACCCGGCAGAGCTGTGCGCAGTGCGGGTCGCGGGGCCCGAGCCGAGCCTGTATTGATCGGCGTAGCCCGCCTGCCCTACACACGGCCGAGTCGCCCGTCTCTGGCGCCTAGCTGAGAAAGTCCACCTGTCTGCAGCAGGGGCCCGGAAGGCGGTACACACCGGCGCCTAGGTCTACAGAGCCTGTATTGGGAGAGAGTGGCCAACCGGACGATACGGCGGCCATTTTTCTGCCAAACTGCGGGCGGCACTTTTCAGTGGCCAGTAGTGGAGCACGCACTCACCGAATCAAAAGCACAAGACAATATGGCGAAATCATTCGTTAAATGCCTTTGTTCATAAGAGTAATCTGTTATAATAACTTTTACACAGCCAATTGACAGGTCTGTTTTCAAATTTAACTATGTATCATAGCGTGCAGGCTTTCACGGCCGGCATCGTCAGTAGTTAAAACTTCCGGGCTGAGAGGCCGTGGTCGAACAGTAGAACTTCTTCTCCCTGACGTTTCGTTGCCAGCTGCGGACATCATCTTCCGAGGCGAGTCTACGACTGGCTACCAAGCCGCGGAGGTCCTGTATATATAGAGCGGGTAGAGGGCACCACCACTCGTCACGTGATGTCAACAGTAAAACTATCTCTGACTGGCGTCATTACTCTCGATCGAAGGTAATCGATTGTCACATCTTTTATGCAAGGTTGATCGCCATATTTTATCTAACTTCAAACCTTCTTCTTTCTTGTTAAAATTATTGTGGTGTTTAAAAATCTCTATCGCCTCTCTATACATACATGCATGATAATGCGATGTCTTAGCTAGCACGCTTGTCTCGCTAAATTTTATCTCATGGTCTCCGTCTTCGAAAACATGTTCTGCTACAGCTGACTTATCCGTGTGTCCCAATCGGCAGTTCCTCTTGTGTTCAGTCAGGCGAGTATTGATACTTCTTTTAGTTGTTCCAATGTAAACCTTCCCACAACTACACGGAATTTTGTAAACACCCGGAGTAGCTAAAGGGTGTCGTGCATCTTTCGCCGATCTTAAACATTCACTAATCTTCTTAGTTGGTCTGTAGATTGTTTCAATTCTAAACTTGGCTAGCACTTTTCCGATACGGTCCGTAATATTATGGATGTAAGGAAGAAAAACTTTCCCTGCTGAAGGTTGTTGTTTTTGCATGTTTTCGGACATTTTCTTTCTAGGGTGGAGTGCACGATCTATCTCCTTATCAGTATATCCATTTTTCCGAAAAACTGTCCGCAAATGATTTCGTTCCTCTTGTATCGGAAAAGTGCTAGCCAAGTTTAGAATTGAAACAATCTACAGACCAACTAAGAAGATTAGTGAATGTTTAAGATCGGCGAAAGATGCACGACACCCTTTAGCTACTCCGGGTGTTTACAAAATTCCGTGTAGTTGTGGGAAGGTTTACATTGGAACAACTAAAAGAAGTATCAATACTCGCCTGACTGAACACAAGAGGAACTGCCGATTTGGACACACGGATAAGTCAGCTGTAGCAGAACATGTTTTCGAAGACGGAGACCATGAGATAAAATTTAGCGAGACAAGCGTGCTAGCTAAGACATCGCATTATCATGCACGTATGTATAGAGAGGCGATAGAGATTTTTAAACACCACAATAATTTTAACAAGAAAGAAGAAGGTTTGAAGTTAGATAAAATATGGCGATCAACCTTGCATAAAAGATGTGACAATCGATTACCTTCGATCGAGAGTAATGACGCCAGTCAGAGATAGTTTTACTGTTGACATCACGTGACGAGTGGTGGTGCCCTCTACCCGCTCTATATATACAGGACCTCCGCGGCTTGGTAGCCAGTCGTAGACTCGCCTCGGAAGATGTCCGCAGCTGGCAACGAAATGTCAGGGAGAAGTAGTTCTACTGTTCGACCACGGCCTCTCAGCCCGGAAGTTTTAACTACTTAACTATGTATATTACAAGTTGTTTTATATGTAGTAAAAAGCAGGAACGACTTACTTCGCATAGATAACCGGTGTGCCCATATAGACGATACGTCACCTCACAAGTTGGCGTTTGGATACATGGCAAGGTGAGTGGGATGTAAGTGATCAGGGACGTAGACTGCACGGACCTTATCCCACGCACTTAAACCGCGTGAGTCTGAGGCAGACACCTACATGCGCATACGGGGAAGAAGGTTCCCCAGAACAGTGTCTTTTTCTGCGGGCAATACGCTAACAATACACACACACACACACTACACTTAGATTACACAGATACAGACATAGATATATACACAGCAATAAGAGACGAACAACAATGGGCACAATTAAACGCACTGACAAACAGTATTTCAAAAACACCACATGAAGAGTATATGCGGACACATCACAGACATGCCTATGTGCAGCGTAACAGAAATCTCCAGAGGGTGGACAGCGATACCCACAGTGACAGCGAAAATAGTGACAATGAGGGGGAACAGGAGGAGGAAGCTGAGATGTGGCAGTAAATAAACAAATTGTTGGCAATCCAGCTAAGAAAACACCAAATGCTGTACATGGATGCGAACCTAAAGTAAATACATAGGATTAGTAACAAATACGATAAACATTATTATTTCTCTACTAATAACCATTTGTGTGTGTGTGTGTGTGTGTGTGTGTGTGTGTGTGTGTGTGACTGGCGGTCAACGGCTCGAACAAACCATTCCGAGGTATTCACCGTCAGTCACACTCGGTGATGGCACTAACAAATCTCTCATCTGTCCTATCTTTTTATATTCTTCATAAAAAAATTATTTATAGTTCAACCTTAAATTATTATTTTGAAAAGTATCATTCTTTGTAAATGTTGTAGATAAAACAAAAGGAAAGAAAACTGTAAAAGATGAAAAACGAAAATTGTAAGATGTACGACCTGTTTTAAACATCAGGTAACAGGTCTATAAATTGGCAATAAATAAATAAAAAATGGATAAGAGTACTTGGTTGGTTTCCACAATGCTCCTGTTTATGTCAGCCCTATTGACTGCGACTGCCCACTACTTTCGTCTTTCTTCATTGCGTGGAAATGCTAACATGCGAAATCAACCTTTGCCTCTATTGGAACAACCAAATGCAGCACAACCTGGCATCGTTTACGAACGTCTGCAGAACGAATTACAGATGTCAAAAACAATACTGTAGAATTACTTACATGTTTACTTCAAACATGTAGACCTACCGACTTTATCACAAAACGCTTCATTATTTCAACTCGTATTTAAGATCGCAAACGCTAATTAGGTACTGAAAACGATATACAACTAAATCGAACATGCATGCACAACGCATAACAAGCCTCTCAATAATTCAAATACCTTTTAATCGTTTCCAGAAGTCCTCTGAACTTCAATTCAGCTAAAAAGCACGGCGAACATAGGAAGCGCGAGAGACGTTTGGCGCCATTTTTCTGCCAAAGCTAATCAACCAATCACGGACAACTTCACCCATGGCCACTCTCTCTGTATACAGGCTCTCTGCCTAGGTCGAGAAAGCACTGCCTCCTAGTGAACCAATATACGCGCTTACGAAATACCAGACCAGCTGTGCAATTGGACTGTAGATTCTAGCAAACACGCAGTATGCCGTTTTTAACGGACAGGAAGTAACTTCCGGGGTTCGACCTCAAGGAAGTGGTACAAGACCATTATATCGAAGTTCCGTGAGGCTTTCGCGGGCGGTGCTATTATGTAGAGAGATGTGGCAGCGCTAGGAGATGTAGCGAAATGCAGGAAAACCTGAAGTAGATCGACGACTGCCGCAGAGATTTGCAGGTCACACTCAACAAAGGTAACGTGTTACGCATGAAAAGGCAGAAAGATCCAGTATTGAATCATGACGCGATTACTTAACCATCACTGGAACCCGTCCCAACCATTAAATGTCAAGAAATACGCGCAAGCAGCGATTTAAAGCGGAACTACCGCATAAAACTAACCGCAGAAGAGGCAGATACTAGGCTTCATTGGACGAATGCTCCGTGTATAGTTCTTGTACAAAGGAGATAATATACAAAACAGTCGTTCGACGAATGCCTGAATTGTGCTTGTTAATCTGGGATCCGTACCAGGTAGGATTGGTGGAAGAAATAAAGAACCAAAGAAGACCAGCGCATTTCTTACTGCCTCGTTTAGTAAGCACAAAAGTCACGAACAGTCACGGAAGCGCTCAGCCAACTTCAGTCGCAGACGCAGCAAAAGGCGTTGTGTAGGTCAGAGTGCTTTAGTGTTGAAATTCCGACAGCGTACTTTCCTAGAACAGTGAAAAGATATATTGCTTTCTCCTACTCATATCTCGCTAAAAGACACTGAAGATTAAATTACACAGAGTTTAGCTCACGAGGTGGTCTACAAACAGTCGCTCTTCGGGAGTGGCAGCGGCGGTTGTGCATAAAGCACCCGCCACCATGCACTTCACAGACCGCACGTTGCCTCATCATTGTCAGTCTCTTTGTTATTTAAGCTTTCGAAGCGCCCAGCCAGTTCCAGCTCGCACTGCCAAGGTAGCCTTAGTCTATAGAGTCGATGATTTATCGCAGCTCTGGACATGGGTTTTCCAGACGCACCGTGCCACATGATATCCGCTTACTGTTTAATGTATATAATGCTATTTTCACTCATCATGTCGTATACTTTTCCTCCTTAACAAATTGGACTCCTACTCAGGACGACGACGGTTCAAACCCGGTACTGATCGTTCTGATTTAAGTTTTCCGTGATTTATCTTAATAGCCCAAGGAAAATGCCGGGATCGTTGCTTCGAAAGGACACGGCGGCTTTCCTCCTGCATCCCTCCATAAACAAAGTTTGCGCTCAGTCGCTAATGACCTCGTTGTCGAGTGGACGTTAAACGCTAATCTTCTCCTCCTCCATTTGCTTTTTCTCCAGCTTCGCCTCATCCCTGTATACAATACGTCCAAGGTTCCTTCATTGTATTTCCTTCGATGATTGTTTCTTTCCGTCTATCCTCATAGTTGCCCACCTTTCGGAGTTGTCGAAAAAGATTAAGCAGATGATGGCGTAGCTCTTGCTCTGTTCTGTATGACGAGCTGTGGATCTCTGCGTATTTCCACGATTGAAAGGTTGTGTTACCCAATTGTATCTTCTCCTTCAAATTGATCAATAATTCATGACTGGTTGTCAACTTATGTCCTCGCATGTCTGGACTCTACCGCATACCTGAATTTGTTCACTTTCAAATGACGGTGTCCTCTTATTTCATGCTCGACTTAACCAGCATTTATTGTCTTAGTTTCAGTAATCTGCTGAAACCCTTTCGTAGCCTGCGGGTTGGTGCTCTCCACTACAGTCATCGTTAGCCTCACCATTTGTGATGCGCACTCAGCTCAACACCATTCTACCGCTGTTTATCTGCCCTCGACTAGCTCCTTTAAATCAACTGAATAAACTAATTGTACTAAATAGTGCAGCTATGATTGCTTTAAAGTATTCAGCAAGTGTGTGGAGGCAAACTATTCAACTTTATGATGCTGACACGGTACTGAGTAATGGTTCCTGTTCGTCATTGTATACTTTAATAACTGACTGGAGACCGCAATATGTGCGGCCTCATGAGCACAGATGTACGTCAATAAGTTTTTGTGCGGAAGAACAAGTGTGTGTGTGTGTGTGTGTGTGTGTGTGTGTGTGTGTGTGTGTGTGTGTGTGTGCGAGAGAGAGAGAGAGAGAGAGAGCGCTCTCTATCTTCAGAAAGTGATGCGTAAACGTTGAGCTAACCACCGAACTCTTTCAGTCGGGTTAGCTGTCAGTGAGGTTAACGAGCGCCGAGTGCCCCTGCCCCTATTGTAGCTGGAACGTTGAACTCTGAGGCAGACGTCTTTTAGAGGAGGAGGAGGAGGAGGAGGGGGGGAGATAGGAGGTTGGCGTTGAGGGACGCATGAGAGCATGGGAATGTCGGAGGGAGAAGAGACGGAGGACGTTAAACAGAATGGTTGCTTGTTAATGCGAACACCACTCACTAGTGAACTTAACACAGGTGTATAAAATAGATAAACGGTGGAAACAGCGTCAGTGCATACATTTACGATAGAGCTGTTATTTAGTGCTACTGGTGAAGCTTTCCTAACGCTTTGAGTCTCAGCGGTACAAACAGCTCAAAACCTGGACTACCGACCGATACAGACATGCGATACTCAAATGATACTTTGTTCCATACTGCAGCACAGTCGAGCCAGTCTTCTTCTAGTTGTGAAACACGCTAGAGGTTTAATTAGGCTCCTGGCGCGTGCGGTCTGTTGACGGGTAATGCAGGTTGCACCACCCCAGATGACGCAAAGTTCTTCCCTCATTGGCAATCGACCTAATTGCGGGAGCGGCACCAATGAACTCCAGACGTGAGGCCAACTAATGTTCGACTAGCGCGAAGGGACAGGAAAGTTAAACGACAAATGGAAAAGTCACAGCCCAAAAATTTCCGTCTTGTACAGAACTGGAAAAGCTTACTGTGGAAGGCTGGTAGAAAGATACATGGCTGCATTTTAAGTAAATACACGATAATGGGGAAAGTATGTTCAAAGGCCTTGGGACTGAGGCGTTGATAGTGTGGCGATTATCGGACAAGATAAGGGGATTCCCCCTCTACACATTCCGCGGAGCCAACTCTGTTTCTTACGCAATTGCCATTCGCCAAATCCCCGACCATCCTGTGTACCCTGTGCTCTTTGCCAATGAGTGAGGTCTCCCTCATAACACCCGCCCACAGGTGGGATTACAGCTTGGCATGCGTCTCACTTCCCCCTGTCGGATCTTCATCTCCACACACACTGGACTGCACCCCACGTCTTTCCTCCCATCCTCCTCCTCTTCCCCTCCCCCCCCCCCCCCCTCCCCGCTAACCTAGGACCGGTCTGTTCCAGGTTCCTAAGATCTCTGTGGTTCCTATGGTTTACTGGCGTCTTGTATGTGCCATCTTTACAGAGTTCAGGGTGCCACCATCTTTTACACTGATGATTCTAAGACTATCGATTAGGTGGGATACGCTTTCACGTCTCCTCCTGGCTTCGAACACCATTTCCTGTCGGGATCATGCAGTGTAGTGCTTCTAGCCATTTACAGGGCCCTCCTTTTTGTATCCTCAGGCCTCCCTCCACAGTCTTTTAATTTGTTTCGACTCCATGAGCAGAGTGCAGGCTACAGACCGATGCTACTCTCGTCACCCTTTGGTCTCTGCTATCCATGACCTTTTCTCTGCCCATGGGCGTGCCGCCTGTTCAGTCATCTTTTTCTGGGGGCCCAAATCGTGTGGGCATCCCAGGGAATGAATTGGCTGACCGTTTGGCTAGAGAAGCAGATACTTGCGCCCAATTTCCTCTCATGATTCCAGCTGCGGATATGTGGACCTACGTCAAATCTCTCTGCCCAAAAGTGTAATGCCATCTGGAGCGCTTCTCTCATAGAAATAAACTCCCCACAATCAAGGAGTCTGCTGCACTTTGGCGCTCTTCCTTCCGCTTTTCTCGAAAGGAGTCCACTGTTTTATGCCGTCCAAGCACTAGTCGTACCAGGCCCACCCATTGCTGCCTCCTACGTAACGACCCACTGACGGTATCTCATATATTGGTGGATTGTCCCCTTCTTTCGGCCGTTAGTGTTAAGTAGTGTCTTCCCGATTCCTTAAATTTAATTTTAGCAGACGATTCCTTGGGGTGGGGTGGGGTGGGGGGTGGGGGGGAGGTTGAACTGGCCCTCAGTTTCCTTCGTGTAAGTGGTTCTTATTTTTGATAGAAGGTTCCACGTTAGTCTCGGAGCAGTGTCAGGGTGGTTTTGGTTGGGACCTGTTTTAGTCTTCTCGGTCTGTGACCCCATGACCTACCCCCCCCCCCCCCCTCGTCCCTCGTCCCTTTTCCAGATTTGGTCTCACTTTTAATGCCTTTGACTCCCCTGACTTGATCCGTCCACTTTTAGCAGACCCTCTTCTGTGACTCGCCTCGGAATCGCGGTCCCATAACCTCTCAACCAACCAACCAATCAATCATGAGACAAGATAAAGTAGAATACCTACAGGCAAAATGGTAGTGGAATTATGGTAGTATTATGAGTTCAGAGGCCTCTGTCAACGATGCTAACTTCAATAACATCCCACTTGGTACGCAACCAGTTCATTCTCGAAAGTTACATTAGGAAGAACCCCAACCTCCTTTAACTGCCACTTACCGGCTAGCATCAGCTCTGTTGCTTTTCTGCAGTGTGGCTAAGTGTGAAAATAAATAATCTGTTTTTGCTATGAATGCGGCGAACATATCTTGGAGTCATAGGTACTTACTATGGGACATCGTATTTTACGGTACCGTTAAGTGTGTGTGAGTGTGTGTGTGTGTGTGTGTGTGTGTGTGTGTGTGTGTGTGTGTGTGTGTGTGTGTGTGTGTCCCACAGGTTGACTTAAAAGTTTCGGAATCACGTTAAATACGAAGATATTACATTATCCGATATTGACTTGCAACTTACTTACCAGAGGATTTAGCGTTGCTCTGTGACGTCTGAAGCTCAATCCGCCACGAAATTGGTTTCCTGAGCAAAGACTGTCCGATTTCCATAAAGCTGTACGTAATCCGAACTTTGAATCACAGCGTTATTAACAGGCATTTCGTCAAGGGCCGTCGGCGGCTGTACCTTCTAGGTTAGGGATAGTTTTGTTAGTAAATCGTTGTCTTCAGTGACATTACTTTATTTTGTTTTGCTGCAACTCCATATTCAAACTGCATGTACGTTTTTTGGCCGTCAGACGTTTAGCACCTCAATGTGGCCTCGAATTTTTCATCTTCTTCTACATCTACATCTACATCCATACTCCGCAAGCCACCTGACGGTGTGTGGCGGAGGGTACCCTGAGTACCTCTATCGGTTCTCCCTTCTATTCCAGTCTCGTATTGTACGTGGAAAGAAGGATTGTCGGTATGCTTCTGTGTGGGCTCTAATCTCTCTGATTTTATCCTCATGGTCTCTTCGCGAGATATACGTAGGAGGGAGCAATATACTGCTTGACTCTTCGGTGAAGGTATGTTCTCGAAACTTCAACAAAAGCCCGTACCGAGCTACTGAGCGTCTCTCCTGCAGAGTCTTCCACTGGAGTTTATCTATCATCTCTGTAACGCTTTCGCAATTACTAAATGATCCTGTAACGAAGCGCGCTGCTCTCCGTTGGATCTTCTCTATCTCTTCTATCAACCCTACCTGGTGCGGATCCCACACTGCTGAGCAGTATTCAAGCATTGGGCGAACAAGCGTACTGTAACCTACTTCATTTGTTGTCGGATTGCATTTCCTTAGGATTCTTCCAATGAATCTGTCTGGCATCTGCTTTACCGACGATCAACTTTATATGATCATCCCATTTTAAATCACTCCTAATGAGTACTCCCAGATAATTTATGGAGTTAACTGCTTCCAGTTGCTGACCTGCTATTTTGTAGCTAAATGATAAGGGACCTATCTTTCTATGTATTCGCATCACATTACACTTGTCTACATTGAGATTCAATTGCCATTCCGTGCACCATGCGTCAATTCACTGCAGATCCTCCTGCATTTCAGTACAATTTTCCATTGTTGCAACCTCTCGATACACCACAGCATCATCTGCAAAAAGCCTCAGTGAGCTTCCGATGTCATCCACCAGGTCATTTATGTATATTGTGAATAGCAACGGTCCTATGACACTCCCCTGCGGCACACCTGAAATCACTCTTACTTCGGAAGACTTCTCTCCATTGAGAATGACATGCTGCGTTCTGTTATCTAGGAACTCCTCAATCCAATCACACAATTGATCTGATAGTCTGTATGCTCTTACTTTGTTCATTAAACGACTGTGGGGAACTGTGTCAAACGCCTTGCGGAAGTCAAGAAACACGGCATCTACCTGTGAACCCGTGTCTAAGGCCCTCTGAGTCTCGTGGACGAATAGCGCGAGCTGGGTTTCACACGATCGTCTTTTTCGAAACCCATGCTGATTCCTACAGAGTAGATTTCTAGTCTCCAGAAAAGACATTATACTCGAACATAATACGTGTTCCAAAATTCTACAACTGATCGACGTTAGAGATATAGGTCTATAGTTCTGCACATCTGTTCTTCATCGGTGAAAACCATCATTTGCACGCACTCATCGAATAATTTCGAATAAGGTTCCGTGCGCCTTCGGAAAAGACACTTTCGGATTAAAAGCGTTGGTTTATTTATTTATTTTGCAACCTTCAGACATGATACGCTCAGCCACCTTACGGTACATGAGATGCTGCAAATTACAAGAAGACTTTATATGTACGACTCGCATTCCAAGCATATGGATTGTAAACATATTAATTGAATGTGTTCAGCTGTTAAAAAACTACATATATCATTATGTAGTGTCACATCCTTTATGTACTGTCACATCCTATGCTGTTAAGTGGTATCATCCTGGTGGTAAGTTCTGCACAAAGCACTAGAGTAAATTTTTTGTCATGTGGTATGGCAGTGGCTAGCGAAAATGGATGCCGATGTCCTCATCTGCGCCACAGTCTCGGAGTGAGTCAGAGGTCCAGTCGCCACCGACCGTGGTTCAAACCGGTTCGAACATGGCGAGCAAACTTTTCAAGGGAGTACCTCCGTCGTGGAGGGATGCTTGGCTGTGTAGGCGCAATATCTTTCCTATGTTGAGATTATAGTTGCTAAAGCTGTAATATTACTGTGACATAAGCAGCGCCATTCTGGCAACAGGTGGACCAAGTGGTACCGACCGACCACCATGTCATCCTTTACCGTCATTGGTAAGCAATATGGAGCAGTTTGTCAAATGGTTCAAATGGCTCTGAGCACTATGGGACTTAACTTCTGAGGTCATCAGCCCCCTAGAACTTAGAACTACTTAAACCTGAGGACATCACACACATCCATGACCGAGGCAGGATTCGAACCTGCTACCGTAGCGGTCGCTCGGTTCCAGACTATAGCGCCTAGAACCGCCGGCAGCTGTTTGTCAACACACCGCTCCCCTGGCCGTTGTCGGTTTAGCGGACTTGGTTCCACATCTACACTGTTAAGTAGTTTCTCAGTTGGCATCAGGAGAGTGAGTACATCCCGTTCCAGTCCTCTGACCAAGTAAAAAACCCTGGCAATACCGGGACTCACTCAGTCCCATGCGTGAATGTCAGCCGCGCTGACCACTCACTTAGGGAGACGGACATTGTTGTCATAGCCGGTGAAAAGAGGTTTTCCTAATATCTGTCATTATGGGTAATGATGGAGCTGAGTATTCGATGGTTTTGTGTCGAAATCCATCAACCCTTTTCGCCACTTTGTCAAGTTACGACCAGCCGCCTATCACTGACCAATGTGCTCTCGTTTCTTATGAGAACGGACGAAGTCACCATTCTAAAGAGTCGTTCTACGGTCTTTGTAATGTAGATGCCACAAAGGTGTGCGAAGGATACGGGCTAGGACAGTGGCAACTCGGGATGACCGGAGAAAACGTTCCCGTTTAGAGTCGCTTCGAGGTGGTGGGCGTCGGCCACCGTGGATGGTACGATTATATAGGGTGCAGCGGCTGTCGCTTATACACCGGCGCCGGCCTTTCCCGGGTCGATAAGGGCGTCTGGCGGCAGTTTCTCACGTAACGGCCTTGAGCGCCGACGCCCTCACTGCTGCACCACGGCCTGAGAGGTCGATAGAAACATTTGTCCCTCTGTGGAGTATGTGCGATAACTTATAACGGGGTTTTCAAGCTTCGACTTGGTGGCTCTGTGTCAGATAACGTTCCAAAGTTTTGGGGTTTGTTACCGGTGAGTCCTGTAACAGAGCGTACCGGTACTCAGCGAAGCAAAAGGATCTGGAGTCACCCTCCTCCACCCCTCCCCCCACCCCACCCCACCCCACCCCACCCCACCCCACCACCACCTTTTTCCCTCGAGGAAATAAAATAGCAAACGAATGGCACGCATTCTGTCACCAAGCACGCAGACATATCAATTCCGTATCAGTTTGAAGAAAGGCAGAACATATAATGGATATTGACTCGGAGGAGGTCACGAGCTTCAGAGCTATTTGGCCATTCGGCGCGAAAGTTAACATGAGTTAGTTTCAGAAAAAAATATTTTCTTTATTGCCCGTATCATCATCATCATCATCATCATCATCATCAGTAGACGAAAGCGCGGCTATAGACAAACGCAATTTTTTTCTGCTGTATAATCTCAGTGGAATCGAATAATGCTAAGAGAAAAAAATCTTTCATTACTGTGCTAATTGTAGTGTAACGACGTAAATTTTGTATAAATGATTTTCTTTTGACATATGACCATGTCCAGACTTAGTCACCAACGTCAGTTGCAAAACACTTCAGAATTATTTAAACTCTCTTTAAAGTTGTCGCTGAATGGTTCTTGAACGAAACTGTGATTAAAACTTCATCATTTGAGTCGTATGCGCAGAATTACGTCACTCAGTCATATTGGTTTGCGCAAACATTTTCCAATTTAGATGTCGTTTGTTTCTTCTCAGAATTATATTAATGCGAGTTATCTGCTTTAATAAATATTAAAACCACATTGAATAAACTTTAAAGACTCAAACTAGCGCTGAACGTTGTCAAAAATTAATAATCTTGTCAAATAAATTAGTAATGCTTCTTCCTTAATATAATTCTTCATAAATAAATTCTCGGAACACGCATTTAAACTTTTGTAGTATACAATAGTTTATATCTTCCTATATACTACCAATAGACGCGAACCTGAGCCTTGACAAGATAGGACTGAACATTTACAACATGGTTAAACTTTGTATGACTTCATTGTTGTAGAAACATTACAAATTCTTATTTTTTTTCAGTTTTGGGAAGCACGACGCAACAACTCGGTTTCAGGATCTTCTGTTGCTGTGACGTATAGTGGCCAGCAATTTTCTCTCTGGTCCCGGCAGTAAAGATGCTGTCTCCGTTCGTTGCGCCGCCCTCTCCGTACATGAAACACAAAAATAAATCCAAAACTTTAGATAATTCACAACCATTACAGATATTATAAAATACATAAACAAAACACTAAATTAAACTTATATTCACCTGCAAACTGGGCTGACACTGGTGGATGGGTGACGCTTCAATTTCGCGTCCCACTACATAATGTGCACGCAAAAAGTGTGTTGGGGAAATGCTCAGTGGGCAAGGAACTGTGCAGCACGTGACATTCCAACCAATAGGCGTATGTCCAGTTGGATTACAGCGTGCGTTAATTTCCATATTTAGGTGTGGCAGTGGTGCTTGGCCACTGCAGTGTTCTTTGTGCGTGGCATAAAGCAAACAAGATACGTATTACGTCAACAAGCGACAGCGACAGTTCTCAGAGTGTGTACATTTTTCTAGGGAGGATCAGAAGTAGTACTGGTAGAAATGGTGGCCGGATGTAGCTGATGCGCCGTCGCTGCCGGTAAGCAGGGTAGGCGGCGGCTGTGGCGTGAGGCGTGGCACAGACAGGGAACGCACTGCGAGTCAGGAAGGCGGATGAGGGTTCAACGACCTGCAAGCAGCGCCGTCATTACGGGCGGAGAACGCACGCTATTTTCCACCCCTCCTTGCGCAGACCTCATCTCGCAACCGTGTGCTGAGAATGTATGCATTGTATACGAAGCACATACGGAACAAGAAACGTTCAGACTTCAAACAAAATATACCTGTAAACCTTTTCCCCATTATGGACGATGTAAATTGTGAATGGTATAAATAATTTTATACCTCGCTACACTCAGTGCCTACTCATTTCCTTCTTTTCTGTCTAGTTGCAGCCAAGCAACGACCCGTACAGTGCTACAATCAACCATTAAAAGTATGTTCCATCTGATGATCGGCTAGGCAACCTGAAATTGGTCATGCTATTATAAAGATTTAAGTCACAAAATAGGGCTGGTTGCAGTTACTTCTTGAAACCTATACACCTGTCATGGTAAGCCTTCTAAAAGTGATTCCAGTGCTGAAACGTATGTCATACAAACTGTATGAAAGATTTTCCAAACGTAATAAAAAGTAGAGGCTTTGACGCAATTTCATACTACGCGTACGAACCATTATTACAAGCAGAACTACTGTCACAATGAAAAGTGGTGTCAGCTTGAACCATTATTGAGATACATCGTGTAAAAATATTTTTTTTCCTCTACCTACAGTTACTTCACATGTAATAGAGTACTGGAGTCACCACACCGAGGTAAGGGTACACGTAGTAACATAAGTAGGGCCTGTATGTGGTATTTTTCTTTTATTTTGTACTGTTGTATTTTTTTTCTAAGCGCTTCACCCGGATAATGCATACAGCCTCGTCGAGCTAGTGATGGAGGTTATTACACTGACGTGTCGGAAGTCATGGGATACCTCCTAATATTGTACCGGACCTCCTTTTGTTGTTGATAATTCTTCCGGGTTATACGGCCGTGGTCCATGGAATTCTTCTATTCCTAACGTTTCGTCCAATACTACGTTGGACATTCTCAGGTATGGCTGGTCATGCTGAGTCCTGCCATCCAGCCATACCTCTGAGGATGTCCAACGTAGTACTGGACGAAACGTTAGGAATAGAAGATTTCCATGGATCACGGCCACAGAACCGGGAAGAATTATCAACAACAGTAGCATCCGGTCGTGAAAGCATTCATTGTAGGACCTCCTTTTGTTTGACATAGTGCAGCATCTCGCCGTGGCATGTACTTTAGTCGTTATGTCCCCTGCGGATATATTAAGCCATGCTGCCTCGATTTCCGACAGTAACTGGAAAGTTGTTACCGGTACCAGATTTTGTGCGCGAATAGACCTCTCGCTTATGTCCCAAAAATGTTTTATGGGATTCATATTGGGCGATCTGGATGGCCAAATCATTCGCTCGAGTTGTCCAGAATCTTCTACAGACCAATCACGAACTGTTGTGGTCCGTTGATATGGCGCGTAGTCATCCATAAAAATTCCGTCGTTGTTTGGGAATATGAAGTCCACGAATGGCTGCAAACGGTCTCCAGGTAGCCGAATATAATCGTTTCCAATAAATGATCGGTTCAGTTTGACTAGAGGATCCAGTTCATTGCATGTAAACACAGCCCACACCGTTATGGAATCACCACCAGCTTGCACAGTGGCTTGTTGACAGCTTGGGTGCGTGGCTTCGTGGGGTCTGCGCCACACTCGGACCCTGCCATCATATATTACTGAAATAGGGACCCATCTGACCAGGCAACGGGTTTTCCAGTTGTCTAGAGTCCAACCGGTATGATCACGAGGCCAGGACAGGCGCTGAAGGTGATGTGCTGTTAGCAAAGCCACTCGCGTTCGGTTGTCTGCTGCCATAGCTCATTAACGCCATATTTCGCCATACTGTCCTGTCGAATGAGTTTATGTCCCACACTGATTTCTGAGGTTGTTTCACGCAGTGTTGCTTGCCTGTTAGCACTGGCAAGTCTTCGCAAACAGCGCTTCTCTCTGTCATTAAGCGAAGGCCGTCGGCTACTGCGTTATCCGCCGGAGGGGTAGTGCCGGAAATGTGGTATTGTGGACACGCCTGTGGTACTGTGGATCTCTGAATATTGAATTCCCTAACGATTGTAAGGAAATGTCCCAAACGTCTACAGGGTGGCGCACGAAATGTGTTACTGTTTTGGTTTCGAATATAAATTTTATTATCAATACAATCTGAAATCAACATATACTACAATGAAGAGCCGTCCATAGAGATTTGTTCTAACTCAGCACATGCTCAATATGTCCACTATTTCGTTTCCTAACTTCCTTCAAACGAACATTGACGTTAGTGATTACCCTACGGCACATGTCTTCCGTAATGTCATTGTGAGCTTGAAGAATAAGTCATCTGAGCTCCATTGAATCACGTGGACGTTTCGGGAAAATTTTTAGCTACCCCCAAAGAAAAAAGTCAGGTGGATTGAGGTCTGGACTTTTGGGGGGGGGGGGGGGGGGGAGGTCATTGTTGTCCGTCGTTGAAGCTACCTGGAAACCTGAGTGAAATGATCCGCAAGTCGAAATGCTCGTGTAAAAACTGCAACAGTATATGGCCTTGCTCCATCTTGCATGGACCACTGCGTGTTGAAGGGCAAGGCAGTAGCAATAAGCTGTGGAATGAAGCTAATGCGAAGCAGGCTCAAATAACGCTCGCTGTTCAGTTTTTCAAAGAAAAAGGGTCCAATAAGTCCGTGACTAAAAATTGCTGCCCACGCCTTAATCCTTGGAGCGTAATGTTGCCGTTCGTGAAGCACTTATGTTTTTTCAGTGGCCCAAAAGCGTACATTTTGTTTGTTAACCACACTGTCTAAATGAAAATGCGCCTCGTCTGAAAACCAAACGTTGTTGAGAGTTTCTTCCCTATATCCTCCGGCCACTGAGCAAACAGTAGTCTCTGCTGTTTGTGTTCTTCAGTAAGCTTCTGTGCACAGGTCATCTTGTATGGGTACATATGGAGATCACTTTTAAGATTGCGTTGAACGGATCGTCTGGATATTCCCAGTTGCACTGCTGCCTTTCTATACGATTTCCGGGACTTCTCTGTACAGCAACTCGTACCGCTTCAATATTCTCCGGCGAACAAACAGGCTTAGGCCGAGATCACTTCGCTTCCAATACCGTTCCTTCCTGCACAAATTTATAGTACAACCTGTGGATGGTCTTCTTGCAAGCGACCCATCGTGTGTTAAAACTGTTGTCGAAAACGCCTCTGGGTCAACAACAAGGCTTTTCGTTTCATGAAAAAGTAACACGCCTGCCGATCGTTGCTGTATCGTCAGTCTTCCATTGTCAGCCATTGCTGCTTACTAGTCTCCTAGCGGCAGTATCGTGAATTACACGTCATTTCGTAACTCATTTGTTTTTCCAAGCTCTGCTGGTACTGCTGTAGAGATCCCAGCGGGATATCTAATGTGCGTCGTAAATTGTGAAAGAAACAATTGGTAACACATTTCGTGCGCCCCCCCCCCCCCCCTCCCTGTAGCTCCAACTACCGTTCCGCGTTACAATTCTATTAATTCCCTCCGTGCCGTCGTACTCACGTCTGAAACCTTTTCGCGTGATTGAGAGCCCCGCCAGTGATCTGCCCTTCCATGCCTTGTGTACGCGACACTGCCGTCACCACATGCGCATATCACTATCCCGTGACTTCCGTTACCTCAGTGTACGTTCATTCTTAAATACTCCCGATGCATCGATGATCTGAAATTTCTTAGCGCTGCCTGTAGTGTTGGTAGTACCGGAAGGGCGGCAGGCCTGACAGGTCGGGGCGCCGGTGGGGCAGACTGCAGGGCAGGTGCGGCGCCCTCGGTTCGTCCTCTAGTCTAGGAGGGTCGCCGGATCGATACCCCGGCGCCGGTTCGGCTGCACGGGCGGTGCTGTCGTGACGCGGGGCGGCGCATGCAGCTACAGCAACACGGGTCGCGTGGTCGCAGGTCGTTAGTCTGCCAGAGCTGGCCAGCGGAGGCGCGCACGTTGCCCGCCACGTCCGCTGCTGGATCGTGGCTCCGCGCGGCCGTGTCGCTCCTGCGGATTTTCCCAATTTCTGTCCCGTCCTTCCGTCAGGTGGTCGTGTAAATTTTATTCATCTCGGGAATCCAGCAAGGGACATACTCAAGTGGCCGTCAACGATCTGGTCACCTCATTTTACATTCCCGTCCGCACGCCAAACTCCTTTGCCGTTCGTTAATATCTACATCTACATCCATATTCCGCAAGCCACCTGACGGTGTGTGGCGGAGGGCCCTTCGAGTACCTCTATCGGTTCTCCCTTCTATTACAGTCTCGTTCGTGGAAAGAAAGATTGTCGGTATGCCTCTGTGTGGGCTCTAATCTCTCTGATTTTATCCTCATGGTCTCTTCGCGAGATATACGGAGGAGGGAGCAATATACTGACTCTTCGATGAAGGTATGTTCTCGAAACTTCAACAAAAGCCCGTACCGAGCAACTGAGCGTCTCTCCTACAGAGTCGTCCACTGGAGTTTATCACCTCCGTAACGCTTTCGCGATTACTAAATGATCCTGTAACAAAGCGCGCTGCACTTTCGGATCACTGGTGAGCAGTATCCAAGCAGTGGGCGAACAAGCGTACTGTAACCTACTTCCTTTGTTTTCGGATTGCATTTCCTTAGGATTGTTCCAATGAATCTGTCTGGCATTTGCTTTACCAACGATCAACTTTATATGATCATTCCATTTTAAATCACTCCTAACGCGTACTCCCAGATAATTTATGGAATTAACTGCTTCCAGTTGCTGACCTGCTATTTTGTAGCTAAATGATAAGGGATCTATCTTTTTATGCGGAACGTTTTACATATACATGATTACTCTGCAATTCACATTGAAGTGCTTGGCAGAAGGTTCATCGAACGACAATCATACTATCTCCCTACCATTCCACTCCCGAACAGCGCGCGGGAAAAACGAACACCTAAACCTTTCTGTTCGAGCTCTGATTTCTCTTATTTTATTTTGATCATCATTTCTACCTATGTAGTTTGGGCTCAACAAAATATTTTCGCATTCGCAAGAGAAAGTTGGTGACTGAAATTTCGTAAATAGATCTCGCGGCGACGAAAAACGGCTTTGCTTTAATGACTTCCATACCAACTCGCGTATCATATCTGCCACACTCTCTTCCCTACTACGTGATAATAAAAAACGAGCTGCCCTTTTTTGCACCCTTTCGATGTCCTCCGTCAACCCCACCTGGTAAGGATCCCACACCGCGCAGCCATATTCTAACAGAGGACGAACGAGTGTAGTGTAAGCTGTCTCTTTAGTGGACGCTGCATCTTGTAGTGTCCTGCCAATGGGACGCAACCTTTGGCTCGCCTTCCCCACAGTATTATCTATGTGGTCTATCTGAGCATACAAATAGCCAGTGCTGAAGGGTAAAAAGTGAGGTTGAAGAATTGTCTTTTTTGTGGTAATTTGTCCTTCAAGGGCTACAAGCAGGTCACGGCATATTATGTAGACACAGGCAGCAGATCAGCTATTGCCTGTTTTTATTGTGTATTATGAATGAATTGTTAAGCTTTTAATTTTCATAATTTCATTTCTCGTTCATTATTTCATACCAGTGGCAGACAAAGCAAATGAAGCATTGTACTTCGTTGCTACACAACTTTGTAAAAAATACTTTGACTAGGGTTGGTGCCATTCTGCAAAATAACGGATGTCCGCCGACGACAGCGACAAACAGCCGATATACCAGGCGGGGAGCCTAGTCTTGCACACACGACACAGAGCAACAGCGACACATTGTCTCAGCATTGCTGTACAAATTCTTATCCTACGCGTTTGTTGGGCGTTTGTCTGCATCGATATTAAAATAGCACTGATCGTTTCTCCCATTTTTCTGTAATAACACACTATTTCACAGCATTGGAAATATTTCAATAAATTTTTTAAAAAAGGTTTGTTTAAAAACGAATAATTTTAGAACTGCTGCTGTGGCACGCTGATATTTGTTTTTTACTCGGTTGTTAGTAAAATCTAGAAAACAGCTATTACAACCAAACAAATGCCGGAAAATATCGGTTATTCTGAACTAAAATAACGGTGTCGCTTTTAATCTGGCGCTTTTTCCATCCCTAATCGATGGACTTTGGGTAATGAAAAATTGAGCGAGCTAGATGCACCAGGTAGACCCCCTAATGGAAACTACACGAACCGCCAGGCACAACTATTAATTTCAATGTTTAAATTAAAATCTAACCCAAACTTTCCTATCTCGGTCTATACAGAAGTGAAAGCTCGTGAAATCGGATGGATCTTTTTGAAACATCGTGCTAATTGAACGAGCGTGTGGATATGTAGCCGAAAGTGAAATAGTCAAGGTTGGAAACGTGTCCTGTGAGTTTAGCGGTAGATAATATCCAAAGCGGTAGCCTTTTAATAAATTTTATGGCTAGTGATAATCCGTCTCGAGAGAGATTTACATTGCAAAGTTGGTGGTAGTGACCTCCCAAACGCAACGCCGAATACGTAATATTTTAAACAATAAAAATATTCATTTGCACGTACTTCATATAATGCGGTGTGGGACGTAAATACAGATGCTATCCATGTTGGTCTGATCGACGATGTAACGCTTCTCTGCCATTGAGAGTTTCACAAGGGAACGCGATGTGGTGCCTTTCCAAGAGGAAGAGCCGAGGCATTTCCAGAGCAGTGACAGACTTTCGGTTTCGACCTCTGTGGGGGAACATTTCCAAGAACGTGATGCGGGCTGCGCCTTTGACACGCTTCGCCTACCGGTCGAGACAGTTTGCTTAGTTGGGTTTCTGTGAGCCACGGACGGTGTTCAGATGGATGCTCCGGGTATGCGTCACCACGCGTTATGCGGTCGACGGTCACGAATCGAGTGATTAAGCACAGTTGGCTTGTCGCGTGAATGCTGACACTGTTTCTTCTGTACTGGCTGGCGGGCACATTGCCACAAATACAGCTCGAGCGTAACCCATATTTATTAAGTTTCTTGAATACCAGTAACCCCCCCCCCTTTCCACTCCGAAGTACTTAAAGAAACAAACTCCGATGTGTTGACACTAAAGCGCAAATAATTAATAAACAACAGAACAATAGGTCTGAGAATATATCCTTGGGGGACACCTTGTCACTATTAAAAGAAAGCAGTTTCTAAGGTGGTCTAACATAAATGTGCCACGTGTCTTATACTTAACCTTTCTTGTAAGTGTGTGTATTCCTGATAATACATACAAATACTGGCCACACCAACAACAGTCGGTATTCTATCTTGGAAACCATCGCGAATAGGTCTTATGTTAATACGAAATTTTTTGCTTCAAATGAGCGTTCCTATGATAGAATCTGTATAGACGTAGGTTTTCATTGACTGAGGGAATTGCCGTACAGTCACACAGACCCTTCTGGTCTGCAGGCGCGGAGTTGGCGCTCAATAGCGTTCCAGATGGTTCATACCAGGCGAATTTGGTGGCAAAGACATCAACGTGAGTTCACTTTAACGGGCTCCTCAAACTGGCTATAGCAGTGTTCACGTCTTATGATACGAATAGTTACACGGCTGCAAGGTGCCATTCCCGCCGAGAAAAACATAAAGCATGAAGGGATTCATGTGGTCCACAGCAATGTTCACGTAGTCCACAGCCGTTCGAGCGGATGCTCCATTCTCTATGGTCCCGTGGCCACTGCAATCGTAACTATGTTGCTGTGTTAGCATTCGAACACGTATTCAACGAAGTGCGTTGAACAGTGTGCTCCGAAACACTAGTGTTGTACTGTGTTGTCAGGGCTGCCACAGAGCAGGCAAGCGTTCTATGATGCGCGGACTTGTTACCTGCTCGTGATTTCACCGCCCTTGAACCACATTCCTTAGATGCTCATGCCAGTTGCAACGCGTACAGCTGACCAACTTCGCCGCTTTGGAAAGTCCATTATGTCAGTCCGTTATGTGATTGCATTTCTCCATCTGCAACTCGTTTCGTCACTGGAATGAATGCTCACTCATCTCTGGTGAATAAAACTTTTTCGAGTCTGTATTAATAAATAGAGAGAAGTTATGATGTGGTTTTAATGCTTCAGGTGTTCTACATAGCGCCCCCGACTTCAGTACAACGCACTGAACATTTCATACAACCATATGAATCTGTTATAAAAGTCTTTCTGTGGAATGGCGTTCAAATCGCGCGTCACATTGGCTTGAAGGTCGTTTATGGCGCCAGAGCGTTGACCTTTCTTGGAAAAATCAACACTTTGCCGTTTTGTTGTAGATTCGTATTGATAAGTCTAGCCACCCACGATGATTGTTTCCCAGAGAAGAATAAGTGTTCTGCATGTCAAGCAAGTCGCAGCAGTAGTTCACGCTTGGTTGTTTTTCTTCGGAAGTCGGGTGTGCCCGACAGACGTAGACGTTTCTTCAAAACGTTCTGGACACTGTCTTGAACACTTGATTTACAAAGTTAGTATCTTGCGATTTGTGACACAATGAAACGCTTCCCACCAATGCCTGCTCACAGTTGACTGGTAGAGTTCACATCGGTTATTTAGTCGTTGGTTCAAGCAGCCACTGTAGTTTAATACGCTGACACTGTTTATACGCCATGGATACAATCAGTGTCCGAACTTTCAGGACTGACGGTGTGTACTTCCCTTTACTGCCTGACGTGCCCGCAACGCAACCAGGCGGAATTCAGTCTGGCAGTGTGCTGTGGCGATAACGTTTTGGCTCATCAGTGTTTGTAGTATTTATGAACGGCTCTTTCAAAATCGTGGAGAACATGTATTATAGTTTCGCATACCTATGTGATACTCCCTGAAATAATTGGTAGTGATCCGGTACAAATACGTCAACGAAGGAGAATAGTCGTTTGCACTCAGTATCGCAGGCACTAAAAATTTGACGTCACCCGGTATTGTTTTAAGATTGGTGATGCCTGATTTTCTTACCATTTACATTATCACAGTAGGTAAGTACTTAAAATGTTATAAACTCAATCGGGTGAATTTTTTGTACACAGCGTCATTGTCACCAGCCAGCTTTCTTAAAATTAGTTGCGTGATTTTTGACTTTCAACAAATAATACTCTTCGCCATTATGTTGGTTTCCTTCTTTTTCGTCTGTTATTCACAGCTACGAGCAAGGACATAGCTGCTACTACCATTGGCTTGCTGATGTTGCTTCAATGAACTGACACGCACATCAGCAAACACATGAAACTTGCAGCATGCGACATCAGACAAGAGTTCCTCTGACCGAGACCACCACGGATTTTTCTGCTCCGTGCAACACAACAAAAGCATGCAGTACTAGGCATGTGCGAGGGTCGTTCAGTAAATAATGCCCCAACAGATTTCTTTTACATGTGCTAGTATTTTTCTGCATAATCTCGATTGCGTCCTACGGCGTTGCAGTAGCGTTGTGCAAGAGCGTGTATTTCTTGTTGGTAAAAGCTCTCGTCCTGTGGTCGTAGCCGTGTTTTCACTCCATGAATTACGCTCTCTTAGTGTTCAAAATGTCCCACGGAGGGAATACTTAAATGGCCGAGAAGGAAGGTTTGAAGGCACCAGGTTTCGACTATAGGATGGATGAGGCTACAGTGTCCAACCAAACTTGGCGATGTTTCCCAGTTCTGGGACTTGGGTATCGGCGTGTATTTTGTAGCAGCAAGCTCTCTTTTGGATTCATTTCAGACCAGTACGTCGGAAATGT
This sequence comes from Schistocerca gregaria, assembly GCF_023897955.1. Lineage (NCBI taxonomy): Eukaryota > Metazoa > Arthropoda > Insecta > Orthoptera > Acrididae > Schistocerca > Schistocerca gregaria. The sequence goes on from NC_064928.1 coordinate 132,510,179, forward strand.
TTGTTTGGGTTTTTTTTCAGTATGCACATATGCATCTGAATTAGTTGACCGTTTTAGCAACACACCGACGAGAATGACCCAGTCACTATCCCAAAAGACTGTCGTCACGACCCTGCAAGCGCATGGAGGTTCCCTTTGATGATCGCACTTAACACACTCCAGTGACTGCCTTTCAGTTTCCAGCTCAAACTGATGCACCCGGGTTTCGTCACCTGTAACGATCAATGGAAGAAAGCTCTCTCCATTGACGTTGAACTGCTGTACCATTTCAGATGAAATGGCTCTTCTTTGAATCTTCTGGTATGTTGTGAGCATTCGAGTAACCCAGCTTAAGCAAACTTCTGAGTATCCAGGAGTCTGTGATTGCACGTGCACTTCCAATACTGAGCGATAGCTGTAGAGCCAGTTGTGAAGAGGCCGTGTTCGAAACTTTAGCACACGCGCAAAAGTGCGTCTCGGGTTTCAGAAGACGAGAGCACGAAGATTGCAAGATATTCAGGAAAATGAAACATACGAGGTTGTGAACAAAAAGGGAATTTATTTTTCTTTATTTGTTAATCAACATAAATTTTGCCCCCTTCTGAATAATTCCCCTCAGATATACAGCACTGCTGTAGCCCTTTCTCCAGTTTTGGAAACACTTCTGGAACTCTTCTTTCGTTACGGTGTTCAGTTCCTTCAGCGATTCTGTTTTTATCTAGTAAGTGGTGGCAAAACGTCGTCCTTTACCTTCAGCCTCAGAAATTGGAGGAAGTCTCAGGGGGGCGATGTACGGCGAATACAGTGTCTGAGAGAACATAATTGAATTGTTTTCTGCCAAAAAATCACGAACAAGCGTTGAAGTGAGAGGGGGAGCATTATCGTGATGCAATATCCACGAGTTGTTTTGCCACAATTGCAATAATCGTCTTCTAACGCCTTCACGCAAATGACATATCTTTCAGGTAGTATTCCTTATTGACCGTACGACCATAAAAAAGTGCACTATCTCATTGGAATAAAAGGAAACCGTGAAAAGAACCTACACATGTAATCGAACTTGAATTTTTTTTCGGTCTTGACAATTTAGTTCCCACAGGGACGATTCGACTTCATACCTTTACACCCAAGTTTCGTCACCTTCTGTAGAAGCTCTGGATCGTTGTGGAACTCATTCTCTTGAGACGCCCATACCAATCGTAAACATTTGTCTCGCTCATAGGAGATTCGCCAAAGGCTAGTCAACGTTTCAAATGCGGTGTCGCACATTATTCAATTTTTTAATCCAAAATGTAACACTCATTCTTTAATCCAATGTTTTCATAAATAAAAATTAGCCGAGCACTCGAAAATACAAATAACCTTTTCGATTGTCAACAATGAAGTAAATGTTCAAAACCGCTGAAAATGCATACATCAGGAACATTTATACCAGCGAGATAAGAAAAATTTGAAAATTGGAGGTATAAAGCCTCCGAAATTAATAAATTCCTTTATTTTTTGATCACACCTCGTAGTAGTAGTAGATACAGCGTCTGTCACAAGTTTAGAGTCGTAATACGCTCCGAGTCGTAATTGAACTACGAGGCAGGCGTGTCAGGACGTGAAGACAAGTCATTCGCTCCGTATTAACGTCGAATTGGTTCGCGCCTGCGGGTAGGAATCACGGTGAGCATGTTCCCAAAGCGGCCATACGGGGCATTTCGTGTTACCGACTTGAATGAAATGTACGCACGTATTGACGTGTGCTACATCCTAAACGTTGACCATATTGAGCACCTGTAATAAGAGATTACCACTTGTATAGATGCTATGCCCATTGATATGTCCCAGTTTTCTGAGTGTTGTGTAATTCTGGCGTAGACGTCTTCTCAAATCAGAGATATAGTTATGACTGCCCTGTATATATAACGGCGGAAAAAAGGCATTATTTATTGAACGATATTCTTAGCATGGGACTTGGGGCAACTTGTCTAGTGTTGGCTTCACTCTTGGGTGTGGTACACAACACCATTTACTGAAGTGACAAAAGTCATGGAGTACCTCTTAAAATAGTGTCGGACTTTCTTTTACCTGGCTTAGTGTAGCAGCTCGACGTGGCTCGGACTCAACATGTCGTTGGAAGTCCTCCGCAAAAATGTTCAGCCACGCTGCCACTGTAGCGCATCCGTAATTGGGAAGGTGTTGCCGATGTAGGGTTTTGTGTACAAACTGATGTCTCGTGTCGAGAGATCTGGGTGGCTAAATAATTCGCTCAAACTGTCCAGAATGTTCTTCAGAGCAATGGCGAACAGTTGTGGCCCGATGACATGGTGCATTGTCATCCATAAAAATTCCGTCGATGTTTGGGAACACGAAATCCATGAATGGCTGCAAGTGGTCTCAGAGTAGCCGAACCTTACCATTTCCAGTTAATGATCGGTTGAGTTGGGCCATACGACTTACTCCATTCTACTCGTATGTAAACAGAGCCCCCACCATTATGTAGACATCAGCTTGTAGACAAAGGTCCATAACTTCGTGGGGTCTGCATCAGACTCGGAGCCTACCATCAGCCGTTACCAACTCAATTCGGTATTCATCTGAGGAGGCTACGGTTTTCCAGCCGTCTAGTGTCTAACCGGTATGGTCACGAGCCAAAGAGAGGCGCTTCAGGCGATGTCATACTGTTAGCAAAGGCACTCGTGTAGGTCGTCAGCTGCTATAGCCAATTAACACCAGATTTCGCCACACTGTCCTAACGGATACGCTCTTACTATGTCTCACATTGATTACTGCGGGGATATTATGCAGTGCTGCTTGCCTGTGAGCACCAACAACTCTGCGCAAACGCCGCTGCTCTCGGTCGTTACGTGAAGGCCGTCGGTTGCTGCGTGATGAGAGGTAATGCCTTAAATTTGGTATCCTCGGCACGCTCTTAACACAGCTGATCTCGAAATATTGAATTCACTAACGATTTCCGAAATGGAATGTTCCATGCGTCTATCTGCAACTACCATGCCACATTAAAAGTTACTTTTACTTATTTGGCTACCAGTTTCGGCGATTTAGTACGCCATCTTCAGGCCAATGGACGACGTTTAGGAAGATTTCACCTCGGTTCTCTTCAAAACAGGGGCTAGCAGTAGTAGATGGACATGCAGAGACATTCAGAGCCTGTTCATTCCCGTCGTGGGGCCTAATCACGTGAGAGTTTTTCACGCGAACCACCTGAGTGCGAAAAACAGCTTCTCCAATGCACTGCCCTTTTACACCATGTGTACGCGATACTACCGCGACATCCATACGAGGTGTGTTCAAAAAGGAAGGTGACTTTATATTTTTATGAAAAAATATTTATTCATCAATATTCATGTTGTCCCCTGCAAAGTAATCACCCTCAGATACAATACACTTGTACCAACGCTTCTTCCGGCCCTCGAAGCTCTTCTCATAAGTACGTTTTGGTACAGCCTTCAGTACTTACATCGATGCAGTTTTTATTTCCTCAGTCGTTGAAAATCTTCGTCCTTTCACAGGCCTCTCCAGTTTTGGAAACAGGACCAAATCCGGTAAATATTGTTGATTGTAAATTTTCACAATTTGATCACGTTGGAATGAAGCCTCATCCGTAAAGAGAACATTTGCACTGAAATTAGGATTGACTCATTGTTGGCTGAACCATTCACAGAAGTGTACCCGTGGAGGCCAATCGGCTGCTGGGCTGATAGTGCCTGCACACGCTGTACATAGTACGGAAACAACTGGTTCTCCCGTAGCACTCTCCACACAGTGACGTGGTCAACGTTATCTTGTACAGCAGCAACTTCTCTGACGCTGACATTAGGGTTATCATCAACTGCACGAAGAATTGCCTCGTCCATTGCAGGTGTCCTCGTCGTTGTAGGTCTTCCCCAGTCGCGAGTCATAGGCTGGAATGTTCCGCGCTCCCTAAGACGCCGATCAATTGCTTCGAACGTCCTCCTGTTGGGACACCTTCGTTCTGGAAATCTGTCTTGATACAAACATACCGCGCCACGGCTATTGCCCCGTGCTAATCCATACATCTCCATACATCAAATGGGCATCTGCCAACTCCGCATTTGTAAACATTGCACTGACTGCAAAACCACGTTCGTGATGAACACTAACCCGTTGATGCTACGTACTGATCTGCTTGATGCTAGTACTGTATAGCAATGAGTCGCATGTCAACACAAGCACCGAAGTCAACATTATCTTCTTTCAATTGGGCCAACTGGCGGTGAATCGAGGAAGTACAGTACATACTGACGAAACTAAAATTAGCTCTAACATCGAAATTAAGCGTTTCCGGAAACATGTCCACATAACTTCGTTTTCTTATTTGCGTGTGAGGAACGTTTCCTGAAAGTTTGGCCGTACCTTTTTGTAACAGCCTGAATATCTCGAAAACAAACGAATTTACACTGCCCGCGCAATTTGAAAAGTCGCCTCACTTTTTCAACAGCTCTCGTATCCAGTGCATATTGTCACGTCGGTGCAGCTTCCTCCGACTAGGTAAGGAGTAGGGGTGTGTTTCCTCGAGAGGAGCCACAGAGAAGTGAAAGACAGGTGTGTGGCGTCGGTCGGTGCGTACTATGGGCAGCAACAGGTGTGGTGGTGGAGGTAGCGCCGCGTCGGCTGTGCTGTATCGAGCGGCCGGCGGGGCCCCGTGGTCGATAGCGGAGTGTCGGCGGCTGCTTGCCTTGCGGAGGCACTGCGGGCAGTGTGGAGCGGCGTCGTGCCGTGTGGAGCCGGGCGCGCGGCGCCAGCCTCAGTCCTCGCCATGAGCCGCCTGCTCGGCGCCTGCCGCTGACCGCTCCGCGCTCCAGGTAGGCCGCTCTGCCGAAACCACGGGCCGGACTGTCGAAACCGCTCCCAATAGCCGCTTCCTGAAATAATCGCGTTTCGGTTACTTCCTTCATTTCCTATAATACACGTAGAATGTTGACTCCCTCAGTTCCGTGACCCACAGAATCAAAATTTTAAATCAAATAGGCATATATAAGTCCGTAGACTATTCGCTGCTTTTTCTCGAAAGGCGATAGGTGGTTGACTACTACAAAAAAAATCACCAGTATTCACCTTTTAATTTTTTGGGACTCTCCTCAAAATTGTTGTAATCTTGGATCAGGCCGCTGTTCCGACATTACGAATAGTCAGTGCTCAAGGGTGAAAACTGAGCGTGAAAACATTTTTCGTGTTAGTTTCACCATTTTCAGAGGCTAAAATCAGATAGTCGTTTTCTGTAGACACAGGTAGCAGATCAGCAGCTTTCGATTTTTTATTGTAAACTATGAATGAATTGTTATGTTTAAAGTTTTCTCTTTGTTGCAAGTGTGTAGTGGCTCCTTCCATTTTAATCTATTAAAGCGAATGGAGCATCGTAATTCGTAAAATACTGCCGGACTAGGGATGGTGACACTATGTAACGAAACTGATGTCCAACGACGACACTGAGGAACTACCATTCAGACCAGATGGGGGAAACTCTTGCAAACTGCATTTACATCCATACCATCTGACAGCCCTCACCACGTGCTAACAGGAGCATTGTTTCAGCATTGCTGTACCAGTTCTTATGCTAGTGCTTTTTGCTCGTTTCTGTCGGCATTGTTATTAAAATAGCACTGATCGCTTTACTTCATTTTGTGTAATAACGTAATATTTCAAAGCAGGTTAAATTTTACGAATAAAAATTTATCTTTTATTTTTCAGAAACCTTTATTTAAAAACGAAAAATTTTAGGACTTGCTTTGGCTAATTGATATTTCGTTTTATTATTCGGCTATTAGTAAAAATAAACACTTGTTATAACCAGATCCAAACAAATACCAAAAAATACCTGTTACTCAAAGTTTAAATACCGATATCACTTTTAACCGGTCGGTTTTCTCATCCTAACGGTTAGACTCTGCTATTGAGACTAAAGTGCTTCACAGAGGGTTCATAGAATCATTTTCGGACTATTTCTCGACCGTTTTTTCTCTAATAGCACGTAGGAAAAACGAACACGTAAATCTTTCCGTCCCACCTCTGTTTTCTCTTATTTTGTCATCCCTCAGTGTATAGGTTGGCTAACTTCAATAACATCCCACTTGGTACGCAACTAGTTCATTCTCGAAAGTTACATTAGGAAGAATCCCAACCTCCTTAAACTGCCACTTACCGGCTAGCATCAGCTCTGTTGCTTTTCTGCAGTGTGGCTAAGTGTGAAAATAAATAATCTGTTTTTGCTATGAATGCGGCGAACATATCTTGGAGTCATAAGTACTTACTATGGGACATCGTATTTTACGGTACTGTTAAGTGTGTGTGTGTGTGTGTGTGTGTGTGTGTGTGTGTGTGTGTGTGTGTGTGTGTCGCACAGGTTGACTTCCTTTCGCAGACGCCTTTCTCTTAATGACTGACGCCCCAACTTTCGTTATCATATCCGTGACACTCCTCCCTGTTTCGCCATAATACTGAACGAGCTGCCCTTCCTTGAACTTGTTCGACGTCCTCTGTCCACTCTATCTGATAACGATCCCACAGTGAGCGAAATACTTAAGAGGAAGACGGGCAAGACGTGTAGTTTAGACGGTCTCTTCACTATAGCTGTTGTATCTTCTAAATTTTCTGCCAGTAAAACTCAAGTTTTCGATTCGCTTCTCCTACAATTTCTATATGACTGTACCAATTTAAAATTTCCGTAATCCAAATACGTAGCTACTTTGCCGAAACGATAACCTTAACATTTGTTCCCAAATTTAACGGAATTTTTCAGTACTCAAGTGGAGGACCTTGTCCTTTTGATTGTATAGGGTCAACTACCAGTTTTGCTCACCGATGTTCTCTGAATCAATTTACAGTTCCACTTTTTTGATGACTTTACTAGGGGGTAAACGACGACTCAGCGTGTTCTATTGTGTGCGAGAAGGTAGTAAGAAAAAGGTCGTAGGGAGATACTATGTACGTCTACATCATACGCGAATTTCCGAATTTTCACGTCATTTTCGCAGCAAATAGAAATTTAGAGATTCATACATGTGAAATCACTGGCCATTTTGCAACAACGAAGCTGTCTTCGGTAGAATCAAACGCAATGTGATATCCAACTTTTGAAAGAACAGTTGCCGAGCGAGGTATTTTGATAATAAACGAAGAAATATATTAACAGAACTGACCCTAATTTTAATTAATGGCTAGATTCTGTCATGCCTAGAGACACTATATATATTCATATTTTTTGTCGTCTTCTAGATCGGAACGCTGTGGAGCAACTTTTGGACCTTTAAACGTCAGATGCCAACCAAATCAAGTCCGACTATAAAGCACATGTAAGCTTATGTTGACAGCACGGGGGGAACTTTACGACGCCAATCGCAGCGTGTGTTTGCCGAAAGTATGGTCACTGGCTGGTCGAAACCGGTAACTACATTTAGAAATCCTTTTGTGATTGTTGACGCAAGAAAATAAAAATTGTTTGTGTAACACGCCGTCTGCTGACACTCTAGGTTAACGCCAAGAATGCGTCGTTTTAGGGAGGAATAAGATTTCTCGTCATGAGACTTAACCGACAGATGTTCCCGCGCGCCATTTCTAAGTAAAATAGGAAAGGGTGCATACACGAAAATACTCGTAGATCTAAAGTCTGCGATTCACCGTCAAGAGCGCGCCGGAAATTCTTACTGTACCATTTATTAATGTTCCGCCCACCTTCTCTCGCATGTTGAGCACTTGTGCGGCTCTCTGGGAGAGGTTACTTGTCTAATCGTGTTTGCGGGAGAGTATTCGTAATATCCTCTCTGAAGCACGATGTGTGTCTATTATTCAACATTTCTGTTGCACTCACTCGCCAGTCGAACAAGGCTCCGCCTTTTTTGTGTACGTTAACTGTACGCTGATCAGGACCCCCCCATACACTGTAGCAGTATCAACGTATGCATACAAAACACTTGTACGGTTCAGTCCCTGTTGTAGACCTACGTCACACATCATAAGAGGGCTTGCGGTATATACCTGTACTTCATTTCGTTAAATTTTACAGGAAACCAAACTAGTTTCTAAAAAAAATATGGAATGACACAGATAAAGGTGCTGCATGTACAACTATACTGTAGAAGCGTTATTGACAGATTAGAGAAATCCATGCACTTTCAAATCTCTCTCTAATAATGGAGATTTAGTTTACTGAAATTACGAGGCTCTCACAGACAGATGAAGTTAGGAAGGTTTCATTGCGCGCCATCGATATGTTGAAACAGTGTGCAGCGGAAATTTATCCTATTGCAGTAGAAATAATGTTGCGTACCTCCATATTATAAAATGCGTGAAACTAGATGTTTTTTTTTGTCTCACCAAAAAATAGTGTGTTGACAGGATACAATAACTCGCTTCAAATCGGGAAGTTTTTGGTCGGTGTTCCACTTAAAAGTGTGATGTGGTTTTCAGTCCTAAGACTAGTATGATGTGCCGAAATATGATAGACTGTGACCAGAAATATTTAATAGCGTAATCATGTGCTTTGTGTGATTCATCTGTTATGGAGAGCCACCGTGATTTAACGTTTCAGAGTAGTATAGATCGCATTTATGACGAACTGCACGCAAAGATATCGCTCCAGTTTTTCTTTAAATACATATTTACACTAGAGCGCATAGAGCAGGTCAGAGATTAGTTCACTAAGGGCACAGATATTGTTATTTATATTTACACTGTGAGATGTTATAACAGAGTGCTTTGCTCTTATTGAAAGAACCTCTGAACTGCTGAGAGATGTCTCATGAAATTCGCTTTGTACTTTCCACTAAATCTATCAGCTGTTCATGAAGGACGCGAATTTTTCATGTAAGACCATTTGATTTATTCTGTTTCTCCTTTATTTGCCCTTGTCTAACGTATAGTTATTTAGTGTGTTTACACACTTCACGTTAAATTTCGCTGTGTTGGTAGTTACCTGCTCCAAGCGCTAATTATTTGTAGTTCCTATTGAATTTGACAACAATTTCCTACGTTCTTTGCCTACATCGGGGAGGACGTATTTGGTTCTTTCTGCTGAGAACTCGTTATCCATTCTGGTTTCTTATCCCATACTTGGTATACACTAGCTTAACCTAGTAAACAGCAATGTAGAGTTTTACTCCGACCGTCAAGAGAACTGAATGCCTACTTAATACTTTCTGCATCTCGCGAAGGAATAGAGCAAGCATCAGGCTTTTATCACCGTTGATACTTGCGGTATACAGACTGATTTGTACAAACACTCTATCAATTCTCCAGGAATTCCCTATGATTCGCATAATTCCACCACAAATTGATAGTTGGTATCGCAGTGGGTGCGGGAAAATGACGTCCTTGACATGACTTTCGCCTCCGGACGTGAATCACAACGCACAGTTTCTTATTTTAGTTAGTGGCATTTAGTTTCTACAGTTGTTGAAAAAGTTTGCACTGTAACGTTTATTAACGCTGGTTTGGACAAGATCCTCGTAACGTCACAGTGCAAAATATTTTAGCGTTCCACCATTGTCGGTACCTGCAGTAGTTTCAGAAAAGTTGAAATCTATGGGCAGTCACAGGGGCGTTCGCGAAACCGACGATGACAGTGTGACTGTGTGCTATTAAACTGAGCAATCTTCACATTCAAACTGTTTTGTGTGCAGCTGCGATGAAGTAACTTTGTATCTAGATAACCTTTTTACAGATCAGCAATTCGCCATTCGTCACATTCTTATCCCACGAATGAATGTGTGTGTGTGTGTGTGTGTGTTTTCGAGATATTAAGCTCTGCACTGGAAAGCTGAAGATATCAGTCCTGAATTCTCTCGAAACGTTCGTTGACGAAAATAATAGCCGGCAGTCAGTGTTTGCAAAAGAAGTCATGTGGACGTCGTACGTGAGCTAGTTTGCCCGAAAGCATGGTAGACGTAAGCTAAAGGCCTGATGTGAAGAGTTAAATGATGATAATTATAGTTATTTCATCTCCCCACTGGATTCGGAATTTTAGCAGCATCTGAGGCTTTTTTTTTTAGTTTAGAAAATTACGTGAGGCCCAGGAATTAAGTGTGACAATACTGTAAAGTGCATTTTATTTTGCTACTTTTGCAAGTAGTAGTTTCATACGACGTGTATTAAAACGCAACATTCCTTGGCGAAAAATGGAGAATGAGTATTAATCGGAAAGGGTCGTGTCGATAAACGGCTGTGCAGCTGGAGTAGCTGTAAAACTGCCGTTACTGACGCACTGTTGACACAGTACAGTCGACACCAAACAGTATTAGCTGGAGTTTTCTTGCAGTAGAAAGCTGCATCCGTTGCGTACTTATCATACATAATCAACATGTCACTCGTGGCACTTCTAGCCAGAGCGCGTGTTAAGTGTTAAGGAATCCATGTTAGCGAATAAAACTGCCATCCTTAACGATGGATTTGGAGCGCTAGTTCTGTACACAAATTCTAATCTAATTTACTGTACGTAAAACGATATAGAAATTAATTTTAGTGGCAAAGACACCGTGTAAATACGATAATTTTTGTTATTTCCACATCGTGAGTTTTGTGATTTCCTCATTGTTAGAAGTACGAGGGCAAAAGTGACGCACTGTTGGAAATCGCAGAAACTCGGGATTGTATCGGTTATTAAATAGTGTAATTAGTAGATTGCTTTCTTAGTACGAGTTGTGTGCATCATGAGCCTCAGATATCGGAACTTACGCTTTACTAGAATTTTCGTACAGTGAAAGAATGAAATAAACTAGTTCGGGTTCGAAACCATATTGTAGGTGATTTTTGTCTTCGGGTGGTTTGTGTGAGGCGAAACGTCTCCAAAATAGTGTATGTAGTGAAGAAATAAAGCTTAAACTGTAATATTCTCTAGCAATAGATACTTATAATATTAAAGATAAATATAACAAAGAGGAACAAGCAGTTCATTCATATGTATATACCATGTACAGATGAGTAACTGACTACTCTTGTCTGTTAGACCATTGTTTCCATGGTAGAGGAATGTTTCCGAAGGGGATATAATTACAGTTAGCATTAAAAAATTTTATGCTGCTAACAAATTAATGATAGAAGACTGATTTCCAAAGTTGTTTGGGCAATTCACGAGGGAGACTTCGATTCGTTACAGGAAGAGTGAAAGCGTTGTTTGCGCAATGATTAATTTGCATCAAATCTGAAGTGTATTGTTAAGTAAGCACTCCACAAAAGAGTAAATGTTCTGCAAGACTTCTGTAAGTATTACCAAATACGGTACTTAATTGTATGAGTGCAGAAATGCACGTCCACGAATAACAATCGTAATTGTTTTCATTTGAGTATGGAATATTTGTTGCCAGAATGGGAAGCTACCCTAGGCAGGTAAACCAGTTAATTGAAATGGATAATAAGTTAACTCGCTTAATTCTGTGTCCGCAGTGTTCGAAATAATTCCTGTAGCACAAGTAGTGAAACCAAATAGTTAAAAATCTAATGTAACACAGAACTTCGTATCTTGTTTCGTGGGGCAAATTTTTGATACTCAAAAGTATATGAGCTGTCGCTTTAATAAAATTAAAGCAAACTCACCTGTGCGATGTTCATGGCTTTTCAAAGACATAATTGAGTATCTTCTCTGCTATAGCGTCGTTCAAAGTTGTAGGCCGTGTTAGTTGATACAGTAATAATAATGCTACAGCTAGATGTAGTGCATGCACAGCTACTTTAGGGAAGCTATGTCAAAGTGTAGTTTTTGACGACAAATCGGCGGGCAGATAAGATTTAATGCTGCTTCCAGAAAAGCGGTCACGTTTAAGTGTTCTGCCCTTCAGTGCTATGCGTGATCGAAAAACTTAATTACATCTATCATAAGCGATGTTTTTGCAGTTTTATCAGTTATGGTGTAAATAATGAAGTAATTCTACTAGTTGCGTTTTTTATGTGGAGGCTGACTTCCGCTTTAGCGTCTTCACATAATTCTTTCATAAGATGTGAGCGATAATTTTTCTGCCTCCTTTTTTTCCTGTCAAAAAAGGAAATCAATTCTCGAAGCGCTTTGCGCTGCATACTTTCGCGACATTGTAAGAGGACGCGGTGTATTGGTTGACTCGGGTAGACTGACACTGAAATGAACTTTGTCTGTTGTAAGCAAATTGAAAGGTTTTAAATTGATTGAAGAATATCGCACGCGAAAGACGAAAGCGCAGAAAATAGTTCCTTAAATAAAAATGAATTTTAATATACCACGTTTTTAAATTAGGCTTAAAAATATGTAGTAATTCCTTCTAGGCCCATACAGAGTCTTGAAAATTTGTGATTGTGAATTTTTAATGTCAGTGAAAATAATTGTAATACTTAAAATGAAAAACGTGAGGTGAATGCAGTGCATAAGTCATCGAGGAATAGTTGTCTTCCTTACTAACATCTATTTCGTCTACCCAAGTTTTTGTTTTAAATCTCTCAAATATTTTCATAGCAATTAAAAATCCAGTGTCACCTATTCTCAGGACTTTCTGTGTGCGGCTAGGTGAAATCACTCCATAATGTTTAGTCAGGTTTTTAACGTAGTATAATGAAAAATCATTTTTGCATATATAATTGTAAATAAAACCTATTTTTCAAGTTGCAGAGCTATCCATTTTTATTAGGTCAGCTAAACATGAGCAAGCACATAAAACTGAATTATGCGAATAATGAGTAAATAACACAAACAATGATAGCAGAGATGCTTTTGGAGGGATTATACACTTAAGAATTTGTGACATTGGATACATGTGTGTTAACTTATTACTGGCGCCGTCTACTGATGATATCCTCATTACGGTCGTAGGAAGGCGACGGCAAACAACCTCCATTAGGACCTTGCCTAGTACGGCGGTGTGGGTCTCCCGCATTTTTCTCCTCCGCTGTGTGAAGGAGTATAGGACATCATTATTATCTGACGATAAGCGCATGTCCACACAAGTATAGTAATCTCTTAACCTATCGTTTATCAGGTACTGACGGTACCAGAGCGGTGCGCTATATCCTTCACCGTATTTTGTAACGCTAGATCCTTATCCGATTAGGTGTTTTTTATATATATATATATATATATATATAGAAAAAAGGAAGTGTGGGGTTGGCGTAGGCCAAGACCTATAACATTCTGAGCTATATGCGACACAGTGCGATACGAACTGGAAATTACGAATACCTGAGTAACCGGTTATAGCTCCTCGAAGCTGGCTTCCAATTTGAGTAATCCTTGGACTCTTGACGTTAAATCATATTGCAAACACACTTACGTATGCTGTGCAAACACGGTTTTCTAAAAGCGACTCTTACCTAACGACAGTCGTCAGCAATACTCCGATGTACGTCTGTGACGTAAAATGTGCCCAAGGAAAAATATTTGAGAGCACAGCATGACGGAAATTGGTAGCTCACGACAGATGCTAATAAAGCGCCAGCTCCTGGAAGTAGCTGATAAGGGACCGAAGATAAACCATGAATGAATTAAAGTTTCGGGGCGAATAACTTCCTTACTCTCACCCGAGCGAATGGTTGCGAGCAGTTAATCGCGCAGATTTCGCACCTGGATAGAATGGTGTAGTGTGTGTGCAAACATTTCGCCAAGGAGCAGATAGTTAGGAAAGTTAAAATGAGGAGCGCAGATGGTTTTGTGCTAACAGTTCGTAGGACGTTCCCATAGTTTACACTTTGCTGTTCCTTAGACAGCCCTCCTACATGTTCGTTTCTTACTTCTGCAAGGAAAGGACAAAACAGATTTTATGTCGAGAGGAACTAAATTTTAGTGAAAAGTGCTAGTAATACGAGATAACATAGTTTGATGATTTCATGGCTATAGTGACTTTACGTATAAAATTAACACTGCTTCGTATTTTACAGACTTTGTTTTAAAGACATCGCATCTTAATTGCGTTCTACAAAACAATTAAAAAGATTTTAGTTTGTAATATGTCTGAATAGCTGTGAAGTGCCTGCCAACATCTAGAAGTTGATACTTAGTGATTAATTTGCACCAGGTGCTCTACGTTAGACAGCTTGCTTCGCTATATTAATAGGATTCATAATTTGCTCCGGAATGGATGTAAGTGCATTAGTGACTCATGTAAAAAGTGACAGTGATCAGTTTCTCTAGAAGCAAAATTGAAAATAGTACACTTGTGTGCCGTTTCTCGGAGCCGTTTCCCAATTTTTGCTGCTTTCACCCGCATTTGGAATTCGTTCGTGTTTTCTTTACCCCACCCAACGTGATGAGAACTTTCAGGCTACATTAAGGGTGAAGGCAAAATGACCAGGTCGCTTATTAGTGAGAGGAATGTTATCGATTGAATCCACCTGAGAAAATTGTGAATCCCCTTTTAGATGAAATGCATGTTTTGTCAAACATTGCGTATAGAGGTGGGCGCCTAGAGGAAATTTTAGAAAGCAAAAGAATTGTTCAAATAGCTCTGAGCACTATGGGACTCGACATCTGAGGTCAACTGTCCCCTAGAACTTAAAACTATTTAAACCTAACTAACCCACGGACATAACACAAATCCATGCCCGAGGCAGGAGTCGAACCTGCGACCGTAGACTGAAGCGCCTAGAACCGCTCGGCCACACCGGCCGGCTTTAGAAAGCTGTTAAGTTTAGAACGAAATCCTTCGTGACGGCACTGTTGTAGAAAACATTCTCGGACTGCTTGCAGCGTCAGTCAGGGAAAAGCCTCTAGCTTTCGTCGATTACGTCTAGCTTTTTCGTCAGGAGCAACTGACTGTCAAAACTGCTGCTGTGAAGGCCTTGTCTATTCCATAGACGGCTTCTGATTGATAGGTAATTACGTAATGATTGCGCAGACATTGGCGCCAATGTGTGTGCAGATTTCTCCACTTCTCGATTTTTAAAATGCGGTTGTTGATCTGCACAGCGGCCGGAAACGGTATGGATGAACTGACTGACGTAATTGCTTCCGCACTAACAAGGGATGTTAGCTATCCGGAGGCCAAGTGTGTCCTCAACAGGGCGTATCGTCTCCTTTATCTCCTTCGGAGGTTGTAAGAAAGGTGTCACACCCCTTCCTCCCAGAGCTGCGGTAATTTGCTGACTGTCGCGCCTTAGAAAGGGAGGATTACATTTGGTAGCTCGTCACGTGATTGATCAGGATTTTCACTTCCCTTTGAGAAGGATGACTTCATATCGCCTGACCCACGGCCGTTCTTTCGGAACACGTGCGTAAGATGATCATTTTCGGAGTCAGAGCGATCCTCGGCAGAAACTGTTACTCTGTGTACCAGTGTATGTAAAAACCTCTTCTGGACCGGATGACGAGAACTCTGGGCGCTAAGACAGAAATCAGTTGCTCAAAATGTTCAATCATTATGTTGACACATTTGTTGTCTGGCAGTACGGCGTAGAAGCTCCTGAGCACATGAGCAGTATGCATCGATACGTCCAGTTCACTGTCAAGACAGAGAAAAAGGGAAGGATGTTATTTCGAGATCTTTTGGTACAACGAATGTCGGATGGACGTCTCGGCCACTGTGTGTACCGCAAGTTGACACACACTGATTTGTATCTTAGCGCCCAGAGTTCTTTTCACCCAACCCAGAAGAGACCAGTTTTTAAATACACTGGTACACAGAGCAGAGACTGGGCTGGAAAGAGTACAGACGTAAACCCTTATAGCGCACTTGAGGTCAAGACTGAATGAAGTCCTCGAAGAACCTCGTCCACCCAAGAGCTTACTGCACTTGTTGACGAATGGCAGTCACCCCTGATAAGGCAGCGCTGCTCACGGAGAGTTGAGAAATTTCTTCACTATCAGGGACGCCACACAAAATACAGAAAAAGTGAACACATGATAGTCCAAATAATTCATTCAAATGTAGAACACTAGATCGCGTGTTAAAATTCTGTTTAATAAAAACATTCATAGAAAGCTTTACGGAGACAGTTTCCGTCCTACCGTATTTCTGATACATTCACATTTACAATAATTTTCACTCTCAATTTAAAATTATTGCAGCCATATATGTGAATTATTATCAGCGTCAACTATAAATAAAAATGTAACAGTTTTTGTTAAAAATACAAGTGGAATTTTAACTGGTTAGTACCACAGACATTGCTATGTAACTTCGTGATGGATGGATAAAGTTCATGTATAGAATTATAAGTTGAACGGAAGTTGGCTTCGGGTGCCTTTAAACGTTGCTACGTATCATAATGATAATTTATTTCTTTAATGATCGTTTTTATTCAGATGCTCATAAGTTTCTCGTATTGGTGTTACGCAATGCATTGGACTGAGGTGCAGGCGACGCCGCTCATCTTGTGTTATTTTGGGGCGAGCTCGTCAGTCGCAAATATTGACCGGCCTAATCTCGGCTGTCAATCTAGCCCCGCCGAGTTTTATGGCGATAATAAAACTGACAGCTCCGGCGGCCAGAAATGTGCAGTAAGGCTGGCGTCATTATTGTCTCGCCACAATGCACGTGGTGCGCAAGCAGGAACATAACGAAGAATAAAAAGTCGTCACCCGGAGTGCTCATAACAATGGCAGTATGTGTGTGTGACATGCGTCGACTTGGCTCATTATTCTTAAGTTTGTGTCTGGAAATGTGATATGTTGCATAAGATTTGGATGTGGAAGGAAAATAGTCTGATACTTAAATGTCATCGCGTGGATATCTATGACACTGCAACCCCAAAATGCTTTGATTACTATATCGCGGATCTCTTCTTTCGAGAAATATTGGCAGCACTCTAATCTCCAGTTAATGTTAATAGCTGTGTGAATTGGACGCTCGTAATCTTCGTAACGCAGCACTATGTTTACAGTTTTGTTGCTAGACTTATACAAAAATCACAGTGCGGTTGTATGAGTTACAGGACGTGAAAGGGAACCAGTAGTTAAGTAGGGAATGAAACAAGATTGTTGCCTGTCCCTGAGGTTATTCAATGTGTGCATTGAGAAAGCAATAAAGGAAAAGGGACACACACACACACACACACACACACACACACACACACACACACACACACACACACAGAGAGAGAGAGAGAGAGAGAGAGAGAGAGAGAGAGAGAGAGAGAGAGGGGGGGGGGGGGGGGGAGGAGAGAGACTGAATACTGTGCGGTTTGGAGATGACGTTGTGGTTGCCATAGAAGGTGGGGGTGAACGGAACTCATATGGTCTTGAAAAAGTGGTTACCAAATATACATCAGCAAAAGTAAACTATGGGTAATGGAGTATAGGCAGATTATAAGTGGTGATACTGAGGGAATTAATTATCAAATTACAGTTATAGCACATCTTACGTGAGAAACTGCAGCTCGCTACGTGAGATCATGGCGTAAACGGATCGTCAGAAATGACTAAAGCAGTCACTATGTTACAATAAAATTGCCCTCGGAACAAAGCAGTTAGTACGAACTTCGCGAAGTAATTAGTTTGTGGTGTCCCAGTTGCCGAGCGTAAGTTTGTCGCTGACATTGGGCTGTGTAGTGAACAGCCGGCGGCGTTTCGCACTTGTCGCCGCGGGTTCTGTTTGCAGAGTCGCCGGACGATAGCCGCTAATCTTATCGGCTCTCTTGTTTGTGGCTGCGCCGAATGGGAACAGGTGCAAAGTTCTGGCCCGCCTCTATTCAACGGCACGCTATACAGCGGTAGCTGTGTCGCGCGCTGCCTCTCTGTCTGCAGATCTGACCGTGTGGACGTCGCCCCAGTTCGCTGCTTGTTTTGTACGTCACACGCGCTACAATACCGATGTGGAACATTTCACTGTGTTAGATGGTATTCAGTCATGCAGACATTTTCAGTATTTCAACTTGCTTGGGATCGTAATCACCGTTCTAACAAGACCTTAGACAGCAGATTTTACTGTTGTAGGATTTTCCGAGCGAAGCTTGAGAAATGTTAAAAATGGAAAGTCTTCTAGTTTAGTTCCATGTTTAGTATGAGATAAATAAACTGAAAATGGAGCCTGTGATCACTGAAGGTGCCACAGGTTCCCAAAACACGTACATACAAGACATTCGTGTCATGTTAATTGACGTAAATCCACCAAACGGTGGAGGTGTAATCTTCTAGAACGCGTAATGAAAAGTATGTGATGACACTAGTTACAGCAATTCCCGATTCCACTAGAAAAATGGAATTCATTGCGCCACCCACAAAGTTTGTACAAAGTGACTGGCAAATAGGATATGTTTCAGTAATAGGAAAGAGACGGAAAGATGATAAATTACGGGGGTGTAACAGCATACCAGTGCCTTCAGTAGACTTTACAGAAGAATTATTAAACATTTCTTAGGACAAGAATGTAAAGAATGGAGCCTGAAGAATAAGCAGGCCTTACAGCTCATAAATCAACAGTTGATCACATCGTTTACCTGTTACAGATAATTGATAAGGAAGTAGCTCGTTTGATTGTTGGTCGTTGTCGTCTCCGTCGTCTTGTTTTTGTGCAAGCCACATCTCTACGTAACTACTACGACCTATACCCATTTGAACTCGCTTACTGCGCTGGTATAAAATATGTACAGAAGAGACTGTAAAGCATATTTGCAGATGACCGACTGATTTTAATCCAAGGCTATGAGGATAGGAGTATATGAACAGAAAATTGCAGTAAGAGTGTAAAAAGTAGGGGCTAATATAAACGAACTGAATACGTGGTGGATGGGAAAGAAGCAGCTACTGACGAATATAAATGCCTAAAGGGTAGAATTACAAATGATAGAAATTATATCAAGAACAAATATGGAAGAGATTCATATTGCTTTATTAAATTGAATTTCTGGGATAAGCGCGTAAGAATTGATAGAGAAGTAATAGTTAGAAGCATTATAATGGGTTTTTACAGGTTTACACAATGAAATGGCAAGTAAGTTTCTAACTAATAGCTGTGGAGATGATTTTCAGACGTCCAGCAGTGATATGGAAGAAAAGAGGAAACGGGGGAAAAATAAAGAGGGGAATGAATGTTCAGATTTCGCTTAATGATATTGTTGAATAGAAAGAGCTAGAATGGTATGGGCATGTCAGCAGAATGCAGGGAGGTCAGTTTCTATAGTGTACCATGGACTGAATATTTAATGGTATAAGGAAGAATCTGTCGGCTACCCAATACTTAGTTAGCAGGGTTTCTCATTAGTGACGGAGAATATTGTTAAATAGTTGAGGAGGATTAGGAAACCGCGGGCAAATACCACTTAAGCACACTAATTATGTAGTCGCTGATATAACGTATAAACATACTAATCGTCAGGATCAACGTGCAGCGAAGGCCTGCCTCCTCCTCATCCCCCCACCCACCTCTCTCTCTCTCTCTCTCTCTCTCTCTCTCTCTCTCTCTCTCTCTCTCTCTCTCTCTCTCTCTCTCTCTCTCTCTCTCACACACACACACACACACACACACACACACACTTGTTAGTGGATGCTCATTTTGTATCATTCAACCCTGATGCCCATTTGCTATTCGTTAACGAGCGATAGTGTCATCAGGATGAAATTTTTCTGGCTCGGAGACAGTGTTAAAGGATTTCGGACAAATGACGTCGTTAAATGTAACTTTTGTCGAGCAATTAGTTTGCACGTGGAAATTTTCTTGCGTCACCGCTTTATCGGAAAGCACACACGCTCTGTCCTCAAATTCTGCCTCTTAGAAACAAGTAAAAGCATTGAAAGACGGTCTCTCAGACAGGAGACAGGTTTCCGAAAGTCTTGCAAATTCTCGAGGCTTCAGAACCGCTCTTTCTGCTGTTGAAGTCTTAGAAAATTTTATAGCCTGGAAGTGCTCCCTTCTCAGCTCCCTGTCAATTTCGACAGAGTGGCGATGGATGTAAAGTTCTGACCCTTCCAGAAAATGTAAGAAGCTGAGTGAGTTAAGATGTGCCCTCATAATACTTGAATGATGCTATTGTCAACTTTATTTCTAGGAAGTGAGATAATGAAGTATAACACGTTGTCTCAAAATTTTCTTCGTGACTTTCAGAATACAGCGCATACAAGGTTTCTGATGTATAATAGTTTCTGTAGCACTCAGATGAATCGCAGTTTTACTAAGAGAATACTTGCGTATAAGTTATTAATATTACGTTGAATAACGAAACTACGTTTTCGACTTAAATAAGAGGACAAGTACTGTCATGTCTTTATGAGAGGTGAAAACAGTGTAGTTGACGCATGGGCACTCGATTGCCCTCGTTTGAGCTCTCAACCATGGCATTGTCATTCTAAAAGACTGCGGAGTATAATTAAGCAAGATTGTAATTTAATCGCTGTCAAAAAAATTGGTTGGGAGATATGTCGTGATTAAAATGCAGATCGGCAGCAAGAAAACCATTTCTGAAAACCAATTCGTTAATGCCGAACATAAAATTTAAGTGTTAGGAAGTCTTCTCTGAGAAAAAATTTGTCTGGAGTGCAACCTTAGGCGGAAATGAAACGCGGAGGAGAAACAGTTCAGAGAATAGAAGTTTTTGAAATGAGGTGCTAAAGAAGATTGCTGAAGATTAGATGGGCAGATCAGATAACTAATGTTGAGGTATTGACCAAATCGGAGAGAGAAGAAATGTATCCCACATCGCAACTGAAATAAGGGATCGCTTGACGCGTCATTAGGCCTCAAACAATCTTCAGTTTGGTAATGGAGGGACTTGTCGTGGATAAAAATTCTAGAGTTTGACCAACGCTTGGCAACAGTAAGTGTCTCAAATGGTTGCAGTAGTTATCTAGGGATAAAGAGGCTTGCACAGCACAGACTTGATTGGAGAGATGCGCCAAACCAATCTACCGACAGAAAAAAATTTGGCTATCGCGTCTTTCTAACATAGTATTGGTGGTAAAAAGACCAGTATTTATGGTAATATATAGCAGGTATTTATGAACATACCTGGCCACTTATTTCCTTGTGTTTCATTGTTTGTCATTGTAATTTCCATGTGGTTTAATTTCTGTAAAACCAATTGACCTTACTTCAGATTTTTTACCCATTATTTCGGTATGTGTATAACGTATACCAAATGATAACACGAAAACAAACTCATAAACGGCTACATTTCAGTTTATTAAAGTTATGACATACCTAGATTGAATACCTCATCGTAATGTGCATATTGTCCGTTACATGTCCTAGTGCTGATTTATGCGATGTTGCTACGACGCTTTGCTAGATAACATTGTTTTCCGTTGCTTGCAGAATCCAGGCACGATATCAGCAGCTGAACAGAAAGTATTCAGTACTGAAATGCATATTCAATATTAATAAACTAAAACTGTCAAGGGTTACCTTTTTCAGTGTTTTCATAGCATTCTTTGCGCAGTCAAGGTAGTCCTAACTTAAAATATTCTAAATGCTTTTTCTTTGTTTATTTTGCAGGTAAGCTGCAGTTCCCGGCACTTCATCGAACCACTGCTAGTGAGTAAAACTAGTGAGCTATTCTGTCAGCCCAATAACTTTGAAAAAATCCGCCAAATTGCACTAGCGGATGGTGTGGTCAGTCTGAGCAGTTTCAGCAGGTAATTAAGGGTACATGATTGCCATGGAGGAACCTGTGAAACTGTTGAGTATGACTGACGTGGCGAAGTGCAAGGAGAGAAATCGTACTGTCATGGTAATAAACAACGCAGTGTACGACATCACTGCGTTTTTGGACGATCACCCCGGAGGTGCGGAAATTCTCATAGAGCAAGCTGGGAAGGATGCTACAGATGTTTTCGAAGATGTTGGTCATTCTACTGATGCGAAGGAAATGATGGACAAATACAAAATTGGCGAACTAGTTGAGGAAGACCGCGTGCAAAGAACAGCGAAGCCATCAGCGATCTCAGACACTGGAAATGAAACAAATTTTAGTTACTGGAAACTGTGCGCCGTATCTGTTGCATTAGTAGCCGTTGTCACAGTTTTGTACAGAGCATATTATATGGAAAAGGCTCACTAACGCAAGAATCGTATAGGAGGCTGTAGTTTACAAAACCGTATAATTAGTGAAGTACTCTCCCGATCTCCTTTGTATGATGGTTCTATAATACCAATAAGGCTAATGGGATGTATAGTTTCTTTCAATTGTAAAACTTGACGGAAATTCTCGCAAGCGGATTTTACCTTCTTCAGAATTATAACTAAACCGCTGATATCGAATTTATGCAATAAAGGAATACTACAAGAAATCCAGATAAATGACAAATGGCTGTAAGCACTTAGAACAACTAAAACCTAACTAACCTAAGGACATCACACACATCCATGCCCGAGGCAGGATTCGAACCTGCGGCCGTAGCAGCAGCGCGGTTCCGGATTGAAGCGCGTAGAACCGCTCTGTCACAGAATCCGGCGAGATCCAGATAAAATTACTTCAAGAATTAAGCTCGGATAGTTCATACTTTCTGGAAACTTCCATAGGACATTAGTACAGACTCCACGTTCATCAACTACTTTGCTTTGCAAACTAAAAGTCGTACGCACAATGTACTTGTTTCGACCTCTAATACACTTTAAGCAGGAATGAAGAGAATTAGACGGCATAGACTAGCTTGTGGCGCATAGAGTGCGCTTCAGTCGACACCTGTAAATGGCCGCTTCATTGGAGTTTTCAACGAGTCCTGACGCTGCAAATGCACACTGTCCATTGCAATGGGTACTCACTGCTGGTGTTCTGTCCTGCAGGCTTTTGCCTCATGACTGACTGAAAACGCCAGAGAAGTGATCATTAAAAGCAGCCCACTGCAGTGAATAGTGGACCACAGTGTTGAAAGGACCTACAGTTTTCTGACATTACCCTATACCCGACTGATATTTCTACGTGACTGTGCACAGGAGCAAAGTATTTGCCACTTCAGAATCATTTCAGTACACTTCGACCAACACCTTCAGTTAAGAAGTGATGTATAGAATTAGTACAGTACTATTGAAAAGGTAAGCTTCCTTAGAATTTAATTTATTCTTGGATGACAGTTCTTTCCTTTCAGCTATTGACACGATCGTCGTGGCGCTCTCTTCTGGTAATATCAGTTAATTGGTCTTCGTTTGAGCTTCCTATTTATTCTCCATGTATATAACTTATGTTAAATTGTGACCGTGCTCGCCATGTCTGCGCTGCAGCCTTGTTAGAGAAAACTCGTAGTGTTGTTCTTTCTGCACTACTGTGTGCATCATAATGTGCTGCAAGCGTGACGGAACTTCTGGTGCGATATGGTTTGATAGGGCCCAAGGGGGAGTAAGTGTTAATTTCAAAATTAAAAAGAACACCCCTCTCATGAAATGTCTTGTTTCAGGTAATTAACCATATTGTTGCATTCATATTGCTTGTTTTCACTGATTGAAGACGTTACTGGGTGTCCTGTGTGGTAAGGTCTATATTCAGGGAGTCGAACTGTTCATTTGGTACACATGTAAATGTTGATCATGAAATTTTATCAAATTATGAATTTGTAACTCACTGTTACATGTTGCTTGCGTGTTCCCCATTTACCAGCAATTCACAATTTCCAGAAAATCGTCAACTACTACTATGCTCGTTTGTTTCGTATAAAGAACGTGTTGTCCTTTCAGTCTTAGCATCTCTACGTTCCTTTGCGTGCAATAGTGTCCACGATGTGACCCCTAGCAGTTAACCCCGCTCATGCGACTGTCTGCTGTGTCCTTTTCTCACCATCCAAGCCAATAAAGAAAAGTGTAACAGTGTTAAAATAAGATGTTTGTGACCAGGTAATGTTACTGGCACGACTAATCCACCATTCTGCAAGGTCAATACAGCGCTTCCTACTTGTTCAAGTAATATATTTTCTATAAAATGTAAGTAATTCTACACTGTCGTTGAATCCCTATATGTGATGAACGTGCTTGGAATAACGCATTAAATTCCTCTTTTTTTCCCCTTCGCCTCCTGGAATATTTCCTCTGATACTCCGTGTATGTTGACTTTGTTTAAATAGGAAGTTTTTCAGTTGAGTTACTACCGAAGAGCCAAAGTCCTTCAGAAATACGATATTCCATTAACTCTGCTGGTGCCTGTAAAAATTGTGAGTGTGTGGTGTGTGGATAGCCAGAGGCAAATTCAAAAGCAATTAGTCAGACTGGACCTAACAGTGACACAGGACATGTTTATCAACGCTATGAAAAGTAGTATAGCTTCACAATACTGGAAAAGTGTTTCTTATGTCGAAACTGATTTGGCGGTGTTGTGCAGGAAGAGTTAGCACACTTGCGAGATGCAGGTAAGAGTAGTAATGTGAAGCCTAGATCAAGAGACTTCATTTGCTCTAAAGTCTTCTGGGTCGGCGAAAAGGTGCACAAGAGACGAAAAACTACAGGTTTCTGCCGACATTTCCAGCACCTTCAGTGCTTTGGAAACAAGTCACCCCTAACATCAAATATAAGCACTGGAAAAAAATTCTGGGAGACTGTCGCGAACAAAGTTAGAGAATGACAGAAATCTCCTACTCTACCACTAACACCTTATTCTCCTGGAGGACATAGTTCCCTAAACCTCGAAAGATGTGTTATCAGCAAGTTCCGTCGTTTATATATTTAAAAAAGTGATGTAATGATATGGCCCCTCTGGGAGTTAGCTGTGGTAGATACCGGAGCAAACATCAGACAACGCCCGAAGAGCAATACTTTGAATACGTGGAAGTTGTGGGGAGTACGGGCAGGCGCCGTTTCTCTAATAAAAGCTTTTTTACCTTTAAAGTTTTATGACTTCATTAACTTAATATTAAAATAGTAATTGAACATGCGTTATCATGAACAGCGAGGTCCTGAAGATAGTATGTTAATGAAAGTTCCTGAAGTATTTTAAAAGATCAAAGAACAGCTCTCAAAATCCCTTTTCAAGTCAAAGAAAAAAATTCAAATTGCATAATGCAACGTTAAATAAAAGATTGGAACACCACATGACAAGGAAAAAAATTGTTCCTAGATATCACCGGTGATCTCTAAAGGCAATAAAATATTAATCACAAATTTTTTAATTACAACTTAAATGCAATGAAATCTGATTACTGTCAGCCGTTACGATGCGCAACGTATCACAAAATATTTTCCTTCTTTGAAACACTGTACCCTAAACCTCTCTACATGTGATGCATACTACACCCAACGAATCATGACAATTAAGCTTAGATGTTATAGTTAACCACGTATGTAAATGTTTTACTTTCAAAATAATATAAAACACAACCAAATCAACTCAATCTCATTGGTTACGTCCGTTAAAAAATATACAAAAAATATCTTTCGATTTCGTCGTTATTCATAGTTTTGCACCGTGCTGCCCTTCAGGATCACATGCGGCACGGGAAACATTTTACACGATGGACAAAACGTTAACAGGTCGCGACCAACCTACACAAATTGCATACTGGGATTATACGTCGATATGGATGTGGCTCGCAAATCTTAAAACTAGCGAGGGACTAAACGCGGTACTATACCACACTGTACCCCAGCAGTATGGTGGTGTAGACAAGAGACAAATTAATAACTGTTGCAAGGCAACCTCAGCAAAGGCAGTAAGAAAATGTTTGGCGCATTAAACTCTTGGGAGGGCCACACCAAACCACAGAATGATGTCCGAAGCTAAATTATGAAAATACTATCAGCGATTTCGCCACGACTAGTAGAACCGTAAGATACCATAAGAAGTGAACTGCAATTAACAAGATTCATAAGCGTTCAACTGAAAAGCTTTCCCTCTCTACAAACACGTAACAGTACCTCCAAAGTTCACTCGTGGACACTACCAGAGTGTCAAAGTACTCGGTATAACTGTAGATAAGAGTTTAACACGCTGAGGACCGACTTAGGTTTCTTAATAAGACAAGCAATGATTCGGTCCCTTATTTTGATCCACCTTAGATCCTAAACAGCCATTTACCTTAAAGCAGCTAAATAGGTGACAATGCCGATATCAACACTGCCCTTTAAAGCAGCGCTGCCCTCCACGCTGCCCTCCAATGCTGAATTTGTGATCCCGCTATGCCTCAGAACATGTCCTACTAACCGGTCCCTTCTTTTTTTTCAAGTTGTGCCACAAACTCCTCCCCAATTCTATTCAATACTTAATCATTAGTTTAGTTCTTAAAGATTCATAATGGATAAACTTAAGCTAAGGGAGCTGCACGTTCCCAAGGTGCGTATGGGTTCATATTAACCCCAGTGGAACTAGGAGAGATAAATCTTCTTTGCCTTGTTCCTTGGCGACGTAGGTTCTATTTCCTTTGATAAGGAAATGGTATTAAGTTTTATACCTCCATCTCCGGAAATTTTTTCCAGGTAATTAAAGACGCACTGTTTAGATAGATTTATATTTTCTTTCCCAGGAAAGATATAACAGTCGTTCCATGCAAGATAAGCGCTGAACACTTTCAGATAGCAGTAAACAATATTCCACATTATGAAAGTGATAGAACTAGTGTTTTGGAATCTTGTTGCAGTAGCCAAGCTCACACCTCTTCCGGGCGACTAGCCGCTGCGTCATCAGCGGCGCACAAGATTGTCCAACTAGCTTCATCTCGAAATTATAAAAATAGTGTTCTTCGGTTAGCTCATAACACTAAACAAACTTTTACTTGAATTCATTCTGGTATTATATATAGACTCCTACCTATAAACAGCTGAAAAATGCGTTCCTTTGTGATCCGTTGTGATCCGTTGTATTTTTGTTGTCGACTTGTGTTTTTAGTGGTAATTCCGTGACGGACACTACCTTCGAAAACACGCTTACTTGTACAAGATGTGATTCCTGCGCGGCTATGCTAACGACAGTGGTGGTGATGCTGTTGCCCCCTGGAATGGAGGTGGAGTAATGTTTTCCGTCGTGGCCCAGTTGCTGTGCGAGCAGCAGGATGTCGACCCACATTTGGCGGGGACGGGTGACGGGCTGCTTGGTTGCAGATCAGACGGCCCTTTATATTTACCGGTTTACCCTATCGCCACGCCGATCGCCGTGTTTGCAGGAATGTTGCCAAGGCGCATCGCTCTCGTTCATGTGACCATCTGTATGCCGCGTGTTCCTGGTCTCTCTCTCTCTCTCTCTCTCTCTCTCTCTCTCTCACACACACACACACACACACATACGCATTAAAGCATTCCTTTCGTCCACAGAGCTGCCGTGTTGTGGTGGTGGTGGTGGTGGTGGTGGTGGTGGTCTTCAGTCCTGAGACTGGTTTGATGAAGCTCTCCTTGCTACTCTATCCTGTGCAAGTTTCTTCATCTCCCAATACCTTCTGCAACCTACATCCTTCTGAATCTGCTTAGTGTATTCATCTCTTGGTCTCCCTCTACGATTTTTACCCTCCACGCTGTCCTCCAATACTAAATTGGTGATCCCTTGATGCCTCCTATCCAATCGATCCCTTCTTCTAGTCAAGTTGTGCCACAAACTCCTCTTCTCCCCAACCCTATTCAATACCTCCTCATTAGTTGTGTGATCTACCCATCTAATCTTCAGCATTCTTCTGTAGCACCACATTTCGAAAGCTTCTATTCTCTTCTTGCCCAATCTATTGATCGTCCATGTTTCACTTCCATACATGGCTACACACTATACAAATACTTCCAGAAACGACTTCCTCACAATTAAATCTATACTCCATGTTAAGAAATTTCTCTTCTTCAGAAACGCTTCCCTTGCCATTGCCAGTCTACATTTTATATCCTCTCTACTTCGACCATCATCAGTTATTTTGCTCCCCAAATAGCAAAACTCCTTTACTACTTTAAGTGTCTCATTTCCTAATCCAATTCCCTCAGCATCACCTGACTTAATTCGACTACATTCCATTATCCTCGTTTTGCTTTTGTTGATGTTCATCTTATATCCTCCTTTCAAGACACTATCCATTCCGTTCAACTGCTATTCCAAGTCCTTTGCTTTCTCTGACAAAATTACAATGTCATCGGCAAACCCCAAAGTTTTTATTTCTTCTCCATGGATTTTAATACCTACTCCGAACTTTTCTTTTGTTTCCTTTACTGCTTGCTCAATATACAGATTGAATAGCATCGGGGAGAGGCTACAACCCTGTCTCACTCCCTTCCAAACCATTGCTTCCCTTCCATGTCCCTCGACTCTTATAACTGCCATCTGGTTTCTGTGTCGCACTGAATGCCAACATCGAGTCGGAATTCATACTCGTAAGCCTCACACGGGACGAGGTAGCTGACGTTAACGTGGAGCTGCAGGAATTTAGTCATTTCCTGTTACTTCACGCTTACGAGCCATTGTCGCACGTGAAACACAAAATGGGTTTTTTCGGTTACGTGCTACGAAACGGTGAATTAATAAGGGACAAGAATGTTCTCCGTGCCGCAGGCAGAACTTGAGGCATCGTTTTGGATTTTGTAGAGTGCACTTGAACCCCATATTTGGTGGGTTTTACACTGTATCGTATGCTTACATGCCGTTTCTAAGCACCAGCTCATGATCGATCTTTCGAAAACGGGTCGTTAGAGGGACTATTTGTTGTGGCTATGACGGAGTGATATGGTGGTGGTAAAATTTTTTTTAGTATTTATTTTCGTATTATGTTTTGCATGTTATTGAAGGTTTGCAGCTTTAAAGAAACCGCACATCGATGTTTCAGAAAAACGGCGATATACTTGATGGGATTTGATATAATAATGAGTTGCTGAGATACCTACAATTAAAGCCTTCAGGAGAACGTGACGTATAAGACAGGGTCTTTGTGCCCAAATTCAGCATGGCATATTGGAAAGACGCGCTGAGTTACGGAATACAGTGTAACTTTTTCACGTCTTAACGTATCCAATTCTATTTCCGCCTTCGCTTTTTGTGAAAAAGTTTGGGCTTCGTTATTTATGTAATAGAAAAATCTTCTGTAACATTTGACGGTGGTGTAAAGATAAATGTGATGTCTCTCTCTCTCTCTCTCTCTCTCTCTCTCTCTATCTCTCTCTCTCTCTCTCTCTCTGTAATCTGACGTTATTGACTGGACATAAAACTTTCGTTTTTGTCTTTAACATGTTCATGGATATAGAAGTTTTGGTGATGGCTAACATACGGACAACGGACGAAATGTGCATGTTGATGGAGCTAACGTAGGAATTTTACGTTCGTCCATTCCAGAAAACGGATACTGTCTGTAGCTGCCGTTGGAGAGCACTGCAGTCCGCTATCACGCAAACGAGCACGTTCCGTGTGACGGACGCTGTCTCTCGTGCAGTTGGATTTTCCGTCCGCGTCGACGTCATATTGCCCTGTGTGAGAACGGCTTACTCAGTAACATTAAATCTCGCTTGCCTCCCTTTGACCCGCGAAGGAAAGGCAAAATTGTCAGTACTTTTATACAGCTAATAAATGCCCTAAGCAATGCAGTTAGATACCGCAGTTGGAACACTGCACTGGACACTGCTGAGTTGCAGCTAACTCCTAGCAGCTTCCGCTGATAATATCCACAGAACATGGCGAGCGATCGGATGCGGGTGGGGTCTCTCGCCGCAGATGAGCCCTTGGGGGTCTTTCCTTTGCTCTGACCTACTTACTGGCCCGATAGATATACTTTTACTTTCCAAATTATTTATCAGCTCTCGTCTCGATATTGCTTTCAATGCCTCCATTTTACCACTGATTCATACTTTTATAATCTGATCGAATTTCTGGCAGACGTCACTGCGTGCAGATGAACCGCCTCTTGAGCGACGGGGTGTCCACCTTGCTGTTCAGACCTTGAACTCCCAAACAAGAAACGTGCCAACCAACCAGTCTACCTCAGTTACCCGTAGTGGCAGAACAAAGTTGATCCGTGGCAGCCCCTACTCACGGCTCGATTCACCGCGTGGGCCGCTGGCCGAGTCGCCGATTTTGCGAGCTCCAAACCGCCCCACGAAACTGTTGCCAATCAGGCTTAAGGGGGGTAGGACGTGAAACGGGCCGACTTGGAGTAGGAGGGGCACCGCAGGAAATTTAAATTTCCACTGTCTATACTTTTACACAAAAATTCATAAAGCTTTGTTAGCATGACCAGGAAGGATTCACACTCACAGCAGAGGAAGTTCAAAAACATAACATTTTTTACATGTGAAATTTCATCATTTTTTCACTTGGTATTACCTGCATTTGTTGCTGCAGGTGAACTTTTCTTCATAAGTAAGAGAGATTCTTTGATGAATTTTGCACAGCATACAAACCATACTTACAGGTGTATGAAACTCTGGAATTTCCCAAATCTGTTAAAAACTGTGGTAAAAATTGAGATAATTAACTATAAAATTAGAGTTTTCTCTAGACACGAAGTTTAAAACCTAACAGCCCATTTATTTTTCCATAGATTAAATAAATTCTAGAGTTTCATATACCTGTAAGGTGTACCTACAGCAACAAATGCAGCCAACAGTAAGTAAAAAATCATGAAATTTCACATTTAAAAAATATTACTTTTTCGTGTTTTTGAACTTCCACTGCTATGAGTGTGAATCCTGAATCCTTCCTGGTCATGCTGACAAAGTTTTATGAATTTATTTGTAAAGGTATAGACAGTGCAAATTAAAATGTCCTGCGGTGCCCCTTCTGCTCCCAGTCGGCTCGTTTGACGTCCTACCAACCCTTAACGAAAAAGCTGACAAGATGGCGGACGCTATTTGTGACGATGTTACGCCGCATATGTTTAATGAAAAATTGTTTTGTTGCAGTTTTTCTCAGTATATCTTGAGTTCCCACAACCACGGAAACTGCGGTTAAGTAAAAAAACAAAATAGCGCCGATAATGGTAGCATCTTTCCAAGCCATGAATCAAACATGAAAAGGTTACGAACAAAATCAGTATTTTACGCATACAGTCACATACAAACGGAAGTGGAATGAAAGGTTGATTGATTTGTGGGAGGGGACCAAACAGCGAGGTCATCGGTCCCATCGGATTAGGGAAGGATGGGGAACGAAGTCGGCCGTTCTTCCATCGACGATGTGGGCTATATGTTCTTATGTCGTGGTACTTCAATGAACCGTCTTAGAGGGATAGGTAGAATAGAATAAATGTTCACATATGCGTGTCTTCTTGCTCAATATGATGGCGAAGTAACGCTAAACAAGTTGTTGAACGTTTCACTGTGAATCAGCAGAAACTTGACGTAATCATCGGATTATGAATGTAACATTTCCATTAACAGGTTTTCAGTTGTATTTTTCTGTCTCGTTTTAAAATGGACCAGCGTCTTGTTTTCTTCTTCTTCTTTCAACACAGCGTCGGAGTCAGTGTTGTTGTTTTTGTGACCTTCAGTCCGAATAGTGGTTTGATGCAACTCTCTAGGCTACTAAAAATACTTTATCTATATTTTTAGCCATTCGCACTACTGCCAAAATACAGCGTACACGAAAAGCGTCTGCTTCGAAAGTAAGATTAAACTGACAAGCTTTATTGGTGCCTGTACGGGCTTGTCTGACATATCCGTGGCTAGAACAACGACAGACAAAGTTGTATGAATTTATTTGTAAACCTATAGACAGTGCAAATTAAAATGTCCTGTGGTGCCTCTCCTTCTCGAAGTCAGCCCGTTTGACGTCCTACCCCCCTTAAGGGTCAATTTTTTTTTTCCTCTAAAAGATGTTCCTTCCCGCCAGGATTTTACCGGCGCCTGTTGGAAAGAAAACTTTCGATGCAGACATCGTCATGGGAAAGTAAGTAGTCCTGAAGCCAGCGTAGAAGGGGCGACCACAACTCTCTTGGAAGATGACAAGGTGCACTGCCACTGAGTGCAGCAATCTGGCTCTAGCGGCCTGTCTCACTGTCCGGTTGTTTTTCTGCGGCAGCTGATAACGAAGGCCGAGCACGACGTGTTGCTCGCGCCGGCTGCCAAGTGTAGGCTGGTGTCGGGACGTGACGCCCGGCGGCCTGCTGTTGGCGAGGCGCGTGTTTACCTCTGCAAGGCCGCGACACGAGAGCCGCGCTGCCCGGACGAGAGACTGCGGCCGCATTCCCACGCAGCTCGGCTTGCTGCTCGACCGCCTGCCCTTGGCACACTGCATCTACATCGTCAAAGGCCTACCTGCCACCCACTACCATCCAGCTCGTCCACCTCACTCGCAACATCCCTCGATATTCCGGCGCTCGACGCCTCACTAAACGGCTAAAGCGGTCAACCAGTGGCAGTTGCCGATTGCCAGTCTAACGGTTTCCAAGGCAATAGTCTTTCATACAATTACCGACCGAATTTAAAATGCCGTCATAATCTACACATTAAGATGATCTTGGGTTAACTATTTAACGTACGTATCAACATTAGAAACGGAGAGCGTGTCTTGACGAAGTGTAACTCGTGGCTTGCAAATTACCTGGACTATATTCATCCAGTATTTGAGGATACACAAGTTAGCGACGTGCAACAAACTTTCACAAAATAATGTAAGAGAGAAGTTTTATCACTTCGGAATTTTTCACTGTCCACGCAGAAAAGCTAGAGCATCATGCTTGACATTTTACTCTATTACTTCTTTACTACTTTCGGAATATAGTAGTCACGTATTGAATGTACCTACAAAGTTATATCGTTGTACGACTCATACTGCAGGAGATTGTTTCTATACGTTGTGGTCCGTGAGAAACTAACTACTCTTGTGATGAATCTGTTTTATACATGAGACTTCGATTCTTTAAACAAGTGGGATGGAACGGTTACTGGTCTGCCTCAGGCCATTGCGGCGTGTGAAGCAAGCAGACAGAACGGTGCAGAACGTACAAGGCACATAGCAGCGGTCTGGTAACAAAGTGCCGTTCTGAAACCTCCTGCCACATCACGCCTATATGGCGACCTGGTACTCGAAGGGAGAACGTACGTGCGTAAGGTCTTAGCGGGTTTTTTTTTTTTTTTTTTTTTTTTTTTTTTTTTTTTTTTTTGTATTGGTATTCCAGTGGCTATGAGTTTGATAAATTCTTATTTGTTCACTGTTGCTATTTGAATTTACATGTTACGATTTTGTAATCTGCAGATAGCGGAGTTCAGTAGAGGTGTAACGACAGCCGAGGCAGCCAGAAACATTTGTGCCTTGTTTGGGGATAATGTGATTCGTCAGATCACGGCAAGAAATAGGTTTTCTCATTTTAAGGAGGATTGTTTTGATACCAGTGACTTCTCACGTTCGGGGTGACCTTCAGGATTCGATAAAACTCATTTAAGCGCATTAATCCCCAATGATCGTCAGTATACTCGAGAAATGGTAAATGTGATGAAGTGCGATCATTTTACCTTCATGAGGCATTTGTATGCATTGGAGAAAGTTCAAAAATCGGATGTATGGGTACCACTCGCGTAAGCCAAAATTACATCTCTACTGGCTCGTCGTCAATTGGCTTGTGAACAACACCGACCATTTCTATCCTGTACGACGAGAAATTGTGTATTTGTGTTAAGATACGGAAAATAAAGGTTAAGCCCAAACAAAGCAGCACCTCAGAGTACAAAGAGCTGCCCGCATCCATAAAAGACAGTATTATGTATCTGTCGGGACGAAAAATACTATAAAAGAGTTGGTTTGCGAAGTCGTATCGCACCCACTTGATCTTTTGGCCTCATATTTTCACCCTTTCCGCTCTTTTTTCGAACAACCTCCACGGAACTTCTTTTACGCATGCAAATGGGCTCCGAACACTTTACTCAGTGTTATCGCCGCGAGACTCTGCATTCATACATGGGTGGACGAGTTCTTCGCCTCAAAACCACGTGATTTCTCGAGTCGCGCAATCGAAAAGTTACCGCAGCGTTGCCAGACTACTGTAAACAGTGAAGGAGAACACTTTGATGATGATGATGAGTCCCATACTCCGTTTACCGAGCGTAGGGGAGCGACGCGGGAGACCCGCGCCGCCATACTAGGCAAGGTCCTAGTGGAGGTGGTTTGCCATTGCCTTCCTCCGACCGTAATGGGGATGATTGATGATGATGATGAAGACGACACAAACACCCAGTCATCACGAGGCAGGTGAAAAATCCCTGACCCCGCCGGGAATCGAACCCGGGACCCCGTGCTCGGGAAGCGAGAACGCTACCGCGAGACCACGAGCATCATCATCATCATCATCACTGTGCTAACTTGAGCACCAACCCAATACTCTACCGACTGTGCTATGCAGGCACAGCTTACGACCTGTCCTCAGAATTTTACTTCGGCTAGTATCTGTACCCTACTTCTCAAATGGGCCCGGATAGCTAGGGCGGTAGGAGCAGCATCGTCGGCGGAAGGCAAGGTCACATTGGCCCGGGGCACTGTTTTGATCTGTCAGGACATACCAGATCAGCGCTCACTCCGCTGCAGAGTGAAAATTCATCCCGGAAAGTGTCTGCTGACTCGCGTGGGACTGCAGGAAAGTTTGCACGCTCTGAAGCGGTAGCAAATACTTGCATCGCGTACAATTCAACACCATCTGCTTACGACAGCGTGCGAGATTTGTGACTGCTGCATTCAGGCCAGGACTTCCCGGCATATGTAACTCACATCGTTGCTATTGGGGGCGAAATTCTGAATGCAGGAAGTTCTGCTGAAGATGGACTCGATGTGCAAGGATTGGCCTCTGATCCCTCAAACATAAATGTAACATATTGCGCGTAATAAGCTGGAAGATACGTTACTGTTTGATTATACGGTTGGCGAAATTCTGAAATGGTAACGGGTGTAAAATATCTTAACCAGCCGAAGTGACCAAAAATGAAATGAGCACGTAAACCTATAATTGTAGGAAAAGCAGTGGTTAGGGCGACATTCATAGCTGATTCTTAGTCTGTGAATCTAAACCGGTAGGGCAATATGAGAGAGAGAGACGACGTCGGTGCTTATTGTTAGGTGTTCCTTTGGTAAACTCTAGGACAACACGGAATTGCTCAACAAAATTATGGTGGTAAATGCTAGAAGACAGGCGTGATGCTCCTCGGAGACGTTTATTCTTGAAATGCCGACAGCGTACGTTACAAGGAAACTCCGGTGAGATTTCACGTGCGTACATCTAGCAAAATGATTACGGCGATAAAATTGTAAAATCTGGAATTCGTACGGAAGTTCACCGAAGACGATTTTTGAAGCACCATTCGTGGTTAGAACAGAGAAGTAAGAATGGCGCCGAAGTATCCTCCGCCACAGTCCGTAAAGTTGTATGCTGAGTATAGAAGTAGATGACCTTGAACTCTAGGTGGTCACCACACACACACACACACACACACACACACACACACACACACACACACACACACACACACACACACACACACACGGTGTTCCATTGATAATGACCGGGCCAAATATCTCACGAAATTAGCATCAAACGAAAAAACTACAAACAACGAAATTCGTCTAGCTTGAAGGTGGAAACCAGATTGCGTTATGGTTGGCCCAGCTTTGTGCTAGATGGCGCTGTAATAGTCAAAACGTATAAGTACGTGGTATAACGTAACCTTCCGCCAGTGCGGACAGTTTTGCTTCGTGATACATTACCCGTGTTAAAATGGACCCTTTACCTATTGCGGAAAAGGTCGATATCATGTTGATGTATGGCTATTGTGATCAAAATACCCAACGGTAGTGTGCTATGTACGCTGCTCGGTATCCTAGACATCATCATACAAATGTCCGGACCGTTCGCCGGATAGTTACCTTATTTAAGGGAACAGGAAACGTTCACCCAGATGTGAAACGTCAACCGCGACCTGCAACAAATGATGATACCCAAGTAGGTGTTTTAGCTGCTGTCGCCGCTAATCCGTACATCTGTAGCAGACAAGTTGCGCGAGAATCGGGAATCTCAAAAACGTCGGTGTTGAGAATGCTACATCCTCATCTATAGCACCCGTACCATATTTCTATGCACCAGGAATTGCAGGGCGACGACTTTGAACGTCGTGTACAGTTCTGCCACTGGGCACAAGAGAAATTACGGTACGATGAGAGATTTTTTTGCACGCGTTCTATTTAACGACGAAGAGTCATTCACCAACAGCGGTAACGTAAACCGGCATAATATGAACTATTCGGCAACGGAAAATGCACGATGGCTGCGACAAGTGGAACATCAGCGGTGCGGCATTATGAGAGGAAGGATAATTGGCCCCCATTTTATCGATGGCAATCTAAATGGTGCAATATATGCTGATTTCCTTCGTAATGTAATACCGATGTTACTACAAGATGTTTCACTGCATGACAGAATGGCGGTGTACTTCCAACACGATGGATGTCCGGCACATAGCTCGCGTGCGGTTGAATCGGTATTGAATAGCATATTTCATGACATGGGGATTGGTCGTCGAAGCACCATACCTTGGCCCGTACGTTCACCGGATCTGACATCCCCGGAGTTCTCTGTGTGGGGAAAGTTGACGGATATTTCATATCGTGATCCTCTGACAACATGCGTCAGCGCACTGTCAATGCATGTGCGAACATTACGGAGGGCGAACTCCCCGCTGTTGAGAGGAATGTCGTTACACGTATTGCCGAATGCATTAAGGTTGACGGACATCATTTTGAACATTTATTGCATTAATGTGGTATTTACAGGTAATCACGCTGTAACAGCATGCGTTCTCAGAAATAAATTCACAAAGGTACATGTATCACATTGGAACAACCGAAATAAAATGTTCAAACGTACCTATG
This sequence comes from Schistocerca gregaria, assembly GCF_023897955.1. Lineage (NCBI taxonomy): Eukaryota > Metazoa > Arthropoda > Insecta > Orthoptera > Acrididae > Schistocerca > Schistocerca gregaria. Next base: position 132,546,719 of record NC_064928.1, read on the forward strand.
TACTGTATTTTAATTTAAAAAACCTACCTGTTACCAACTGTTCGTCTAAAATGGTGAGTCATATGTTTGTGACTATTACAGCGCCATCTATCACATAGTGAAAAAAGTGGTCCAACTAAAACATCCATATTTCTTTACGTACTACACGTATATGTAACAAAAAATGGGGGTTCCTATTTACAAAAAAAAACGAAGTTGATATCCGTCTGACCTATGGCAGCGCCTTCTAGCGGGCCAACCATAGCGCTATCTGGTTTCCCCCCTTCAAGCTAGACAAGTTTCGATCTTTGTACTTTTTTCGTTTGACGCTTATTTCGAGAGATATTTGGCACGGTCACGATCAATGGACCACCCTGAAAATATATTTTGTGTGTGTGTGTGTGTGTGTGTGTGTGTGTGTGTGTGTGTGTGTGTGTGAGAGAGAGAGAGAGAGAGAGAGAGAGAGAGAGAGAGAGAGAGAGAGAGAGAGAGAGAGAATTTACGAGCGGCATCACTTTCCTAGGAGGGATAGGTTGTAAGAAGAGGCGTGGTGTTTTGTTGTAAGCGAGCCACGCTCCCGGCGTCTGTGCACTCTTTCTGGTACGCCTCTCCGCAAATGGAGAGAGACGTTTTTAGGCCACGCCGCAGACTGCAGCTCGCCTGTGGCGCGGCCACCCGCTGCAGTAGCACGGCTAACAGCGCCAGTCACGAGAGCTCATGCCCTGGGCAGGGCTACGCCCTGTCAGTCAAGCCTGTCGTCCAAGTCTGTCTGACTCAACTGGATCCATGCTGTTCTTCTTTTCTTTACTCGTAAGACACAATTAAACGAGCATTTCATCATGCCGTAACCGGTATCGAGAAGCCAGTTGTCATCTTCATATATTCAGTAGATAAGACGACACGAAGAATCATTGTAGAATCTACAAAACCTGCCAAGTAATTGCGTAGCGTTAAAGAGAAAAAAAAGTTATACCTGAAGTCACGCTGCGCGATTTGAACAACACTGGTGGCGTGGGTGAAATAGTTCACAGGCACGTGGTGCTGTGGACTGGATAAGATTCGTGATAAGTTGACTAAAGCAGTATAGTAAAGGAGCTAAATAATGGTTGCATGTTATGTTCGTTAGTAAATAGCTGTGGTGTGGGAGGGGGGGGGGGGTAAGGGAGTGCGGCACAGTTTCCCACGTGTTTCCTGTCACTCAGACATGTGTAGTTCGAATGTCGGTTACTAAAGGCTGTTGAGAGAAATGAGGTTGGGGAGGTGGGGGGGGGGGGGGGGGGAAGAGTGTTACTTCTGGGGGACACCAGAAGAGATAATAAAGCAACGTAGAAAAGCTGAACAGCTGTAATCTAAGAGAAGCCCGCCCGGTTAGACGTGCGCTGTAACGCCCGGCTTTCTGGATTGGGAAGGAGCGCCTGCTCCCCGGCACGAATCCGCCCAGCGGAATTGTGTCGAGGTCCGGCGAGCCGGCCAGTTTGTGGGTGGTTTTTAGGCGGTTTCCCATCTGTCTCGGCGAATGCGGGTTGGTTCCCCTTATTCCGTCTCAGCTACACTATGTCGGCGATTGCTGCGCAAACAAGTTCTCCACGTACGCATACACCACCAGCACTCCACCGCGCAAGCATTGGGGTTACACTCGTCAGTTATGAGACGTTCCCTGGGGGGCGGGGGAGGGGGTCCAACGGGGGTCGAACCGCACAATAACCCTGAAAGAGTGGTTCGGTATAGGGCGGGCGGTGGAGGGGTGAAGTGGACTGCGGTAGTCGTTGTGGACCACTGCGGCTGCGGTGCAGCCTCTCTGTCGTTTCTAGACCCAGGGTTAACATACAATACAATCTAGGAGAAAATATTGTGAAGATTGCAGTAACGTAGATAATGGCGCTCAGGTTGATCCCGTGTTCCTTGATCTCAGGAACGCATTCGACACCATCCGTCTCTGCCATTTGGTGAAAAAAATACAAGCTTATCGAATATCGGAGCAGATTTACGATTGCAGACGGAACTCAAGTCGCTCTTAACAGAATAAAGTCGACAGATATAAAGGTGATCTCCGTGTGATAGAACAGTCACTGTCTTCAGTATATGTAAATTGTCTAGTAGAAAGTGTCGGATTCTCTCTAAGGCTGTTCGGAGATGATGCAAGTATCTATAACATAGCAGCAACGGCAGAAGATAGTAACGATTTCCAGAATGACCTCCAGAGAATTGATGAATGGTGCAGACTCTGGCAGCTGACTCCGAACGTAAATAAATGTAACATGTTGCGCATACGTAGAAAAAGTACTCCACTACTGTATAGTTACACTGTTCATGACAAACGGCTAGAAACAGTGTGTGCCGTGAAACGTCTTTGAGTAACTGTTCGCAGCGACCTTATGTGGTATGAGGCTATAAAACAAATAATGGGAAAAGCAGGTGCCAGACTGATTCATAGGAAGAACATTAAAGAAATATCGACGAAGTAAGTGGCTTATAAGACGCTTTTTCGACCCATTCTTGAGTATTGTTCATCTATCTGGGATCCCTGTCAGATAGGACTGACAGAAGAGAGCGTTACGGGGATGCTGAACGAACTCAGTGGGCAGATGTTACAAAAGAGGCATAGCGTGTCACGGAGAGATTTTACTATTCAAATTTCCAGAGAGCACTTTCCGGGAAGAGTCGGACAACATATTACTTCCTCCTACATCCGTCTCGCATTATGACCACGAGGAGAAAATTTGAGAAATTGAGCCAATACAGAGGCTTACCGACAGTCTTTCTTCCCACGCGCTATTCGCGAGTGCAGCAGGGTTGGAATGCTGCGTTAGTGGTACAAAAAGTACCCTCCTCCACACACCATTAGATAGATTGCGAAGAATGATGTAGACGAAGAAACGAAGGATGAAACCACTAAAATAGGGAATCCATAGCGCGATTACGAGAAGGAAATCCCTATTACTACCCAGCAGGAGTAAGAAATATTTTCCAACCAAATACGAGGTGCTTCTAACGAGTACAAAAGTGAAGACTCACCCGATCATAAAATTTGTTGCTTGATGGAAGAGAAGGAAAAGAAACACAAGAGTGAAACGGCGATCTTGTGAGTCCTCGGGTGCATTTCCTGTGACGCGACATGCTACTGCAGCGTGATGTAATTCTCTCTGGAACAGAACATTGCACCGCAGGACACATGAATGAGGGCAGCGAGCTGACCAGCGTTGTCGGTCGCCTCCCGCGCTGGCCGACAACAGAAGCGGCAGACGTGTCGTCACTTCCGCCCGCCTTTTCAGCAGGTGTTCGCTGACGTCACTGCCCACACCATGAGCCGCTCATTCACATAAGCCGACACGCATGCGCAACGCACGACTGCGCCTCCTTACGTTTAAACGGCGACAAGCTTCTAGATCTGACTCTTGTCCGTTCATTTTTAGAACATTGGTTCAAGCCAACAATGTTTTTCACGCGTCGTAGATTCTGTTCTGTAACTTCAGACATTGGAACTTTCAGTGCGTCTGGAAATCAGTAGTTTTCTGGGAAGATACAGACATAAATTTAGTTTGAAGCACCTTTTGACAGGTCTGTCACTCTTATGTAAACTTAGCTCGAATAACACATTTCGGTAGCTTATTCGAATTTTTGTGTGATCGTGTCTATCTGAAGTTCTCATTGGACAACTGCCGATAGAGTAAAATAGTCTGTGCAGCTTCTATCGGTCACCAGATAAGCGTAAGCCTTGTTGGGCGTGCCATTCCAAACACTGCACGGACACTAGTAACCGGTAGTGTTACAACACGATTTATTTGCTATGACACCAGTCTTCGCATTCGTACCGCTGGTCTGTTTTTAACCTTACTCTTCGCTCTCAGTATGATTCAACACGTCCTAATTTTTTTATCGTTCGTTTCGTCGATTTGGTGACAGGCGTTGCTTTAACGCTAAATTCAAATAAGCTCGCATTCTCATTTGTTGCCCGTGTTACGTGTTTCAAAAGATTTGCTACGATATCTCCTTCCGCTCCGCTATTACTATAAATGTAACTAGACGTCACTTTCACTTTAACGTACCACATACACTATAACGCTAATATTAATATTACGGGAATGCAGAATTTTCTGGCGAATTGCATTGATAAAATATTCTCGGGGTATCAATCGGCTGGCAGTGTCTTCTTGTCTAAACATTCCAACGAGTTTCGTAATCGTCGTCTTCAGGTCTGAAGGTTATGAGTGGGAAACTCGTTGAATCGTTGCTGTAAGACGCACTGAGCTGATACCTCGAGAAGATTTCAATAATAATAAATATTTATATTGTAATACAGTGTGCGTTCCTCTGAAACTCAGAAACGAGTCTCGATACGATGGGTGGTAGCCCTCGACCTCCAGAACCTTCTCGAATGTGGTGGGATGCTCTGGAAAATTGTGGACTATTCGATGCCTTTTCGTGTGTTCTGGAATTCGCCACTGTTGGGGCTAGCCTTTGATCAAGACCCGTTGTGGGTTCGTACATCAGTTTCTCGTCAGTGACGAAGGGAGCAACCGAAAAAGAAGTGCAGTGAGTGAATAAAAACAAACAGTTAAGTGTGAGTAATCGAAGTGATGTAGAGACAGTATAGAAATCGGAACATTATATTACTTGGCGTATTTGTTAATAAAAGCCGGCCCTCGTGGCCGAGCGGTTCTAGGCGCTACAGTCTGGAACCGCGCGACCGCTACGGTCGCAAGTTGGACTCCTGCCTCGGGCATGGATGTTACGTTTAAGTAGTACTAAGTTCTAGGGGACTGATGACCTCAGCAGTTAAGTCTCATAGTGATCAGAGCCATTTGAACCTTTCTTTTTTTTGTTAGTAAAAAGTTGATTTATATCTCAGGCAACTCACGAAAAACTATGTAATGGAGCAAGGATGATCGTCAAAGAGCTTTCGAATAAGATAATAGAAGCTGAACTTGTGACTGGAAAATACAAAGGACACACAGTATTTATCCCAAGAATACCACTGATCTCAAGTGGACTGCCATTCCAGTGTAAAAGACTGCAATTTCCAATCAAATTAGCCTATGGCTTTAATATTAACGAAGCGAAAGGACAAACTTTAAAATATTGCGGCGTGAACCTCAAAGACTCCTGCTTCTCACGGTTAACTACACATGGCTTGCTTTCGAGTAAGAAATTCGAAAAACTTATACATATCTTCCCCAGATAACTATTACACTTGAAAATGTATCCTTTTATTCCAACTATCACAGTGTCTCATGTCAACTCCCTAAGCGAAGCCGGGTACCCCAGGTAGTAGTAATAATAATAATAATAATAATAATAATAATAATAATAGCAAAACCTCTACAACATAAAATCAATGTCAAGAGGAAAAAAATTAGACAGCTGGATACTGTCATAAGAGCAGCAATTATCTACGCAAGTGAAACGCTCACACTTAACAGAAAACATCAAAAAAGAAGAGAAATTAACAGAAAAATTCTAGGAGGAAGAGATAACCAAGACGGTTATGGGCTACAATCAATTAAACAACAGAAAAGTTTTCAAACACCGAAATTGATATTAGGAAAAGGCGAATGTAATTATTTGGCCATCTCAGCCGGCTACCAGAAAATTGATGGACGAAGAGCATAACAGATTATGTAAACTCACTTAAGAATTCCACACCTTGTCTAGATGAAATTCGAAACAACCCAAATATTGCAAACATAAGACCAGCCGACATTGTGGAAAGATACACCTTCACACGCAAAGTATACAAATGGAAAGTTTTATCTGAGCAAACAAAAGAAAAATAGTACAGACCAAAGTGGTCGGATGAGCGTGAAAAAACGTTTTCGGAAAGAATGAAAGCCTTTTGGAAGAACAAGAACAGACCAAAGAAAAATTGATATTTGCTTAACGTCACCTATATCTGGGGAGGATTCGCCAGTAACAATAATAATAATAATAATAATAATAATAATAATAATAATAATAATAATAATAATGCAAAAAATTTGCAGTTTGGAGAAACATTAGAAAAACGTCCGAAAATTGGGAAGTACTCCTCACAAGGGAACCTACCCATCGCACCCCCCTCAGATTTAGTTGTAAGTTGGCACAGTGGATAGGCCTTGAAAAACTGAACACAGACCAATCGAGAAAACAGGAAGAAGTTGTGTGGAATTATGAAAAAAAAGCAAAGTATACAAACTGAGTAGTCCAAACGTAAGATAGGTAACATCAAGGAGGGTTTGAGCTCAGGAGCGCCGTGGTTAGCGTGAGCAGCTGCGGAACGAGAGGTCCTTGGTTCAAGTCTTCCCTCGAGTGAAAACTTTGCGAAAATAAAGAAATTTAACTTATGATCTGTCCGTTCGTTCACTGACGTTTCTGTTAACTATAAGTAGTTCAGTGTCTGTGTTTTGCGACCGCACCGCAAAACCGTGCGATTAGTAGACGAAAGGACATGCCTCTCCAATGGGAACCGAAAACATTTGATCGCAAGGTCATAGGTCAACCGATTCCTCCACAGGAAAACACGTCTGATATATACTATACGACACTGGTGACGGCATATGCGTCACATCACAGGAATATGTTGTCAACCCACCTAGCTTGTACACTTGGCGAATGGGTAAAGAGATTCTTATACCTTGCCCGATTTAGGTTTTCTCGTGGATGTGATAATCACTCCAAAAAGTGATGAAAACATAAGAGTTTGTCACATAAACTGCAAAAAATGAATGCAACAGTTTCACAGTTTCACAGTTTCACAGTTTTCCCTATGCTCTGTCAAAACATATGTTTTTAACGTTTTCAAATTTTTCCGTGTGTAGACCGTCAAATCCTGCAGATGTCCAAGCAGATCTTGAACATGTCCTGGAATTTTGTAGAGCGAAGTTGATTGTGTGTCCCCATACTACGGCGCAGTAACCTCGCGACGGACGGACAGACAGACAGATAGACAGACAGACAGATAATAACTGTCTGAACATAAAAATAAAACTTTTCACTCCAGGGAAGACTTGAACCAAGGTCCTCTCACTCCACAGCTGCTCACGCTAACCACGGGACCACGGCGCTCCAGAGCTCACACTCTCCTTGTTGTTACCTATCCTGCGGATGGATTACTCAGTTTGTATATTTTGCTTATTTTTTTTCACAGCTCCACACAACTTCTTCCTGTTTTCTCGATTGATCAGTGTTTCACTAAACGCTAGGTTCATGAAGGCAGTTTTGCCGACTAGGGCTCTGCGAGCGTGTGTGTGTATGTAGGGAAAGGGAAGAGGGAGGAGTGATGTTTGTTTCAGTCGGAGGTAGGGTTGTCTGCCTTGGATTACTTTTCTTTCTGTGGTTTGCTGCTTCCGCATGTGTTTCCACAATCGCGTCGGATTTGTTATTGGTTGTACGTACGGAGAGCTTTCACGTGGTTGGAACCGCAAGCACATCCATTTGGACAAGCAACTGGTATGTATTAAAGACAGATAATCGTTTTCGAGACACTTTGGTTTTCATGTTAGTTCTCTTTCTCTGAGAGTTAACAAAGGAATTGGAAACTTGATGTTTCGAGAATATAAACGCTTTTCCTGTTACTTTTTGAGGGGGGCGGGGGTTAATGTGACAGCACAGCGTGCCTCAAACATTTTGAATCGACATCACTGTCTGTGCAGCAGCAGCCGCCACGGAGTGGCGTGACTGCGGCGAGAGCCCGGCTGAGCTGGGCGTCGTCCGTCGCTCGCCGGCCGGTTTGAGGTTAGCCGCGACGCTTGGCAACGGCGCCGGGCATCAACTGGCCCGTGACTCACGCCGGAGCGGGTAGCCGAGTCGAGCCGAGCCAAGGCAGGCTCACCTCACCTCACCTCACCTCCAACCTACCTGTCTGCCTAACGTTATACGCTTGTATTCCGTGTCGTTGGGCCCACTGAAGGCGTCACTGTGAGGCAACCTACTCCAGATGGTGCATGTCGTCCCTTTCGCAATGGTCGCTCGGCAGCTTGTCCTGTTGGTCCTCCATTCACTGACACCGGCGCAGTTCTTCTCGGGTTTGGAACCTATTGCTACAGAAAAGGCGTGACTCTTTTCGTAAAAAGATGCAAGCCCGCAGGAATTGGGGACAGCGTGGACTACACTTGTTCGTCCTCTGCTAGAATATTGCTGCGCGGTGTGGGATCCTTACCACGTGGGACTGACGGAGGACATCGAAAGGGTGCAAAAAAGAGCAGCTCATTTTGTATTATCACGTAATAAGGCAGAGAGTGTGGCAGATGTAATATGCGAGCTGGGATGGAAGTCATTAAAGCAAAGACGTTTTTCGACGCTGCGAGATCTATTCAGAAAATTCAGTCACCAATTTTCTCTTCTGAAAGCGAAAATATTCTGTTGAGCGCAACCTACATAGGTAGGAATGATCATCAAAATAAAATAAATCAGAGCTCGAACAGAAAGGTTTAGGTGTTCGGGAGTGGAATGGTAGGGAGATAGTATGATTTTGGTTCGATGAACCCTCTGCCAAGCACTTAAATGTGAATTGCAGAGTAATCATGTAGATGTAGCTGTCATTAACCTCAGTTATATTGTTGCAGATGATGCACCATCCCTCGCCGACACGTTGGACAGCCGTTGTTGAGACACCAACAAATGGGGCAACTTCATTCACCTTGCGGTCATGGGCATAACTCCTTTCTGCCGTTGTCTGCGGTCCCCACTTCGACCCATCTTACTCCACTGTTTCCACACACCTGACTGACATGTAGACACCAGTTCACTGCCATGTCACCGATGGAGTTAACATGACCCCTATCAGTCCCGCATCATCTACAGCGCTCCAAACGCGTGCGTTGTCATCTTGTAAGGGGGATGACCGTTTTACCCCGTGACCGTACATTAAAAGCATGTTTGCAAGCTCGTGCAACAGTTAATGCTTAGTCTTCGAACCATCAGTTTATTGTAAACCTCGGCGAGTTCCACTGTTATCACGTCACAGACGATTTCGTCTAGTTTTTGAAGGTAGCGCCCCAACGTCGATGGAGAAAAAGAAGCAGATTTCTAACACATGCGTCACATTAGACCGCCTGGGATACTCATTTGCAGCCATTGGTGTCTAACTTAAGAGCAGTCACATTATAATTCTCTACCGTCTGTATTTCTTCGAACCTTAACATTTGGGGCACCTTCCTATAGCGTATAACCCAGTATTGAAAGACGTTTTCAGCTGTTACATCAACATCTACATCTACATGATTACTGTGCAATTCAGATTTTAGTGCTTGACATAGGGTTCACAGAACCACAATCATACTATCTCTCTACCATTCCACTCCCGAATAGCGCGCGGGAAAAACGAACACCTAAACCTGTACGTGTACATAACAACATAGTCCGCAACTCTACGTCACAAGCAGTACTTGATAGGCAATTCCAACCCTTCCGCAGCGTCCTTTTACAATCAGTGGCGATACAGTCCGCAGAGTGCGTTAAAACTATGTAAAATTCAAAAATTACTATATAACTAAGAAGAGAAGCACAGTATCTACGTAATGCAGAGCACGCTGCACTGTCTGCTAGACGGGGGACTTGTGTCTAGAGCTCGCAGCATTACATCCTCGTGCGTTTTAACTGTCGACGCGAAACGGTGGAGACACGCACGCTACGGTATTGGAGCTCAGAGTACGCTGCGGGAGAACTGTGTTCGCCGGCCACTTCTGCTTCGCCGGTCGCCGCCAAAGCTGCAGTCGTGCCTGGGCTGAGCCGTGTACACGTGTTCGCAACCCTGGCAGCGTCCCGTGGATGCCGCTGGTTCGGACGTGGAATTGTATGTAGAAGAGGTAAAGAAAAACCTCGAAATAAGCGGCACATCCAGCGACGAGTATCACGATGATTTAACACAGCCGCTTGGTTTCAGAAGTGCGTAAAGTTTTGTGAGGCTTGCTGCGAAACTTTGCTGCTATTTACAATGAGATTTTTACTCTGCAGTGGGGTGTGCGCTGATACGAAACTTCATGGCAGATTAAACCTCTGTGCCGGACCGAGACTCGAACTCGGGACCTTTGCCTTTCACGGGCAAGTGCTCTACCATCTGAGATACCCAAGCACGACTCACACCCCGTCTTCACAGCCTTACTTCTGCCAGTACCTCGTCACCTACCTTCCAATCTTTACAGAAGCTCTCCTTCTGCAAGGTTCGCAGGTGCACTTGCCCGCGGAAGGTCCTAGTTCGACTCTCGGTCCGGCACACAGTTTTAATCTGCCAGGAAGTTTCATATTTGCTGTCATTTTCTTTTAAGTTTATGAACAGGGTCACGACGTTCCTTTCAGTAACCATTAGATCTGGACCAAGCCACCATTTGCGTTTTTTAATGACTTTGTACAAGAAATAAGAAAACACAGCCTGTTTTCTGCAGCCTACGTCTATACTGTTTGCCCTCCAATCCAGTTATGCTACACCACTATCTCTGCGATGTCATCCTTCGTGCACTGAAATGGTTTCTGATGCTGAGTGTTCGCTGCGAACATACGCGGCTATCACTCGTTCGTGTGCCCCTGCTGTAACTTATCCTATACGGCGGTTGTAGCGGTTTACCGGGTAAGGCCACCTATCTCAACTAGATATTCAGCTGACAGATGACAGTGGTAGTAATACACCATAGCGTGTCAACAACATGTTACAGAATGTACCGAAAAACAAGCTCGCATCGTATAGATTTTGGAGCCCATTATTCGGCAGCGATAATTCCTCAAACATTTGCAGAAACGAGGTAAGTCAGCGTTCAGGATGCTGGTAGCTTCAAGTTCACAGTTCCAGGTTGTCTCTCCAGTAGTGAATCCTCCAAAGCTTCGTATTCTGTTTGGACCGTGTCGCTCCAGTTTGCGATCTGTTCGAGGTCTTACACATCTGGTGAGGTAGATTTTTTTTTTTTAGTTTATTGGTTTCAGGCACAATCTATTTCACAAAATACTATTATGTCAGATAGTAATACAAAAAGGCCATTTATAAAACATAATTTTTGAAGATAATTAGTGGACAGAAAATATTACTGCAGCATTGCAGTAAAGGACACAAAATTTTAATTTAAAGTTTTAGCGTATAAGTAACGGTACATAAGATACTCATACTACAGAAGCCTGTCAGTGTGGCCGAGCGGTTCTAGACGCTTCAGTCTGGAACCGCGCGCCCGCTACGGTCCCAGGTTCGATTCCTGCCTCGGGATGGGTGTGTGAGATGTCCTTAGGTTAGTTAGGTTTAAGTAGTTCTAAGTTCTAGGGGACTTATGACCTCAGATGTTTAGTCCCATAGTGCTCAGAGCCATTTGAACAGATATGATACGAGTGAAAACGTTTTTACAGTTTAGAAGAACAGGGCTTACGTAATTTGGAAATGACCTGTCTCTCGCAGACAAGCATAACATAGCCAGCACAACGTATCATATAAACACACAGGCGACGTCGGCAGAAGTTTGTGTTACTAAATGCTAAAATCGATCCTGTCCCAGTTGCTGGTTATCTTTCCAACGACTTCCAAGGGCAACATTATTTTGATCTTTCTGAATTTAAAATACTGCCATAACCGACCCATAAGGAACTGTAATATTTGAAACTTCCTGGCAGATTAAAACTGTGTGCCCGACCGAGAGTCGAACTCGGGACCTTTGCAAAGGTCCCGAGTTCGAGTCTTGGTCGGGCACACTGTTTTATTCTGCCAGGAAGTTTCATATCAGCGCACACTCCGCTGCAGAGTGAAAATCTCATTCTGGAAACTGTAATATTTCGTTAAAGCTTTTAACACGGTAAGTATTAAAGTTGAAAAATGTGTGAATCCCTTGATGCAGGATAATTAACGGTTGCAAATTACGTAGAAAAAATCATCCATTATTTGAGAATGAGAGCGCACAGTGACTTCTAAAAAATGTCGCACATAATTTCTAACGTTTTCGAACTTTTTGTCGCTGACACCCCCCCCCCCCCCCCCCCCCAAGCAATGAAAGAGAAACTAAGTTTAATGCTCACTACATTTTCGCTGTCGATTGAGCAAAACTTCACCGTCGTGTGTGACGTTTCAGTTTATTACCTCTTTCCTACTCACTCTGTTCACAAATCACGTTGTAGACATTATCCGCTGAATATATTTTCAAAATTTAATCACTGTACGCGACACAGCTCAGCAGATGTGACGTCATAACCATTGGAGAGGGGGGGGAAGATAGCTTTCATTAAAACAGAACGGTTTTATTCAGGAGAGATCGACACTTCAAAGAATTGGGGGGTGGGGGGGAGGGGGGTTAGGAGAGTTAATAATGGTACTTGCGTACCAGCCTTCAGTGCTTACCATCTGCGTGTCCTGTAATCAGTATCGGCGCGCGGTGAACGGGTTTGCACGCTCGTAGTCGCGAGGCGTCGCTGATGAGACGGTTGCGCAACTGACCTCGCAAAGTGGTTACGCAACGAGATAACGAACCCGAGCACCGGCGCTAAACTGCTTCCAGTGAGCGGTGGAACGCGCACACGGCTGCCGCAGCCGCCCGCTGTCTCACCAGTCACGGCCGCGCCTTCCCTGTCGGCATTCCGCAGGTCCAGTCATCTGCCTGCCGTCTTTACCCTGAGCCCACATTTAGATAGAACCTCCATTTCGATAAAATCGTACACACGACCCGGGGTGAGGGGGTAAATGCCACCTCAAGGCGCGAACCTTGAATTTCTCGTACGCTGTCAAGCACCTGAATATAGGATTTACAATCTGAAACCCGGGTAGTGTATAAGTTTCATCAAAATAAAAGATATGCTGAGTACAACTGGAACAGATTTTTCGTCGTGGAAAAATTTTAGCAACAATTGTGGACGTCCCGCAAAGAGTCTATAATACAAAGGTTTATATATATCGGAATTTGATTCAGATTTTCAACTTCCAGGCATTTTGCAGAGTATCTTTTCAGATGAAGAGCATTTTTTCGTTACGGCATTTATGCGTGAGGATTTCGTTATTTGACCTGCTGTCTTTCCTATAATGTATAAACACGCGCAATTTTGTAATGAATGATGCATCTTTAGAGCCGGCATTAGGAGACAATCCCCTTCGTATCACTCCCGTACAAACCGCGAAGACAAGTTTACACGACTTGTGCGAAGAACAGTTTCGGTGCCGAAGAAACAAACGAACACGTGAAGATAGATTGAAGAGAGGTAAACGTATGCTCATAGCATTTGCATATGTAGAGAAAGCGTTAATTGCACATTGTTATACATCGCAGTGGAGGCAACAGAATAATGCAGGGTCTCATCGAGAATAACACACAAATACCATAGCGTAAGAAAAAACGCCCTTGAAAATGGGTATCATTTTCCGAAGTAAATAAATAAAAGTGATTGGCAGCTACGAAAGTTATTTTTCTAAACAAACCAATTTTTTTTCACAGTCGCGCGCATTTACTAACTTTTTATAATGGATGACATAAAAGTAACTGCAAAGGTTTAGTGTTTGATCCACCGCCAAATTTCTTTCATGAGCTTCTCCACTTGCTAAATCCGCGACTGTTGTTCAATTACTGCAAAACTGTTCCAGTTATTGCAATTTTGCCATATGATATTATGGAGACCGTGACTGTTGTTTGAAGACAAATGTTGATGGTGTTAGAACAGCAACCAGCCACAAATTTACTTTCAGTTCCTTTATTCAAAGGATAGCGTTACCGGTTTAGAATCGTTGTGATTCATCCTCAGACGGTTTACACGCTTTCTTTATGACATGTGGTGTGTTTTTACAGATTAATTGTCCTAAAATATAAATAATACATAATTACAGACATGCCACACGCAGATGGTTGCGTTACAGACTTTCGTTGCATATGATTTACGTGAAAACAAACACTAGAAGCCAACGTTCCACGTGGCAGATGATACCAGTTGAGTTGCTTGTACTAAGGTGTAGGAAATATTTTCCAGGCTAGCTTTACTTTTCCCACCCTGTTCTAAAAGAAAGCTTTCCTCAAACGCGGATAATGATCGAAACATGGTAAATCACACGAAGGGTTGTGACTACTACATCAGGCGTAAACTTCCGGAGGCTTTCGCATCGTTTAAATATGAAAGTCTGTTTCCACTGTGTCAGTCGATCCCACTATTCACTGTACTATCTCGAAATCCACTCTTCTGTAGTAGCTCACACAGCGTGATGGATGATATTGCAGCGCGTTGACTTTAATGATCGCTGACGTCAACTGCCTTCTGTTTCTCCGTGCGGAATATTGTCTGCCTTTTGACATTCAGAAGTCCTGCTTAGCCTCGCTGGATCCTGCAGCTCCAATATCGTCGACTTGTTGCAGTGGTCGTGTAACTTCATACGCGGATGAATGGGGGACATTCGAGGGTTGGAACTTCAATAGTCACACCCTTGTTCCAAAAATGAGCGGCTTACAGAAAGAAGCGGCGACATTTCCTGCAGGACCCGCCCAGATCCCCCACCCCCTCCCCCCCACCTCTTTGTTAATTCTGACTCGTATGGCGCAATTTGACAGATTTGTCCTGTCGATGGGGCTGGAAAGTGCTGTGCCACCCATCACATTCCGCGGGCCTAAGCCCTTGTGACCTGATTCCAAACTGAAGTAAGCGCTTCCTAACATTCGTTTCAGAACTGTCAGAGATTCGACAGTAAACCGATCCACTCGCACTTCAACATAACTTGCGTTGCTACTACTTCCACATAGCTGGCAACGGGAAATACACAATGTGCTGGTGACTACTCTCGAGGTCTGTGCAACTTAGAAACATGTATTTGTTTTGTGTAAATAAATAGAGGCCACTGTTAAAGTAGCAACACTTGTCCATAATTTCATAAAAACGTTATTTAAGATCCGCAAAATACATGTGCATTTTCAGGGTTTCAAAGTATTACCACCAACTTAGATGGCATACGCATCTATCAGAAAAGAGGAACGAAGTTCGGACATCTGAAAATGGTATCGTTCGCCGACCACATGTTGTTCGTAGAAGCTCAGTTGAAATGAAGAAAGTGCGTGAGTCCATTATTTCCTTACGTCTAAGAATAGTCTACACTTCGGAGAGGTACGGATTCCTGCGAAGTTTTTATCCGACTGTAGCTTTTGCAAATGTGACGATAACCATAAGTGTAAGCGAGTGCGTTATATTGATAGTTTAATCGGCTGTAACAGTGGTTTCCTAAACACACTACCGAAGAAACAGCAAAATACTTAAACTTTATTAATTCGCTAACCAGTAGTTCGTTGATGTAATATCTGGTTCCACCGTATCTACTACTGACCTAAACGGAGCAGATGGTCAGCCCCTGCAGGTAGCCAACCCGCCTAGCTGAGTGACCGCGGTTTGCCGCTATCTGCCTCGACTATTAAAAACTGCGTGAGCCATTCTTAAAAAAAAAAAAAAAAAAAAAAATCACAGCGAACGTGAAACTGAAGGATCGTTAAAGGTTACGTTAGTGCCCAGCTTGCAGCGGTGCGTCCAATTAAACACGCTGTGTAAGGAGAATCCGTTCAGGTTTATCTTCCCTTTTCGGTAAGTGTTGTGGGACGTCCGTGCGTAACTGTAGTCCGGCATCATTGTCACTCTGCTATAGAATTTATAAGTCACGCCTTCAGTTTATAATCTTTTGGCATACGAAAATTCTTCCCAAAAATAAAAAAAACACCCATTTGCAAGCCGCGATCGTCTTAAACTCGGGCCACTCTGTTTGTTCACGAGAAAGATGGCATGCGCCGACGGAGATGCAGCTTTAGTCTTCTGGGAACAGTTCGATACTATTCTGCCCTTCGCCTAATGAGTGAAGTGCGTGCTCAGTGGATATTGTTCTAGGTTTGTTGATGAACTGAAAATTTCCTAGCAAGTGTACCTCGTGTATTTCTTAGCTGGGAGAAATCATAGGTCATGTGGTACCCTAAATACTGTTACTGTTTCCAGTGTGTATAAATGACTTATATACAGGTATTACAGGTAGCTTTCTTTTTAAAAAAAACTGTAAGCGGGAATGAAGTTTTCCGCCGAGACAGAAGGCGAACATTTCGCAGCCAAATTAAGATGATAGTCACGCCATAAAGTCACTTGAGAATGGAGTTCTAAGATCGGAAAATTGGGTTAAAGCCCAAGAATAAAATATTTGCAGATAGGATGGTGTATTGCTAGCAAAATATTCCTAATCATTAAGGTACAGTCACGGACGACGCATGTCAAAATGACTGTTAATAACTAGCTGTATGTTAAAGGACTGAAGAGTACGTTACATAAGGCTGAGGCTCTTCGGTAATGCTGCTGCTTGTACCAGGTATCTCCCCCAAGGGTCTGCAAGCGCATTTTCTCTGGTGTTCCGGCTGATAATGTGCAATTTCGTCTCCGCACTATGTAGCTGGAGTAGTGCAAACTATTACGGCTCCTCTCGTCTTTCATACGACGTCCAGCGTGAACAGAAAATACCCGTTTGTTCCCCATTACAAACAAAATTATTTTTAAATCTTAATTTTACGTCCCCTTTCGATTGAGCGCACCCAAATTAGTCTTGCCTGATATTCGTTCTATTGTGCTGTTATATTTCAACATTGGCAGTCAGTCATCTGCAGCAGCCACAACGGTAGAATATAAAGGGGTACGCGTCTGTAGTGGCTTGAAATGAGGCGAAAACATGACAGTAGCTACAGAAAATGCAGATGCTAGGTTGATCTTCATTAGAAGAATGGTAAGGTAGTGGCTCAGAGAATACTTGTTTCAGCTATTCCTGAGAGTTGCTGGGACTGATAGATGAGATAGATTAGGTCCAGAGAAGTGCAGGACGTTTTCTCTAGTCTAGGCACCGCGGGGGTGCCACTTGAAGTGCTACTCCAGTGGCAAGTGCTGCGATAAATGACTGTTCTCTCACGAAGATCCAGGTTCATAGTGCTTAAAAATTCGATTAGCGGAAACCAGAATGAATGTAAATTTTAATACAGATTTTTCATGATACGGTGTTTTATTTATAGATTTTCGTCATCTGTACGTTATATATGGTGGCCATGAGCCCTCACATAGCTCATCCTCTCGCTAAGGATTCTAAAACAAAACTTGATCATTTATAAAGCACGCATCTGCCACACAGGTGGCGCTAAAGCAAATGTGATTCATAGTAGCCAAAACATCTAAAACACTATCTACAAAATAGTGTACTTCAGAAAAATTATAGGAAATGTTTTCGCTTTAGAACCGATTTAATTAGTTCATTAATTGATTTTACGATTAAAATATAAAGAAATTACAACTTGTCCGAGATATAAGTATGAAACTGACTTTCATTTGACATAATTTATGAAGTATGCGCTACATCGCCAAATTGCAAACCGAACCGACAGATAACACCAGGGGTGTTCAATAAGTAATGTGACCCATTTTTCTCTCTACCACTTTAGATTGAAAAACTAGCAAATTTGTTGTGGAACGTCGTGGAATATTCTCACTTCAGCCCCTATAGCTACACGAAATTCCGATGGGTGGAGGCGCGATTCGTAGCCTTCAAAATGGCCTCTGCAACTGAAGTGCGTTCCAAGCAGACAGCTGTCATAGTTTATTTTGGCGGAAAACCAAAGGATCGGAGATATTCACAGGTGCTTGTAAAATGCTTGCGGAGACCTGGCAGTGAACAAAAGAGTACGGTGAATGTTTGCACGAGACGTCTGCCATCGTCGCAAGAAGGTCGCGCAAACCTGTGCCATCTCCCGCGTGTAAGGGTGGTACGAGCGGACGCTTTCATTAGAGGTGATCGGTGGATCGCGAACAAGCACCTCGTTGCTCAACTGGACGAGTCTGTTGGTAGTACCGGCATACTCGTCCACAAGTTGCGGTACTCAAAGGTGTGTGTGTGTGTGTGTGTGTGTGTGTGTGTGTGTGTGTGTGTGTGTGTGTGTGTGTGTACACGCGCGCGCGCCTTACAGCCAGAATCGCTCAACTTCAGGCCACCAGTACGTGGATGATGGGGACATAATTGATGCAGCAAGACGTTGGCTTCTACGTCTACCAGAAGAGTGGTACCATGAGGGCACACAAGACCTCGCTGTAGAGTGGCGAAAGACCGTCTCCTTGAAAGGAGATGATGTTGAAGAACGGGGTTTTTGTGGTGTGAAGATTGTGCAATAATATGTTGCATTTGCAATCGCGAATAAAACCAACCTGGTTCCATAAAAAGTGCTGAATTACTTACTCAACAACCCTCGTAAAGACTGTTGGCATTGTTGTTGCCTTCAGTCCAGAGACTGGTTTCGACGCAGCTCTTCACGCTAGTCTCTCCTATGCAATCTAATTCATACCTGCGTAAGTACTGCAGCCTTACATGCATTTTGAACCTGATTGCTGTACTTGAGCAGTGGTCTCCCTTCGTAATTTCAACACCTCACCCCCCCCCCCCCCCCAATCAACAATTCTCTTTATTGCCAAAGAGATGATTGACGCGTTAGGATGTGTCCTATCAGTAGATCCATACTTTTAATGACAATAAATTCCTTTTCTACCCAATTAATGTGAGCACGATTGTATCACTTATGTTTGATCTACCCATCTAATCTTCAGCCTTTTTCTAAAGCACATTTCAAAACCTTTTTTTTCTTCTTTTCTTGTCCGAATTGTTTGAGGCAAGACATACTTTTCCGGAAGCGCCATTTTGCGTTTCTCTTTACATCGGCCATCGTCAGTTATTTTGCTTCACAAATAGCAAAACTCTACTACCACTGTGTCTCAGTTTCTAATTCCCTCGGTATTGCCTTACATGACTGCTTCATTCCACTACTCCTGTTTTCCACATTGGTTCATATTGCCAGTCTGCAGTTTATATCCCTTCTACTTTCGGAGGGTGAGTTAACATTTGCTCAGATTGCAAAATATTTAAAATTTATTAAACGTTTTAATTTCTCCTCCCTGATTTTAAATTCCCATTCCAAATTTCTTCTTGGTACTCTTCACAGCTTACACATTGTACAGATTTATGATGTTGGAGGTATGCTACGACCCTGTCTCACTCCCTTCTTAGTTATTTCTCGCCTTTCGTGCCCGTCGATTCTTTCAACTCTAGTCAGGTCAGTATAAGCATACTTTACCTTCCGCTCTATGTAATTATGTCTGTCAAAGAACCGATATCTCGCGTCTCTAAATAGTACACTGAACAAACAGGTACTTGTGACAACATTGTACGTGGCAGGAACGCATGTGGTGATCGCGTCTGGCCAGCGGCTAGCATGGGCCAGTGACGGGCTGATTTACAACGTGGCCGCCTGCCGCAGTCGCGGAAATAGCAGCGCGGCCAGCTGTTTACCTCCCAGCTGTCGCGTCATGGCAAACGCTCTCCGGCACCACGTGGAGCATGAGAGCAGAAAGTCAGCTTTGGCCTGAAGCTCCCGTACTCCAGCGAATATCATCTTGCAAGCAAGAGGCAGGTGAAAGTAGTGAAACTATCACAGTCTGCAGTGCAAAGTGCAATGGTTCGGGAAACGACATACTTCCTTTATTTAAACGGAATTGTCATCTTTTCTATGTATGTAGCATGCTTGAAAAAGATGCATCCAATTTCACCACCTGAATGGAGACAGATACTTGAAGTTAATTTTAACTTACGTGCATAGGACTACAATGTTTATATTTTGAAAACAACCATCGGTCTAACAGTCTCGGTACCGTCGCCTCGGTCTCGGCACACTGTGACCCAGCGTTTAGGCCTGGTACTTCTCGCTTTTGTATTTTCGTTTTTGCTATTGACTTTACAAAGACGAAAGGAGGGCTAAGAATAATCTTGGTACTTTCTTAATCTTCTCGTTCTCATAGACGTCACATACTCTGTATGCTTCATATTCTCCTCCTCGTCTCTTACATGTTTTGTCGTATTCTACCGCATAATGTGAAGACTCGTCGCTTTATTTGCGCTGTGGAACGACACGGCAGGTGGGGATCCTCCAGGCGCGCGGCGCGGTTCCTTTTTCGCGTCTCGGGCAGCCGTAATGACGTAGCCGGCCGCATTAATGAGGTGGCGCGACTTAGACTCGGTTTGCCGGCATCCGGCGGCCGCGCCGCGACGCAAATTGGGGCCAGAGACAAAAGGTGTGGCTGCCGCACCTGTTGTTAATGAGGCGGCGGCTAGGGGCAGAGCGCTTCCCAGGTCCCACACGTCCCAGCGAGGCGCGTTCCGTCGCTGGCCGTGCTGGTGACTAACCTTGTGGCTCCAACTTCGTCTTATCCACTCATTCCTTCGTTGGTTTGCTGATGAAATAAACCTTAATCGGTGATTATCAATGATTTTCTGTTCGTGTATCTTGTTCGGAAATACACTAATGGCCATTAAAATTGCTACACCAAGAAGAAATGCAGATAATAGACGGGTATTCATTGGACAAATATATTACACTAGAACTGACATGTGATTATAGTTTCACGCAATTTGGGTGCATAGACCCTGAGAAATCAGTACCCAGAACGACCACCTCTGGCAGTAAGAACGGCCTTGATACGCCTGGGCATTGAGTCAAACAGAGCTTGGATGGCGTGTATAGGTACAGCTGCCCATGCAGCTTCAACACGATACCACAGTTCATCAAGGGTAGTGACTGGCGTATTGTGACGAGCCAGTTGCTCGGCCACCATTGACCAGACGTTTTCAATTGGTGAGAGATCTGGAGACTGTGTTACCAAGGGCAGCAGTCGAACATTTTCTGCATCCAGAAACGCCCGTACAGGACCTGCAACATGCGGTCGTGCCTTATCCTGCTGAAATGTAAGCTTTCGCAGGGATCGAATGAAGGGTAGAGCCACGGGTCGTAACACATCCGAAATTTAACGTCCACTGTTGAAAGTGCCGTCAATGCGAACAAGAGGTGACAGAGACGTGTAACCAACGGCACCCCATACCATCACGCCGGGTGATACGCCAGTATGGCGATGACGAATACACGCTTCCAATGTGCGTTCACCGCTATGTCGCTAAACACGGATGCGACTATCATGATGCTGTGAACAGAACCTGGATTCATCCGAAAACGTCCCCATCTGTCGACTCAGGGATCGAGACGTGGCTGCAAGATCCATTACAGCCATGCGGATAAAGTGCCTGTCATCTCGACTGCTAGTGATAAGAGACCGTTAGGATCCAGCACGGAGTTCCGTATTACCCTCCTGAACCCACCGATTCCATATTCTGCTAACAGTCATTGGATCTCGACCAACGCGAGCAGCAATGCCGCGATACGATAAACTGCAATCGCGATAGGCTACAATCCGACCTTTATCAAAGTCGTAAAAGAGATGGTACGCATTTCTCCCCCTTAGGCGAGGCATCATAACGTTTCACCAGGCAACACCCGTCAATTGCTGTTTGTGTATGAGAAATCGATTGGAAACTTTCCTGATGTCAGCACGTTACAGGTGTCGCCACCGGCGCCAACCTTGTGTGAATGCTCTGAAACGCTAATCATTTGCATATCACAGCATCATCATCTTGTCGGTTAAATTTCGCGTCTGTAGCACGTCATCTTCCTGGTGTAGTAATTTTAATGGCCAGTAGTGTAATAATTCATCTTCTGGTCGTGTATTCGTATTTGTACTTTTCAGCACCGCCTAGGAGTGTAACGTGTAATGTAATTTGAAGGTTAAGCCTGCAAATGTGAGCTCCTTGAAAGAAATGAAATTAGAAAAGAGCAACACATTCGCAAAGACGGTTTCAAAGTACGTGCGGCAACTGGAGGATCTACATCGGGGCAATGCTCGATGTGAGACTTGACGGGGCGAGTTGGTGCAGTGGTTGTACGCTAGACTATTATTCGAGAAGGCGGCGGTTCAAACTCCTGCTCGACCGCACAGATTTAGGTTTCCCGTGATGTTCCTAAATCACTTGCAGCGAATGCTGGGATTGTTCCTTTGAGAAGGGCACGACTGATTTCGTATTCACTCATCAATCTGAGTTCGCGCCCCGCCTCCAGTGACATCGTCGTCAACAGTAGCTTGAACCCTCATCTTTCTTTCCTCGTCTTCCTGTGCAATATATTAACAACTGTATACCACGAATAGTGGGCTCGGTGTGGTTCCCCAAGTCGTGCAGCGACCGTAAAACATAAAATTACCAAATACGCAGCAACCAGTCGCAAAATCGTGTTTTATTTATTCACATTTGCAAATCGATTTCAACTGATTAACAGCCATCATCGTTGCTTTCAACCAATATGTGCCCTGAGTAGTATTACTGTGAACATACATAAAGTGATCACTTTGTTCACCTCTGCTCTGTGTCAAAAACAACTCGCTCTACAATTGTTCTCGATATGAAAAAAAAAGCTATCATTTTCTTCTTAACTGATGTGGGCTTTCTGAAAGCTACGAGTGCGTCGTCATCTTCAAAGTCCCAAATTTTGTTTTGAATCTTAGTCGGCACGTCATAATCGTACAGCTAAGTCTCATTACCTGTCAAACCGTTATTCGCATACTGTATTTGTCCCTTAAACTTTTTAACATCTGCCGGCACCAAGTCACACGTAGTGTCATTTGCTCTTCCGTCAGGCTTTGCAGCTTCCAGAGACAGCAAAGTTTCTTTACATGCAAATGACCATGCATCATCGAACCACTTGCTGGTGCATTGAGCCCTAAGGTATCCTCTATCAGCCTATAAGTCACTCGCCTATCTTCGTCTAGTGTTTTCCTCACAGGATCAGTGTTTTCCTGCGTAATTGATAGTCGTGACCTCAGCGTCCTCCAGAGTGAAATTCCCTCTTTGGAATTCTCTGTACCACCTGAATATAACTGTACGGTGTGGACACACACCGCTGAGTGCAAGAGTCATTTCTTCAAATCACTGGTCTTGTACCGCAAAACTGCCCGAATATCACTTGGTGACCACGCTGCCATAGCACTTCAAACAAACGCGCCCACAGATCGGCAGAGCGGCTACAATGCAAGTCTGAAGTATTCTCAGAACACAACAAGAATCAGATTCCCGCGACTTATTGTTGCGCCGTGTTGTAAAACTTTGCTAGTACCCTTTGTGTAGAGAGCACCTGCTGGCAGCCACCAGCTGAGCCGAGAGCCCCCGGTGTCCGGGCTAGGTGCGCTCGTGGCGACAATGAGGAAGTCGCGTGTCCGTGGCGTGCCATTTCCCGAGTTAGCGTGCGTCCCCAGCCCTGCGGGAACACGTACTGTGCTGCGCGCCTAGTAAAGAGCCCAGATATCTCAGATTTCCCCAACCTGATTGATAAACAAGTACAGCGCTCTCCTTTCCCCAAGGTTGTTGGTAACACTGCAGTGCTGTACTGGGCGTGTTCCTGTCGCACACGGGCTGCCCCTTGCCTTCCTCCTACATTTTCCCACCTAGTTACAGGGCGATCTGCAGTTAAAGCGAGGATCTGCAGCACAAAGCAACGTGTCATTTCTTGGCATGTAAATTTCATCAGATGTGGAAAAATGCAATGCTGTTTTGGTCTCTTTAGTCCGAAGAGGTTTGATGCACTCGTGAAGCTAGTTTACCTTGTGCATGCCTCGTCATCTGTGCATTACTACTGTGACGGGCGTCCACTGCAACCTGCTTGCTGCAGTCCAGCTTAGCGCTTCCCCTACGAAGTTACACCTCACGCTTCCCTCCATTACCAAACTGACTTTTTCTTTATTCCTCAGAGAGCACCCTATCAACCGAAACCGTTTTTCAGGTCGGACCATTACTTTCTATTCTCAATTCGAATCAGTATTTCTTCATTAATAGTTCGGAATACCTATCTAATCTTAAGCAGTTTGTGTAATATCACATTTGAAAAGCTTACATTTTCTTCTCTGAACTGTTAATCGTTTAAATTTCTATTCGACATACTTCCTATTACCAGTCTGTATTTAATATCATGTCTGCTTGATCTGTCGCAAATTATCTTGCTGCGCAAATGGCGCAAGTGGTACAAAAAATTCTAGGACTGACATCAGTTGCATTCCTGGTGCTGTCATATGCCCTGTTACCTACCGATCCACAGACGTTATTGAGAGAAGATATCTTTCCACCAGTGACGCGTGTGGTTGTCCGTGACGTTGTATGTGCCGTTCGTTTCTGTGAAAATGGAAGAGAGACATCTAGGCATGTCATTTGTCTCTGCAAGACATTAAGTAGCACAATTTATTATGCAATTTGCAGTATAAAATCTGCGACACAAAATACTCATAAACAATTAACACAGGAAAGGAGAGACTTCTGGAACAAATAAAATCTCTTAGGTACTGATGAAGTCCCGTGGCAGCAAATGCGTTTGAAAAGGTGGAGCAGATTCGCGAATGCTTTGTCCGGAGTGCAGTGAGTGTTACGTGACAATGAATATTGGACAGTCAAAAACAGAGGGTAAACTTTTGGATAGTTTTCAGTGTGTTTATGGGCAAAATAATTCATAAAAAGAAGTGGAATGACAGACTGGAATGAGGAAGTACTTCTGAGGATAAGAATGGAATGAAAACTAGTTGAAAACCATTAGAACGAGAGAAACATCTTGGCTTGGACGTACTCTGCGAAGAAACGCCCTATCGACGACCATCTACCGAAGGGAAGATAAGTGTAGAGGGAGGGAGGAATAAGGCTTGGAATGGGGATGGGCATTAAAACTGGAAGAAGTTAGCAACGAGTCGAGGTAGAAGAAACTAGGAAGCGTTCAGGCGATACATGTCGCTAGGCAGATATATCGAAAGTACAGTACACGCTACCATGTGTAGTACCAACAATAAAGTATTGAGGAGCTGTTGTTACAGTATGCGCTGTTTATCATGGTTAGGGTACGATGCCCCTGTAGCGCTTAAAAAGAGCTAAATGCGGAGGGATATGAACACATTTCATAGCATCGTGTACTGCGTACGATAGAGAAGCATTTCAGATTCGATGACTGTGTCATAAAGCAGTATCTGCGACAGTGATTTGTGGACAGTAACGTTCCTGAAATGGAGCTCCAGCATCCAACACGACTACCATTTCTGCGGTTTCGGCTGTTGATGAAGAATGTACTGCCATTCCTTTGCAGACACTGACGCGTTGGTTGAAAGTGTCCACAGCAGAGTTAAAAGCCGCACAAAGGCGAACGGTGAACACACCCTATATTAATGTCCATTAATAGGTGTCCATACTTTCCATCAGTGTATATGAAATCACAAGCAGATAGGCGACTTTAATTTATTGGGACATGCGGTCTTTCAGAGGAGCATAGCTGCTAGTTGTGCAGTCACTATGTTCGGTGTCTGAGACAACATCCCGCTCAGCAGTTTTATGGGAATCTTTGGATCAAACGCGATGTCATTGAGGATGCAGTATCAGGAGGAAGCTGAAACAATTCTGATAAATCTGTTATATCTCTGCTGGAAGAATGGTGAGAATGAGATGTTATAACACCTTCAAATTTTTTACCCGTCAATCTTGTGACTGGTTTGATGCGACACGTTACGATTTCTGCTGTGCTGATTTCTTCTCTGAGCAGGGTTTAACTCAAGCTCAATTATTTGTCGTATATATTCTACACTGTCTTCCCCCTACAGCATCTTCACTCTACAGGTTCCGCTAGTAGCAAGTGTCACTTCCTGATGCGTTAAGAAATACCCTATTAGCCTTTACCTTCTTCGAGCTACTGACTTCCATATAGTCCTCTTCTCGCAGGGTCTGTATAGAACATAATTTTTATCTTGCTGTGTATCAGACGCGCATTCTGTGAAATCTCTCTCAAATTAAGCTCTATATTGGACTACTTTTTAGCCTGAGCTAGCCTGCTTCATATGTACGGTAGGACGTTAATAATGCGTCTTACTCGGGGACCTGACGATGCCGGATTTTAAGCTATTTTTAAAAAGCTGGTTTAAAAAAGAGATATAAGAAAAACTAATTGTTTTAACGTACAAAAACCATTAACTGTAAACTCAAAGGAGATTACGGTATAAAAACCTTGAAAGAATGTATTACTTTCCTATAAAGACAAAATTTAAGTCGATCCTATACTGCCCTTCTAAATAATTTTAAGGCTCAAAGTTTCAGAAAATTTCAGTATACATAATTTTTTGTACACCAATTTGTCTTCAGGAATAGCGTAAATGTCTTTGTCGAGATATGGAATATGTCGGACTGGTATCTACCACTGATCGTTTAGCTACAATTTTTTTTTTCCTCCGTGAGTCCTCTTAAACATCTCAGAAATGTTAGCTTGTATGATCAGATTCATTACTTCAGAAGCGTCGTATTGTTGGCTACTCACGGAAGTGTTTGACTTCTGAAGCCTCAGCTCATGAGATGTGAGGTGTAGGCGTTTTCTTCATCATCTGTTGTTTTATGGTTTCTCCTGTGGGTTGAGAAAGCTTCGTAACATGCGTCACGAACTACCCGGTCTCCGGATTATTGCGGCCTTGCTATACTCCCCATGATTCTACTCTTACGTCTTAACATAGTCACATGTTTTTCTTGTAGCTCAATGTCGAATGACACCTAGGGCGGAGAGTGGGCAAATTCTAGTACAAAGGGCGTTCAAAAAGTACTTGGAACATTTAGCTATACATTGAGTAAGCTCATTGTAGCAGTCATCAGCTGTGACACATCTAGCCCAACGCTCTTTTTCATGATACAAATGCACTTTGGTAAAATTCTGGACCGTGCAGGTGGGCCTTCAGACGACCAAAGAGGTGTAGGGAGGATGAGGATCAATTTTCCAACCCATTTCCCTGATTTTTCTCGTGTGTCATAAGGGCTGTATGGGATTCGGCATTGTCATGGTGTAGTCTGATGAGCTGACCCTGAAGCTGTTGGCTATGGGTCTTGATGGCACGTCGCAGCTTGTCCAGTGACAAACAGTAATGGCCCCAGGTAATTGTCAATGACAATGACACCACACTCATCTCAGGAGGAGGGGCCATCACCTTTCGGCATGCTGTTCATCAAAATGTTGGTTTCTTCTTCCGAAGGGAACCCGGGTGACGCCAGTCCATGGATAGGGTTTTGCACTCAGGTTAGGACAAAAACAACCATGTTTCATCCTGGGTAATGACGCCGTCAAAACATTGTTTACACTCTTCCGTAAAGGTCTTCATGAGACCCTCGCACACATTCTTCCTCATCGTTTTCATTTCTTTTGTCAATAATCTAGGCACCGAACGTGCACAGATTTACAGATTTTTCTGTAGCCTTATGACTGTACCAGTGATGCTGCACTACACAACGACAAAAGAGTCATTTCAGCGAGCTGTCGTGTCGTCACACATCTGTCATTTTGGATAATTTGATAAATGATATCCTTATTCACATCACTCACTGCCGTCGATGGTCTACCGCATTGTGGATTGTCCAGTAGGGAGAAATCACCAACCTCTGCAACTACCGCTGGATACTGCTGCGATCCACTGTGCCTTCCCCATAAACAGGGGGTAACTTCCTGTGAATCGATGTGCCACATCACCGACCGTTGTCGCAACCAGACACCTACTTCACGTGCCGTTATGGCTTACCTTTAAAAAAAAAGAAACTACTTTTATATGCCAACTTATAGTTAAATGTTCCAAGTATGTTGACGAAAAATTTCATTCTCCTCGTGCAAAAAATAAATTAGACTACTGTGCAAAACTTTTTCAACGCCCTTAGTACAAATAAAATTTTGGCATGCTGTGTAGAGCGGCTTGTGGAGTCCGTATTGAGATGTAGATTTAAAGCATGATCAGCAGGGCCGTACGAATGGCAGTAGTGCTAAACGGCCGTGGTGGGTGGCGGTTGTGAGGAGCCAGTTATGTAAGGCATTCCAAGGGCCCGGAAATTGGCCGCCTCCACCGTGTCGTGGTGATGTCAGCTGCGTGACGTCACGGTGACGGCAAGTGGCCGTGGCAGGCGCGACGGGAATAGCGCGGAACAAGTGCCGCTGGGCGCGGCTGCCGGGGGTTGCCTACCTCTGCTGCGGCGTTTGTGAAAAGTAAGAAAGACACTGGTGTGCGAAGCTTAAGGACGGAAGCAACACTGCCAAGTAAGTCCGCAGCTCGCCATCTGGTGGCTAGTGTTGCTACCTCTGGATCACGAGGTCTCGGGTTCGATTCCCGGCCGGCTCGGGGATTTTTCTCTGCCGGGGACTGGGTGTTCGTGTTGTCCTCTTCCCTTCCACATAATTCATGAAAGTGGAAAGACTAGACTGTGTAAAGATCGGGTCTTTAAACGGGCGCTGATGCCGTCCCACTAACCAAACATTACTGCCAAGTAGCGTGACTCGATGAAACTTGGACCATATATACACTACTGGCCATTAAAATTGCTATACTAAGAAGATGACGTGCTACAGACGCGAAATTTAACCGACAGGAAGAAGATGCTGTGATATGCAAATGATTAGCTTTTCAGAGCATTCACACAAGGTTGGCGCCGGTGGCGACACCTAAAACGTGCTGACATGAGGAAAGTGTCCAACCGATTTCTCATACACAAACAGCAGTTGACCGGCGTTGTCTGGTGAAACGTTGTTGTGATGCCTCGTGTAAGGAGGAGAAATGAGTACTATCACGTTTCCGACTTTGATAAAGGTCGAATTTTAGCCTATCGTGATTGCGGTTTATCGTATCGCGACATTGCTGCTCGCGTTGGTCGAGATCCAATGACTGTTAGCAGAACATGGAGTCGGTGGGTTCAGGAGGGTAATACGGAACGCCGTGCTGGATCCCAACGGCCTCGTATCACTAGCAGTCGAGATGACAGGCATCTTATCCGCATGGTTGTAACGGATCGTGCAGCCACGTCTCGATCCCTAAGTCGAACAGATTTTAGTTACTATTGTACTTTTCTGTAGTATTTCCTTCTATGTATGGCCCAAGATCCATAGAGCTGTGTTACTTAGCATTGCCACATCGTGCGAAAGTTACTTTTGTCCTTCAGTTTTTTCACACCAGCTTAAAAGGAGGAACATTTAATGCGCCTTAGATTGCTGCTCGAGGTCTTCATTTACATCATACTTTGCAAGCCACTTAATAATGTGTGGCGGAGGGCACTTTCGTTACCACTATCTGACTCCGCCAACACTGTTCCACCAGCAGATAGTGCCTGGGAAGAATGACTGTCGGTAAACCTCTGTATTGGCTCTAATAGGGGGAAGTAATACTTTGGCCGCTCCACGTACGCTTACACCATTACTCTACCACGCAAACCGAGGTTACACTCCTCGTGTATGAGACTTTTCCGGGAGGTAAGGGGGGGGGGGGGGGTGTCCACTGGGGGCCGAACCGCACAATAACCCAAGGTTCGGTGTTGGTTGGGTGGACTGATTAGCCTGTTGTGGGGTTGATCAGCACTGTGAGCTACTGCGGGGACGAAGCCTCTCCGTCGTTTCTAGGTCCCCAGCTCCATACAATACAATGTGTTGTCCGACTCCTCCTGAAAAGTGCTGTCCCGAAATTTCAATAGTAAATCTCTGTCCTGCAGAAGACCCCTCTTGTAATGTCTGCCAGTGGAGTTTGTTTAGCATCTCTGTAACGCTCTATCTCCTCTATCAGTCCAATCTCAAAGGGATCCCAGATAGATGAACAATACCCGAGAATTGGGCGAACAAGCGCCTTACAAGACACTTCCTTCGTGGATGAGTTACATTTCCTTAAGATTCTTCCGATGAATGCAGGAGGATCTGCAGCGAATTGACGCATGGTGCAGGGAATGGCAATTGAATCTCAATGTAGACAAGTGTAATGTGCTGCGAACACATAGAAAAATAGATAATATTGTGGGGAAGGCGAGCCAAAGGTTGCGTTCCATTGTCAGGACACTACAAGATGCAACGTCCACTAAAGAGACAGCTTACACTATACTCGTTCGTCCTCTGGTAGAATATGGCTGCGCGGTGTGGGATCCTTACCAGGGGGGGTTGATGGAGGACATCGAAAGGGTGCAAAAAAGGGCAGCTCGTTTTGTATTATCACGTAGTAGGGAAGAGAGTGTGGCAGATATGATACACGAGTTGGTATGGAAGTCATTAAAGCAAAGCCGTTTTTCGTCGCCGCGAGATCTATTTACGAAATTTCAGTCACCAACTTTCTCTTGCGAATGCGAAAATATTTTGTTGAGCCCAAACTACATAGGTAGGAATGATGATCAAAATGAAATAAGAGAAATCAGAGCTCGAACAGAAAGGTTTAGGTGTTCGTTTTTCCCGCGCGCTGTTCGGAAGTGGAATGGTAAGGAGATAGTGTGATTGTGGTTCGATGAACCCTGTGCCAAGCACTTAAATGTGAACTGCAGAGTAGTCATGTAGATGTAAAACGTTCCGCATAGAAAGATAGATATCTTATCATTTAGCTACAAAATAGCAGGTCAGCAACTGGAAGCAGTTAATTCCATAAATTATCTGGGAGTACGCATTAGGAGGGATTTAAAATGGAATGATCATATAAAGTTGATCGTCGGTAAAGCAGATGCCAGACAGATTCATTGGAACAATCCTAAGGAAATGCAATCCGACAACAAAGGAAGTAGATTACAGTACGCTTGTTCGCCCACTGCTTGAATACTGCTCAGCAGTGTGGGATCCGTACCAGATAGGGTTGATAGAAGAGATAGAGAAGATCCAACGGAGAGCAGTGCGCTTCGTTACAGGATCATTTAGTAATCGCGAAAGCGTTACGGAGATGATAAAACTCCAGTGGAAGACCCTGCAGGAGAGACGCTCAGTAGCTCGGTACGGGCTTTTGTTGAAGTTTCGAGAACATACCTTCACCGAGGAGTCAAGCAGTATATTGTTCCCTCCTACGTATACCTCGCGAAGAGACCGTGAGGATAAAATCAGAGAGAGTAGAGCCCACACAGAGGCATACCGACAATTCTTCTTTCCACGAACAATACGAGACTGGAATAGAAGGGAGAACCGATAGAGGTACTCAGGGTACCCTTCGCCACACACCGTCAGGTGGCTTGCGGTGTATAGATGTAGATGAATCTGAGTCTGGTGTCTGCTTTTCCCACTATCTGTTTTACGTAGTCATGTCACTGAAGATCGCTCTTGATAGTTACGCCTAGATATTTTACGGCAAACGCTGTCTCCAGTTGCTTGTCATCAATGTGTAGCTGTACAGTAGTGGATTTCTTTTCCTTTGTGTGCGCAAAATGCAAGATTTAAAAAGGGTCCACTGCCAGAGTCTGCAACATTCATCAATTCTCTACAGGTCGTTCTGCAAATTCTTATCTTCTGGTATTGATACTTCAGTACAGACAACTGCATCACCAGCGAATAGTCCGACGCTTTGTACCAGATTTTTTATATATATATATGGTGATTCGAAAAGAATACCACAACTTTAAAAATGTGTATTTAATGAAAGAAACATAATATAACCTTCTGTTATACATCATTACAAAGAGTATTTAAAAAGGTTTTTTTTCACTCAAAAACAAGTTCAGAGATGTTAAATATGGCCCCCTTCAGACACTCGAGCAATATCAACCCGATACTCCAACTCCTTCCACACTCTCTGTAGCGTATCAGGCGTAACAGTTTGGATAGCTGCTGTTATTTCTCGTTTCAAATCATCAGTGGTGGCTGGGAGAGGTGGCCGAAAATCCTTAACATACCCCCATAAGAAAAAATCACGGGGGGTAAGATCAGGGCTTCTTGGAGGCTAGTGATGAAGTGCTCTGTCACGGGCTGCCTGGCGGCCGATCCATCGCCTGGGGTAGTAGACGTTCAGATAGTTACGGACAGATAAGTGCCAATGTGGTGGCGCTCCAACCTGCTGAAATATGAATTGTGCTTCTTGTTCGAGCTGAGGGAACAGCCAATTCTCTAACATCTCCAGATACTGTAGTCCAGTTACAGTAGCACCTTCGAAGGAAAAGGGACCAAAAACTTTATTGGCTGAAATGGCACAGAAAACGTTCACCTTAGGCGAGTCACGTTCATACTGAGTTGTTTCCCGCGGATTCTCAGTGCACCATATACAGACATTGTGACGGTTGACTTTCCCGTTAGTGTGGAAAGTTGCTTCATCACTAAACACAATCTTTGTAACGAAAGATTCATCTGTTTCCATTTCAGAAAGGATAAAATCACAGAAATCGATTCTTTTAATCTTATCAGCTGCAGACAGTGCTTGAACCAATTTCAGAAGATAAGGTTTCATAACTAACCTTTTTCGTAGGACTCTCCATATAGTTAATTGTGGAATTTGCAGCTCTCTGCTAGCTCTGCGAGTCGATTTTCCTGATCTGCGAACAAATGCTTGCTGGATGCGTGCTACATTTTCATCACTCGTTCTCGGCCGTCCAGAACTTTTCCCTTTGCACAAACACCCATTCTCTGTAAACTGTTTATACCAATGTTTAATACACCACCTATCAGGAGGTTTAACACCATACTTCGTTCGAAATGCACGCTGAACAACTGTCGTCGATTCACTTCTGCCGTACTTAATAACACAAAAAGCTTATTCCTAAAGTTATGGTACTCTTTTTGAATCACCCTGTATATTTATTAAACAGCAACGCTCCTATCACACTTCCATGTGATACTCCGGATATTATTACCTTAACATCTGTCGAATTTCGTTCCGTTAAGAGCGACGTGTTGAGTTCTATCTGCAAGAAAGTCTTGACTCAAATTGCAAGTCTGCTGCGATACTCTGTAAGCTCGTACTTTTTTCACTAAACGGCAGTGCGAGACGGTGTCAAAGGGCTTAATGAAATCAAGGTACACGGCATCACCTGAGCGCCGTTGTCCACTGCGCTGTGGATTTCATGAAGGAACAGAGAGAACCGAGTTTCGCAGGATCTTTGCGGTATCCATGTTGATTTTTATAGAGATGATCTTCATTTTGCAAAAATGTCATAATTCTTGAGCATCAAACATGTTCCATAATCCTACATCTGATTGACGTCAACGATATAGGTCTATAATTGTGTAGATGTGTCTTAAGGCCTTTCTTAAAAGCGGGACTGACATCCGGTTTTTCCCAGTCATTAGGTACCTTTCGTTGCTCAAGTAATACGGGGTAAATTACTGGTAGAAGGGAGCAAGTTCTTTCGCATATTTTTTATAGAATCTCATAGTTATCTCATCGGGTCCTGACGCCTTTCCACTACTTAGCGATTGTAGCTGCTTTTTAATTCCGCGATCGGTTATCTCAATATCTTCCATTTCGACTTTTGGACGACGATTGAAACGAGGGGCAGTGTTAAGATTCTCCGCGGTGAAACAACTTAAAAACCGAATTCGGTATTTCTTCTTTTCGTCAATACTAGATCTCCCGCTGACCGAGCGAGGTGGCCCAGTGGTTAGCACACTGGACTCGCATTCGGAAGGACGACGGTTCAATCCCGTTTCCAGCCATCCTGATTTAGGTTTTCCGTGATTTCCCTAAATCGTTTCAGGCAAATGCCGGGATGGTTCCTTTGAAAGGGCACGGCCGATTTCCTTCCCAATCCTTCCCTAACCCGAGCTTGCACTCCGCCTCTAATGACCTCGTTGTCGATGGGACGTTAAACACTAACCACCACCACCACCACCACCACCTCCCGCTGTTTAATTTGGTATCCCGTTCGTTCATTGTTCGTTTCCCACTCTTCCTTTGGCTATGTAAATTCGGACAAAAATCTATTGTGTAATTTATAGGGCGTCTTCATTCCACTTTGATGAAACATCTGATTAATAAAATGTAGGGCAATCTATAACTTACACAGAAATCAGCTGGCAATCATAGAGGGATAAAGAACATGGTAGTGTGTCAGTAGTTAAGGATTGAGTCAGACTTGTGGCCTCTCCCTCTTATTACACAATCCGTACATTGAACAAATTGCAAAGGAAACAAAGGAGAAATTTGGAACGAGGATTAAAGTTGAAGAAAGGAATACTTTGACATAATGCTGTCAGAGACTGCAGAGGACTCGCTAGAGCAATTGAATAGATTCGAACATGAACATAAGCGGAAGTAAAACTAAGGTAATGGAATGCAGGCGAAATAAATGAGACGATGCTGAAGGAATTGGATTAGGAACCGGAACACTGAAATTAATTGAGGAGTTTCGCGATTTGGGAAATAAAATAACTGTCAGTGGCCAAAATACGAAGGATGAATAGTATGTTTAGCACGTAACAAAGTTTTGGATTGGGGAAAAGGTCTACGTCGCGGAGCTCGTTGCCGGAGAAGGGGCGGGTGATGTCAGACTCGTGACGTCACGGTGACGGTAAGTGTTCGCGGCAGATAATGGAAGCAAGCGTTAAGAAAGATCACAGGATTTGTCGACCTATAACAGCGCTTGACGGTATAGAATAGTGCAAGACGTTTGAAGTTCTAGGTAAAATAGGTGTTTGAGATTAGAATATGCAGTATGATTCTTAGGATTGTGCAACAGACGGACGCCAACGCTGTTTGTTTAAAGTTCTGCGCATCCGCCAGTGTGGTAAAAAAAAGGATATTCCGACAAATTGTCGTAGTAGTTTCTTCTAAAGCTGCTGTAGCTCAAGGTCTCAAATTCGTTTTCCAAACTTGGCGCTCCTCTCAACAAAACAAACAAAAAGTCAGTATCGAGATATGTCCCGAAACACTTCATTTTTATATTAGCGTTTGTTAAATAGCAGTGATATTATGGGTGAAAATGGCTGTATTGTGTATTCGATTTGTGAAGTTTTACGTGACTGTCTTGTAGGTCCACGTCTCAATTGCGCTGGCTACTCTCGACGATTTTCAGAACACACTTCCGGACTGTCTACTGTACATGATGTACCTTTGCAAATACGAGAATGCACATTGGAGTTGCAACACACACGACGACAGGCGAGAGGTAGCGGAGAAACCTTCCCAAGGCCTGACCTCTTCGCCTTTCGGTCGGCTATCAATCAGTTTGTACTGCAGAAATTCTTGTAGCTAGCTCAACATGTCGCGGAAGCTTGATACTATTTCAAAGGACGCTTGTTTAGCAGCGGTTGAAGCGTATTTTGAGCTTCTGGCTATACATCTTAAAGGAATTTACGTTCATTAAGTTAATATTTTCTTTTTAAAAAGCTTATTTAAAGATAGACGTTTACATTGACACTAAATTCCTTCTTTAGAAGTTTGGAATACTCACACTAAAGTTCGTAAGAGTATTTCTAATACACCCAGTTAATGCTGAGATTGAGAGAAAGCGGCAAGGTCGTTGCACTTTAATTTAAAATGCATAGTTGATGAGGATGATTAGGGTTTAACGTCCCGTTGACACGTAGGAGACCCCGGATTGACGCAGGTTATTGATGAAAATGGGCCGTGCCGTTCGAGGAACCCATACAGGCTTTCGTTCTAATGTTTTAGAGACATACAGGGAAACATAAATAAGGATGAAACTTCCTGGCAGATTAAAACTGTGTGCCTGACCGAGACTCGAACTCGGGACCTTTGCCGTTCGCGGTAGGAGACGAGGTACTGGCGGAATTAAAGCTGTGAGGACGGGGCTTGGGTAACTCAGTCGGTAGAGCACTTGCCCGCGAAAGGCAGTGGTCCCGAGTTCCAGTCTCGGTCCGGCACACAGTTTTAATCTGCCAGGAAGTTCCATATCAGCACACACTCCGCTGTAGAGTGAAAATTTCATTCTCTAAATAAGGATGCCCAGACTAGGATGTGAAGCGCCGTCATTGCGAATGCGAGTCCAGTGTGCTAACCAGTGTGACACCTCGGTCTGTGAAGTTGGTGGATTTTTTTTTTTTTTTTTTTTTTTTTAAACTTTATTAATAATACAACATTAATTTAATTATACAACATCTTAATATATAACTAAGTATGATACAAAAGTCAAATACAAGAAACTATTCCCATACTATTAACCCACCACCTCAAATAATTAGTGGGTCCTTATTACAAACTACTAATTGGCAGTGTATTACTTGTATGGCACTAACTACGGGCATGATTAATAAGTTACTTGTTAGACTACCTTACATGACTATTCTAGTGTGATCTGCAGTGTTACAGTATGTGCCAGAAGTTATGCATACAAACCTACTGTTATTTAGCCTGCCCACCGAGCTAACCCCAGTGGGCGTGCCCCTGGCACTGGGCTGGCCATGACTTTTACTTCACTGCAGTCCCTACCTTGTTGTTTGTTGCGCCTGGCACCACACACTCTCGTTGACTCATTCCGAGTTCCCCTGGCCCGGCTGTTGGAGGCAGCAGTATGGACGCTGGTCGCGGCCCTGAGTGCCGAGGATTTCCGGCTGCTGTTTTTGCAGTAATGACGCGCGCTTCCCCCACCCCAGCAGCCCCCGGCGACCTGCTGCGTGAGAAAAAGACGGGCCTTCGAAGCCGATCCGCGAGATCTCATTGTACGTGACTACGCAGCAAGAAAGCCACTGTCGTAGTACAGTCTGGTCTGCCAGGCGGGCTCACTGTCGGGAAAACTTCTCAGTTCCGCTGATCAGCCTTGCAGACTAATTTAATGGCAGTAAAAAAGCTTTGAGGTTCGCCGATGACATTGTAATTCTGTCAGAGACAGCAAACGACTTGGAAGAGCTGTTGAACAGAATGGACAGTGTCTTGAAGGGAGGATTTAAGATGAACTACAACAAAAGCAAAACGAGGATAATGGAATGTAGTCGAATTAAGTCGGGTGATGCTGAGGGTATTAGAGTAGGAAATGAGACAAAGTAGTAAATGAGTTTGGCTATCTGGGGAGCAAAATAACTGATGATGGTCGAAGTGGAGGGGATGTGGAATGTAGACTGGCAGTAGCAAGGAAAACGTTTCTGAAGAAGGGAAATTTAACATAGAGTATAGATTTAAGTGTCAGTAAGTCATTTCTGAAAGTATTTGTGTGGAGTGTAGCCATGTATGGAAGTGAAACATGGACGATAAATAGTTTGGGCAAGAAGAGAATAGAAGCTTTCGAAATGTGGTGCTACAGAAGAATGTTGAAGATTAGCTGAGTAGATCACGTAACTAATGAGGAGTTATTGAATGGAATAGGGGAGTTTGTGGCACAACTTGACAAGAAGGGACCGGTTGGTAGGACACGTTCTGAGGCATCAAGGGATCACAAATTTAGCATTGGAGGGCAGCGTGGAGGGTAAAAATCGTAGAGGGAGACAAAGAGATGAATACACTAAGCAGATTCGGAAGAGGTTGTAGTAAGTACTGGGAGGTAAAGAAGCTTTCACAGGATAGAGTAGCATGGAGAGCTGCATCAAACCAGTCTCAGGACTGAAGACAACAACAACAACACAGCAGACTATAAATCACAAAGCACGGTGTTCGTTCGCCAGTTGAACCTTACAATTTATCTGAAGCTTACCGTGCCTTTCAACTCTTGCGAACCTCTATGAATGTGTAAAAGGCGCGCTTCTTCTGTTTGAATACTACTTCCTTTGGATCGCCCTAAACTAGGGTCTACAAGCTCGCTAGTACCGCGGGCCGCAAACCCTTTAGTGTGACTACGTAAGAGGTGCAAGGCCCAAAATACCGTTCCTTGAGACATTTCGAATTGGCATTCCCTTGTCGCAATGCCTGCGAGACTAGGCTCAAAAGAATTGTTCTAACAAGGACCCGCTGCCTTCGTTTCTTGAGGGAATGAAAGATTAGAAAAAACGACGAAAAAATTACAAGAAAACAAACGATGACGAGCGGGTCGCCATCAGATCCATGGCGGCCCGCGGTCTGGGCGTGATTGCCTTAAACCAAAGGGGTTTGTTGGCTCTCTGGTCAGAAGAAAACATGAGGGATATACGAGGGCCATTCCGTAAGTCAGCGCAACTACGGTATATTTTACGATGATACGATATTACGAGGATCGTTCAGTAAATAAAGCCCCACATTTGTTTTTCTCAGAACATATTTGTTATTAAGCGTCAGAGTTTGGTGACAATATACAGGGTGTAAATTTTAAGTTGACAAAGCAGAATAACTCGAAAAATAAGGTTCACACGAAAAAATGTGTAGAACCGAAAGTTGATTATTTTCGAGGGGGACACCTGTTGCTGCTGAAATTAGCCTGCCACCCCAGCCCCCTGGGACATAAAAAACTACGTACATTTTGACTTAAACATTTGTTTTGATTCTTGGTAGTTTGCGCTGGGATTCAAGAAAATCCATGTTCTCATTTTTGCGTGGAAAATTGTTACGGATAAATAAAAAATATTTATTTATTTCGTAAATTTTGATTCGCTAAAATTAAAACTCTCCCTCTCTCCCCATAGTGTGGGGTTTGAGAGAGAGGAATTAGTTTTACAAATGTTGACCCAAATATTAATTTTCTTCCGCGGATTCGGATAAGTTGTTTCGTGATCAAGACGCCACACAACTTTTAATTATCAAACAAATCATCTGACTAGCTATCTAGCTAACTAACCAAACATGCTGCTTACTAACCAGTGAACTCATTTTGTATTTACCCGTAACCATTTTCCACGCAAAAACGAGAACATGGATTTTCTTGAATTACAGCGCCAACTACCAAGAATCAAAACAAATGTTTAAGTCGAAATGTGCGTAGTTTTTTAGTAGAATCTGATTCTGCAATAAAAAATGGGTTCCCATTTGATATTTTAAAGTTTACTCCCGCCCCACCCATAGGGGGCTTGGTGGCGGGCTAATTTTAACACCAGCACATGTCCCCCTCGAAAATAATCAACTTTGGATTCTACACCTTTTTTCGTGTGAAGCTTATTTCTCGAGTTATTGTGGTTTGTCAACTTAAAATGTACACCCTGTACATAAACATGTCTTGTCCATGCCCTATTTTTCTACGTAGTTTCCATCACGTTCTATGGCCGTACGCCAACGTCGTGTAAGAGCATGTATTCCCTGCCAGTAAAACGTCTTGTCCTGTAGGCGTAGCCATGTGTTCAATGCATGACTGACGCTCTCGTCATCTTCAAAGTGTGTTCCACGTAGAGAATCTTTAAGCGGTCCAAATAGATGTAAGTCCGAGTATGGATGAGGCAACAATGTCCAACTCAATTTGGCGATGTGTTTTCGGGTTCTCAGACTTGGGTGTAGGCGTGCATTATGTGTTGGAGCAAGATTTCTGCTGAATTCTTGTCCTATCGAACACGTCGGAAACGGTTCTTGAGCTTATTCAGAGTCTTCACGTATGCCTCTGAATTGAGGGTTGATCCTCTTGGTAACACATCCACTAGAATGACGCCATCACAATCCCAAAAGACTGTCACCATGACTTTTCCGGCAGAGGGGATTGTCTTGAATTTCTTCCGTTGCGGTGAATGAAGATGATGCCACTCCAAGGACTGCCTTTTTGTTTCCGGTGCAAAGTGGCGCACTCAGCTTTCGTCCCCCGTCACGATCCGTGACAGAAAGGTCTCTCCGTCGGTCTCAAAACGCTCCAACAAATGGCCTTTCTCTGAATCTTTCGGTCCGACGTGAGCATTCGTGGAACCCATCGTGAGCACCTCTTTGAATATCCGTGTGTCTCGGTCATTGCAGACGCACTTACAATACTGACCAACAACTGTCGAGCAGTTATCGAGTTGTGATGCGCCGGCCTGCACGAATAATGCCGTCCGCACGATTGAGAATGTCTGGAGCTCTGTTTCTGAATTTCATGAGGCTGTATCTTTACCCATCGCCCAACTATACTATCAGCAGAAGCATCGCCATACACTGCACATAAACGTTTATGGATGTTAACCACAGTTTCTTTTTCTGCACATAAGAATTCATTAACCTCACGCTGCTTGTAATGTGTGTCGTATGTAGACGCCACTTTGACGCTGTAGCACGGCTCTGACATATGCCAGAACGGTTCGAAACTTCACCGGCGCACAGAACAAACATGAAATGTGAAGCACCAACGTTTCTCTGCGTGTATTAATGGCTTTAAAAAAAATGTGGAGCATTACTTATTGAACGACCCTCATAGAAATGGAAATTCCACGATGTGCGTTAAATTGGTAAGGCAGTGTGTATCTGAATGCCAACATACAATAAGGTCCCAGTACAGGAGGTCGCGGCAATGTGTGAAATGAAACACACGCATTGGAACTCCATCGTGCACGAGTGCGAATGGAACAGAATGAATTAAAATCAACTGATGTCCTTCAAATTAGTCCCCCCAATGGATCCAGACAACGTTGCCGACGACTGGGAAGCCGTTCAATGCCATTAGTATTGCCATCAGTATGTGCCATATGTCGCCGAAATGGAGTGATGATATCCGCCCTATTGCAAAGCCCCTCACACACAATGACGCCGAAGTCACGAATTGGGGTCTGACGAGTAGGGTGACTGAGGGAAGATCCCCAACGCCGTGCCTAATTCTTGATTACGTCTACAGTGCGGGTTGTAGCGTTATCACGCAGTAGGACACATCAGTGCCGCCCGTTTTGGCCAAGACCCACAGCTGTTCGTAGTTCTGCAAGACACTGAGTAGCGGTGGTGCCGGTGAGAGAGGCAATTTTCACGTGCGCTTGCTGTTCCAATGTGCGTACATCCATCTTGCAACTCGGCCAAGCTCACACTGAATGTTTCAAGCGTTTAGACTAGGCCGTCCTCACAGGCGATAGCATAGCGGTCGGTTATTCCTCTACTCTATGCCGCGGGCTTTCTAATGTATTTACAGCGATGCCACGTGTTCGCATTATATAGCATAGTTGCCATGACGTATGGAATGACGATGGGATGATATCGCAGCAGGCCGCCTCGTGTTGCGTGGCGGAAGCTCCTTTGTGTACTACCGTCGCTTCCCCGTCTTCTCTCTTCCAGCCGCGAATGATTCTCAGGAAGATAGATTGCTGGTAAGCTTCCGTATGAGCCCGGATCTCGGTATTACATGGTCTTTTCCTGAGCTCGGTAACACGCGATGTTTTTTGATCATTGCCTCGAAAAACATCAGGCTCTGACTATGAAGCTTGGTCGTTATGTTAGTCCGTCTCTACACATCATATTCATATTCAGTGCGACACATTTTTCACATCTGAATTGGCGGAGATCTTGGTTGCAGAGGTCGGCATTGCAGGAGAAGTTCCACGTCGAAAATGACCCCGTCATCATTCTTGAAGTGACTGCCACGCAATGGATTCTTCATCCAACGGAAGAGGAACAAGTCACTGGTTGCCGTAGAGTGAGTGTGTGTGTGTGTGTGTGTGTGTGTGT
Organism: Schistocerca gregaria; assembly: GCF_023897955.1. NCBI lineage: Eukaryota > Metazoa > Arthropoda > Insecta > Orthoptera > Acrididae > Schistocerca > Schistocerca gregaria. The sequence goes on from NC_064928.1 coordinate 132,587,675, forward strand.
GTGTGTGTGTGTGTGTGTGTGTGTGTGTGTGTAATCTCTTCAGGAGACCTCGGTAGTATGATTCGAACGGTTTACATTTAGGAACCACAGCACTCTCAAAAAAACGCTCAGCATCATGTTGCACTTTGGTGGTTGGTTGGTTCTCATTTTTCGATGATTATGAATGCACAGATTTGCTCCGTTCACTTTGGTCTTATGTCTCGAGGTCACAGCACTAGTCGGTGGCGATTGGGCGGCTAAATCAGTCATGTGGATGGCTTCACACAGCTGCAACTTGCCGATTTTGCCTCGGTTCGGCGGGCTATTTGAATGGGTATGGGCAGCTGCGGAACATAGCGGACGGCGATCGTCGCATTCAAAAAGTCGTGCAACATCTTGATAAGTCGTCCATGACTGCTTTTCATTTCTTCTACTACCTCTCCTGTTGTGATAGGCAGATTTCGTGCACCAGGTCCTCCACACTTCTCTCGCGATTCCGGTTGTTTGCAGAGATGGTCAGGCACTTTGTTCTTGGCCATTCATAGCTAGTTCGACCACGCTGGCAGCGCCTGCACCAACTTACCACTGTGTCATATGACGGATCATTGTTGCCGCACGCTTCCATCAACGAATTACTGCACGATAGTCCACTTTATCAGTGGGCTGTGCCAGTTTGGTACGGCATGCTACGATACTGTGGCGCGAAGCTTCATACTGTACTACACTATGTGATCAATAGTAACTGGACACCTGGTTGAAAATGACTTAAAAGATCATGGTGCCCTCCATCGCTAATGCTGGAATTCAGTATGATGTTGGTCTAGCATTAGCCTTGATGACAGTTTCCACTGTCGCAGGCATACGTTCAGACGGTGAAAAGTTTCTTGGGGGAATGGCAGCCCATTCTTCACGGAGTGCTGCCCTGAGGAGAGGTACCGATGTCGGTCGGTGAGGCCTTCACGAAATCGGCGTTCCAAAACATCCCAAAGGAGTTCTGTAGGATTCAGGTCAGGACTCTGTGCAGACCAGTCCATTACATGGATGTTACTGTCGTGTAACCACTCCGCCACAGGCCGTGCATTATGAACACGTACTCGATCGTGTTGAAGGATGCAATCGCCATCCGCGAGTTACTCTCCAACAGCGGGAAGGAAGAAAGTGCTTAAAACATCAGTGTGTAGGCCTGTGCTGTGATAGTGCCACACAAAACTAGGAGTGCAAGCCCTCTCCATGAAAAACACGCCCCCAACATAACACCACCGCCACCGAAGTTTACTGTTGGCACTGCACACACGCAGATGACGTTCACGGGGCATTCGCCATACCCACACCCTGCAATCGGATCGCCACGTTGTGTACCGTGATTCGTCTCTCCACACAACGTTTTTCCACTGTTCAGTCTTCCAGTGTTCACGCTCCTTACATCAAGCGAGGCGTCGTTTGGCATTTACCGGCGTCATGTGTGGCTTATGAGCAGCCGCTCGACCACGAAATCCGTTTTCTCACCTCCCGCCTAACTGTCGTAGTACTTGCAGTTGATCCTGATTCAGTTTGGAATTCCTGTGTGATTGTCTGGATAGAGATGTCTGCCGATCCTCTTCAACTGTAGGCGGTCTCTGTCACTTAACGGACGAGATCGGCCTGTACGCTTTTCCGTTTTACGTGTCCCTTCACGTTTCCACTTCACCATCACGTCAGAAACAGTGGACCTAGGGATGTTGAGGAGTGTGGAAATCTCGTGTACAGACGTATGACACAAGTGACACCCAATCACCTGACTAGGTTCAAAGCCCGTTGAGTTCCGCGGAGCGCCCCATTCTGCTCTCTCTCACGATGTCTAAGGACAACTGAGGTCGTTGATATGCAGTACGTGGCAGCACAATGCACCTAATATGAAAAACCTATGTTTTTAGTGGTGTCCGGATACTTTTGATCACATAGTGCAGACAATTTACCTGAAAACAGTAAAAGAATGAGTTACGTACTTTATTTTTGCGATGCGATCATTGGTAGCTTGTCCCCTCTTATCGTTTGCCAGTGCTGGCAAAGCTTTTCTGGGTGACAGCCATACTTTCGAACAGTACAAAGATAGATAAATGCCCGTAGTTGCTATAGTAAAGTAAGTCCACTTCCGCTACGGTTTATTTTATTTTTTTCTTCGTCCTGTGAGTGAAGTGCGCGCCATTGCCGTCGCGACCGCTTGCAATGACGGGCGATATTTCTCGGACGGACAAGTCGCGTCAGGGGCCCCGTTCGTTTATTTTTGACGGACGGTGAAAGCGGCTTTCCTCGGCTTTTAAGCGGACCGCCGCGCCGCCTGCACAGACTGGCTGCCAGCCTCTTTGGGGCCGACTGTACACACCGTTGTTTTTTTCTTAGCGCTTCGCCAAGAAACGAATAAGCGAGCAGCTGGGAAAAACTTGGACCGAGCGTGCGTTGGGAGTGCTCTTACGTATCGTGGCCAAGTCTCACGGCGAATTCCTAACTGCTGCAGCGGTGTGCTGTTTTCCTGGTTCGACCATCTGTGGGGAAGAATTTAAATAAAATTCCTCCATAGCGTGTCCCAATATGGATGCACTATGTAAATTGCGCAACATTTTCGTTCAGGTTGGTAGCAATGCTTGGTGTAATTCATTTGTCATCTAGAGATATTGCGTTTACTGAAAATAAATCGCTTTATCTTCGAAAGTATTGTCATCCTTAGAAGTTCTTAGGAGAAATGGTGCAAATTGCGTATTTTGTTTCGGTCTATGAAACTTTACCGATTCACCGTCAGTTTCGACGAGAAAGTGAGGGTTTTGGGGAAAATGTTGACTCGCCAATGTTAAGGCACTAAAACGACTTCGTACCGGCCGGCGTGCTGAAAATTTTGCCTCAGTAAATTAGAAAAACTCAACATTTCGCGGAGCTACACACGGCAATATAGCTAATTTTGACAGAGGTTCTTCATCTGCTGCCTCACAAGCCTCAACTGCCAATGACGCTTTACAACGATATTAATTCGCTGATTGGGTGTTGGAAAACCAAAATATAGATGGCTCTTTACATAGAAATCTCATGTTTACCGATGAATCGTTTTTCTAGCTGGACGGAGACGAGAATCGTCTTCTAACACCTTCTAGCAGCTGTGTGGTGCACATTTTCGGCGGGTGTTGTGGTTGGGTCTTAAGTTTTTGAGGCAGCCTCATGTAATGCAGTGATGGTAAACAGCGTACATTATTGGTAACATAATTATAAACACAAAACTTACGTAGCCGTTCCGCAACGCTGTCGTATCTTAGAACACCGATTAGACTTTGTAGTATTGGAGTCGCCAAACCAACAGTAAATGCGCTAGAGATTTCACAGTCATACATAAATGCACATACCGGTTCGCACGCAGCAATCATTACTACACAGAAACAATATATCACTGACCACAGTAGTCCAAAATTCTCTTCAGACATATGCTCAATGACTTACTGTCCGCAGTGCAGCGGCAAAACAATCCACTGATTTTTAATATGTACTTCCAAACTGATTAATAGTGCTCACAACATTCAGGACTGAAAATTATTTCTCACCATGAATGAAATTTGCAGTCAACCCAATGAAACATGAATTGTGAATCCGGACGAAATAAGAAAATGGTGCACATGATTTTTATGTGACATATGCTTTTTATGATTTTTAAAGCGAATTTATAGTTGTGAGCATGGCCCTAGAAGAGGTAGTAAATGCGATGATGCGTCCTAAAGAAACGTAGTTTTCCATCACTGATCCCTATCCAACATGCTACAGCGTATCTGCTCGCTTTGGCCATGCAAACAATTCTGCGCTTTTGCAATGATTTTATTATTTTTATTTTGTCATCTGAGCATGACTCATACAGTTATCATACATATAAGGTTTTAAACATCATATATAAAATTGTGAGAATCGATTAATACCTTCTGTAAATGATGTTAATTGGACTGAAATTATTGCTCAGCTGATGACACCATTTGTATGTGCACCGTTCGGATTTGACGTGTAAACATGTGCGGAAACAACGTTTTTCTGGGACGTTTTTGAAGCGTGCCACTTCTGTTCTTTAAACTTGGTGCGAATCGCTTAAAATTTTGCAAGAAGGTAGATAAACGGGTAAAGTCAGAACGAAATTTTTATCCAATTTTTATCCAATAATACAATGGTTTCAAGTCAAGCTAAATGTATCAAGTAAAATTTCTGCTTACGTGTATTGAATGCGCGGAAGGGGTTTAAGGTTTAAAGTGATTCAAATAAATAAAAAACGCATTCGTACGATAAAATTGAAAACTCACTTTCTAAAATTTAGGTTCATTCAGAAATCACATACTAAAAACCTTTCCTGTGAGCTTTTCAGGTGTGTCGCTTCTATGTTTCAAACTTGTGTGATCGATTCAAATTTTGTGAGAAGGTAGACAAATACACGTAACTAACGGTCGCCCTGTTACTTTTGATAGACTCATGCGTTGCCACGATATGAGCAGCATGATTCGAAATTTAAAAAAAATGTACAAAATCAGTAGTTGCCAGAATTAACGAAAATCAACATCGGTTGCAAAGCTATGTCGGTATTATGTAAAAATTATGGTAAAGTTGGGAACCATAATGAGATGCTCCTATTGTAGCAGCAAAAAAAAAGGCGAATATGTTCTGGGCAGAGGTAGGGGTGTAAAATAATTAAACTGGATTTTCATCTGACAGCTTCAAAGACATTTCAGTTTTTCCATTCGTCTGCAAACAATTCGCGTTAGTATTTTGCAGCGGTGACTTATTAAACTGATAATTCGGTAATATTAATAAACTGAATAGTCATTATCTAAGATTTGTCATGTACAGCATTGTTTTATGCATTCACGGCAGTGATGTCAAAATGCACTAAATGGATTTTTTTCTTTTTACAGGTAAGCTGCAGTTTCCCGCACTATATGGAACCGCTGCTAGTAAGTAAAACTAGTGGACCATTATGTCAGCTTATACAACTTTGAAGAAACCCGTCAAAACGTACGAGCGGATGCAGTGGTCAGTCTCAAGCTGTTAGCGGATGTTGTTACGGATAGTACGTAGCCATGGAGCAACCTGTATGGATTAAGTAGCACAGACAAACATCAGAAAACGCTTTCATCGTAATACGCAGTGGCGTGTACGTCGTAATTGCGTTATTAGTTTAGCACACTCATAGTGAAATAGTTCTCTTGTATGAGATGCTTTCGAGTAATTGGCCTTTCTACTGATGCGAAAGACACGACGGAGAAATAAATAGAAAAACAGGTTATCTAGTTGAATGTCGCTTGAAGACAAAAGTAAAATCAGAACTTGGTGTTGTGCACTCTGTCACTAATGACCCCGTTTTCAGCGGGAAGTTAAACACTTGTCTTTCTTTCGGCAGAACAGGCGAATATTGTTGACCTCCCTCAGGACCATGTTGCTTGTATTACTGCAAAATGAGTCCACAAGGCGGCTGGATCATATGGTTTAGGTATAATGGACTCCCAGCGCTCTTCAGTATGTATAAGTGCTGGATTTCTGAAGAGCTCTCTTTCAAGACACTGGATCGGATGTCGAAGTGAAGTGCATTGCCCTATCCAATCTCCTGACCATAGCGACGCCCACTGAATTTTAGGTCGCGGTGGCACAAGATAAGTGTTCACTATTTGAACATCAGATATCGATGACCTGTAAGTGCTTATCCTTGACCTCCACCGTCACTAAATTTTTAAATAATCTACGTTGCATATCTGAAACAGTTTCAGGCGTCCGATTTATTTAAAGATGAGTTAACACGTTACCTTTTTTGTACATTAAGCGTGTTAAACTTCATGGTTGAAGAGCAAAGCCCTAATTATGTTGGTTTTGTTTCCTATTATTCGCCCACAGGCTATGGAGAAATCGAAATAAAAAAGTGGCAAGGTCATATCACATCGGATGGGAAAAATGGGTTTTTAATTGTCCTGTGGCCAAAAACAGCATCGATTAAAATCAAATCGGATTATTAATTTCCGTGTGACTGGCGCAAAACATGTTCAGTATGCTGTCCCCCATTTTCTGCAAGAAGTTGAAATCGAGAAACAGCATGTTCCACAAATGATCGAAGTGTTTACGGGGTCACGTTCAAAATGTGTTCCGCAATATGTGACTTCAATACAGCTAAGTTTGCAATCGGAACACTGAAAACATCTTTCAGATATCCCCACAGCCAGAAAGATCGGATGATCGAGACGGCCAGACTGTAGGCTGATAACTAGCATTTCCGAAATGGCGCTTCAGCAACTGCTTAACTGGATTTGCAATGTGCGGAGGTGCGGCATCTTGCATAAAAATTATCACATCCACGCTGTTGGAGAGCTGGAATGAGGCGGTTGCGCAAAAAACACTCGTAGCGCTTACCAGTGACGGTACAGGTAATAGGATTGGTAGCACCTGTCTCAGAAAAAAAATATGGCCCTATGATAAATGATGCCGTAAACCCGCACCATACAGTGACATCCTCAGGATGAACTGGTATTGGCTGATTTCGGTGTGGATTTTCCGTTGCCCACATTTGACAATTCTCTGTATTGACACATGCTGTTAGATGGAAGTGGACCTCGTCTGTCCACAAAATCTTCCATGGCAATCATTGTTCACTTCCATGCGATCAAGAAATTCTAAAGCAAATGTCTCTCTTGCTGGCAGGTCAGCAGGAAGCAACTCGTGCACATGGATAAGTTACAATGGATATCAAAGATGTGTTTCGCAGGATTTTACGCACCGTGCTTGCGGGTATGTCCAATGCTCGGGCAATTCTCCGTGCACCACACGTTTGTACACCACTACTCTTCTCCTCCTGCATTGCTGTGGCCACTGCTTCCACTGACGTCGAATCAATTCGTTTCTTCCCTCTACCAGATTGCGCACCAAAAGAACCAGTCGTTCAGAATCATTTTCTCCAGACCCACGGCAATCAGACCAACGCCCTTTTTCAAACCCTTCATTGTCCGGAACTTCTGCAGAGCGACGTGTGCACAGTCATTCTTGTAATACAGCTTTACAAGCAGAGCGCGATCCTGCATTGAGGCGGCCAAGGCGAACGCCGACGCGAAAGGAGAAAAAGCCGTGTACCCGGTGTGTTTATACAAAACTTCAAAGGGTCGTGCGCATGAAAGGTGTTTTCATTTACGTATTTTGACACAGACAGCACCATCTATCGATCAATTTTCACACTATGTCTTCTTCTTCTGCCATACGTTTTCCCCCTTCCCCTATAATATTCCGTTGCAATTTGACGACATTCTGACCAGTGGTGTTATTTCTACACCGTTTTGAAAGTTTAATTGTAATCACCCTGTATATTATGGTAGCATTTAATTTTTCAAATTCTGTCAGTAATTATGTTTTAACGCCCACATTGCTGCTCTCGGCGGACACTTGTAGTGTATCCTTTGATGCGGCGACCATACTTTCTGCAATACGCTACTGTCCAAGTCAGTAACTGTGTGCGATGCATGTCTGCAGAAACGTATTTACACTCTTTTAATCCCACGAATCACCAATTCTAAAAATGGTTCAAATGGCTCTGAGCACTATGGGACTTAACTTCTGAGGTCATCAGTCCCCTGGAACTTAGAACTACTTAAACCTAACTAACCTAAGGACATCACACACATCCATGCCTTAGGCAGGATTCGAACCTGCGACCGTAGTGGTCGCGCGGTTCCAGACTATAGCGCCTAGAACCGCTCGATCACTCCGGCCGCCTCACCAATTCTCCCTCCGTCCGAACTACGACTGTCAGTACATATTACATGTCTACAAAACACTTTCCATTCATGATCTCGTAGATGGGTAATCCACTGCTGAGTAACACGGTTAGTATACTTCAGAAGTGTGTGTGTTATGGTATACGGCTGGAAGCTACCGGTGCGCAGGCAACATTCGCTAACTGGCGCCGAGCAGTATTGGCAGGCAGTCGGAGCGCGGTGCGTGTGTGACGTCAGCGCGGCCTGCAGGTGGCGGTGACGTAATCTGTTACGAGGACGCTCGCACCGCGACGGACCCAACTCCGACGCTTTCACTTTCGGGTTCTGCCTGCTGCGCTCGCCATTCGTCCAGTCCGTAAATCTGCAGCTGCTCCTGCTACCTCTCCTTAGACTGCTAGCCAGCTGTTTTTTTAACTCTAAAAATAAGCTAGCGCCATCTTATTCCTCTGTAGAAAATAGTACAGAAAAGTAATGGCCGTCTGTGTATGTACTTGTCTAAACATTCCGCAGGCTAATGTTGGAATTTCTTAATTTGTCGTAGCTTGTCTATTAATACCAATGAAATGACAACATTGAAAGAGGTGGGGAGGGAGTGAGTGTGTTCCTCTTAAAAAGCAATCTTTTTGTTTTTAGCTTTATTTACGTACAGTTTGTGCTATTGACATCAATACCAACATGACTTATTTTTGATGTATTCTAACTGAAACATAATGTGGCCATACACCACTACAGCCTGTAATATCACCATCCTGGAGGAAGAACAGGAGGAGGAGGAGGAGGAGGGGCTAAGATAGTCATTCTGACTTCGTGATATACTGCGATTAAAATAAGTTTGTGATTGAGTGAGTGCATTGGGGAGAGGGGGGGGGGCAGTGTTATCGGCTTGTATCCAGACGCGCTAAATCGGGCTCTCTTATGTACCTTCAACACATAGGGAGCACACGGTGCTCGAGAAAGAGCGAAGACAGGCCATCGACTGCACCTAAGGCTTCCTCACTGAAACGTCAGTCACAAAGTTTTTAATCAGAGTATGCTAACGTTTTTTTTCACCGATTTGGTAGCGGTGTTGTATTTTTTGTCTAGGACACAGGTCTAAATATATCTATGCTAAAAAATTAAAGAAGATATGGCTCACTTCTGATATGGCTCACTTCTGATATGGCTCACTTCTGATATGGCTCACTTCTGATATGGCTCACTTCTGATATGGCTCACTTCTGATATGGCTCACTTCTGATATGGCTCACTTCTGATATGGCTCACTTCTGATATGGCTCACTTCTGATATGGCTCACTTCTGATATGGCTCACTTCTGATATGGCTCACTTCTGATATGGCTCACTTCTGATATGGCTCACTTCTGATATGGCTCACTTCTGATATGGCTCACTTCTGATATGGCTCACTTCTGATATGGCTCACTTCTGATATGGCTCACTTCTGATATGGCTCACTTCTGATATGGCTCACTTCTGATATGGCTCACTTCTGATATGGCTCACTTCTGATATGGCTCACTTCTGATATGGCTCACTTCTGATATGGCTCACTTCTGATATGGCTCACTTCTGATATGGCTCACTTCTGATATGGCTCACTTCTGATATGGCTCACTTCTGATATGGCTCACTTCTGATATGGCTCACTTCTGATATGGCTCACTTCTGATATGGCTCACTTCTGATATGGCTCACTTCTGATATGGCTCACTTCTGATATGGCTCACTTCTGATATGGCTCACTTCTGATATGGCTCACTTCTGATATGGCTCACTTCTGATATGGCTCACTTCTGATATGGCTCACTTCTGATATGGCTCACTTCTGATATGGCTCACTTCTGATATGGCTCACTTCTGATATGGCTCACTTCTGATATGGCTCACTTCTGATATGGCTCACTTCTGATATGGCTCACTTCTGATATGGCTCACTTCTGATATGGCTCACTTCTGATATGGCTCACTTCTGATATGGCTCACTTCTGATATGGCTCACTTCTGATATGGCTCACTTCTGATATGGCTCACTTCTGATATGGCTCACTTCTGATATGGCTCACTTCTGATATGGCTCACTTCTGATATGGCTCACTTCTGATATGGCTCACTTCTGATATGGCTCTTACTGCATTGACGGAAGGAGGATAGAAAACATGCCACTTATGCACTTGTAACAGTAATTTTGGCGGTGATTTGTATTTATTTCGTACAGTTCGCGATGCTGATTTTATTTACGTACCAAGTCGATGCCAGGAAAACAGCGGACTGGGTTAACCTCATCTAGCACGCAGTAAAAGCGTCCTAAAAACTGTAGCATGATGCGCGCGAAATTAAAGATGAGGTCAAGAAGACGGTGCCATTCTAATCACCATTGCCTTGTCACCATTGACGATGTAGTAATGAATGGCGTGCTCAGTGGCTGCAGGTAGCTTAAAGAGATAGTAGATAAATCAAGTATGCCTCGTGGAAAATGTCAAAATTGAAACGCATCAAGTTTCTTATTGGTTCTGTCAGTGTAGAGATGAACGACAGCATCAGCTGGAAAATAGTTGCAGGTTTCTATAGAGAAGTGCATTTAAGTTTTCCCTGGTTTCCACCATATTACTTCATATGAGTGTTACTTCCACTCGACCACGGCCGGTTCTCTCTCTCTCTCTCTCTCTCTCTCTCTCTCTCTCTCTCTCTCTCTCTCTCTCTCTCTCTCTCTCTGTGTGTGTGTGTGTCACACACACACACACACACACACACACACACACACACACACACCGCTTTCGACGTGGCGGGGTACTGTAAACCTGTCTGCTAAGTAGGCTCTTGTCCGTTTGCCTTGCTAGCTAGTTTGTTCGCCGCCTGCCAGTACTGTGACGTTCTCGGAAGGACGCCTCGGATATTCGCTTGCTATGCACGCGGCACGGTCGGAGCTCGCTATAAAAGGCGGCGAATGGGCAGGTGGGTCGGCAGCCGCTTTCACGGCGTCTGCAGTCTGCAGTCTGCCGACTCGGGAGTCGCAGCAAGAGACCCCTCCAGCTGCTGCCGCCAGCAGCAGGCAAAATCCGAAGTCGTTGTGATGGAAGTAATGAGACGTAGGGGGGTGAGCGTCGAATTCCTTCACTTCTTGCCGCCGCTGACCTTGAGATCCCGGGGCCGATCGTCGCTGGCTGCTCAGTGTACGGAAGCACGAAGCGATGGCGTTGACACACATCATATTTTGTTTCTTTCTCTTATGCTGGCGCATTTCGTAAAACGACACAAGTCGTGGGCGAACAGGATGTGCAAAATTAAATTATACACATTTTTAAAGTAATCGTGGATAGCAAAGTTCAGTAGACACAAGGTAATGGCAGGTGGGCTCCGTGAAATGTGGGAACAGTGAGAGTCGTATGCAATAGTAGGATAGGTAATTGTACTGTGTGTCAGTCAGATAACTGTAATTTGTAGCCGATAGCTTACAGAACATGCAAGGTCTTGGGGTGATGGCCTATAATGTTCTGAATCTAAACATACCCATCCGAAGCGAAACTTATTGCTTCGAAAATGTAATGAAATCACAGTACCCCGTTTTCCTGAAGTACGTGTATGTACAATACCGTCAACTTTGCTGTTATATCGGTGAATTATTTGTAGTGTTCCGCCGGCCGGAGTGGCCGAGCGGTTCTAGGCGCTACAGTCTGGAACCACGCGACCGGTACGGTCGCAGGTTCGAATCCTGCCTGAGGCATGGATGTTTGTGATGTCCTTAGGTTAGTTAGGTTTAAGTAGTTCTAAGTTCTAGGGGACTGATGACCTCGGAAGTTAAGTCCCATAGAGCTCAGAGCCATTTGAACCATTTTGTAGTGTTCCGTGTCCCAGTCTGTAGAAACGGAAGCCTTATATGATCGGTTTGTCGTCTGTCCGTCTGTTGAAACCTCTTGTCTGGAATGAGTTGACGTATTAATGTGACATTTATGGCACATGCTAAGATCTACGGTCCCTTGGCGGTATAATACACGTTACCTTCTAAGTCAGTGCAATCTAAAGATACGACCACTTTTGTCACAAATTTTGATACTAGCCATCTCGCTTATTAAAACCAATAGGATACTTCCGATGACGTAAAATCACAAAAATTGACAAGAAGCAAGATTTCTAAGTACAGGTAAAGGAGTAAAGAATAAGAAAATAATCGATTTTATAATTATATCGCGGAAAAAAATAATTCCTTTGTCACTTGTTAAGAGTTCAAACATGAAATCAAACCGTCTTGTAATCCTAGGGACAGATATCTTGCCAGTATCAGTGTTGATAACAGGCAAAAATCGTTGAGATTGTTTCTCGGAATGGATGAATTAAGTTTGTACAGATCCCACAGTATGCGAGTCTTACTCGCAGCTGGCCGCCTTCTTTTTAAGTCTTCAAGTAATGATAGATTGCTCTTTCATTTCATTCGTATCTTCTAAATGACCCAATCTGACATTCTTAGATGGTGAATTTCCTTGTGCTGGTCTCTTGCATCTCCAGTCGGTGGAAGTATCGTAACGCCTAACTGATGCTAAGCCTTTTGCAGTTAGGCAGTCCGTAGCTAATAGGTATGAAAGCCTAGCAAATCAACACGGAGAATGCAGTAAATGCCATTTGAACACATCTTGACAACTTCTAGTTGACCAACACGCCCGTGGTCTCCGTAAGATTGACAAGTGTAACGTCCCCATATTCTCTATAATAAACTTTCTTATCGGTTGTACCTTGTACTTCAGATCCGATCCAGGCCCTCTAAAACGCGCTTATTTGGAAAACTATTCGTGTTCACTACCAGGGTGTCCTCTCTGAAAATGATACTAAAGTATCCCTGAGTAATTTTCGTACTGTTTCTGACGGAGCCACAATATGCAGGGTTTCCTGTACCTGCAGTCCCTTGTCTGCAGCGCTACTGTTTGCACTTGGCTGTTACGGGACATCCAGAGAGACCGAGATTGTACCTTTTGCCTATGGATGGAATCTAACTGGACGCTTTTTTTCCCCAAAACTTAAGATTCATAAAAATGTGCTGAAGATTTACGGTAGAGTGAGGATATGGCGGCGGTGGCAGGGCCCCCATGTTCTTCACTAGGCCCAGCGTGACGAATCCCGCCGCCCGCCGTCTTGTGTAAGGCGGCGCTATCAGCTGACGTAACCCTGTTCTCCGTTATCGCGCCCTTGCCGTTCGTACCACGAAGATACTCATGGCTATTTGTGTGCCTCAGTCCAAGAAACTCGGCTAGCTAGACTACATTCTAGGAATGAATGGAACTAGCGCGTAGCATCACAAAACGAAATTTGTAATCCGCTCTTGACTACAATTTAGAAACCTCTTCCGTCATCTGCCTCTGACTTCATTACGCTGTGGTTTATTCTTTCGTTGGTTCCTTTATGTTGGTTGATTTTTCCGTACGTTACCGGTCCGTTTAGAAAATAACCGTCGTTTTTATGCCACAGCGAAGCGTATTAGTGACGTCACTGTCCACCGGGTAAGCCATTTTGTTTTTCTACATTTGCGATATCTCTTAGTTTCCGAGTGTTATGTGAGTGAAAGTTGATAAATCTCTGTAGTGTTTCTGCAGTGCCTAATTTACGGAAGCAACGATGCAACTTGAATTTTGTCTGAATGTTGTGCAAAAAATTTCAGTAATTTTTTATTAATCTAGAAAGTTTCATGATAACAGTCGGCAATGAGCATAATGAATTTAATGAAGAACAAATACCTTGGGCTGTAGACGCAAAACTAGGACTGACTGCGGGCTGAACTGCGGACGTCTGAATACATAATCCAGCAACCGCTTGTCCACTGAATCGCACATGTTTATGGACTGATGACATGACAAATGATCGATGCTGTTTCCGATTTCTTCGTCGTCGTCGTCTAAACATCCTTAGCTGATCATAATCCATTCAAAAACATTGAAGTCTTTAAACATCAGTACTAAATCACACATTTCTAGAATGACGATAAAAGCGAAGAACAAATACATATTTATCAATCAGTAGATACAGTAACAGTTAACACTTCTTATCTCACAAGTTTTTGTCTACACACTGTAAAAATAGCCTTTTTTGAGACAGGTTTCCCCTTGTGTCCACTGCGTTGTAGAGTGTGCCAAGTCCTTCAAAACATGGTGATGTGGCCATACAGCTCCAATGTGGGATATGTTGTAGCTCTGGATAGGTAGTACTGGTGTTTGATTCCACATTCATGTGATTCCACTTCTAATGGATGTAAATAAATTATGAATAATCCGCCTCGATTGCGAAAATTCCCGTTGTTTAAGCAGGTTTCAACGTGGATAACCACGCCTTCTTTAGAACAAAATTTTTATTTTGTTCTAAAGAAGGCGTGGTTATCCACGTTGAAACCTGGGTAAACACCGGGAATTTTCGCAAACGAGGCGGATTATTCATAATTTATTTAGATAATTACGATTGCTGACGCGCTGCAATGCTGAAAGTTCTGTAATGGATGTTCTTGAACATATGGAGGACAATCTGTCAGATAATAACTATGACAGAACGTATTTTTTAGCGTGCAAATCGTTTTCTTGTTCTGCTTTTATGATATTCACTCTATAAGTTATCAACAAAAATCTAAACGAGGATAATGGAATGTAGTCGAATTAAGTTGGGCGATGCTGAGGGAATTAGATTGGGAAATGAGACACTTAAAGTAGTAAAGGAGTTTTGCTATTTGGGACGCAAAATAACTGATGATGGTCGAAGTAGAGAGGATATAAAATGTAGACTGGCAATGGCAAGGAAAGCGTTTCTGAAGAAGAGAAATTTGTTAACATCGAGTACTGATTTTAGTGTCAGGAAATCGTTTCTGAAAGTATTTGTATGGAGTGTAGGCATGTATGGAAGTGAAACATGGACAATAGACAAGGAGAGAATAGTAGCTTTCGAAATGTGGTGCTACAGAAGAATGCTGAAGATTAGATGGGTAGATCACATAACTAATGAGGAGGTATTGAATAGAATTGGGGAGGAGTTTCTGGCACAACTTGACAAGAAGAAGGGGCAGGTTAGTAAGACATGTTCTAAGACATCAAAGGATCACAAATTTAGCATTGGAGGGCAGCGTGGAGGGTAAAAATCGTAGAGGGAGATGAATACACTAAGCAGATTCAGAAGGATGTAGGTTGCAGTAGGTACTGGGAGATGAAGAAATTTGCACAGGATAGGGTAGCTGGAGAGCTGCATCAAACCAGTCTGAGGACTGAAGACGACGACGACAACAACAACAAAAAATGGCTCTGAGCACTATGGGACTTAACATCTGTGGTCATCAGTCCCCTAGAACTTAGAACTACTTAAACCTAGCTAACCTAAGAACATCACACATCCATGCCCGAGGCAGGATTCGAACCTGCGACCGTAGCAGTCGCGCGGTTCCGGACTGCGCTCCTAGAACCGCTAGACCACCGCGGGCGGCCAACAACAAGAAGTAGTCAGATTTAGTTTCTGATATCTGTTACATATCGATATGTTCCCCATGCTCACTGACAGTCGTCACAGGGCTGCAAGCAAACGCGTTTCACTATTGTCTTCGTACGAGCTATAGTATCTTGGACGCGTATGTTCTTTAATCTTGGACCAAGTACTGTTGATGTGTCTAATATGTCAACTTGCTCAGCTGGTTATGATGTATGTCGTGGATGTTTCTCTTCCGATCCTCAGCTATATACTGTATTGGTTGCGTACTAGATATTTTGATATTCAACATACTAGCTTTTGGTATTACTTTACTGCTTGGAATGTAGTATTTTACGCAAATTTCACATGTAGCTACTTCTACAGGGCGCAAAATCATCTTCCGGATTTGCTGCTGTTAGCATGGATGGTGCACTAGCATGGCAGTTAATCACTGGGCGCAGCGTCAAACAAATTTTCAGTAATATAGAGCGGTGAATACAATCCGTACTACTTGAATTGGTTTGACCTACGATTCTTTTCTAAGCAGATCACTTGGATACTACATTTTGAACAAGGTGATTCGAAGTGTAAATTTTAACAAGTAAAAATTCAGACAGTACTGGTATACACTTCTTGATACCACGAAGCCGAGTCAATAATGAGACTTTATTCCACGCTTACTTAAAGAATGGCCAATGTTCTTGACTTTCTTCTTTCAAATGTGTTGTCGCTCTGTTGGTTCCCCCCCCCCCCCCCCCCCTCCCCACATTTAACAGTGTATAGAGAAAGTGGACAGAATAATATGAACACAAAATATTTAGTCATTAATGAGGAGTGGGGCACCCAGTGACTTTGAGCACAGTTCCAATTCTTCGCGGAATAGATTCGTAGTGTGTCTGAATAGTTTCTAAAGGAATGTTCTCCAATTCTTGTAGCAGAACATCCACTAGTTCCTCGACCGGGAAATCAGCCACTCACATTCTGCTCGAAAACGCCCCATAACGCTTCAGTGACGTTAAGGTCTGGCAATTGTGCCGGCCAGGGAAGATGTTTGACGGTGTTCTGATGCTACGCAAACCACACTTACACCTTTTTGGGCGTGTTTATATGGGCGCATTACCATATTGGAATATGGCAGTGTTTGACAGTTATATGCTAATCATAGTAAGCACTTACCTGTCGAGAATATGAAGATATCATTCGCCTTAATACGACCGGTGAGGCTAACGCTAGAGCCAGCTGAATACCGCGATATAGCCGCCGAACTCATGAAGGAACCTCTGCCATGCTTTACTGTAAGAAGGCAGGCAGCTCGGATCGTAGGCTTCTTACATGCGTAATCCCGCCCGTTCGTAGGAGACAATCTAAACGATAATTCATTGGACCACACTATAGGCTTTGTCACCTTGTGTCCAGGTTGTATGGTTGTGGTATCTCGTTTTTCGCAGCTTTGATCTGGCTTTCTTTACTAAGGGTTTCACAGTTGCAGCTCTTTCGTGAACATCAGCCTTGTGAAGTTCCCTCCTTTCTGTGTTATAATACTAGCTTACTAACGACCGGTTTCGTTCACTGTCCATCCTCCAGATGAGAGAGAATATAGTTACAACGTAACATTTCATCATATGTCTTCATATACGAAGAATGAATTAAAAATCGTCAAAATGTGTTAAAGATAACACACATCCAGTAACAAGGCAGTGTGTCTCTTATCAGTGGTAAGCGATAACCTCAACTCGATTGTTTGTGATATTCACATGGCTTGTTATTTGTAATTGATAACTGTTTTACACATTTTGGCTATGTTGTTCTGCGTATGTAAAGACGAGAATGACATGTGACGTGACTGGATTCTTTCCTACCTGGAGATAGGTCAATACCTGAAACCGGTCGTAATAAAAATTAAGACAGCACTGTATCGCGCACTTATCGAAGAAAATATTATTGCTAGTGGTAACAGATAGGATTTTTTCAACATTGAAGGTGGATTTCTTGGCTTTATCATCGATATTGGATTGGTTCAAGGATTTCAGCATCGACATTGAAACATGGATGTTTGAACTCCTAACATCGATATTTTTCCAAATACACCTGTGTAGCTTACAGGGGTCGACTGCAGGGAGCAGTCATAATTCTGGCCACATCTGCTAGCTCGCTAGAAGAACGCGTGCGGAAGCGGTAGGTACGAATATCGCGCTGGTGGTGGTCGTAATGGAATGGATGTAACCTCAAGCGGCGCTAACACGTGAGGTGCTTCCCCTGCAAACATGCAGTGAACTACATTGTGATCCAGGTAACCCCTATTCTGTTTCCAAATATAATCATTAACTCGCACGCGTTATTTGGCGTCTTCTTTACCACTATTGTCTACGCTATAACAGGTACTCTGTGAGACCCTCGTGTACACTTCCCGTCTGTGAAATTGTCGTCTGCGCATTTTTCAATAGTAGGTTTACGTCGCTACTTCTACAAATTTAGCTCCTTCGAATGGAGTATTCGTGGCTAAAATATCCGGACGAGCTTAAGGGCGAAGGGCACTGCTGTAATGAAACGCGGTCTAATCCATACCAGATAGCAAACTCTTTGAACCTTTCTTGCGCCATCTTTTGGTTACATCTATGCACTGACCGCATATTGCAAGGCCCTCATTTACAATCCTGTGTAGATTTTGCCTGAAACGGTGTCCACAAACGCTCGCTGGTTTTGTTAAACAGAACGCTTCCTCTCTAAAATGAGTGCTTACTAAAACTGACGTTACATCGGCACTTCATTGTTCACTCGAGGTCGTTTTGACGCTCCGAGGAATGCGTTTGAGATATTCTCGACAGATGACGTCATAGCACCAGCTACGTGTTCACACGAAGCACCGTGGGTCGGATGAAACAGGTTAGCTAAGCAGTTAATATAGCGGCGAGGGAGACGGAAAGCGGTTTCGTAACGGCCGTGGAACAGCCAAACGGTTTAACTTCGCGAATACAATTGTGAATTTATGACTGTATGGATCTCAAAAGGTGCCTTTGCAAAAAATGTGATTTTGTAAGCTGTGATTTTATTCAGGAGAAATTTTCTTATTAATCTCTCTCGAAAAGAATAAATTGCCACGTACTTGGAAGGTATTCCTACTTTGATGCTGTCTGATACTGGCAATTGTGAGCTTATCTATGCCTTTTCATTCTTCATTACATTGTAATACATATTCTTATGAGCCATTTTATCCACATTTCGGACAGTAATTACTGAGAGCATGATTGTTTAGTCGAAACTTGTTACTTCATAAAAGGAAAATAAAAACTGAGACTCTCTCAGGGAGTAGTAGCAAACGCAATTTTTTTTTTAAATGCCTCTTTTCCGCAAAGATGACCTCGAATTCGGTGCATTATCATCTTTTATTTCACCAGAGATTTTTATTTATTCGGCCTATACGCAAGAAATGGTAAATAGCACTTCTACCTCATTATCACTTTCAAATCACATTTTTTCTTGCAAAGGCACGTTGAGAGATCCATATAGTAATCTTACAGAGTAAGGTCAAGGCTGCAATAGCGTCCAAAATTTGTTTGAGTCATGTTCTTAATTATGGAGGCTATAGTGTATTGGCGAGAAAAACGAAACTGAAAATTTTGGATAAAAATAAGAAATTTAACTCTCAAACGACTGAAACTTGTACCAAATCAATCTCTCTCTCTCTCTCTCTCTCTCTCTCTCTCTCTCTCTCTCTCTCTCTCTCTCTCTCTCTCTGTGTGTGTGTGTGTGTGTGTGTGTGTGTGTGTGTGTGTGTGTGTGTGTAGCTGGTAACTCGACGGGCCGTTTGGTGCTGTGAGGTTGGCAGCAAGACGGCTGCCACTTGCAGTATCATTCATGTCAAGGTCGGCTGTGCGATGAGCAGCGGGCGCCTGAACCGTGAGAGGTGGTAGGGCTGTTCGTTCTAGTTCGCTGTGGAAACATCGTAATAGAGAGAGAGAGAGAGAGAGAGAGAGAGAGAGAGAGAGCTCACGGGTATTTGAATTTAGTGTGCTGACTGATTGGAAAACTTGATAACATCCGTCTGCTATCTTTTATAGCATTTGTACTGTGCTAGTGAATAGTGAGAAGTAAACTATTCATCATCAGAGTTTAAATTATTATTTAAGGTAAAGCTCCAAGTTGCTAGGTGTGCATTTTGGTGAAAAGTCAAAATGGAAAAACTGCTAAAACGTTTCAGTAGCCATAAGAAGTCAGAGGTTTAACAAATTTTGATATTTTCATTCACTGATGAACAACTAAACTTACCGTAGGTGCTTGCAGTACGTGACAATGATATTGTTAATGTTCTGCAAAATATTTACTTCGTCACAAACCGAAAAATGTTTCACGACCAAGTGAGTATAATATTGTAGAACGTTACGGAAGTGTTTTCTATTTAATGTTCTTATAGATAAATATTGTGAGGCAACTCCGCTCTTGGTAGAAAGCGTTCTGTGCCCGGAAGAAAGTGTACATAAGTACATCTTGCTGGCATCTCTGTAGGCAGCTGGGAATGTTAGCCACAGCCTCGCAGTACATTTATTCACAATGAAAATTGTCAGTAATCCATCCAACTATGACTTTGAGAGTAACAAAAAATATTCACATGTACAACACTGCAACAAAAAATGATCTGATGCCCTTTAATGACTCTTAACTTCAGCACAAGAAGGGCTGAAATGTGCAGTTGTTAACTTTTTGACAATCTACCTATGGAAATGCAGAAGTATTTTCAGATGTATATTG
Organism: Schistocerca gregaria; assembly: GCF_023897955.1. Taxonomy (NCBI): domain Eukaryota; kingdom Metazoa; phylum Arthropoda; class Insecta; order Orthoptera; family Acrididae; genus Schistocerca; species Schistocerca gregaria. The sequence goes on from NC_064928.1 coordinate 132,607,564, forward strand.
AAGATGGTTTTTCCTTAACAACTCCTTGTATATCAGAGAGGAATTCTTGTATAGGAATTGTAATCTTTACATAAAATACCTGTAAGAGGGCAGTATATAACTAACTAGATATATTTTCATATTTTGTGTGCGATGTGTGTTTATTCTGTAGATACTTTCCTCATCATAACGTTCATCGAGAACATGATCTATGGCATTAATTAACAATGAAACAACTCCCAAATGTTGGACATAAACATTGAACCCCTGAATTCCTGATGATGAAGTTGTGGCATCGAAATGTATATTAGTAACAGCTCTGCGACACATCCTAGGATGTTGCTCAAATGGATGGGACCCATACCACATAGGACTAGTAAGAGATATTGAACGCACGTACGGACGGACTGCACGATTAGCCACTAGTTCGATTGACTCACTGAAATGCTGAAAAACTGAACCGTTGGACGTTTTAAGATACTCTCAAACTCTCCATAGAAAGCTTAACTAGAAAGTTTCGACAACCGGTAGGAATGTAATGCAGTTCTTCTCAACCGATCGCTCTCTTAAGGACCGCAGAAACAAGCTTAGTCCAAATACTGGGCGCCCAGAAGTATGTAGACATTCTTCACCTCGGGTACACCAATGCTACGGAAAGATACCTTCATCTGTGATATAAAGCTGAGTTTAGTGTTCCCGTGCCAAGACGGAATACCGAAAAAGAATGCCCACCACCCCTCTTTTTCTCTTACTTAAAAAACGGGCAGTGGACGGTTTTTGTTATAAAACTTTTCATTTACTTCAGTGTCTGTTCGCTAAGAATAGTCACTGTGGATGCCATTGAATTACCGACTTGTTGATGAGAGAGAGTTATACGGCAGCTTTCATTTTACTCGCGCTCACAAGCGGAGAAAAAAATTGTTTAAAATATTTTTTACAATGATGTTTACGAGGTGGAGCATTACTAATATCCTGGACCCACATTCTAGAGGAAGGCCTGTCTAGCTACACAAATTTTGGTTTTCCAAAGTTTCCCTGAATCGCTAAAAACAAATGCAGGGATGTGTCCTTCCACAATCCAAACTCTTGCTCAGTCTGTAGCGATAACACTTTTACTGCACAAGAGGAACAAGAACATATACGTAGAATGTAAGTAGAATGAAGAGAACCACTGATATTACATGACCGAAAGTGACAAAAGTGTGGAGCATTCTCCCTCTTTTTTTTTTTTTTTTTTTTTTTTTTTTTTTTTTTTTTTTTTTTTTTTTTTGCAAGGATGGGGATTGCATAAGGATGGGAATTTCAGCACAGAGGCATGTTGCAAACAAATGCTCCCACTTTTGTCACTTTGTCATGTAATATCAGTGGTTCTCTTAATTCTACTTACATTCTAGTTAGTTACCCCGATAAGTAATGCCGTCAACTTTAGCGAATGGAAATATGTAGCATAAACAATCTTGGCATTTAAGTAAGATTACGGCTGGAATTAAGATTACAGGAAATATGTGGTTTATTGGATTATTAGATCCAGGACGAGCGTCTTCGGTTTACTAACTGTGATTAATGCCAGCTTTCTCTGCGAGTGGGAAAAATGTTAGTTAATGAAGGTGAGTAATCCTGTAATATTCGGACACAGTATTAGTAATGTGCTGCAAGGGGCTGTGAAATAGAACGAGCACGTAAGATCGATTGTGGGGAAGGTGAATGGTCGATTTCGGGCTATTGGGAGAATCCAGGAACGTTTGGCGTATCTGTCAAGATGATCACCTATACAACACTAGGTCTCGAGTGTTTGGAATCCTCACCAGGTCGCAATAAAGAAAGACATCAATGTACTTCAGAGGCGTGCTGCTAGATTTGTTATCGGTAGGTTCGAAAAACATGGGAGCATTTCACGGTAATGTTCCGTGAACTGAAATAGGAATCTCTGGAGGGAAGACCACATTCTTTCCGCGAAACAGTATTGAGAAAATTTACAGTACACCCATTTACGGCGGACTAGAGAACGAATCAGCTGCCGGTACCGTACATTTCGCGTAGGTAGGAAAAAGCTAGGCGCGTACGAAGGCATAGACAGTCGTTTTTCCCTCGTCCCTTTTGCGAGTGGAACAGGAGAACGAATGACTCTTAGTGGAACAAGGTACCTTCCGCCATACAACGTATAGTATCGTGAGGAATATGGATAAATATGTGTTTAAGACATCGCCATGATAGGTTTGGCCTTCTGTGAGAACTCGTGTCAAAATTTCACGACTTATTCCCATCGAAACGTCTGTTAATATTTTCAGGTATTGCATTAGGTGCCCTTTCGGTAAGTAACAGCTCAGGTACAGTATGGAAAGGTAATAAAAACTACAGGCATGGAATCGAATGTAAAGGAAGTAATTAAAGAGAAAGATTGGTAGCGGGCCTTCTTTTCCGGTGTCCGGTCTTGGAACAGGAACACTAACTCGGCTTTATACCACAGATAAAGGTATCTTTCCGTAGCATTGGCGTAGCCCAAGGGAAGAATGTCCATATACTTCTGGGCGCTCAGTATTTGGTCTGAACTTGTTTCTACGGTCCATACGAGAGCGATCGTTAGAGGAATTGTGTTATACTCCTACTGGTTGTCGAACCTTTGTACTTAAGCTTCCTACGGAGAGTTTTAGATCTTAAACCGTCTGACGGTTCAGTTTTCCAGGATTTCTGTGAGACATACTAGTGATTAACTGTGCTGTCCGTCGCTACGTACATTCAATAGCCCTTATTAGTCCTATGTGACCCAGTTAAACAACATCCTAGGATAGGTCGCAGACCTATTACTAACGTACAACAAAGCAGCAAGGGCCCCTGGAGCACATCTGAAGTTACTTCTTTATGGTCCTCCATATAAAAAAATTCCTTTGATATACCGCATGACCTTGCTGTCGTTTAGAAGCGTTTCTGTGTTACTGACAGTGATTTAAATTATAGGGATATAAAATGTTTGTGAAACAAATCATTAATGACGTCAGATGTCGACGCTACGCATGGATGAGAATCCAGCATCTACCCCGCTGACGGGTTGAGGATGAAGAAGAGGTATCCGGGCAGTGCCTCGTGAAGTCTGTGGTAAGATGAATGCGAGCGAGAATAGACGTCCGGGCTGCGGACGTGCCGCGTCTGCTGCCTGACAAATTGAAGCGGCGTCGACGTGAGGGGGCGGCGCTGGCCATTGGCCGCGTTCTTAATTTCTCGGCCCACATCGCCGGCGCACGCCGGAAGACGCGGTGACGTCACGGCCGGCCGGCTCGCGGCGTGTCACCGTCACCAGCGCTCCCACGCGGCCGCCGCCTCAACTAGTGCACGCCGCCGTCGCAACCCGATCCGCCGGCATTGCCTTACGAGGAAACCACGCCCATCGCGCGACTCATCTTGGTAAATGCCAAACGGCAAAGCTGGTGTACGGTTAACGTTTCCGTAATCCTCCGCACAGCTCAGTTTGTCTCCTTAGTAACAGCTGTATCTCGCTCTCGTTGCATGTTCTACGCTTTCCGAGTAGGCAACTTCGGTATAACATACTTAATGACGTTAAAAAAGATTAGACTAGATTAATACGTGTTCTATAGATCACGAATACGACACTTCGTAATGATGTGGAACGTGTCAGGTTAATAAAAACATGTATGTGCAAGATATTACATTACACAAAATATTGCATGACACTAAGTTGTTTTTTTTTTTTCCCTTACCTAAAAACTCAGCCAATGAGTAGGAGTTGTCATCTAGAAATTCTTTTATTTTTGGATGTTAGTTGGTTATCTGTCAGGCTTTTGATGCTGTTTGGTAGGTGACCAAAGACTTTTGTGGCAGCATAATTTACCCCTTTCTGTTCCAAAGTCAGATTTAACCCTGCATGTTGAAGATCATCCTTTCTCCTGGTGTTACAGCTATGCACACTGCTATTACTTTTGAACTGGGTTGGATTATTAACAGCAAATTTCATAAGTGAATATATATACTGTGAGGATCCCTAGATCCTTAAATAGGTGTCTGCAGGATGACCGTGGGTGGGGTCCAGCAATTATTCTGATCACACGTTTTTGAGCAAATGAATACTTTTCTACTCAACGATGAATTGCCCCAGGATATGATGCCATACGAAAGCAGTGAATGAAAGTAGACATACTAATTTACTGAGATTCTTATCACTAAAATTTGCAATAATCCTAATAGCATACGTAGCTGAACTCAGAGGTTTCAGCAGACCATCAATGTGTTGCTTCCAGTTTAACCTCTCATCAATGGACACACCTAAAATTTTTGAAAATTCTGCCTTAGCTACAGACTTCTGTTCAAAGTCTGTATTTATTACTGGAGTTGTGCCATTTACTGTACGGAACTGTATATACTGTGTTTTATCAAAATTTAAAGAGAGTCTGTTTGCTGAGAACCACTTAATTTTGTGAAAAACATCATTTACAATTACATCTCTTAGTTCTTGGGTTTTGGATGTTATTACTATACTTGTATCAGCAAAAAGAACTAACTTTGCATCTTCATCAGTGTGGAATGGTAAGTCATTGTGTATCAAGAACACTAAAGGCCCTAAGACCGAACCCTGTGGGACCCGGTACCTGATAGCCCCCCCCCCCCCCCCCCCAGTTTGAGGAATCAGCTGTTGTTTTAACATTACATGAACCACTTATTTCAACTTTCTGCATTCTTCCAGTTAAGTATGAATTAAGCCATTTGTGCGCTGCCCCCCTCAAACCATAATGATTTAACTTATCTAAAAGAATTCCATGATTTACACAATCAAAGGCCTTTGAGAGATCACAAAAAATACCAATGGGTGATGTCCGGTTATTCAGAGCATTTAATATTTGATCAGTGAAACCGTATATAGCATTTTCTGTTGAAAAGCCTTTCTGAAAACCAAACAGACATTTTGTTAGCACTTTATTTTTACAAATGTGGGTGGCTACTCTTGAATACATTACTTTCTCAAATCTTTTTCATAGAGCTGTCAGAAGATTGATTGATTACAAGCTAGTATTAATTTTTATGCGTATCACCGCTTGCTAAAAACTTACTGAAATATCTTGGACTGTGTGTTCTGCATAAGAGCTGTTAAGATCAGCGTTAAACCTTTGACTATGTCACGCATTTCGGGTCATTGTACGGATTAAAAAGAAATTAAAATGTCATTTTTTAATAACCAATTTCGAACAGTTTATGAAAATATCAAAGTTACAACGATTGAGATGTGTAATGTAAAGGTGTTTCGTAAGGACAGCTTCAGTCAATCGTAAAGTGAGGTTGTCCTTAAAAATGTCGATCTACGTAACTTGAATGTCCTAAAGTGATCGAAGTTGGTTGTTGAATAAAGAAAACCTATAGCTGTGCAAATGTACTGTTAAGTTACTCAAGCACCGTGGAGTTACCAGTCACCAGCCCCACAAAATATTCCTTAAAAAATATTTTCTGAGCGTGAGTCATTCATTATTCGAGCCAAAGGTAAGATGAAAAAGTAGCAATGATGGACATTTTAACTCTAGCACTATTCGGTGCGCGCAAGATCTTTCATTTTATTTGAAATACAAATGGGAATAGGTTTCTTTGCAGACATGTTGCCGAACAAAGAGTACAATCATGAGGGAAAGAAAGTAGTGTGTAGCGTTTCGTGAACCCTATCATAATTTCATAAGACATAACATCCAGGTTCTTTTACCCACCACCGTTGATAGGTGTGCTTAAAAATATCCCCGAAAAGCTCAAGAAAGTTCTGAGTTTTTCGGGGATATAGGGTGCAAACTTAAAATAGAAATATTTTATATGTAGTCGTTGAAAGCTGCTGAATTGTCACATCTATGGAAATAAATGTTAAGATTTTTTTTGTGGCTACTGTTGTAGTTTGTGACTAAAGGTACCGCTAGCTGCTACAGTTCTCATGTCAGCTATATCCTTCATTTTAGTATAATTCTTGCATCTACATCATTAACGACCAGCCCTGAACCCACAGACGTCCTTCCCGGTGACTCTTTGTTTAGTTGTCTTCTATATTAGGGATCTCTTTATTAATATGTTTCTATTAGGTCACTTTGTCTGTCTGCCTGTCTGTCCTATACAAATTTTGTAATTGACTTTGGACTAACTCTCTAATCAGCTAGAGAATTGAGACTTGCAACATAGCTCAGAACGGATGACAGAGAAATAAGAACTCACTTTCGTATCTGATGTGTGGGTGAGGGCACTTTGTGTACCACTGTTCTTTCCCCCTTCTCCTGTTCCAGTCGCGAATGCTTCGCCGTAACAAAGACTGCTAAGCCTCCGTTTGAGCTCTCTTCTTCTTTTTACCTTCACCGTCTTCACGAGATCTACGTTGGAGTAAGAAACTGAAGTACACTTGAAATATACCACATGTCTATGTCGGAATCCCGTCAAAATGTTTGAAACCGACGAAAATATTACACACACACACACACACACACACACACACACACACACACACACACACACACATTAATTAATAAATAAAATGACTTTTTAATAAACCACGTTTTTAAACCAGGCTAATGTATAAAATTATTTTCCGTAGCCGTATACAAATTGCCAACCCCCATACAGATAGTCCTAAAAGTCTGTGCTTGTGAAATTGTTACTGACTCGAAGGTAAACCACATGTGCATCAAGTTATCCGTTGCATGCGACTCAAGTTTTTCATTTTAAATTTTGCAAGTGTTGTTATCGCTAATAAAAATTCACGAACACACATTTTCAGGATTGTATGTGCGATTTTAGGAATCTGTTTGGGGCTAAGAGCAATAATTTTATACTTCTTAGTCTAGCGGCGAACTGGCTGCAACGTGTGCCATGTTATCACTGGCATAAGACAGATGTACTTGATGAATAAGCTTGAATATCGTTGTTTTAATTTTGACATATCGATGCACAGTCTTGTACTGTTACGTGCCTGCCAATTCATTCGAGAGAGTACTTTCATTGATATTGTAAGAAATGTGCAATAGCCTGTCCTCGAGATCTGAAGATGTTAACTGAATACCGAAACTGATTATCGAGAATGAATGGCCTTCCTCAGGGCACGACACGGACAGTTAGTCTTCAAGAGCTGTTCCGCCACATTAGCCAGAACATTGTCCACATTTCCCTATTGAATGCTGGATCAAATATGTGGTAAATTACTCTTGCATGTAACATTCCTGTGTCCAGCAGACATAAATAAATCTCCTCATACGTATCGATATATCTTCTCATAAGATTGCAACAGGCTTTGATGCGTCATCGGCACACGTTCCTTGCATCAGCACGTTTTTTTACGTATTTCGTTTCCTCGTTGTCCACAACGCTACTTTTTTCATCAGTTAATGACGCATCGCATTGTCACAGGCTATTTGAGTTGCTTAAAGTAACTCGCAGCTTCTGCTTCATAGCAGCCATATTGTTCCTTACTGAGCTCACGAAACAAGCTCAAATTAGTGTCTCGATTTCACAAACATGCAATTAATGGTATGACTGCAGAATTATTACAGAAAGCAGCGAGCTACAGAGAAGTCTGCAGTGCTGTGTCGGGTACTGCAATACACTGAAGTACTATGACGGCTGCACACTGCATTTTATGCCAATGGGTTAAACATTGCGTAACCATGCTGATGAGGTAGTCTTCTGATTAGAGGGCTTCCACCGAAAAACTTATCGCCCTTTCTGAGAACAGATGGGGAACAGTCTCTCTCTGCCTCGTGATGGGAGTAAGTTCAGTGTTTTTGCTCATTAGTACTTCTACGTTGACAGACCATTACGCGTTTTTGGTGTGTTTGTCCTGTAGACCATTGGGGGGGGGGGGGAGGAGGAGGGGAGAGGGAGAGGGAGAGAGTGGAATTTGGAGCATTGCCCCTTTTTTTCACATGCGGAAAATCGACCAAGTGCTGCGGCTGTTATCGACATACAGCATATGCAGTAAGTGCAGATTACGATGACGTGTGACTCATGCGTCACTGTACTCCAGCGTAAGCCACTATTGCTAACTCTATCGGCAGCGTCAGCAGTCATCGCTAAAACTGTAGGTGAGTAGTGTTCAGGATGTTTAAGGTAGAAAATCATTCTAAAGGGGGAGCATTAATAGAAGCCTTGTTCTCAGGATATATCGAACTGTCAGCGATTGCTGATAGCCAACTAACGGATCGTTACTTGTTTGATTTTCTTGTCAATTACTTCTAACAGCTTGTGGTGGAAAATGCTCTCTTCCCGCCCGCCTCCCCCCCTCCCCCCCCCCCCCCAATAACATAGGATATTCATAAAGTCCGGGAACACTTTCAATTATTTATTGCACAAGAATTAAACATTGTACAGATGTCATACATATTGCATTTCGAAGAGAAACTCTGAACGTTTATTTTTTATTTTTTTTAATTAGAAACATTCTATATGCGAACCGTGAGTGACCCGGCAGACGTCAATACGGTAATCGAGTTCTTGCCATACCCGTCCCAGCATGGCATCGTTGACTGTGGCAGTCGCTTCCCGCTCTCTTTGTCGGGCACAAGCAACCCGTCGTAACGAATTTGCTGTGGCAGTGGTGAATGGCATTCCTTGCTGGTGGCTTTTTACCGTACTTGGTTCTAAACATCCGTTGAACACGCCGTAGCACACGTGTTTTAGTCGAACTCCAACACACAGAAAGCTAGCTCCGCACCTGAACTCGCTATGTTTGCGAATAGCGCTGACTTTCGGAAAATTATCAAACTAAGCTTTGGCGGTTTACATGGAAAAAAAATTTCAGCGTTTAAATAATTGAATATGTTTCCGGACTTTATGTACACCCTGTATATTTTGCGGTTCTTGTAGACTGTGGACAGACGAAGTGTTGCTAATAGTAACTTGTGTGGGCTGTCCTTTCCTTCATCATTTTAAAAAAAGCAGGCCGAATCTACTTAGTCAGATTTTCCCCCATGTAGAAACATGTTATTGACCAACACAGCAAATAAATGTGCAGTGAGGTCGATTGACTTTGGCGGCCATGCTGTACTGCTTTTCAGATAACGAGTATATGCGATGATGTGATATACACTAAAATTTGTCTTAATATTCAATTAAACGTGAGTGAATTATCAGCGGGGTGAGATAGATGAAAAGTTGTTGAAAGTGTACAAATTGCTAATTTATGTACTTCGAAATGTAGGCAGTATAGAAGTGCCGTAGCTTGGGTTTTTCGTATTTGCGCCTTAAAATGTTGATTAATATAAAATAAGTCTTTTGTTTGGAGGTAGTAGTAGTAGTAGTAGTAGTAGTAGTAGTAGTAGTATTGAACGGACAGACATTGCGCGCAATGGTGGGTAGTAAAACGAGTGTAGCACTAGGTTTTTATATTACTCGTATTTAATAAATTCTTTGCAAAACTGCATTGCGCGCCAAGGATAAACAGCGAAGTAGCAGTATTTTGAAAAGGTTGGCCTTGTATTTAGGAGGGTTGGAATTCCCCCTTCATCCGGCCACAGTGATTAAGGATTTGAGGTTTTCAGTGGTTTCCCTAAGTTATTTCAGGCAAATGCCGACATGGTTGGCACTATAAGGTGACTACCGACTACCTGTCCGATAAGTCTTTAGTTACCTCTGTATATGAACTATGTTATTTTTGCTGTTCTTGTACTGTAGATGTAGAAGTGATACACGGACGAATAGTACTACTACTATTTCTACTGCTACTAAAACGGTAATCTCTCGTCCTGCTTCCCATTTTCTTCAGCAGGTAGTGACCTGGATGAATTGAGCCGGTGTTAAGAGACCTGAATGGCCGGAGCAGCTGTAGGGGAGCAGGTCACGTGCTTCTAGAGGGTTAAAGAGGCTGGCCGCACCAGTTGCGTGTGTGGCATCTGCGCGCTTAACACCCCCCCCCCCCCCTTCCCCCTGTGTGCCTGTGTGTTGTAGGCACGCAGAGACTGGTTCTGCACACCTGGTACGTCGGGGAAGGGGGCACCATTTTACCGACCGACCGATGAATTTCGACGCAGCCTACACGCGTCTCCGACCGACAGTTGCTGTGATGTCTCTTACGTTCATTGAGACTACGTTCTACGAGATCCCGTTTGGTTCTATACAGGAACAAAAACTGGAGTTTGCCTTGGAAAAAAAAATTCATGCACGCTTCGTTACGTACGCAGCAGGGAGCCAGTGGTTTTCGTAATTATTTGAGAATGGATGAAACACGCACTTCGGAACTACTAAACGTCATCCAGCTTTCATCACACCATTGTTAACGAAAAACAATACAATCATGAGAGAGGCCGTAAACTGCGAGCACTGGCTGTTAGTTATGTTACAGTTTCTAGCCGCTGATAGAAGTTATGAGGACCTCAAATTCAGCGCGGTTGTAAATTCCTCAAGGATGTTCATATAAATTTTCTATTTGTGTATGTAGCATAAGGCACCTGTGTTAGTTACTGAAACTCGTTTCAGGTAGAAAAAAGATTACAAATGGTGGTGACGCACATCATCTAATACATACAACAAAAGATGTATAAAAATGGAAGCATCTAGCAACTATTAAAATCAATCCTGTGCTTCGCTCTTCATAACAGAAGGCTTGGATATAGGCAGCACTTTTTTAACGACGATACAAGTATATTTTATGAATAAGTCCTTTGTATGGCTATATTACAGTTTTTAGATTTCACTTTCGATACTTATCGGGAATGAAATCTAAGATCTTCCTGTGTATGTTTCGGTTTTTAAATTTCAATCCCGATATATATCGAAAGTAAATCCTAAAAACCGTAATACAGAAGGTGGACGGACTTCTATTCAGAAAATGTGTATGTTTTCACTATGTGCGGCATGAAACCATTACGGACTCGTTACAAAATGAAAAAGTTGCATCATTTCTTGCATCTGTATTGCTGTACTCCTCACACTTCATGTCCGACAAACATCCTAATCTCTCAGTTTGTCCAGGAACACCGTCATTAAAGTTTCATCCGTATCGCACTGCCCCATGTATTTTAGAATAGCATTTATTACGCGCACAGTAACAAAAGACGAACTTTTGTCGGGCGGTTGGTACGGCAGCAATATTAATACACACAGCACAATGGGTGGAATTTTTTATATTTTTTTATTTAGTGTTGGGGTGTGGGCTGTGGGATGGTCGCACCCAACTGACCGCCCGACAACATAAGTTGGACGGGGACCTTCATTTTTCCGTACTACGCAAACAATTATACTCGGTTTATCGTCACAGAAGTAAACATTGCGTTATGTATTCCTACCTAATCAGTTAGCTTCCCGCGGAACTTAAAATGACGCCATGTTCGCGTGTAGTTCGTGCTGCAGACTCTTTAACTCACCAGCTGATGCATTTAACCTACGGCTGCACGTATCTGCCCTCCCCACCGCTGGGATCCGAGCCAAGCGAGGATTGCGCTACGGCTGACTCACCAACAACACGGTAAGGCAAGTTCCCTGTGTATGAGATTAGTAAATACGGTCAACAGCAGGCAGGCATTTTTATAAGGGCAGTGATATGCTGTATGGTAAGACTTCGTTATACAGCACCCAAGGGATTATTTATTTACCCTCACCTCTTTCATAGGTCCAGAAACAATACACACCAAAGATATTTAAAATAAAATTCTCAGTTTCTATGCGTACTTCAGGTTCAACAGTGTACATCTTGAGAAATTATTATGAGAATACTTACATATAATTGCCAACACAAAATAATAATAATAATAATAATAATAATAATAATAATAATGTTTAGTATATGGGGAGATAATGAAATAAAATATTGAAATAAGTGAAAGCGGGTGTTAAACACTTTACGTAGAGGACTCTGTAAACAAGGGGGAGGATGTGGTTGATAAGTGAGCTGCAGACAAGAATATAGAAGATACAACTATTGTGATGGTGAGGCATTAGCAGTCATTCGAAGTTTAAAAGGAATTTAATTTCTGTGTTACTGACACAGGAAATGGTTTTGAGAAAATGACGATGTTATGTATTGACATTTTACTTGAGTGATAACGAGTGTTCGTGCTGCGCTATTCACATAGTATTGTCAAGACCAGAAGATAGAAGAGAGAGTGCGACGATTCAGAAGGAAAAGTGAAGTGGACGGAAGAGAACGAGCAGCAGAAAAATCTGATGCAAACGTAGGATATCTCATCTGCTTGAAGTATGTGTAATGTAAAGGCACATGTAGAGATTTCAGGAGCAAACTGTTTCCTTGGCTCATTTCACACACCTAGTGCACCAGTCACAGATACTCCGCTAAACTCTGATGTTATTTCTGAATCCTGCCGTATGGATAGCGACGGATTTTTTACCCAAAAAAATCTGTAACAAGTAACACATTAAGCACAATTTCTCGCTACTTGTTTACTGTTTCCCTCTCCAGTGTTTTACAAAACGTGACGCACAGCCCGTGAAATACTAGTAGATTGTGGGGTTCCGGGTTCGATTCCTGACCAGATCGGAGATTTGCTAGTGTCCATCAGCGTTCCCTTTGGATCCCTACGTAATTCGGTGCTCTCAGATACACACGATCGAACAGCGGAGGAGTGGTACTCAAGCGTCAACTTAAGGTTACAATATGTCCGGATGTAATTAACATTTTACAATGCAACAAACGGCACTGATTACGAATTTGTTTATATATTCAGATGTGCTAACAAAACTGGATTCCATTTAAAAAGAACGTAGGTTTGTGTTAAAATAAACATACTTTCGTGCATTTTTTCACGGTTTGTATTAACCAATTACACTAGCCCTTTCCTCACATTCGGTCTGTGGAATCGATTCGTCAGTATTTGATGTAGTTTACGAAATATATCCAGCGGTAATGTTAGGTGACTCATCCCGTATACGACAAGTGTCTGGTGCAGTTAGGTCGTTTACTGAATGAGATTTTCACTCTGCAGCTCAGTGTGAGCTAATATGAAACTTCCTGACAGATTAAAACCGTGTGCCGGACCGAGACTCGAACTCGGGACCTTTGCCATTCTCGGGCAAGTGCACGAACGCAGTGCCGAATTCTGCCTGTTGAAATGTCTCTGTATTTGAGTACCCATGCCTATACCAGTTTTCTTCGGCACTTCAGTGCATGTTCGATGTTAACAAATTCCCCCTTTTCAGAAACGCGTTCCGTGCTATAGCCAGTCTGTTTTGTATATGCGCTCGACTTTGTACGTAAATTACTTTTCTGCGCAGATAGCCATATATTTACTATTTTTAGCATCCCACTTCCAAATCTAATGCTCTCAGTATTGCCTGATTTAAGTCGACCACGTTACATTACCCAGCGCCCTGACGGTTTAGTGTGCAGACTGTAGAGCGTTTGACTCCTGGCTCGAAGGTTTCGGTTTCACTGCCACGAAGAATTTTTCCTCGCTCCAAGAGGACCCCAGCTCCAGCGACGTGCTTTCAGCATTGAGTACCAAGAGATCTTCTCCGAGGATACAGAGTGGCTCCTCCCCTTCCCAGTGTGTCTCTCACCCTGCCTGGTGACAGTCCGGTCGCGGATTTCAGTCACAAACTTCGCCTTCGCCTTCGCCTTCACCTTTCATGTTTCATTAACATCGTCTTACTTTCGTTGATTCCGTCCGATACCCTCCTTTCAGGACACGTCCATTCCGTTCAACCGGTTTTTGTCGCCATGCCGTCTGTAACCGAATTAAAATATGGTCGTCAAACCCCAGATTTTTTTATTTCTTCTCCCTGAGCTTCAATTATGTTTCAAACTTCTCCTTGGTTTCCTTTACTACTTCCTCTGCCTACAGAGAACAAGAATTACAGCCGGCCGCTGTGGCCGTGCGGTTCTAGACGCTTCAGTCTGGAACCGCGTGACCGCTACGGTCGCAGGTTCGAATCCTGCCTGGGGCATGGATGTGTGTGATGTCCTTAGGTTCGTTAGGTTTAAGTAGTAGTTCTAAGTTCTAGGGGACTGATGACCTCAGATGTTGTCCCATAGTGCTCAGAGCCATTTGAATTTGAACAAGAATTACAACAAAACAATGATGTTGAAAAGTCCGTCACTTGAAGATATTTTAAAAACTTAACCATCGGAGGCAACGAAGTATATCGTCTCAGTACTATGTGCAGTGGTTATTTACGAGTTTGACAGCGACGGGACATTACTCAAGTGTTGGCAGGTCGGGGATTGAACTCCAAATCTCCTGTCATCCACAGAGATATATGTACTAGATAATAAAATCGAAAACGCTTAGATGTTTCGTAGTTGATAAGAAAATGATTTGATTTTCTTATCTATTACCAGAATTGATTATCTGTATTGCGATGTACGTGCTGAGGAGCAGCACAGCGTACTGAACGGTGTGCACAATCTAGTATCTGAGCAAGTACTTGAGAGATCTAAGAGTATGGTGTCACGTAAGGGACCTGATGATAGGTCTCAGCGACCCCTAAATCTAACGCGTTTCGATGTGTGGTCAAGAACACAGATGTCATTGGGAAATAGTGTGAACGAAGGGAAGTGAATAATAGTATACAGATACGCTGTGTGGCGTTTATCATACAGGGTACTTGAAACAAAGGAGGAAAAGTGAGGGGGGGAGGGCAAGGAACTTTGTGCTTCCTCCCACCCCCCCGCCCCCGTCAATAGTTAAAAGTAGGGGCCTCGCCCCCCCCCCTCCCATATTCAAACATGGATTTCTCACCGCTCTCCCCCCCCTCCCCCCCTTCTTCATCCTTTACTGGGAAATTAGTTAAAACTTGCACATTTTTGCATAATATGTAGGAAAAAATAACGACTTTTACGAGCAATTGCGTATTCCTTTCTTCTACTCCTCGAACCTCTGCATATGACGAACTGTCGTGACAGGGTTTGTCCCCTGCTTCTGTGCTATTCGCACCCTTTTACTGTACGGAGGTATGCGGGTGACGAAAGCTCACCATGAGATCGCAGCGCTTTGGCTGATAGGACGAGCTCCACTTGCTCCCACAGCAGCCTGTTGGTAGCCTGTAAAAGAAACTAATGAGCAATAGTGACAGCGAATTTGATGGCAATCGCTAGGACTAGGTAACGTTAAAGAATCTTCATCCATTTTTGTAAATTCTATTGACAATAATTAGGTACAACACCACACAAATCTGCACAGGCTCCAGGGATTTTGCTGCCCCGCGCGAACATGTCAAGCGCCGCCCCCCTTTCGACATAGTCAACTTTTCCCACAATATATTTCATACACGACGCCTTATTTTCACATATCACACTCATTCGTCTCTTTGTTGTGAATATGTCTTTAAGATCAAAGCAGCAGTCAGTGATACGTTTACAATGCAATACATTTTAAGCCATTTTTGTTGGAGAAAACGTTTGTTTCGAAAATCGGAGCACATTGTTTCTGTACCATAGATAATTTTCAACGAGACCCTTGATTTTATGAATAATTTGTATTTCCAATTTATTCTCACATTCCTTCATTTACGCAAGATGGATTTGGGGCGGCCCCCCCCCCCCCCCCAAAAAAAAAAATAGAAGTATCTGCCGCACCCTCCTAGAGCCGGCCCTGACAATAATCAACACTATTGTTACATGGCTACTTCTTGTTAGGCGCGTAGTTCTGTCACGCAGGCCGCAGCTAATGTTGGCAGTGAACGTAAATATTCCGGAGCTGGGCATCGCCAATGGTCAGTTGGTCTTACTGTGACTCGGTTCAGTTGTTAATCTTTCGTTCCTTACTGTCAAGTTTAAAATGGACAAGTTTATAATTAGGAAGAAATGTGACAATGTGGTGTTAGCGATGATGGAGCTAGACCCAGTGTTCGTGATGCTGTGTGTGACAACAAAGACACAGATGGCGACGGAACTGTGGCGGTGACAAAAAACACTTCCCGGAAAAAAACAACGCTGTTATCAGACCTCTTGGAAACAGCAATTTGCATGGATCGATTACAGTAAGGTAAAATTAGTTTTTGCAAAATTTGCAGACAAATATTTGAAGAAAATCGTTTTCAGTTCTTTCACAAAATGGAATAAAAAACTTTCATGGAAACTGGTTTTTCGAATTGGAAGATAGGGGTAGAAAAGTTTAAAGCGCATGAATAAACACGTAGCAACGGGAATACTGATATGCGAAACAAAAATGCAACAACGTAGTCAACTAATATTTTTGCACTAAAAGTCGGTCATGATCGTCTTAAATAGAAAGACTCGGTTGTCCGTGATTTTTGACGGTGTGGCTTGTAGAAGAAGTCGCATAATTAAAGCCCAAGAACAATTATCTACGGCAAAGTAAAAAAAAAAAGAAATCACACACACACACACACACACACACACACACACAGAGACAGAGAGAGAGAGAGAGAGAGAGAGAGCAGGGAGGGGGACAAAGTTCCGGAACTTGCGCAGCGCAGCGGCGAAGTTGGCAAGTGCTCTACTGTATTGTGGGGCAGGAACGGGGACAAGGCTAAAGCGCAGTGTAGCCCGGGTCGCCACATCGAACTACTGTGCGCTGTCGTCTGGTGCAGCGCGGCTTCAGCCAATGGCGGAGCGAGGCGCAGGTCGTTGGCACCGTCGGCGCTTGGCAGCAGCCCCCCCCCCTCCCCTCCCCCTCCCCCTCCCAGTCAATCCGTGCATCCTGTGGACACCCTGTCCCTCCCCTCTCTCCTCCCACCACACCCCCTTTCCACTTTAGATCGATCAGGCGAGTGCGCCGGCGTAACTACTCGCCCGTGCCAGCTAGTGGGGAATTTTGTGCGAAGCTCTCAGCTGTATTCCTCACGCCTCTTACATTATGTATAGCTTGTCCCACATAGCGTGAACAAATATTGAAGGAGACCGTTCAGAAGGTACAGGTATTTTGCTGACTTGTCACGATTTGTAACTTTCATCAAACACCAGTCAAACAGCCATATTTGAATAGTTCGATGTACTTTCGTAAAGGCATGTGATAAATCTTCAAAAGCGTATAGAAGTGGATGTACCCTTTTACATGTTTGTAGATACAGATTTCACATAAACAAATAAATAAATAAAAATGCTGAAAAGTGAGGCAGAAGTCCGCCTGAACATTTACAGCTGTTACGTAAACAGGGCCGGTCGGACTGAAAGCTGATTTTGCCGCCGGCTATGTCGACCCCACATTTAGACATGTCCCGGTTGTTTTCTGTAAATGTTTACCTGCAAACATTAAAAAGTTCTCACTCGCTATACTCTTTTGAAGTGGTATCGAAACGACAATACGGTTTTTTAGAGCCATCGGGGACTGTTAACGTACGTCGGTTTACATCTAAAACTTACTACAATGTTTCTACCTTCATTACTTTCCGAAATTATCGTAATTGAACATTTCAAAGACACTTAAGTGGTTTGTACTCCAGTTATGTTCTAGAAATACAGTATATCGTTGGATCTTCTTTTCGCTGCACACACATAAGGGTGTAAGACTTCATACGGTAGTGTGGAAATGTTCTTTTTTTTCCTATTTCTTCTCAGGGTGTTTTTAATTGCGTGGTTCAATGTGTTGATGGAATAGATGCAAATGAACTCAGTGAAATGGGATTTTAACACGATGTCCAGTGTCGTTAGAATCAGTCGTTTTGGTTCTCGTTAAACGCAAACTTGTTTGAAACGTATTTTTTATGTAGCCATTCTAGAGAGCTGCCCCGAACTAAGCTATTGCAGTTGATCCCTGTCCGACCTTAGATTTTCGTGCCACTTAACAGGATTTCCACTTTTGACGGCGCTTTTTGAATCTCAATAAGCTTAGGCAAGTTTTATTCCGTGCTAAGCTGTTCTCTCTCTCCCGCCCCCCTCCTCGCCCCCTCCTCCCGTCTCGTCCGCATAACTGGTCGGTCACCGGATACAGCGTCACTGGGCACTGTACTGCCGGCACCTGCCACCACCAATAACTAGCAAAGCACTGTAATGTTCAGAGCAGCTCCTGTTTTGATAACAGCTCTACGTAACTATCTACAAGCGCACAGGACTACTTAACCATGTTGTTGAAACGGCGTTGCTTAGACCTCCAGTAACTGGAAAACATGGAAACAAAGAAACAGCTGTTGATTTGAACTTGGAATCCAGCCGTAAGTCGTCCCAATGGCTAAACGTGAAGAGCACTACTCCGGCAAAGGGGATGTCCTTAATTAACCGGTTCCGTACGTTTGTAACTTGTCCCTAATAGTGAACTCTCGACGAGTTTGAGAGATGTTGTCTTGCGATGTTACGTTTACTTCGTCGTCAAAAATGCGCCTCTGCTTAATAGAACACACACACACACACACACACACACACACACACACACACACACACACACACACACACACACACACACACACGGCGAGGAAAAATAAAACTGTCCCAGAAGATCTTTCAAAGACTGATGCGCACTTTACGCATGTTGATGAATATAGGTACCCCACGACATAAAATGCTGCAAGCTGTGATTTAGATTCAGCACTAGGTTGCTGTCACATGTCTCTACATACGCGCCTCCGGCATGCTCTGTCCCGAGTACTTCTCTGTGTCACGTGTGAGCGGGTGGGTGACTGAGGAGAACGCAGAAAAGTCCCATCACCCGATTTCTCAGAAACTTCGCTCGGTGGAACAGGAGTCAAAATAAGTGAACAGGTGTCTTGGCTTATCCTTTGACACTAGAGTGTTGCTGAAAAAACGACCGTCAGAGTTTTCGAAGTACGTGATGTGGTTTTTACCGCGCTGTGGCACAGTGGGTAGCGTCGCGGCTGCTTAATTTTGCGCCACTCATTCAGAACCAGATTATTAAATTTTTGTTTCTCGTTTCTTACCCGTATTTGTAGAAGATTACAACACGGATGTTTCCCAGTGAATATTGATACAACGTTGTTCTTATTCGTCTAATAACTGTACCTCAAATGAATGAACAGAGAGAGAGAATTATTTGAAATTGTTTTCGGAAAAGTGATCCTTTATACGTGGTTTGCTGCAAAATTACTGCCGACGCGGGAAATCTCCAGCCGTGGTAACGACGCTTCTTTCCCGAGTGAGCTTCATACGAAGAAATGCCTGTGTCAGACCTGCCTTCGAGCGCGATGCTCGTGGAATACCTGTTTCGAATGTTTGTACATTCGGCAGCATCCAGAGGAGTGCATCACATATTTTTGAAAAATAAACATGAAATGAATAATCTATAAAAATTAATATGAGAACTGATAGAAGAGTAAAATATCACAATTGGGTATTTAAAAAGATTGTAAGCCCTCAACATATCACACACATATAACGCTTGTTCCGCGTGGTCTGGGGTGTCTTGTAACAAACCGCGCGGTATTCCCCCCCCCCCCCCCCCCCCACCCTCCCGACGGATCTTCGAGTCCTCCCTCGGGCATGGGTGTTTGTGTGTGTGTGTGTGTTGTCCATAGCGCAAGTTAGTTTACGTTAGATTAAGTAGTGTGTAAACTTAGGGACCGATGGCCTAAGCAGTTTGGTCCCATTAGACCTTACCACAATTTTTTAAAACTTGTTGTGAAATCTAGTTTTTACAATAAATATCTTCTTGTATCCTGTAATTTGATATTATGCAGACATAATTAAATCAATGAAAATAGTAAAAATAAAAGAATAAAAACAATAATAGTGTTTCGAACACGGGGCCCAGAATTAAGAAACAGAGACCATAACCACTGAGTCACTATTAGTCTGATGTAGTGCGGTTAAAGGCCCATGGAGCATGTCGAAAACGTTGTTTTTTTTTAATCTATTCATAAGTACACAAACGTGCTGGCTTATTTTGACGCTTCTTGCACTGAGCGAAGTTCCTGGGAAATACGGTGATGGCACTTCCGTTCTGCTTATGAGAGGAAGAGAAGTATTTAGCGACCAGTCGAGTGCAACACAAAATGGTGCTCACGATATTCGTTGAATGTTGCGGCAAGCACAATTCGTGGAAAATTACTGCCGAACTGTTTGTGCGAGATTCTGGTATTTGCCTCAAGCGATTTGGAGAAATCAAGGAACACGTAAATCTAGATGGCTGGACTAGGATTTGAACCGTTGTCCACTGCAGTCCTGTGTGCTGACCTCTGCGCCACCTCGCTCGGTTGTGAGACTGGAGGTGTTTCGAGAAAACCTACAGCAAAGTCCCCAGTGCAGAACTTAGTGGGGAAATGGCGCGAAACTGACCCTGTAGCGAATAAACGTAGTCACTACCCGAAAGAGAGTTGAAACACGAAAAACCATCGCTGCAGTTTTACTGTAACTGTTTTATTTCCCTACCCTGTGTATTCCTCGGCTACTGTGGGAACATCAGAGAAAAGCAGTCCGTTAGTGGAACGAGTTAGGAAGGGGAAGGGGCACACATATTAGCTTCACGGTTAACTACAAAATAATTTAGAAATTTCACGACAAATACATGTAGGTACAGCCCTCTGGTAATCAATAGCCATCACATCATCTGCCATTCTTCAAACTCGTACCTAATTGAAACATAGCATTTGTTGGCCGTCCACGTGTGTTATTATAGTCACTTGAACGGGAAGTTTCCGGCCACAGGGCCTGAAGCTGAAGATGATGATGCAATCTTTCCCTAATCCTCCAAGCCGGGTGGCGGTCCGAGCAGCCGAATTTGACTTTTGAGGTTGAGTAATTTCCGCTTTATTGTTGGTTATTCTACACGTATATATACTCCGCTAGCCACCAAGCGGTGTGTAGCGGAGGGCACTATCCGCTCTAAAGTCATATCCCCCCCCCCCCCACCACACACACACACACACACACACACACACACACACACACACACACACACACACACACACACACACACACACCTCTGTTAGACTCGCGGATCGCGCGAGGGAAAGAGACTGTCTGAACGCCTCAGTACAAGCTCCTATTTGCCTTATCTTTGAATGGTGATCATGGCGCGATTTGAAAGTTGCTGGTAATAATACATGCTCTACATCCTCGGCGAAGATCGGATTTCGGAATTTAGTAAGCAGTCCTTTCCGTTTACCGCGTCGTCTGTCTGCAAGTGTGTCACATTTCAAACTTTTCTATGAGGTCTGCAACGCTCTCGCGAAGGCTAAATGTGCCAGTCACGAATTTTGCCCACTCTTCTTTGGACCCTGTCAATCTATTGACTCAGACCCAACTGGCAAGGGTCCCATACAGACACAATAAGACTGGACGAACTAACGTATTGTAAGCAATTTCCTTTGTTGAGGGACTGCATCGCTTCAGGATTCTACCAATAAACCGCAATCTAGAGTTCGCCTTGCCCGTTACTTGTGTAATTTGATCATTTAGAATTGTCACACTCAGACACTTGACGGATGTTACCGCTTACAAAGACTGGGTATTTATTTTGTACTCGTACATTAATGGGGATTTTCGCCTTTTTATACGCAGTAGGTTACACTTATTGAGAGAGAACTGCCAGTCATTACACCACGCATTTATTTTCTGCAAATTCTCATTGTTTTGTTCACAACTTTCGTGTGATACTACTTTCCTTTAGACTACAGCACCATCAGCAAACAGCCTAATGGCGCTGTCAGAACTATCAATCAGATTGTTCATGTAAATCGTAAAAAAACAGCGGACCTATTATGCTGCCCAGAGGCACACCTGATGTTACACTTGTTTCTGTTGAAGTCTCCCCATTCAGGATGACATGCCGTTCTCTATCTGTTAGAAAACTTTCTATCCAACCGCATATGTCATCAGATAGACCGTAATCGTGCACTTTTTTGGAGCAAGCGACAGTGCGGAACTGAGTCGAAGGCCTTTCGAAAGTAGAGAAATATGACATCAGCCTGGGAGCCGGTATCTGGAGCCTGTTGTATATCATGCACAAAGAGGGCCAGTTGTGTCTCACATGACCACTGTTTCCTAAATTCGTGCTGGTTTCTGCAGATGAGCTTCTCAGAGTCTAGAAAGGTAATTACGTCTGAACACACAATATATATCCTACAACTAATAGATGTCAGTGAAATTGGCCAGTAATTACGTGCATCCCATTTACTTCCCTTTTTATAGATTGCTATGACCTGGGCCTTCTTCGAGCCCCGTGGAACTTTCCGCTGTTCCAACGATCTGATGGATAAGAATGGTGCTATATTTGTAGCATGGTCAACATATAATCTTACGGGGACATCGTCTGGGTCAGATGCGTTCCTGGAGTAAGGGTCTTTAATTGTTTTACAATCCCAGATAGACTAACCACTATGTCAGCCATTCTTGCGACAATTCCGACGCAGAGAAACTCTAACAAGCCCTGCCAGGAAGCGGCAGTCTATTAGCCGGAGAAGGAAATTGTCAATGAAGATGCCTACATTCTGCTCGTGATAATGATTGGCTGGGAGGTATACAAGTGGAGTAATTTCGTGTAACGGTCAAATAGTTCGCGAACTCCGGAAGTCAGTCAGTAGCACTAGAGGATTTTTCAGTCGTGGACCCTCTGGAGGCGGAGATGCTGATTCGAGGGTGGTATCGATTTCTGCGTCAGGATGCCACGAAGTGTTGCTCCCAGCACCACGGAAAACTGAGAGAACTGATTATTTCCCGTGCGTTGGTATGGTTGACGATTTTATGGTTTTTGTGGGAGTGTGTGGCCATTCAGCGACAGTGGGCACGCTGTGGGGGCATTCCTCAAACTTTTGTTGTGGAGCCAGGTATCTCGTTGCGCGATTGTCGTTTTATAGTGCGTTTAAAATTAGTTGCGACATTTGACGGTCGGCTAACTGGAGGGGGACGTGACGCCGTTGCCCAGGTAACACCAATAGCGAGCCGGCTTTCCCTACCACGCCGCCATCGGTGCGGCTGGTAAATCGCCCTGTTGCCACACCATGAATAAATAGTACGACGTGATGTCACGCATTAGATGCACGAACGTTCGTCGGCTCTCTTAATGTAGTATTTTCTGGCATTGAAGTGTTCTGTAATCGTCAGGTATTGTGAACCAGTGTTTTGTGTTGGCGTCGCATTAATAACAACAGTGCAGTACTGAATACGGGATTTGCAATAAAAGTGCCGTTTAAGAACACGTTCACTGGCTGGGAAGAACACGTTCTGCTGCAAAACATTCGACAGTACTAAGCAATAAAACGCCATACCACTCTGTTGTGGTGCATAAAGCTCCAACAATGCAGTGGACAAAAGCGGATATTTTGCTCTAGGTACAATAAGAAGTATTCAATGAGATCAAGTTGAAGCTGTATAAGACTAAGTTAATGAAATTGTAGTGCTAAGCCAAAACTTCACGCTACCAGGTCGACGAACTTGCTAATGGTAAAGGAAATAACTTAATCAGGCTTCCCCCGACAAAAGAAGCCACTGTAAATGTTACATGAAGGGAACGATCTCGAGTTGTCAGCCATTCTGAGAAGGTAATTAAGGAGACATTGATTCATGGAGGACTGTGACGAGTTTTGAGAAATGCGTAACTTCTCTTGTTGCCGTGTTAAAACCTTTTTCGTCAAAACACAGCTAAGTTTAGAAATATTCATCTCAAAAACATCCTAATTAATCTGAAATTGCGACGGAATCCTTAAATAGTGCAAAGTTAAACTAACAGCTGAGTGCAAGTCAGGTGATTAGTTCTTGAAACAATCCATTGTCAGTACAAAAATAAACTCCTTCGCTTATATTGTTTCAAAACCCACAGCAGTTATCGTTTCATCAGCTATCGATGGCCTTCAATAATTACATTATTTCACCGAAAAATCTGTAGTCGCTTGAATATCGGGTAGATACGGACGTTTTGCATATTAGTCATATGGCAAAAAACACTTTTGTGTCTGCGCACTGTCATTTGCTAAAATCCTGTTTCGATATCTCAAACATTTGAGAGATTTGATGAATGTATGAATATTTCATTACGGTTTTCACACGAGCAACGGCAGGAGTGGCCCAGCGGTTCTAGGCGCTACAGTCTGGAACCGCGCGACCGTTACGGTAGCAGGTTCGAATCCTGCCTCGGGCATCGATGTGTGTGATGTTCTTAGGTTAGTTAGGTTTAAGTAGTTCTATGTTCTGGGCGACTGATGGCCTTAGAAGTTAAGTCCCATAGTGCTCAGAGCCATTTTTAGTTCATGACGGAGCGCTTTACATAAATTCGATTTTCTCGAGATTGGAAACAGCTATATCCTTCCAAGTTAAAACAATAATTAGATACGTTATTTGCATTTAATACGCAGCAACACGTAGCCTAAGACGCACCAAACACAAATTCACAACGATACCTATTTCTCACAGCAAACTAAGAATTTCTTGCAGTAGTTAACCTACTATCGGAACATCACAATAACTGTGGAACTATGAATAACTAAATGACAGGCGATTCAACATGAAGTTGACTAATTAAACTAAAAGATGTGAGAGAATGTGAGTTTATTATCGAACAGTTTCTTTAAAATCGTTTGAGAAAGATTTTTCCTTGGCCGATTTGCTCTTTGCTTCGCGCCGATGTGTGGCATTATACTGCGGTCCCCTGCTGATGCGCCCAGCACGCGCTTTCCTTACTTGCTGCGTATTGAACTGTCAAAAGTCGCAACTTGTTTTAAACGCACTGACCGTGACGGACCTGGCGAGCCACTCCAATCGGTGGCGAAATTAAAACCACAGTAAAAGCCCGTGAAGCTTTACGCAGGTGTATTGCGCAGTCCGTCCTGTATGATCACATCACGTCGTAGTTTCCAGTTCTGATCGCACAGTGAGCACGTAATGATGCTTCGAGAGATAGTGTCTCCCGGCAAGTGTGAAGCGCATACTGAGCCGTGAAGCCTGTTTTTATGCAGCTCATATAACTGCGTGTCGTCCTTCGTGACAATGGTCGGCCGCACGCTGCAACGACGGCGCTACTGCAGCGTTTTTGATGGGAAATATTTGATTCCGCTCCGTACAGCCCGGAGTTGGCTCCCTCTGATCTTTAATTTTTTCGCCCACATCAACCGCCGTCTAAGACTGTGGTTGCAGAAGTCATCGCATAGCGATGTGCATACAGAGTGTTACAAAAAGGTACGGCCAAACTTTCAGGAAACATTCCTCACACACAAATAAAGAAAAGATGTTATGTGGACATGTGTCCGGAAACTCTTAATTTCCATGTTAGAGCTCATTTTAGTTTCGTCAGTATGTACTGTACTTCGATTCACAGCCAGTTGGCCCAATTGAAGGAAGGTAATGTTGACTTCGGTGCTTGTGTTGACATGTGACTCATTGCTCTACAGTACTAGCATCAAGCACATCAGTACGTAGCATCAACAGGTTAGTGTTCATCACGAACGTGGTTTTGCAGTCAGTGCAATATTTTACAAATGTGGAGTTGGCAGATGCCCATTTCATGTATGGATTAGCACGGGGCAATAGCCGTGGCGCGGTACGTTTGTATCGAGACAGATTTCCAGAACGAAGGTGTCCCGACAGGAAGACGTTCGAAGCAATTGATCGGCGTCTTATGGAGCACGAAACATTCCAGCCTATGACTCGCGACTGGGGAAGACCTAGAACGACGGGGACACCTGCAATGGACGAGGCAATTCTTCGTGCAGTTGACAGTAACCCTAATATCAGCGTCAGAGAACTTGCTGCTGTACAAGGTAACGTTGACCACGTCACTGTATGGAGAGTGCTACGGGAGAACCAGTTGTTTCCGTACCATGTACAGCGTGTGCAGGCACTATCAGCAGCTGATTGGCCTCCACGGGTACACTTCTGCGAATGGTTCATCCAACAATGTGTCAATCCTCATTTCAGTGCAAATGTTCTCTTTACGGATGAGGCTACATTCCAACGTGATCAAATTGTAAATTTTCACAATCAACATGTGTGGGCTGACGAGAATCCGCACGCAATTGTGCAATCACGTCATCAACACAGATTTTCTGTTAACGTTTGGGCAGGCATTGTTGGTGATGTCTTGATTGGGCCCCATGTTCTTCCACCTAGGCTCAATGGAGCACGTTATCACGATTTCATACGGGGTACTCTACCTGTGCTGCAAGAACATGTGCCTTTACAAGTACGACACAACATGTGGTTCATGCACGATGGAGCTCCTGCACTTTTCAGTCGAAGTGTTCGTACGCTTCTCAACAACAGATTCGGTGACCGATGGATTGGTAGAGGCGGACCAATTCCATGGCCTCCACGCTCCCCTGACCTCAACCCTCTTGACTTTCATTTATGGTGGCATTTGAAAGCTCTTGTCTACGCAACCAAAAATGGTTCAAATGGCTCTGAGCACTATGGGACTCAACATCTTAGGTCATCAGTCCCCTAGAACTTAGAACTACTTAAACCTAACTAACCTAAGGACATCACACACATCCATGCCCGAGGCAGGATTCGAACCTGCGACCGTACAGTCCTTCCGGACTGCAGCGCCAGAACCGCACGGCCACCGCGGCCGGCTCTACGCAACCCCGGTACCAAATGCAGAGACTTCGTGCTCGTATTGTGGACGGCTGTGTTACAATACGCCATTCTCCAGGTCTGCATCAGCGCTTCAGGGATTCCATTCGACGGAGGGTGGATGCATGTATCCTCGCTAACGGGGGAAATTTTGAACATTTCTTGTAACAAAGTGTTTGAAGCCACGCTGGTACGTTTTGTTGCTGTGTGTTTCCATTCTATGATTAATGTGATTTGAATAGAAGTAATAAAATGAGCTCTAACATGGAAAGTAAGCGTTTCCGGACACATGTCCACATAACATATTTTCTTTCTTTGTGTGGCCGTACATTTTTTGTAACACCCTGCATATACAGATGGTGGTAGTATCGCGTGCACAACGTGTAAATGGGCAGTGCATTCGCGGAGCTGTCATCTGCACTCGGACGATTCATGCGAAAAGGTTTCCGACGTAATTATGGCCACACGACGTGGATTAACAGACTTCGAACGCGGAATGGTAGCTGGAGCTTGATGCGTGGGTTATTCCATTTTGGGAATCGTTGGGAATTCAATATTACGAGATCCACAGTGTCAAGCGTGTGCTGAAAATAGCACATTTTAGACATTACTTCTCACCAAGGACAACGCAGTGGCCGACGACCTTTACGTAACGATCGAAAGCAGCGGCGTCCGCGAGGGG
Source organism: Schistocerca gregaria (assembly GCF_023897955.1). Lineage (NCBI taxonomy): Eukaryota > Metazoa > Arthropoda > Insecta > Orthoptera > Acrididae > Schistocerca > Schistocerca gregaria. Next base: position 132,634,551 of record NC_064928.1, read on the forward strand.
GTGTCGGTGTTAACAGACAAGCAACGCTGCGTAAAATACCAGGATCAGCTAGTGTGGGGTGCACAACGAACGTATCCGTTAGGACAGTGTGGCGAAATTTGGCGTTAACGGGCTGTGGCAGCAGACGAACGACGCAGTTTTCTTTGCCGACAGCACATCGCCTACATCTATATACATACTCCGTAATCCACCATACCGTGCGTGGCGGAGGGTACCTCGTACTACCGCAACTAGCATCTTCTGTCCCTGTTCCACTCCCAAACAGAACGAGGGAAAAATGACTGCCTATATGCCTCTGTACGTGCCCTAATCTCTCTTATCTTTGTGGTCTTTCCGCGAAATGTAAGTTGGCGGCAGTAAAATTGTACTGCAGTCAGCCTCAAATGCTGGTTCTCTAAATTTCCTCAGTAGCGACTCACGAAAAGAACGCCTTCTTTCCTCTAGACTCCCGCCCGAGTTCCTGAAGCATTTCCGTAACACTCGCGTGATGATCAAACCTACCAGTAACAAATCTAGCAGCCCGCCTCTGAATTGTTTCTATGTCCTCCCTCAATCCGACCTGATAGGGATCCCAAACGCTCGAGCAGTACTCAAGAATAGATCGTATTAGTGTTTTATAAGCGGTCTCCTTTACAGATGGATCACATGTTCCCAAAATTCTACCAATGAACCGAAGACGACTATCCGCATTTCCCACAATTGCCATTACCTGCTTGTCCCACTTCATATCACTCTGCAATGTTACGCCCAAATATTTAATCGACGTGACTCTGTCATGCTCTACACTACTAATGGAGTATTCAAACATTACATGATTCTTTTTCCTATTCATCTGCATAATTTACATTTATCTATATTTAGACTTAGCTGCCATTGTTTACACCAATCATAAATCCTGTCCAAGTCATCTTGTATCCTCCTACAGTCACTCAACAACGACACCTTCCCGTACACCAAAGCATCATCAGCAATCAGCCGCATATTCCTATCCACCCTATCAAAAAGACCATTTATGTAGATAGAAAACAACAGCGTACCTACCACACTTCCCTGGGGCACTCCAGATGATACCCTCACCTCCGATGAACGGTCACCATCGAGGACAACGTACTGGGTTCTATTGCTTAAGAAGTCTTCGAGCCACTTACATACTTGGGAACCAACCCCATATGCTCGTACCTTAGTTAGGAGTCTGCAGGGGGCACTGAGTCAAACGCTTTCCGGAAGTCAAGGAATATGGCATCCGTCTGATACCCTTCATCCAGGTTCGCAAGATATCATGTGGAAAAAAAATGGCCTTTCTTCGACTCGCGACGACTGGAAACCGAGGACTGGTCAGATCAGTAACGATTTCAGTTGGTAAGAGCTGCTGATGGTTTTAGTGGGTGGCGCAGACCCCACAATGCCATGGACCCAAGTTGTCAACAAGGCACTGAAAAAACAGGCGGTGGCTCCATAATGTTGTGGGCTTTGATTGCGTGGAATGGACTCGGTCGTCTGGACCAATTAAACCGACCATTGACTGGAAATATGTATGTTCGGCTGCTTGGAGACCATTTGCAGCTATTCATGAACTCCATGTTCCCAGACAACGATGGAATTTGTATGGATAACATCACGCCATGTCACGGGCCACAGTTATTGGCGATTTGTTTAGAACATTCTGGAGAATTCGAGCCAAGGATTCGGCCTCTTAGATCACCCGACATGAATTCTATCGAACATTGATGGGAGGTAATTGAGACGCCAGTTCGTGCACAGAAGTTTGCACCGACAACGCTTTCGCTAAAAGGGACGGTTATAGAGGCAGCATGGCTGAATATTTCTGCAGGGGACTTTCAACGACTTTAAGTCGATGCCACATAGGGCTGCTGCACTAACCAGGGCAAAAGAAGGTCCGACACGATATTGACTTTGGCTTTTGTCACCTCAGTCTATTAGGACACCACTTTGGCACAGACAAGGTGCTGCAGACCAGCGTAGGGAAGTGGCTGTAGCTATGAGACTGCTTTTTATGACGGTGCTACTGGAAAGTTGGTACCACGCTACGACAAATGTGGAAGTCGGAGCAGCGACGATGTTGAGGAGCAGCTGGAAGATGTCGCGAAATGTTGCAAATAAAACCTTTTTCATTTTTACATTGGTTTCCGTTTCGCGGAAGGCTCTCGTATATTCGCCACCGTGGAAATTTCGTTTTGCTATTTTGCGTTGTTTTTTCTCCACTTGTCTTTGAACTTTATTCCTGCTTCGTTGTCGTGGAGAAAATCTGTTGTTCTCAGGATCGAATCGGAGGCGAAGTGTGAATGGCGGATCTCGAAATCGTTCTCATAGTAGATGGATGGCAGCAGAACATTAGGTATTTGTTTCGGAGTAGTGCGAAGCTTAACCCTGTCTCTTGGGCCATAGTCAGGCAGGCGACTCTTATTTTACACGTGTAGCAGCGCAGAGAATTAATCCGGCCAGGACAGTAAGTATTACCCGTTAAGTCCACGGATATTACGTAACTGTCTCGCGCACCACCACGTAAGTTCCGAGACAGGGTGAAAGGAACGTTTATCTGTTTGACAGAGCAGGTTGTGAGTTCGGTTTGCGCAGATTTTTTTTTTTTCTCGTTTCGAGGTAGTAATAAGAGTGATAACGTCAGTGAAATAGCAACAGTGTCTATCGAAACTGTCACCGACAAGGTCCCTGATATTCTAAAACTGAATACTTGTGCGTGAAACTGAGATTAAAATTATCAGTAGCAAAATGCTATTAAACATGTCCAAACGAGCGATATAAAAGTACCTGCAGACTTCAACGACCAAAGTGAAGACATATTTCGTCTGCCACATCTTCGGTGTCATTTTGCTGTTTCTTTTCCACATCTCAAAATGCGACAGTCCAAGTTTGTGCCGCTTCCGAATTATATAAGAACTATCCTCATAAGGAAATAAAATTGGCCAGGCGCGAGTAGGACTCTCCCACAGAGGGTATGGTACGAACTTAGACAGTTCACCCATTCCGGAAATAGAGGATGTCGACAATTTTTGCCTGTTAACGAGGTTGACACTGGAAAGATATCGGTCCCAGGCTTTACAAGACTTCCGAGAATATTTTAATTTCGAGCTTGAAGTCTTGTAGCAAATGACCAAAGAAATATTTTTTTGTGTGTGATATGATTGCACATTCCCAATTTTCTGATTCTTTTTGCCTTAAAAGTATTTCTTACCAAATTTCATGATTCTACGTCAAAGAGAAGTACTCTCCAGGTTTCAGTGAGTGAATTAGCGAGTATCAAAATGTGTGACATAAATGGCCATATGTCTTGACTGTACTGACTTAAACGCTTCACTTTCGTGCTTCGCAAAGGAATCGACGACATTAATATGTGCCGCAAATTTTAGCTTGATACTTCTGCCCGTTCCTGACGAAGTGTTTTGGACAGACACAGATAACAGAATGATCCTGTAGGAGTTCAGTTTTTATCGATTGAGTTACAGAACCCTGAAAAGGAACCGACTAACAACGTAGAACGAAAAAGGAACAAGAGGTGGGGGTTGTCTGATTCCGGTAGTGGACCACGCCCTGGGGCTTTTGTTGTTGCTTTAACCTTGACACACTTCCCGCGCCACAAGAGTTGTCAGTATTTCCTCGTAAAAGCTCTCCTTACTTTGGTTAAGTGTGTGAAATGAGATATGCTGTAACGGCTTTCGTGCCGAGTCCGACGAGGTTAGAGAGACGGATTGTTTGAGGAAATGAACTTCCTATCTTTGGGGTGTTGGGGGCGAGAAGCCTTGAACCGAGACTGGCGTGGTCGATAGATCGATAGTGGCGGCGGCCCGGCTTTTGTCGGGGTTGCTGCCACGCCTTTTTGTCCCCACGGGAGACGGGCCTTTGTGGGGAGTGTGCTGTGGTTGGGATCAGTGTAGAGGGCGGTGGGCGGGGGGGGGGGGGGGGGGGGGAGGGGAGGAGAAGAGCGGAGTGCGAGGGAGGGAAGGGGTAAGACGCTGTGAGCAGACCAATTTCGCAGCAGCTTTTTCGCCGCACCGAACGGAGCGTATCATTGTTCGTCCTGTCTGCGTGTGATGACATTATCTACGTTATTAAACGGCTAAAGCGGTGCATGTCACAGTTGCAGGTGGCGTTTCCAACGGCATCTAGGGCCGAACAAAAAATGAATTTTCACTCTTTCACTTAATTATTGACGGAATTTAAAATCCTGCCTTAATAAGTTCAGTAAGAGGTTAATCATACATTAAAGGTTTAACGCAGTATGTCAAATATCAGGGTTCAGAACTCTCTCTCTCTCTCTCTCTCTCTCTCTCTCTCTCTCTATATATATATATATATATATATATATATATATATATATATATATCTTGAGGCAGCGTAACTCATGACGCACGCATCACTCACACGTATGCAGCTGGTGTTTGGGACTGGAGCACTTGGCGATTCCAAACTAACATTATACATAATTCCAAAGCCTTTCGAAACTTTTCCGTCCACATGTCACAAAGATGAAGAAAAAAATAAAGTTTATCGCTTTAATTTTCATTGTTCATTGCAGTCAAACTTGGGCAACAGGCATGTTGTTTTAATCTGTTACTTCCTTGCTACTGACTCTTCTCCCTGTACATTTTGCTAATACGTGCTGTATTCGAATTGCTGTACCTGCAAAATTATATCTTTCCATTAGACACAGGTCAGGGGATTCGACGTTTTATACATGGGAGTTCGATTTTTATTAGAGTGGGTGAGGGGGTTGGAGGAGAGTTTATAAGATTTCGACATGCATACCACGTCAGACGACTTCTTGTGTGTTTCAAACCTTGCTTAACGTGAAATAGGTAGTAGGATTGCCCATATTTGAGAATTAAACAAAATTGTCCGGTATGGACCTTCCACGGGTCGCTGACATCCCCTGTGTAACGTTTGTCCATTTTATCGTGTAATTCATTGTCAAAATTATTAGGTCGGTGCACAAGTTTTTCGCGTTTTTCTTTCTTGCATTATGGTATTCCTGTTGCTGTGGATTTATTTATCGATTTCCATTTTTTATTTGTAGTTCACTGGTATTATTTCACTGACGTATTGCCATTTTTTCGTTTGGAAATATTGAGTGGTGCAAATTGCTGCAGATTAAGATGCTGGGCCATCAACAAGTGTCAGCGTGCGAACCATTCAACGAAACATCATCGATATAACGTTCGGAGCACACTCTTGTATCCTTGATGACTGCACCATACAAAGCTTTACGCCTCGCCTGGAAACATGTTGCCTGGCCACACAAGTCTTGTTTCAAATTGCATAGCGGATGGACGTGTAAAAGTGTGGAGACAAGCTCATGAATCCATGGACCCTGCATGTCAGGAGGGGCTGTTCAAGCTTGTGGAGGCTCAGTAATTGTGTGGGGCGTGTGCAGTTAGAATGGACCTCTGATGCGACTCTGACAGGTTTGTCTGATCACCAGCATCCGTTGAGGTATTCGCGCTTCAGCTATTTGTCGTTTGGATGTAGACTTATGCTTTGAATTTGTTACGTGGGAGCATCCTGTAAATGACTATACCTTATAGAGCGTGTTCTCCTTCGTGAGTGATTAACCCTCGATTGTTTTAGTATTTTGGCAACAGTTGAATGTCTGTTTTGTCGAGTATGCTGTGAGTTTATGAATTGGAACATAAAATTTTGAAGGTACATGCATGTGTGTTTCATGCCACGGGCGATGCTTCCACGATAGAAAGCTAAACGATTTCGAACTCACTCAAAGTAAGATTATTATGTTCCGCAAGAACAAGATAGCCGGCCGCGGTGGTCTCGCGGTTCTAGGCGCGCAGTCCAGAACCGTGCGACTGCTACGGTCGCAGGTTCGAATCATGCCTCGGGCATGGATGTGTGTGATGTCCTTAGGTTAGTTAGGTTTAAGTAGTTCTAAGTTCTAGGGGACTGATGACCACAGCAGTTGAGTCCCATAGCGCTCAGAGCCATTTTGAAGAACAAGATATGCCGTTAACAATATAGTTGCCAAAATGAATGATTTAAGATAAAGATGAACACAAAAGACAGATTTTTGCGAAGAAACTGATTTAAATTGTAACTTTACGTCTTTTTTTTTTAAATTCTCGGCGTCAGTGAAACTGTTTCGTTGGGATGCGTCATCGTATCCCTCTCGAATTCTCTAATACTCTTGTGTGCAGTCTGTCGGTAATTGTCGCAGTAGTAGTATAGCGATTCTCGGTAACGTTTGTACGCCTGCGAAGTAAATCGTTTTACTGTGAACTGTAGGCCATTAGCTCAGTCTTTCCTCTCAGTGTGGTTGAGTGAGATTACATTGGGCGCCTCTGTTTATGGCCTCTCCACCGTACCAGAGCAGGTACTCTGACTGATTAAAATATGGACTAGACCGTGCTCGCTGTAGGATCTTGTCGTGCATAACTACAAAGAAACATGCCGTATCTCTCCTCTCTACTCCTTTACACTATATATTGCTGTGCGATGTGACGGGGTGTCCAGTCAAAACTGAAAAGTTTTCTTCGAGATAAAATCCAGTCGTTAGTTGAAAATATATTTGTTACGCCTTGCCGGTTTCGACAAATCAATTTGCTATCTTCAGAGGCTACAAAATTAGGGTTATTATACACTGAGGGGACGAGTCATGGGATGGCGTTATGCACAAATACACATAGCAGTCGTATCGCATGCACAAGGTATAAAAGCAAAGTTCATTGGCGTAGCTGGTGTTTGTACTCAGGTGATTCATGTGAAAAGTTTTCCGGCCTGATTACGGCCGCGCGGCGTGAAGTAATAATTTCGAACGCGGAATGGTAGTTGGAGCTAGATGCATGGGACATTCTATTTCGTAAATTGTTAGTGAATTCAAAATTCCGTGGTCCATAGTGTCAAGAGAGTGCCGCTTTCACTTAACGACCGAAAGCAACGGCGTTTTCGTCACTTGCCCGTGCTAGCAGACAAGCAACACTACATGAAATAACTGCCGAAATCAATGTGGAGAGCTGCATCAAACCAGTCTCAGGACTGAAGACCACCACCACCACCACCACCACCACCACCACCACCACAACAACAACAACAACAACAACAACAATAATGTGGGACGCACGACGAACGTATCCGTTAGGAAATAGCGGCGAAATTTGGCGTTAATGAGCTACGGAAGCAGACGACCGACGCGAGTTTCTTTGCTAACAGAGCTACATCGCCTGCGGCGCCTCTCCTGGGCTCGTGACCATATCGGTTGGACCCTGGAAAAACTGTGACATGGTCGGATGAGTTGAGATTTCAGTTGGTAAGAGCTGATAGTATGGTTAGTGTGTCGCGCAGATCCTACAAAGCCATGGATCCAAGTTGTCAACAAGGCACTGTGCAAGCTGGTGGTGGAAACCGATCAGTGCCTGTGAATGATTGTTGTGTTCGGATACTTGGATACCATTTCCAGCCATTCATGCACTTCATGTTTCCAAACAACGATGGAACTTTTATGGGTGACAATGCGTGATTGGTTGGTAGAGCATGTTGGACAATTCGAACGAATGAATTGGCCAGCCATCGGATATTTCTGGGACATAATCGAGAGGTCAGTTCGTGGACAACGTCCAGTACTGCCAAGGCTTCCGCTGTTATGAACGGCTATCGAGGTAGCATGGATGTATATAACTGCAGGGGGACTTCCAACGAGCTGTTGTTGTTGTTGTTGCTCTTGTTACGCCGAGACGATATTAAGTGGTACTCCATAATTCGTCACGTTGGCGTAAATCTTTAGATCTTGGCTATACGTTGATGTGAAATACAAGAAGTATGCCAGGTGGAGTGGCCGCGCGGTTTGAGGCGCCACGTCAAGGACTGCGCGACCCTTCCCGCCGGAGATTCGAGTTCTCCATCGGGTATGGGTGTGTGTGTTCTCAGCGTAAGTTAGTTTAAGTAGTGTGTAAGACTAGGGACCGATGACCTTAGCCGTTTGCTCCCTTATGAATTCTCACACATTTGAACATAAGAGGTGTCCGCAGCTCGTGGTCGTGCGGTAGCGTTCTCGCTTCCCGCGCCCGGGTTTTCGGTGTTCGATTCCCGGCGGGGTCAGGGATCTTCTCTGCCTCGTGATGGCTGGGTGTTGTGTGATGTCCTTAGGTTAGTTAGGTTTAAGTAGTTCTAAGTTCTAGGGGACTGATGGTCACAGATGTTAAGCGCCATAGTGCTCAGAGCCATTTGAACCATTTGTTAGTTTGGGAAATTTAAACAGACTGGGGGCGTGTGCAAAGGAAAAAGCACAGGCCGACAGCTTGTGTCAGAGGATGATGTCCGACGGATTCAAGAAAGTTTTGTGCGCAGTCCCAGTAAGACTACCAATAGAGGCAGTCGAGAACTTGGAATAATACCCCCATCAAATGTATGGAAAGTCTCAGACTGCGTTTGCTGTACCGGCCGTATCAATTACAACTTGTACAGGCTCTCAACCCCAATGACAAACACAAGCATCTCAAATTTTGTGGTTAGGTGCTAGCAAAGATGGACGATGACGAATTTGTACAGCGTGTAATTTTTAGCGGTGAAGCGACGTTCCACGTTAGTGGAAAAGTCAACAGATACAATGTTCGCATATGGGCTTTGGACAATCCATATTCACCATTGCAACACGAAAGACTCTCCGAAGATCAACGTGTTCTGTGCCGTGTCCCGTACAAAGGTTTGTGGTCCGCGGGAAGAACTGTAACAGAAATCCGCGTTCCATACGTCGTAGCCTCCCCTTGTCAATAACATCAGATACGCTTCCGCGTGTGTGGAACGAATTTGGCTACCACACCGATGTTTGCCGTGCAGACAACAGTGGCCACATTGAACGTTTATAACATTTCTCAATATTAAATAATTATTAAAAACTAATTACAAATTATTAAATTGATGTCAAACGTTGTTGTTGTTGTGGTCTTCAGTCCTGAGACTGGTTTGATGCAGCCCTCCTTGCTACTCTATCCTGTGCAAGCTGCTTCATCTCCCAGTACCTTCTGCAACCTACATCCTTCTGAATCTGCTTAGTGTATTCATCTTTTGGTCTCCCTCTACGATTTTTACCCTCCACGCTGTCCTCCAATACTAAATTGGTGATCCCTTGATGCCTCCTATCCAATCGATCCCTTCTTCTAGTCAACTTGTGCCACAAACTTCTCCCCAATCCTATTCAGTACTTCCTCATTAGTTATGTGATCTACCCATCTAGTCTTAAGCATTCTTCTGTAGCACCACGTTTCGAAAGCTTCTATTCTCTTCTTGTCCAAACTACTTACCGTCCACGTTTCACTTCCATACATCGCTACACTACATACAAATACTTTCAGAAATGCCTTCCTTACACTTAAATCTATACTCGATGTTAGCAAATTTCTCTTCTTCAGAAACTCTTTCCTTGCAATTGCCAGTCTACATTGTATATCCTCTCTACTTCGACCATCATCAGTTATTTTGCTCCCCAAACAGCAAAAGTCCTTTACTACTTTAAGTGTCTCATTTCCTAATCTAATTCCCTCAGCATCACCCGTCTTAATTCTACTACATTCCATTATCCTCGTTTTGCATTTGTTGTTCATCTTATACCCTCCTTTAAAGACACTGTCCATTCCGTTAAACTGCTCTTCCAAGTCCTTTGCCGTCTCTGACATAATTACAATGTCATCGGCGAACCTCAAAGTTTTTATTTCTTCTCCCTGGATTGTAATATCTACTCCAAATTTTACTTTTGTTTCCTTTACTGCTTGCTCAATATACAGATAGAATAACATCGGGGAAAAGCTACAACCCTGTCTCATTCCCTTCCCAACCGCTGCTTCCCTTTCATGTCCCTCAACTCTTATACCTGCCATCTGGTTTCTGTACAAATTATAAATAGCTTTTCGCTCCCAGTATTTTACCCCTGCCACCTTCAGAACTGAAACATTATGAAAACTTTGAAACTTCCTCTTTTCATTGGTATACAGCTTGTTCATTTTGGATTTGCACTTGAGTAAACACGAGGTTTTCAGCACGGGTCCATCATTTAGAACAACCTTGTAGATTGGCAACTGATGACTGAATTTTATTCTGAAAAATGTATATCGCAGTTGCTGAAAATTACAACGACGAGGAAAATAACAAGCGACTAAATATGGGGAAGGACTAGCTCGATCACAGTAGTTCGTCCTAGCTATTGGGTTGCAGAAAATCTTGCATTTGAGCTGCCCGTTTCCAGACTGCGTACTTTATTTGGGGGGTCTGTTTCCCTGCTCATCGCCATCCGATACTAGGTCGTGCACCATCGCCGATACCCCAGTTGTCGGGCGCTGGCTAGCGCTGCGGCACCGAGGTCGTTGGCCCCGGGCGCCGGCTGCCGTCTGGGTGAGGGGCGTTGGCTTACCCCGAGCTCGGCTCCACTCCACTGCACTCCAGGCCAGCCTGACCTCAGCCCAGCTGCCTCTGCCGTCTATAACGATCCACACGGCCGCCCACGTCGCTGCCGTCGCAGGGATTCCTGTACTCGAACAGCGTTCCTTAACCTATTCCAGGAAACCAACACTGCTAATATTGAACCGCCGGTTTATTCCAGTACCGTGCTTTCGTGCAAACACTCTGCAAATGGATTGTTTGTCCCAAAAATGAAAATTATTTCAATTTATGTTTATTTGATAGCTAGCAAAGGAGCTAGTTTTTGAGTCCGAGGAACAAGAGTAACATTCTGCAATGGAACGCTTTAGAGCAAGAGTGTCGAACCCTTTAGGTTACTTCGTCTACATCAGAAGACGATGAGTACTTTTGGGGCGCATACTTATTTAACACCCTCTGATCGCTGAGGGTAGTAGGAGTAATCCACTAAGTTACACGCCTGTATCATTTACGTCCATATGCAGCAGGATTTTGGAACATACGAGGTGCATTCAAGTTCTAAGGCCTCAGATTTTTTTTTCTAATTAACTACTCACCCGAAATCGATGAAATTGGCGTCACTTCTCGACGTAATCGCCCTGCAGACGTACACATTTTTCACGACGCTGACGCCATGATTCCATGGCAGCGGCGAAGGCTTCTTTAGGAGTCTGTTTTGACCACTGGAAAATCGCTGAGACAATAGCAGCACGGCTGGTGAATGTGCGGCCACGGAGAGTGTCTTTCATTGTTGGAAAAAGCCAAAAGTCACTAGGAGTCAGGTCAGGTGAGTAGGATGCACGAGGAATCACTTCAAAGTTATCACGAAGAAACTGTTGTGTAACGTTAGCTCGATGTGCGGGTGCGTTGTCTTGGTGAAACAGCACACGCGCAGCCCTTCCTGGACGTTTTTGTTGCAGTGCAGGAAGGAATTTGTTCTTGAAAACATTTTCTTAGGATGCACCTGTTACCTTAGTGCCCTTTGGAACTCAATGGGCAAGGATTACGCCATCGCTGTCCCAGAACATAGACACCATCATTTTTTCAGCACTGGCGTTTACCCGAAATTTTTTTGGTGGCGGTGAATCTGTGTTCTTCCATCGAGCTGACTGGCGCTTTGTTTCTGGATTGAAAAAATGGCATCTACGGCTCATCCATTGTCACAACCGACGAAAAGAAAGTCCCATTCGTGCTGTCGTTGCGCGTCAAGATTGCTTGGCAACATGCCACACGGGCAGCCATGTGGTCGTCCGTCAGCATTCGTGGCACCCACCTGGATGACACTTCGCATTTTCAGTTCGTCATGCAGGATTGTGTGCACAGAACCCTCAGAAATGCCAACTCTGGAGGTGATCTGTTAAACAGTCATTCGGCGATCCCCCAAAACAATTCTCTTCACTTTCTCGATCATGTCGTCAGACCGGCTTGTGCGAGACAGAGGTTGTTTCGGTTTGTCGTCACACGATGTTCTGCCTTCATTAAACTGTCGCACCCACGAACGCACTTTCGACACATCCATAACTCCATCACCACATGTCTCCATCAACTGTCGATGAATTTCAATTGGTTTCACACCACGCAAATTCAGAAAACGAATGATTGCACGCTGTTCAAGTAAGGAAAACGTCGCCATTTTAAGTATTTAAAACAGTTATCATTCTCGCCGATGGCGGTAAAATTTCATCTGCCGCACGGTGCTGCCATCTCTGGGACGTATTGACAATTAACGCGGCTTCGTTTTAAAACAATGCGCTTGTTTCTATCTCTTTCCAGTCCGGAGAAAAAAAAAAAGAGGCCTTAGAACTTGAATGCTTTGTTCGAACGCTATGAATTACCTCGAAGAAAATGGTCTACTGGCACACAGCAAACACGAATTTAGAAAACATCGTTCTTGTGAAACACAACTAGCTCTTTATTCTCATGAAGTTCTGAGTGCTATTGACAAGGGATTTCAAATTGATTCCATACTTCTGGATTTCCGGGAGGCTTTTGACACTGTACCACACAAGCGGCTTGCAGTGAAATTGCGTGCTTATGGAATATCGTATAAGCTTTGTGACTGGATTTGTGATTTTCTGTCAGGAAGGTCACAGTTCGTAGTAATTGACGGAAGTCATCGAGTAAAACAGAAGTGATTTCTGGCGTTCCCCAAGGTAGTGTTATAGGCCCTTTGCTGCTCCTTATCTATATAGACGATTTGGGAGACAATCTCAGCAGTCGTCTTAGGTTGTATGCAGATGACACTGTCGTTTACCGACTAATAAAGTCATCAGAAAATAAAAACAAATTGCATAACGATTTGGAAAGGATATCTGGTTGGTGCGAAAATTGGCAGTTGACCCAAAATAATGAAAAACATGAATTCATCCACACGCGTGCTAAAAGGAATTCGTTAAACTTCGGTAACACGATAAATCAGTCAAATGTAAAGGCCGCAAATTCAACTAAATTCCTACCTATTACAATTACGAATAACTTAAATTGGAAATGTTTGGGGAAGGCTAACCAAAGACTGCGTTTTATTGGCAGGACACTTACGAAATATCTACTAAGGAGACTGCCTACACTACACTTGTCCGCCCTCCTTTAAAATACTGCTGCGCGGTGTGGGATCCTTACCAGATAGAACTGACAGAGTACATCGAAAAAGGTGAAAGAAGGGCAGCACGTTTTGTATTATCGCGAAATAGGCGAGAGAGTGTCACTGAAATGATACATGGTTTGGGATGGACATCATTAAAACAAAGGCGTTTTTCATTGCGGAGGAATCTTCTCACGAAATACCAATCACCAAATTTCTCCTCGGAATACGGAAATATTTTGTTGACGCCGACGCACATGGGGAGAAACGATGCCTCTGATAAAATAAGGGAAATCAGAGCTCGTACGGAACGATATAGGTGTTCTTTCCTCCCGGGCGCTATACGAAACTGGAGTAATAGAGAACTGTGAAGGTGGTTCGACGAACCCTTTGCCAAGCACTTAAATATGATTTTGCAGAGTATCCTTGTAGATGTAGATGTAGAGAAGGGGGAGGGGTAGGGGTAGGGATGGACCAGTGAGAGAGAGAGAGCAGCACGTGGCAGGAGTTTCAGATTGAAATTGACAATCTATCGTAACTTTACATAAACGGAGTCTCATGGAATTTTTTTTTGCCGATTGTGTGACAGATGCTCACTTCTTGCTTTGAGCCTGTAGGTCGCGAGTTTGGACACTGCTTGAAAAAGCCTTTCGTGAGAGACACCTCTGTTCTGGAACAAAATATCGAAAACGATTTTAATACAAAAAAATACAGCGTTATCTTACCTTTTTACGCCAAATAAAGTTTATATGGTTATTAAACTTAATAATATTACTAACATCGCAATTGTGAATAAAAGCAGATATTGCCTTTGAGGCATATAACTTTTTAAAGGAGGGTTGCAAAGACGGAGGGTTTGGGTTGGGTTGGTTTGGGTTGGGGGAAGGAACTTCTAAGTATTTATGTACACCCTGACTTCGTCTTGCTTAAATTACATGAAGTAGTTAAGTAACTATTCGCTTTTATGTAGTTTTGGCGTAAACACAGCTGTACGAAACGTGGCTAGTTATGTATTTTTTAAAGTAATTCGGTTCACAGCCACAGATCTCAATCACAATCGTTAGTTTTTTTGACAAGTGTACTGAATTTTAGTTTATCGAGCTAGACGCATAATATACCTATTCACCATCAAGGCTAGAAAGCATAATGTGGCATAGCTTTCTGATAGTAGGCGCGAGTGTGATGGGGAATGTAGTGGATGTGGATGCCGTGCGAGGCGGTAGACCATGGTCATTGCTACAGTCGCGCCTTGAGCAGTCGCCACCACAGTGTGGGGTCTGTCTTGAGCAAGGTGAAGACACTTTGCAAATGTTGGACAAGGGCCTGGCATTTTCCTTAGTGTTTTCCCGGAAACAATATCTGAAAGTAAAAAGATATTTACGTTTTACAGTTCCTGGAGCAATAAAAAACCTATGCTGTGTGTAAATATGACCATAAATGTTTATCAGCTAAATTATTCCAGCGGAATAAAAATCAGATATATTTGAGGGGAAAAATTAGGAAAAACTGTCAAATGTTTTTGAAACGATATGTCTAAAAGTAAGAATTGATATACATGGAATGGCGCTCAAAGTCACGTACGGCAATTAGAACATTAAAGCAAAAACGTGGCCCACATTACTTTACAAAATCAAGTATTTAAAATCGTAACCAATGAACCGTAACAGATGTAACGCTCATACGTTAGTTACGTAGGAAGAACACTAAGTAGAATCCGCACTTCGGTTGGAACTGGTGTCTGATTTACAGTTCGGATTTACGTTTTATCTGGAACAGGGAGTGAAACAAAGAATAATAGTTTCACGACCAGGGGTTTGAAAGATCGCAGTTAATAAAAATGTTATATTATCAGTATATAATTAATGTCTATCGTTAAAACAAACATTAAATGTTTGCGTACCACACCTAATTGTTAGTGCAGTAGAGTCGTGTTAAGGGATAAATTATGTTCCGGACTGTCAGAAGCGCGCCTTACGATTCACTTGCGACACAGTGGGCAGACATGGCCAGGAGGTGTTTATTTTCCACAAAATGCGTTAACGCTACATGGAATACAGATGTGAGTTAACACCAACGGAACACACATGGGTAGAATCTACGTAAACCTCTGCATTGCTTATTCACCCTGTGCGGCAGCTGTAGTGTTCTGCCGGGAAAGGCAACTTCCCCCACCACTAACATTGCTCGATTTTCACTTTAAAGATTCTCAGACAGGGTAACAGTTACTGAACTTTATGAAATTAAATCGTCATAACTTGTGAGCTGTATGCTTCAGGACGTTCAAACTGCACGGCTGACCGCGGAGCATGGTGGGAATTAGTATGCGTAATATGCTTTGATTTACTACTAAGCCTACTTTCTCCTTCGGATGGCGCATTTGGGGGACTGAGAATCCGCGTTTCGCGATCGAGAAGTCTCTTCGCCCTCAACGCTTGACTGTGTGGTGTGCAATGTCTAGTCACAGAATAACCTGTGCGTTATTACTCGATGGCACGGTGACTATTGAACGGTACCTCAAGGTTTTGGAAGAGGATTACTCCCCCTTATCCAAAGTGACCCTGATTTCGACGCGATGTGGTTCATACAAGGCGGAGCCCTACCCCATCGAAGCGGGAATGTGTTTGATGTTCTGGAGGAGCACTTTGGGCACCGCATTCTGGTTCTGGGATACCCAGGGGCCACAGGAATGGGCCTCGATTGGCCGTAATATTCTCCGGATTTGAACACGTGCGACTTCTGTTTGTGGGGCCATATTAAAGACGTCTACAACAATAACTCCAAAGCCATTGCTGAGCTGAAAACAGCCATTCAGGAGGTTATCGACAGCATCGATGTTCAGACACTTCAGTGGGTCATGCAAAATTTCGCTATTTTTCTGCGCCAAATCATTGCCAATGATGTCAGAACCTAATTCATAATATCTTTAGTGACGTTTGCATGTTGAATACATTACTGGCCGTTAAAATAGCTACACCAAGAAGAAATGCAGATGATAAACGGGTATTCATTGGACAAATATATTATACTAGAACTGACATGTGATTACATTTTCACGCTATTTGGGTGCATAGATCCTGAGAAATAAGTACCCAGAACAACCACCTCTGGCCGTAATAACGGCCTCGATACGCCTGGGCATTGAGTCAAACAGCTTTGATGTAGTGTACAGGTACAGCTGCCCATGCAGCTTCAACACGATACCACAGTTCATCAAGAGCAGTGACTAGCGTATTGTGACGAACCATTTGCTCGGCGTACAGGACCTGCTACGTGCGGTCGTACATTATCCTGCTGAAATGTAGGGTTTCGCAGGGATCGAATGAAGGGTAGAGCCACGGGTCGTAACAAATCTGAAATGGAACGTCCACAGTTCAAAGTGCCGTCAATGCGAACAAGAGGTCATAGAGACGTGTAACCAATGGCACCACATACCATCACGCCGGGTGATACGCCATTATGGCGATGACGAATGTACGGTTCCAGTGTGCGTCGCCAAACACGGATGCGACCATCATGATGCTTTAAACAGAAACTGGATTCATTCGAAAAAATGACATTTTACCATTCGTGCACCCAGGTTCGTCGTTGAGTATACTATCGCAGGCGCTCCTGTCTGTGATGCAGCGTCAAGGGTAGCCGCAGCCATGGTCTCCGATCTGATAGTCCATGCTGCTGCAAACGTCGTTGAATTGTTCGTGCAGATGGTTGTTGTCTTGCAAACGTCCCCATCTGTTGACTTAGGGATCGAGACGTGGCTGCACTATGCGTTACAGCCATGCGGATAAGATGCCTGTCATCTCGACTGCTAGTGATACGAGGCCGTTGGGATCCAACACTGCGTTCCGTATTACCCTCCTGAGCCTCCGATTCATTTGTCCGCAGCTCGTGGTCGTGCGGCAACGTTCTCGCTTGCCGCGCCCGGGTTCGATTCCGGGCGGGGTCAGGGATTTTCTCTGCCTCGTGAGGACTGGGTGTTGTGTGATTTCCTTAGGTTAGTTAGGTTTAAGTAGTTCTAAGTTATAGGGGACTGACGACCATAGATGTTAAGTCCCATAGTGCTCAGAGCCATTTGAACCCACCGATTCCATAATTTGCTAACAGTCATCGGATCTCGACCAAAGCGAGGAGCAATGTTGCGATACGATAAACCGCTATCGCGATAGGCTACAATCCGTCCTTTATCAAAGTGGGAAACGTGATGGTACGCATTCCTCCGCTTTACACGAGGCATCACGACGACGTTTCACCAGGCAACGCCGGTCAAGTGCTGTTTGTGTATGAGAAATCGGTCGGACACTTTCCTCATGTCAGCAAGTTGTAGGTGTCGCCACACAGCTCCAACCTTGTGTGAATGCTCTGAAAAGCTAATCATTTGCATATCACAGCATCTTCTTCCTGTTGGTTAAATTTCGCGTTTGTAGCACGTCATCTTCGTGGTGCAATTTTAATGCCCAGTAGTGTATGTGTACGCCGCAGTTTGTAACTAATTTAGGTTTTTTCATAAAGTTCAATAATTGTCACCCTGTAACTCACCAGCATTTTCTGTTTAATTCTCTTACTTGAGTAGACGAAATAATTTCTCTGTACTCATGTTCATCTAGTGGAGTTATTTTCAGTTTATTGAATACTTACTTGCCGATAAGTAAGCTATTGTGTAAAATATTTCCTAGATGACTGTGTGATGATCTCAGTATCATGTAGTGTTAGTGAAAAGTGATGATTTGGTAAATGTGGCACCTTGCTGCTGTCTATTGTTGATAACATATTGTACAGTCGTGTAATTGTGTTGTAGTCACTTGGTAGTGAATTAATGAATGATCAGAAAGTTACTACACTTCTCTTAGCATTACTTGTGTTACCGGTAGGCTGCACAAACTGTTTTCCATTCAGGAGCTCTTGGCATTTGTATGTTTGCCGCACTGAATGGGGCCACATTCCACACATCCACTGCTTATCTCCCAAGGCAAATGTGTGACACCAAGGACATAAGCTGTAGTAATGAGTCTTTTACTGGTAACCATGTAATTCCATATTAGTTCCCTGTTCTCTGTCCATATTATTACGCACCGCCGGACTTCAGTTTTAAATCTAAAATTATGTCTCACTGGAATATTATGCAAATGAAGTTTTTATCACGCCGTCTGACATACAGTCCTATATTTAGTTCCGGAAAGATTGCAACTACTAAATTGAATAAAATCCCAGTCCGTTATCGGCAAGTGGGTGATTTGCTGGACTGCAAAACTTACTCGGTTCGGTTTTAAACGGTGAAGTTTCCATAAAGGCTAGGGGCCGCCGCTTTTAAGACTGTATGAGCCAGCAGGGCTGTTAACTAATTCACGGAACAATGGCTGCCCTTACGTCAGCGGAGAACGGCATTGTACCAGGCCCTGGAAGACGCCGTGGGTTAACAAAAGACGGCAGCAGCCGCGTCACAGCCCGTGACCTGCTCACAGTCCACACCATTCGCCCATAGGGTACCAGACGGTACGCCATTGAATGCGCTGTACGTGTTGCGACGCTAAATAGCTTATGCAGTGGAAAAAGACTCTGTCTTTGGCGTGACGCACGCCAGAGGGAACTGCCAAAAACAAGACCAATGTGAAAGACTCCGTCGTTTCTGCTCAAAGGAGATAGGCTGCAAAAAGAATTTTTGTTCAATAACGTAAAAATCTTAATAGCTAAGATTAGCCGATGATTATATCTTATAAAAAAGAAATATAGTGTCTCATCTTGAAAAAAATTTGTGATTTAAAAGTAGCTGCATAATTACTGGAGGCTGATTTATTGAGTAGGTACATTTTGGTATGTAGATAGTTGAAACATTCAAAAAAACGCGCCGTAATTCCTTCATTTCGTTTTGTACATAATATTAATTCTTGAAAACTACTGATGCTTTTCTGATTACGTTTACTGTATTGCTACAGCAAGCAGAGAAATAAAAAAAGAAAGCATTCAATCTTTGACGGTGATCCCATGTACAAGATGTCCTGAACTTGACGCGACGAATATTCTACGGATGGCAAGAAATAGTAGGGTATGAATTTTTAGTATCAGGAACCATTGGGCGAAATATGGCGATTTGTATTAATCGCAAACTTTTAGGCGGCCCCTTTTGTGTTCAGTGAAAATCGGCTGCTGCGGAACGCCTATGCGTGTTGCCAATTACACGTATCTGACAATATTACGAGTCGTAACAATAAGCAGGCATTGCGAAAATAGTGTTGATTCTACATCTACATCCATACTCCGCAAGCCACCTGACGGTGTGTGGCGGAGGGTACCTTGAGTACACCTATCGGTTCTCCCTTCTATTCCAGTCATGGAAAGGAGGATTGTTTGTATGCCTCTGTGCGGGCTCCAATCTCATTTTATCCTCATGGTCTCTTCGCGAGATATACGTAGGAGGGAGCAATATACTGTTTGACTCTTCGGTGAAGGTATGTTCTCGAAACTTCAACAAAAGCCAGTACCGAGCTACTGAATGTCTCTCCTGTAGAGTCTATCTATCATATCCGTAACGCTTTCGCGATTACTAAAAGATCCTGTAACGAAGCGCGCTGCTCTCCGTTGGATCTTCTCTATCTCTTCTATCAACCCTATCTGGTTTGGATCCCACGATGCTGAGCAGTATTGAGGCAGTGGACGAACAAGCGTAATGTAACCCACTTCCTTTGTTTTCGGATTGCGTTTTCTTAGGGCTCTTCCAATGAATCTGTCTGGCATCTGCTTTACCGACGATCAACTTCATATGATCATTCCATTTTAAATCCCTCCTAATGCGTACTCCCAGATAATTTATGGAATTAACTGCTTCCAGTTGCTGACCTGCTATATTGTAGCTAAATAAGGGATCTTTCTTTCTATGTATACGCAGCACATTACACTTGTTTACATTGAGATTCAATTGCCATTTGCTGCAGATCCTCCAGCATTTCAGTACAATTTTCCATTGTTACAACCTCTCGATATACCACAGCATCATCCACAAAAGCCTCAATGAACTTCGGATGTCATCCACAAGGTCATTTATGTATATTGTGAATAGCAACGGTCTAAGACACTCCCCTGCGGCACACCTGAAATCATTCTTACTTCGGAAGACTTCTCTCCATTGAGAATGACATGCTGCGTTCTGTTATCTAGGAACTCTTCAATCCAATCACACAATTGGTCTGTGCAGTGTTGCGCGTACTGGTTGTTACTCCTGGGACGCACTAACCCGTTAAACGTTCGATTGTTTTTTAAGCTATGACAGGAGACGGCGGCGTTTTTGGCAAAACAGCCAGTGTGCAATCACAGGTCACAAGCTAGCGCTCCAAGCCCCACCCCCCCAACCCCCAAAAAAGTCCTACGAAATAATGCGCGATTAGTTATTAATACGACGACGATATCGTGAAATGTCTTGCTAATCTACTCCACCGTCATCTGATGTAGTTGTAAGAGTCATATATCACAAGCAGGATTGCTTGCAAATAGTATGTACATTGATCACAGTGTTTAAGTTCCAGAGGATTAAACCGTAGTTGCTTCGAAGTCACTGTTGAGCGGAAGAAAATAGCATTTTTTTTTTTCACCATAAAAATGTGACCGTTGTCGTTCTCATCGTAGTGGAAGCAATTAGATTGAGGGCACACATTCGTAGGCTGCTCATGTTCCGTAACAACCAAGTGCTTTGAAGGGGGCATGGGGAGGTAACAGCACAGTCGTCTGACGAGCGTTTTCACTGTTCAGTTTTTGAGTTATCGACGAAATGTAGCTGTACTCTCTACAAGAACAAGAAATTAGTGTAGGCTGCAGCAGCATGTAACGCTTGAGAAGCAATTTGAATGCACAGAGAAAATCTTGCAACAAACATCGTAGAAAATGGAAGGAAACTTGGAAGAATACGAGGGGTTATTCCGAAAGTAACGTGTTCCAAAACCGCTCCCCCGCCTCCTTATGGAAACCAAAACGGGAAACAGCTACACAACGCAAGATTTTAGCCACATACTGACGTTTTTCCACATAGTCACCACAGTGGGCTTCTGCAGAAATTTATGGGGGTCAGGGGGAGAGAGAAGTCAGGCAAGACTCTTTAACATTAGTGTTTTTGTTAAAAATTTGTTGATCTGTTTCGAAACGTCTTATGCCAGAAGAAGAAATAGTAAGTGCCCGAAAAAACTTATTATACTCCAGATGTTGAGGCGTGGGGGCCTCTCTTGTCCCCCCCCCCCCCCCCCCCCCCCCCTGCACCCCCCGTTCACTTGCCCCAGAATGCCCGTGTCAGACCACTACAATTACGGCAGTTTGTTATACACGTTTGCCGTCAGTGAGAGCGTGCTTAGATGCCAGTGGTATTACCTCAAGATATAACAACATTTGTATCATTTTCTTCACTCATGTAAAGAATCAGTGCAGATTATTTTTTGTCACAATGCATTAGTTTATAGTATAATTACAAAGCTATGATTTTACACTACTGATGTGATATAACACCTATTGGTAGAATTTTTAATGTAGTTTGTAATAATATTCCCATTTTACCTTTACAGGGTTTAACCCGACTTGAGCCGTCGCCATGACGACGGACATCTCAATAGTTCGGTGGGATCCGAGCCTGCAACAGGAAATAGTTGAAGACTATGAATACGACGGCGGGAACTCATCTTCGAGGCTGTTTGAAAGATCACGCATAAAAGCCCTTGCAGGTTAGTGTAGTTCGCAACTGAAATGTTGCTTTAGCAAAATGCACTGTTAGAACAAAGTGACCAGCGATCAGTATATGTTAGAACAAGTTAGGTGGCCAACAACTAGCATTAAACCAGTGATGAGAGATGACAGAAATAATCTTATACATTCACTATTCACTCCTGAGAGAGAGAGAGAGAGAGAGAGAGAGAGAGAGAGAGAGAGAGAGAGAGAGAGAGAGAGAGAGAGAGAGAGAGAGAAACCCTATGATAGTACATTGTTGGAGTTTGGTTGCATATAATGAATAAAGCAGTTTCTACATTTCAGTTTACTAATAAAACTCATACTTGTTACGATGGCCAACAAACCTGAGGTGTGTTAGTGGTAAGACACTGGACATTATTTGAATGATGCCAGTTTAAAATCCATGTGTAGCCATTTAGATCTAGATTTTCTGTCATTTCCCTAAATTGTATACAGCAAATGTCAAAAATTTTTGTTTAAAAGTCGTGACCCATTTCCTTCCCATCCCAAGCTTTTGCTCCATAGTCGATGGGACATTAAATGCGTGGTAGGCAAAATGCACTCGCTTGCAGTTCAGGAACAAGTTTTCTGTGTTCCCGAATTTTGGTAGCTGATGCCTTATGTTTCAGACCACTTTGGGATGATGTATCTCCTTGTTGTCAGTTGTATCTCCAGATGTGATGCAAATGACTTTAATAAAATATATTTGAGCTGCTATTTCGGAAACTTGAGGCAAATGTAAGGCTTATTATCAAAACACAAAGTTAGTTATTTGGTGAATATATTTTTTTTACCCCCTAAAGAATTATTGATTTGGGAGAGAGCGCACAGTAACACATACCTTATAGCTTCTTGTATGTGATATTGTGTAACGGTATATGTTACTGTTGGTGGTACTAGGGTATTTCGTTTTACATACGGAGTTTGTTTGTTGGTTAGATGTAATCTGTAACATTTAAAACTGTGTTTACCTCTAAACAGCAGTGATTTTCCTTTTCAACACCTTTGTTCCATTGTCTGTGGCCTTGTTCTTATTTCTTATGGTGGAAAATAGCGACACACATTGTTTACAGAAGAAGAGAAAAAAGTTACAAAAGCTAATTTTGGGAATCGTCGGTGTCAGTTCCGGAGTAATGTGCAGACACATGAGCAATACTCATTCTACAATTTACCGTAGAAGGTGGACTAAAGGAAGGGAAATGCAAATTAATAGCAGTCATAGATTTAGAGAAACCCTCCCATGATGTTGACTGTAATACACTATTTGAAATTCTGAATATAAGCAAAAAAGGAAGTTCTGCATTCCAAGCGAGATGGGGCAATATAGTCAGTCAGTCATGTCACCCTCTGGCAGTGGCGTCATTAGGGTGGGGTTTGGAGGAGTGTAGGGCAGACGCACAGGTCCTGACCTTAGAGCTGCTATTTCTGTCTCAGCTAGTGCCTCAGTTGGCATTACAAGGATGGGTACCCCCTGTTTCAGCCCTCTGACTTAGGGGAAAATCTCTGGCAGTACCAGGAACTGAACCTGGTTCCTCCACATAGTAGCCACACGTGCTGCCCAATGACCTACGGGGGAGACATATTCTGAAAGTAGCTGAATAAAATACAGTATGGTTCAACATCAAAAAATAATACTGTGCAATTTTAAGAGAAATCAGGACTTCTGCTGCCTACAGGTATTGACTATTGAAAATTCGTTCCAGGTTGGGACATGAAACCAGGTGCTCTGCCTCTCTAGAGTGGTAGCATTAGCCACCTCGGTTAAGTGGTGTCTGATTGTAAAACGTGAGTTTTTAGGGTCAGATATGTCTAAAGTGTTGTGGGCTCAGCATTTCGTCCCCATCTGTGGAGGACATTTTCAAAGGGGATTGTAGCTTTTTTGAATGTCAGAGCTACACCCTGGCTCACTACTGACTGCAGTGAAATTCCGTTTCTATGTGCTTCCGCGCAGTGCTGTGACGTCACGTCACATGTTTTGAATACCAGAGTGCTACTGGTCATTGTTGAAAACAAATGTATCATCCATGTACCAGAGAAAAGTGGTTTGTTCAGGATGGAATTTTTTAAACCAATATTTGATTTGAAAACGTGGAAAAAAAAGTTAAGAGAAGCTTCAAAGTTGAACAATCTCGGGAAATCGAAGCAACTCAGTGTTAGTTTCACATGTTTAATCGTGGAAATTCAAGCACTATAGCTTCCTGAACTGGGTTAGTTCAATCATTGAATAAAGAAACTGCATATATTCATGATTTGATTTGGTGAGAAAATTAAGTTTCACAGGTTATTTGTGAATGGCTATCAAAGTGAATTATTCCGTATGTGTTTAACATAACATTGCTCCCAGGGCACAGGCGTACACTGTTTGCAGCAGTGAATGCAAGTGAATACCAAAATAACCTGGGAACAGGACTCACCATTCCTAAGACTGATTTCTTTTTTAATAGTTGTATCGGAAATAATGTCTCATAATATGATGGAAAATTCACTGTTTTGAAGCTTTTAGAGTTTACCTTATTTCCCATGTCCTAATGATACAACATGTTCTGAACTGATTTGAGCTTACTTCCTTTGGCCCCTATGGGAGCATAGGGCATCCAGGAGAACTAGACATCCGTCTCTGTCTTTGGCCATTTGCCTCAATTCTGCACAGATCTTGACAACTCTGTTTGCTTCCCCGTCCACTGTCCTTTTCCATGGGCCCCTAGGTCTTCCTTGTTTCCTGGGGATTCCATTCCAATGCTTTTTTCCTCAGTGACTCCATCTGGTTTTACAGCAGCACTCCACCATTCTGTGTTTGGAATTCCCCAGATTCTGGCCACCTTATTTCACGTAGTCCCATTATATCTAGTCAGTAGTTCTCCTTCTCTTTTTTAAGTCTTAGCCTTCCTGCCTCTCTCAACGTCCTTACATTACAAAAACCAATAAGAGTTTTCCATTTCAGGCCAAAGGTCATATCTTTAAGACCCATCTGGCTGTTTCTCTTTTTGGTGGTGCGGGTTATCAGCCCACAGCCCTCGAGTGTGCTGGTGGGGCTGCCAACTTGTGGCCTGGACACCTGCCAAGTTTTATTTCAGGGCCTTACCCCTTAGATAGTTTGTCTTCACCACGACTACAGAACGCTATCCATTGCTTCACAGTAAGGCCTATGTGCATCAACGTGGTCCGGATTTCCGAGGATCTTCTGCTGTCCACATTAGGGGACTGTATCTGCTGCCACACAATCACATGGAGGAAAAGGACAGGAAGGGACTGTATAGGATGGGATTGAATAGAATATAGAATAGAATAGAATAGAATAGAATAGAATAGAATAGACAGGACGTTGTGAGAGAGACTTTGTGTGGATCCTCTATGGAGACTTGTCCGGCTTGGGAGGCCCTGCTGGTAGTTAAATTACCGCCGGTATAGCCTCCACTTCGTTGGATCACACAAACACCTTCGCCCACATGGACAGTGTTTCGTTTGGGCGATGTTTACCGAGAGGTCATTTTGTCTTAAGACACACAGGAATTGCAGACATTGGGTGCAAGCGGGTGTTGATTGAAATCTGTGGGGAAAGTTGAAAATTTGTCTGGGATCAGAATTCAAAGCTGGTCTCCTGCTTACAATGCAGATGCTCTGAACACCAAGCCATCTGGGCACAGTGGTTATTTCAACTGCATACCTCCTGTCACATCCAAAATCTCAACTTGTCCACACACTGCTAATGTAGTGCTCCTCGTCCTTTATCGCTTGTGTGTTGTAATTGCTGGTGGTGTACAGAGTAGGAGTAGTGTAATAACATATCAAAACAATGTGTTGAATTGGTTCATAAGTTCATAGTGTTTTCTGTTAGTTTAATAAACACAATAAATACATATAACAGAGACTTGAGTCATCGGTAATACTTTCTCGTTCACTGTTTACAGCAGTCTGTCACCACTGGGGTAACTTTTCATTCCACGACTGTAGAAATCATGTGAGGTGAAGAACTAGTCATTTCGGAGTGCAATTTTCATCCAGAAAGAAAATTCTTGAAGGTTGGTTGATAGAAAGCAGAAAAGATGATAATCTGAGGGCGCAGTATCAGGTGAATAAGATGGGTATGGAATGAATTCCCTACCCAACTCGTGTACAGTATTTTTTGTCACTCTCAGAATGCAGTTGGGTGTTAGCATGGAGAAGAATCGATATCGACAAGAAAGCAGAGGTGCACATACAGCTGCACAGATTTTTGTGGTTTCGGCTTAGAGCTTGTGGTATCCGTACCTCTGGTATTTGAACATTCCACATTGCATGCAAATGTCACGTGACGATGGAATGGTCACAGGTCATTACATTTGCCAGTTCTCGAGTATACTGACACGGATCATTGTGGATTAATGCATTTAAGCTATCTTCATCAAAGGTGTTCCTGAATGTGCGGAGTGCACAAGAAGGCCATTTTCTTGCCGTGTTCTGTCCAGTGGCATTACCTCCATACACGACACAAGTGTTCCTGGCTGCCTCCTCTGCTGTCACCCATCTACTGTATTCAAACCGAAGAATGTCAGTTTTCCCCACTCGGCACTCTTTTTTTTTCTAGCAGCCATAGTTCCACTCACTTTCTCCAAATGACTGGTTACTTCAGACTTTCTTGGAATGCATAATGGCAGTTTCGATGCAATGTGCCTGCTATGAACACAGGCTACTCCACTTGATCAGTCTCAGCTTTCTATACATCCAACCCTATTGTCTATTGTCCATTGTACTCTTATCTAAGTTGTGATGGTATCTCCCTAGAGAGTAGAAACAGATAGAGGTGGTGCACAATGTCCTAATGCTCAAAACTGTAGGTTTGCTAATGGGACTTGGATGTCACGTCAGCCACGAAAGTATTAAAGTTGTATATGATTGTATGTATGTATGTTACTTAATAAAATTGATCCTAGAAGTGCAATGCACACTTGATAAGTTAAAAAGGTAACAAATTACATTACAATTAAAATTTAAGTGTAATTAACTGAAAATGGTTTGCACAGTAGGTAAATTATGGTGTCTGTGACAAATAGCTATAAATCGAATTGCCAAGGTTTTAAAGATATAGGACAACATTATTACTAAAAAAAGTCAGTATTTGTGTACACACCACCATAACAGATAGTATGTTCTGACACAGTACTACATGCTGTATCTGCTGTTTCCTGAGTTATTGCCTGCAGGGATCTTTTATTCAGATCCTGTGATTGTTTTCTGTTGGTGGCTTCATGACACTGATAGCAAAGCTGTGAACTGATCATACAATGGAGAGCATTCATTGATGTGAGTTATTTCTGTTGTACTTAAAATGTTTTAGCAGTTGAGGATATGAAGTCAGTCTGGTATTCCGTGTTTACCAATACGAATTTTCATAAAAACAAAAGTTAGTCTATTAAAAGCACAGACATTCCAGCATTCCAGTTTAAAAACTCTTCTAGTGCTGTCCTGTTTGGGATCTGGGTCATCATATGACCATGTCATCATAGTTGCTGGACACATTTCCAATCGTAACTTTTTCCAGATATTCTTGTTCCTAATTTTATCCATTTTTGGCTAACTGTTGGATTTGGGCATTGTGTTTGCATTTAGCAATGATTTACGATATGGCCTTTTTAAGATAGTATGAAGGTAAAACAATGCTGTTCTGAAGGTATATTAAGTGTAGCAAGCCTGTGGTAGATAAAATTCTTCTTTCAGGACAAGAAGGAGAACCCGACACTCCTGTGGGCATAAGATACATTTATATTGTACCCCATCAAAAGTTCAGTTGCGTGTAACTGGGATGAAAACAGGATAATTTCCAGTACTTTATTGTACACTATGTGATCAAAAGTATCAGGACACGCCCAAAACCATACTTTTTCGTATCAGGTGCATTGTGCTGCCACCTACTACCAGGTTCTCCACATAAACACCTCAGTAGTCATTAGACATTGTGAGAGAGCAGAATGGGGCACTCCGCGGAACTCACGGACATTGAACGTGGTCGGTGATAGGGTGTTACTTGTGTCATATGTCTGTACGCAAGATTTCCACACTCCTATACAACCATAGGTCTACTGTTTCTGATGTGAAGGGACACGTAGAGCACAAAAGCATACAGCTTGACCACCTCTGTTGACTGACAGTGACCGCCGACAGTTGAGGAGGGTGATAACGTGTAATAGGCAGAAATCTATCCAGACAATCTCACAGGAATTCCAAACTGCATCAGGATCCGCTGGAAGTACTATGACAGTTTGCGGGAGGTGAGAAAACTTGAATTTCATGGTCGAGTGGCTGCTCATAAGCCACACATCATGCCGGTAAATGCCAAACGACGCCTTGCTTGGTGTAAGGTGCGTAAACATTAGACGATTGAACAGTGGAAAAACATTGTGTGGACTGACGAATCACAGTACACAATGTGGCGATTGTGACACTATCACAGCACAGGCCTACATTGATGTTATAAGCACCTCTTGCTTCTCACTGTTTAAGAGCAATTCGGGGATGGTGATTCAATATTTCAACACTATCGAGCACCTGTTCATAATGCACGGCCTGTGGCGGTGTGGTTACATGATTATAACATTCCTGTAATGGACTGGCCTCCACAGAGTCCTGATGTGAATCCTATAGAACACCTTTGGGATGTTTTGGAATGCCGACTTCGTGCCAGATCTCACCGACCGTCATAGAAACCTCTCCATGAAGAAAGGGCTGCTATTCCCCAAGAAACCTTCCAGCACTTGATTGAATGTATGCCTGAGAGTGAGAGCTGTCATCAAGGCTAAAGGTGGGCCAGCACCATATTGCATTCCAGAATTACTGATGGAGGGTGCCACAAACATTTCATTTTTAGCCAGGCATCCGGATGCTTTCGATCACATAGTGTAAGCACTAATTGTTTTTCCTCCACCAGTATTAATTTATGGGAGAGGGAGAGGCAGAGAAGTAATAAATGAGGGGAAAAAATGTGATAGTTTCTTTTTAAACATGTAAAATGTATCGAGTAAATACTACAGGTTTAAGTTAATAAAACTGAAAATAAGCTTTATGTTGGTAACTGCAGTGGAACTTGGTGAGGTGCTTTAGGACTGCTATTGTAATTCTGTGTGTTGAATTTGATGTACATAGAAATAATGTTGTTGTTAAGTGTCACTCCTCATCTTATCTTTGATAAGGAGGTGACTGTTACGTGATCTGTGGTGTATAGTTCAAACAAAATTTTTTCCTCTATATAGACTGACCAGTTTGATTGACAATTGAACTGTGTGTTGGGAAGACATCAAACTATTATAGAAAACTTCTGAACTTGCAACTTGCTGCAGTAATGTGTGGTATTCATATATTAGTTTATTACTGCCTGTAATTCTGAGTAAATGATACATTGGATTCAGTAATAATAATAATTTAATAATAATAATAGTTTAATAATAATAATAATTTAACAATAATAATAATAATTTAACAATAATAATAATAATTTAACAATAATAATAATTTAATAATAATAATATTTTATAGGTGTATTTAGATTAGGCTTACGAATATGAGAAATATTGTCATGAAAACCTGTAAAATTAGACATCATTCAAGAAATTAAAAGCTATGGGTAATTTGATCTACAGTGAATAATACTGTAAGCAAATAAAAAGAGAATTTGTGACACACAATTATGCCCTAAAGTTATTGAATGGAGGAATTTGGACGAAGCTAAAATATACATTTCATTTTATTTTATTCATCATATGCAAATTGCTAGCTACACATCTTTGGAGTACAAATGTATTCAGAAATTTCTTTCTTTCTTTCTTTCGTGAATTAATTTATTACCAGCTGCCTTTAACATAGGCATAAAATTGTTCAAACCATAGATTGAACACCTCAGTGTTACGGTTCATAGTGCTTGCCGTTCTTCCATATAACAACACGTGTCCATATTACACTTCCTTGACTTACGTAGTCATTCAGTCTGTTGCATATTTCAACTGGAATTCGGTAAAGGTATTTTCGGCAGTCTCCCACCATTTGTTGTAGGAGAATCAGATAAAAGCACGTGGTCACTTGTTTAGAGTGCCTGTGTGATTTGACTGACAAACATCAGTGCATTTGTCAGAATACTCAAAGAAACATTTTTATAGCAGTGTGTCTGGGTTTAGATTACGCCTGGTTTTCCTACGGTACTCTGGCGGACATTTTATGGCCCTGAAACTCGGTGATTTATGTGAATAATTCATTTGGACAAAAGCCGACAAACAGTTTATGGTGTTGTAGAAGACTTCTGTGAGAGAAAGTGGCTACGTGATTTATTATCCTTAGAAGATTTCTCGGTGTGAAGGCTGCAGTCTTAAAAAGCTGAAGCTTTTCTTCGCGTATAGTGGTCTGCAACTGGATATGTCTGACACTGATACTTGCTAAACAGTTACCAGAATAATAAAAGAAGCCAGAAAATTGCTTTTTAATATCTTTCAAGTGGATAAGAAATATCCACAGGAATAACTGGCATCTAAAGATTATGGCTAAAGTGATATACTTTAGAATGTAAAAAGTGTGTTGAGAAGTAAAAGATTAAAGTGCCTCGATACGCTTATGCAGTACCACTTTTATTACTGAAACAAAAAGTCCAGTAAAATATGTTTTTAAGTGTAAAGCGATAATGGATAGTGCAGGAACAATGGAGTTCTGCTTTGATACTCTAGAACATTACTACGATAGAGTCTTCCTCCAACTTAGAGGTCTGTAGTGTTTTCTTGCCTTATTGCTTGGTTTGTTTAATATTTATGTCAACTCTACTTTCTTCAAGTTGCAAGTATGTGCCAATTTTCCCCCTATTAAAAAAATGTGAAATTGTCTAACAGTGGCTACCTTTTTACCATTCTTAGTTCGAATAGAGTGAGGTTTAATTACTAGAAAAGAGAGAGGCAACCTGTTTAAAGATGTAATTTACTTGAGCATGATGATGCAAAGGAGACCATTGTATTGGTTTTTCTCGCATCATATATTTATAATTGTTTTTTCAGCATTGTTTCTTTCTATACCAAGGTAATTTTGTTCCACACGGGAGAGATACTTGCAAAATAGAAAAGTTGGAATAAAGCAAATAAATCTCATGATTTATGCATTTTTGAAAGCTTTTGTTTCCATGCAGTTTCATTGTGAACATTGTCAGTCATGAAAATTTGCAGCAATACTTTTACGAGTTCTGCTAGTTGAGAATAGTGTAAAAAGATGATTTAGTGCTGTGTGTTAGTGCACCATCAAACACTGCACGTGACTTTTTTGATACATTTTCTGTGTCTGTCTGATACTTTGCAGTATCTTCTGCACACAGCCACAAACTTCCTCAGGCTTGCTAGAGCCTTTACCCACACAGGAAAGAGGAAGTAAGTTTGCCACATTATCACCCTCTATTATCACTGTACTGGCACAGGCAGCACATTCTCGAGTGAACACACGCTGGAGCAGGTTCATTAAGAAGAGATGTTTGGCAGTTGTTTAAGTTTACAGTTATATATACCAGTGTGAAGTAGAGTTTAGACATCTATGTACAGCATGCTGTGTCCTCGTCTTGAGGGCCAAAAGCTTTCTAACGTGATGTGCTGCAATTTTGTGTTTACAAGTTCATCTGTTCATCTGAGAATGCAGATTCCAGGGCACACGTGTATTTGACTACAGTGATTGTTTAAAGTATTCTTTATTGTTAATAACTGTAACTTTTTGTGTTGAAGAGGCAATAATGAGACCATTGGAGTTGAAGGCTAGCAAAGGCTACTATGTTCTGAGTAGCTCCTGCCCTTGCTCACCCTTCATGTAATGCATTCTGTTTTTAAATTTGTGATCTTTAAATGTGCAGCAGAAGCAAAGATTTTTGTGCCTGTGCTTGTGGAAGTGTGCTAACTGTAGCAGTTTTGATAAAATTGTTCTGTGAATGGCTGAAAAGCTGAATGTGTCTGCTACTTTTGTTGAAGTGCTGTTACATTTTGTAGTAACTTTAGTCTCTCTGACAGCAGTAATTTACAGTTTAATCTGTGGTGCAGCAAAAACCAAAATGTGCTAGATCATTAGTTTAACGGCTCAACTGCAACCCATTTTTTTTGACGAATGGATTCTGGACCAGATTCTCTGGAATTATATTATGACAAAATATATCAGGAACTCAGAGGTTTGTCAATTTTTCTCTTATTCATCCTTTTTTTTGGGGGGGGTGGTGTTTTCAGGATATAGCAAAAATTGTGTGTGCCATTTACCTCTGTGAGAGCCTGTACTGTCAGTTTGCTACTGTACTGCTTACTATCAAAATGATTTTTATATTGTCTTGAATCGGTGTGCTTGACTGAAAGGAATCTGCAGCAGCTTGGGTTTATGCTGTGAACAATGGTTCATCTTAAAGCTTGTGGCTTAAGAGTACACCAAAGAGCTGAATGCAAGAGAGGCAATTAACCACAGTGAATAGGGCTTAAAGTGCCGCTTCGCTTCTGTGCTGTGGTACAGCCCGTTCCCTTAGAAACACAGAACTTGCTGTGTGTAGCAACTTCAGTTAGCTTCTTTGCAGTCAACTTATCTCTCATAATTGTGCATTTTCTAGAGAAAGAAGATGCACTGAGCTGCTGCAATTTTTCTGTTAACTTTATTCACAGACAGGTTTCGGAAATTTAGGTTTCCATTATCAGTGATGTACAACTAAAAGCAAAAGTTAGGTTAGTAAGAAAAAGTAAAAACTATATACGTATAAAATATTTTCATTTTGAAAAATATTTACCTTACCTCGGAAAACAAACAAGAATTTTGTATTACACCTCTCAAAACCCATCACAGTTAAAACATTCAAATTCTTAAAGTGTGTTGACAATAAACGAAAACCAAAATGGGGGTGATCATAAAAATGCTTGTTCCACATAACTGGGAGGTGCCTGAAAGGAGCGTAATCTGTAGCATGTTATTACAGCAAAAGGCTGTGAACATAGGTGCTGATAAGCAAAATTAGATATGTGCATTACACATACCATGACTCAGATCTGTTACATTCCGCATTGATAGCGGAAATACAAATTCAAAAGAACATTCTGTGAATGAAGTTCAAAGAAAAATTGTGCTTGTTGAGTAGTTCTTCTTCCTCTTAAAACAAATTATACAGCTGTTGACCCAGTCCAAGTAGCTACCATCAGTAGATTACCCCTTACACGTATGTTAAATATTTAACGATGGCTTATATTTCATGTACAATTGAGCTCAGTGGAGAAGTATTACAAAATTAAATAAATCCTTTATGCATGAAAAAACCTATTCCATCCAAACATTATAGGACTGTGAATATTTGGTGTTGACTTAAGTGAGCAAGGAGATAAATCATATTTTCAGAACTGCATGCCCCACTTGAAAAAAGATTCATTTGGGAATTAGTATGCGCCATTCTACAAAATTTAACTTTAGGAACTATAAAATAATTTCGACTGGTCTGCAGTTTTTTTTTTTTCTTTTTTTTTTCCTGTAATGGGATTCATTTCATTTCGCTGACTTGGAATTTTACAAGTATGTTGAATGACTGGCTTTTGTTTTATAGTATTCGTTTTACTGAACAGAATACCATTGGTATTTCCTTTTCTGTCTTTTAGCACAAGTTAAATATTGTTACTGCTGGAACACAGTAAGAGTTAATCAGACAATTACAAAGTGAGCCATGTTAATGCAACAGCAATTTCTATATTATTGCAAAATCAAAATAGGTTCTTAAAACACTAACATTTTGTAAGACCTTGTGAATATTTTTATTTCTGGAGGTGTTGTGAATGCTCATTGTATCATATATTTAACTTGATAATGAGGACTTACATTCAGTTTGGTGGACATACTTCCGAGAATTACATGCTCTACCAAATGTCTGCCCAGCCTTATTTTGAGATGTTGTGTACTAATGTATCACATTTGATCATATGTGTGATTGGTCCCCGGATGCATTCGAACAACCTGACAGAAACACATGACAGATGCCATTAAAATTTTTGGTACAGTATTGAAGTGATGCTTAAATATGTAGACCAAAGAACACAAAGTGTAAGTTTTATGTGTATGCAGGGTCTGTGAACCTTCGTTGTTAAATTCATAGTAAATGTTCTTGGACATAATTTCGAGTGACATATTCGTGAGATAAAAATTTGTGAAGAGGTACCATTCTGTTTCAGCAAATTGAGGAAATTTAGAAAAATCAGTTTTACGCCATTTAAGACATATTAGTGCAATAGATAAACTTGTCTTTGATGTAGTCCTGTTATATGAATAGTATGTATCCACATAGTCCACCTCTGTAGCTGGCAGTTCAGTGTAGATGACTGCCATGTGGAGCAACTGTGTTCAGTTCCCAGTTCTACCAAGGGTTTGCCCTTGGCCTTGTCATGCCAGCTGAGAAACTACTTCAGTGACAAGTAATCGACTCCTAGGTCTGGAAAGCCCACAATGGCCAGGAAAGCAGCCTGCTGACCTCACACCTCTCCCTACTGCATCCAAACACCACCAACAGTTCAGGATGACATTGCGGTTGGTCAATCCCAATTGGTTTGTCTGTGGCCTGAACAGCATAGCTTGTGTCCATGTAAACACATTATCATCCTGGCACTGATTGTGGGGACATATTAGACTGGTGCACGAATTTGTGGCATTTTCCCATAAGCTTAATAAAGACAACAGATACACATAATATATCATCCTGCCAAAGCTGACGTAACTTTTTGATTTCATGACACTAGAAATTGCGTAGTTTTCATGTGGAAGATGAGCTATTTTTGCACTGCATTTCCTTTGGGGAGGAAATTCCTCGAAGGTTATTCAGTAGAGAGCAGAAAAGATGAAAATCTGAGTGTGCAAAATCAGGTGAATATGATGTTTTCGTCAGTCTACCACAATGCAGGCAGGTGTTGTTGTGTAGCATAACTTCACTAAGTCTTCTTGGATGTTGCTGTAAGATTATCTCTGCTAGATGTCTCAGTTGTTGACAATAAATGTTAGCACTGATGGTTGCAACTCAAGGAAGCAGTTCGTAGTACACCGCACCGTTGCTGTTCAGTCAGACGCGTGGCAGTATCTTTTGTGGATGCGCACAGGTTTTTGTAGTAGTAGTTACTGCTTTGTTTGGGCTGAACTGATCCCTTCTTTTTCTCATGTTAGCATAAAGACAGCATTTCTTGCCGCCAGCAGCAATACAGGATACAAACGGTCAGTGTTGTTAACAAATCAAGTGACGGCGAGCAAGCAGAGGTGCACGTACGGCCATGTGCTAATTTTTGTGGATTAATGCATTTAAACTATCTTCATCAAATCCTGAACATCTTTCTCAACCTGCAGAGCCAGTAATGTCAAAATGCTCCTCCTCAAAATGAGAGAACCATTTTCTTGTCTTGCTCTGACCATTGGCATTGCCCCCGAACACAGTGCAAATGTTACGAGCTGCCGCCTCTGCTGTCACCCCTTTACTGAACACAAACAGAATATGTCAGGAATGTTCAGATTCCTCCACTTGCCACTACATTTTCTAGCATCCTTAGTGTCTCTCTCTCTCTCTCTCTCTCTCTCTCTCTCTCTCTCTCTCTCTCTCTCTCTCACACACACACACACACACACACACACACACACACACACACACACACACACACACACACACTATGTAAAGTCAAATAGCCAACAGTGAACCACAAATTAAAATAAAAGAGACAATTCTTCTACAAACCTGTAGCAACCAGAATACCAACATGCAAAACATAAACTCTGTGCTTATGCACAAATCTAATAGTAAGATTTTCTCCGTATTATGACACTGTAAGCTAAATTAACTTGTCTCAGTTATACGCACTCGTACTGCCTATGAATCTAGGAGGAAAAACAAGATATATAAAATGAAATAAAAATGTTTTGTGGTACCAGTAACCGTTGTCTGCAAGTAGTCTCCTGATTGAGGTAGTAGGGATAAAATACTGACAGTGAGATGAAAGTTATTGACAACTTTTATAGAATGTAGACTGTGGTTACAAGAGTCAAAGGACATGAACGGGGAGCAGTAATCAAAAAAGGAGTGAGGCATGGTTGCAAGATCTCTCATATGTTGTTTGATCTGTTTATCCGGCAAGCAGTAAAGGAAGCCAAGGAGAAAGTTGAGGAGGTGGTAAAGTCCAGCAGGGAGAGGAAATAACTTAAAAGTTTTCTGATGGACATTGTAATTC
The DNA here is from genome assembly GCF_023897955.1 of Schistocerca gregaria. Taxonomy (NCBI): domain Eukaryota; kingdom Metazoa; phylum Arthropoda; class Insecta; order Orthoptera; family Acrididae; genus Schistocerca; species Schistocerca gregaria. The sequence continues at coordinate 132,670,401 of NC_064928.1, forward strand.
TGTGAAAGGCAACAGAGAACTTCCAGCAATAGTTAGCAGTTGAATGGAATGGATAATATCTTGAAATGAATTTACAGGAACATCAACAAAAGTAAAGTGAGGATAATGGAATGCAGTCAAATTAGATGATGAGATGCTGATTGAATTCGTTTAGCATAAGACACACCAAAAGTAGTAGATGTGGTTAACTCTTTAGGCAACAGATTAACTGACTATGGCTGAAGCATCCTTGAGGATACAAAGTGCGAACGGTCAGTGGGCAGGGGTGGGGGAGGGGAGAGACATTGTTTCTTATAAGAGAGATGTTGAACATAGCAACCGAACTAAAAGAAGGGACACATTTTGGGACATGATGAAATTATTAATTTAGTAATGGTGGCAAGTGTGATGGGTAACATTTGTAGTGGGAGACAAAGGGATGAGTATAGTAAGCAAATTCAAATCGGGTTTGCAGTTATTATTCAAAGATGAAGAGGATCTCACAAGCTAGGTTAATGTGGAAATCTGCTTCAAACAATTATTCATACAGGAGGAGGAGAAAAAGGAGGAAGAAGATTATCCACTTCCAGCAGTATTCTGACTATATGTAATGAGGAAAACAATGAAGTGTGTAAATGCCCCTGCATATCCTTTAACCTCACTTGTGATTTGCCACACCTATTGTTGAATGATGCCAGTAGAAGTGCTAGGTGGTCTACCTTGAACAAAAAAAAATGCATTGAGCACCTTTCTTAAACTTTTGTGTGGGCTGTACCATTCCTAGAAGCAGAAGTCTATTTTCCTTTAATGTTTTTATCAGGACCTCGAACACCAGAGCATACAAGATATTGTAGTCCTGTTTGCTGTTTCACCACATTTTCTGATAGTCCTTCCAACAAATGTAAGTTTCCTGTTTGTTTTCCCCAGTCTTTCTTCCATCTGTTTTTTTCTGCAGTTTTGTAGCCTTACTGTCAAGTACTTCACAGTGCAACAGGCTCCGGAAGTGTACCTTTAATGCTGCAAATGTTTATATATTGTACCTTTCATTAATCCACATATAACAAGACCCATCATTAAACAAACCAGGTGGAAAGATTTGCCATAGTTATAGTTGATTTCAGTACCTTATTTTGTTTCAACTTATCTGACTACTTACATTTGTGTCCTGTATCAGTGTGATATCTGTGCAATTCCCAGGTCATTTTATCTGCGGTTTCGACTTTCAGTTGTTATGTGTCAGTGAATTAAAAAGTTGTAAGCTGGTTTGAGACCTAATATTTTGCAGATCATTGGGGAAGTGTTTCTTGTTTAAAATTGTTGTCACATTCTGCCAAACACCAACAGAAAATTGTGTTGTATGTTACTGCATCATATATTGACCCTAGATATGTAAACTGTTTGACTTTTGGTAAAGCTAATGCTATGATAATAGTTTTGTTCAAACGTGATAATAACTGCAACTGTTGTAATGCTTCCTTGCCACGTGAATAAATGTGATTTCTGTATTCCAGACGAGCGAGAGAGTGTACAAAAAAAGACCTTCCAAAAATGGGTGAATTCGCATCTAGTACGGGTATCGTGTCGTATCAGCGACTTGTATGTGGACTTGAGAGATGGCAAAATGCTCCTGAAACTTCTGGAAGTTTTGTCAGGCGAGCGCCTTGTAAGTTTTGCTCTATATTCTAATTATATCAAAGTGTGTGATCGATTTTGGATGTTAGTGTGAATTACTGCAGACAGTATTCTGTTAAGCCCCTATCAAAAGATTGCATATATTCTATATAAAGAAATTTATTTCTGATTGTTTCAATGCAGTTTGCAGAAACTGAGTTACTCTTGGGTATAGTGTTAACTATCTATGCAAGTAGTACCTATAATAGAGCTACGTCATTCACTTAAGCAATGTAGGATCAACTTCATGTTGTATTTGCCAAGAATATTAAAAAATATATATTTTTTTTCCTTTTGCTATATCTGTGTAGTTAGTATTAGTTCATGGAAAAACTTTTTCTTACTGATAGATTTCAATAAATTGCAGATATCTAAAGCATACTTTGGAGAATTGTTTGATAATACTGTAATACTGAAAGGAAGTAATTGATCATTTCACAGAGTTTCACAAAAAAGTTGTAGACATGAAATTTTCTTCACCTTTTCATTTCCAATTGTTTAAAGCAACTGCTTTTGCATGTTAACTAATAACTGTTTTATTTCTGAACCCCAAGCAGTTGGATAAGATTACACATGTCAGTGAAATTTACATTTAAATTTTTGCTTATTGTTTGGTTGATGTACACAGTATCATCTATATTGCTTACAAATATATCGAGCAGAAAAGAGCAGGTTTCCACCCTTCACTGAGGGACCTGTTTTGCTCATGGTTTCCCTTTACAACACCACTATCTTTTCACTTTCTTTTGTACGGCAGTATGACTGCAGTTCAGCTGACTAGTGAAACTTGCCAAATGTTACATGTATGCCCGTGTAAACGAACTAGTATGTACACTGAAAATTTATGTTGGAGATCGGTTAATCAGAATGAAATTTCGATTTACAGTGGCATGCTGATTTGAAATTTTTTTGCATGTTAAAACTGAGTGCTGGACTGGAAGTAGAGCCTGGAACCTTTGCCTATTGTGGGCAAATGCACTTTAGACTCAGCTATTGAGATGTGATCTAATCAGTTTCTGAGTTAATCCAGCCTGGCACTGTTTGAAATGGCCAGGGAGTTTTGGATCACTGGTAACATCCCCCATTGAATAATTTTTCTTTTGTGATCATTTTCCCCTCTCTTAATATCTGGTACCTTGAAACCTTTTTTTGCCCATACCCCAAAAACTGCCCACTGATTGCACCTGAATTCTGTCAACTGTTGGCAAGCAAGGGCAAAAAAAAATCTCTGAATTTCTTGTATTGAGAAAACCATATCACTTAAGGGTGTTCATCAGCCTCAAAAGAAGTTAAGGCTTGGAAAATAAAAGTTGTCAAATTTCCAAGGCCCTAAAATGGATTAAATTTTATTGATTCCATTGTGAAAGCAATAGAAAGTACACACATGAAATGGCTTCAGTATTTTGCTTTCAGGGGATGAAATTATTGTACTGCTAATAAGCACAATTAAAAGTAGAATAATAGGTGGGGTACTTTTTAAACTGGAACCTGTCCCTGCTTCCCTGTTTTCGCAAACATATCGTTTCCTCCTGGGAAAGGGACGCACAACAATGAAAACTGGAAATAAATTTTTCAGCTTTTAAATGTCCCTGTTGGCAACACTGAAATTTCCCAACCAGACAGTATTTGTCAGGCATTCTGTCTCCTGGCAATTTTTGTAAGACTCCGCTGAATCCTCATTTTGATTCAGTAAATACATACAAAATCTCAGGTGTAAAATAATGGTTAACTATCATAAACGACAGATAATATTAAGTTTCAAACAGTGGATTATTCTGAGCAGTGTTCTACAAGTCCGATTGATGTTTCAACAAATTTTCTGTGGTATCCTACCCACTCATGTAATGTAAGATGCCTATGATGCTGCTTTCTCGGATTGCTAAACAGCAATTCGAGCAAATCAAATTAATGGCTTTAATTACAGTAAAGTGCATTGACAGTACTTGGCCTCTTTACAAAGAGTGGTCGCAAGCAATTGGTGACATGAAAAAAATCGAATGTCCTTCAATGTATAAAATGTCCGTGCAAGTAAATGATACTGTTCCCAAGTCATGGCCAGGGCTAGGCGGCATGTTGCTTTTATTCTCTTCGTGTAGAGGTTGCTGCTGTTGTGGTGACGTCCTAGTCAGCATGCTATTGGCTGAAGTTGTTCTCTCGGCCCTCTCTGCTGTATCGTTCTTGATCTTCGTGCCAGCACTTGTTGTTATGCTTGATATTTTCTCTGTGGCACAGTCCTTGTGTGTGTGTGTGTGTGTGTGTGTGTGTGTGTGTGTGTGTGTGTGTGTGTGTGTGTGTGTGTGTACTATGTATTTATCTTTGTGTGTTCTTTGCCAGCCTCGTCCAACCAAGGGGAAGATGCGCATCCACTGCCTGGAGAATGTGGACAAAGCCCTCCAGTTCCTGAGGGACCAGAGGGTCCACCTGGAGAACATGGGTTCACACGACATCGTCGATGGAAATCCGAGGCTCAGCCTGGGCCTCATATGGACCATCATCCTTAGATTCCAGGTCTGTCCGTCAAAAACAAAACACCATATTTAAAAAAAAAAATATCTTCAGTTGTTAAATTTAAAAGGAATTATTTTAAAGAGACTGACTAACAGCTTCTAGAAATCTAGGAAAAGTTTGTCATGGTGTGAATTACTTTATCTGATTATGTGGGCAATGAAGTAACTACTACTCTTTTTATTATTTTACATTTGTCATGTAATGATGATTTTTAAAACATTCATGGTTTGCATACAGCTGTGTTGTCACTTCGGTTGAAAACAGATCATCCTCAGATATAATGCGACATTGTTAATCAGATGTGTGACACATACTGCCTATAAACAACCATCGTGTGATAAACCAACATGTCAAAGCCAACTATAATACTTCAGTGACCTCTGTGTTTATGCCGAGACAAACGTGCTCCAGATGCACTATCTTGTCCTCGGTCTACCATCTGATCTTCTCCCCAAACGTTAATGATGTGAGGCTTGCATTAGAGTGGTGATTTCAGCCATAGGCAGAACATGTTCCATCATTTCTTTGTATACAAAGTGCAGCTTTCTCTATTTTATGTTTCACATTTAGTTCTGCATTTATGTTTTTACTCCAGATTTCATTCTGTCGGGCAGTGGAAAACACATTTCAAATAGAAAATAATTACTCTTTTAGATTCAGGCTGACTAATCGACAGACAATGGCTGTACAGTATGTTGTAATAAATAAAGTTCCTTGTAAAAAAGAAAAAAAAAAGAGAGAGAGAGAAACTGGGTTTTATCAACTGCAGGTTGTTTGTCACTTGTAGCTAATGATAAAATTAGGAAGATGATTCTGTATGAATTAGTTTTCTTAAACACTCCTTTGTGAAAAAGGTGGGGGCGATTTGTGCCTCAGTGGTTCCTATTTGTCATTACATAGTGTAAATACAAATCAACAGTAGACTGATAACAATATGTGAACCTCACCATATAACAAGTTACTTGTGATTTTAATTTCAGTATATGTAATTGCATGTAAGGGTAAATCTCATAGACCCATTCAGTCATACAACCAAGATTAATTGAGGCCTATTCAGTAATGCTGCTTGTACGCATTGCATTAATAGTCTTTGGCTCTATTTTTTATCTGAATATGGTATTGTGTTGATTTAGTGACTGAAGGAAAGTATTTGTTGCAGATACAAGACATAACAATTGAAGAGACCGATAACCAAGAAACAAAGTCGGCAAAGGATGCACTCCTGTTGTGGTGTCAGATGAAGACTGCCGGCTATCACAATGTCAACGTGAGGAATTTCACAACGTCGTGGCGTGACGGTCTCGCTTTTAATGCGATTATCCACAAACATCGTCCAGACCTCATACAGTTTGAAAAACTGTCAAAGTCCAATGCGATGTACAATCTCAACAATGCATTTAATGTTGCTGAAGAGAAGCTGGGCCTAACAAAGTTGTTGGATGCTGAGGGTGAGAAACATTTGGTTTATGTATTTCCCCGTGGAGAATCTCGCAAAAGTCTCTTAAGAAAATGTGACTAATTAATACAAAATACCAAATTGTGTGTGTAATAGGAACTGAAGAAATGGATAGTGTATATAAAAAAGGTCTCATCTGTGTAACATTGGTTGTTTTAAAATGTCTGTTATGTAAGCAGAGATAAGCTACTCACTGAGATACAGTAGTTGGAAGTGTGCTGGGCAGTATAAAAGTGCATGGTTCTAATGCAATATGTATTGATAAAATTCCCTCTGTTGTATTCTTTATGTGGTGCACAAAATGACTTTCCTCATATTGGTCAGTGTGTGCACCACATCAAAAATATGAAAGAGTACATCACTTGAATTAAATGCCCGCAACTCGTAGAAGAGGATAGTATGGTCCGCTTTGATGTTGGTGTCACTGTTCCTGTGGTGAATTTATCCAAGCACATTGTGATATCATTGTATTTCTTGTATGGTGGAAAGTGTTTTAACCAGATGGAGGGCATCACAAGGGGAGCCCATTAGTTCCAGTTACAGCCAACCAGCTTATGGAGTACTTTGAGGTCATGGTGCTGGACACAGCTCCTGCAAAGCCCAGTTTCTGTTATCATCACTTTGATGACATGTTCATTGTCATGTACTGTGTACATGAAAAACTGGGAGAACTCTTTGACCCCATCAACAATATCCATGACAACATAAAGTTCACAGTGAAATTAGAGACAGATGGTGCCTTGCCATTCTGTGATGTCCTCATCACCTGTAAAGCAAATGGAGTGTCACAAGCCCCGATATCTGCAGTCTGTAAGCTGGCAGCTATCGCCGACAGTCTATTCTGAAGACATTGCTGCATCAAACGGACACTGTCTCAGATGCTGAAAACTTGCTAAAGGAACTGAGCCACTTATTTAAGGTATTAAAGGAAAATGTTTACAATGACAACCGCCCCCCCCCCCCTCCCCCTCTCCCCGCCCTGCCCAGATTTCGTAAGCCATCGTTCTGCAAACACATAAGCAGAAGGACACTGAAGAGGACTTGAAGCAGCTTGTGCTTTTGTCTTTATGTCGCTCAGTAACAGGAAAGATTAACTGACTCTTAAAGATGTATACAGTCAATTCAGTCTTCAGGGCTCCAGCCAAAATTTGACAGTTCTTGATGCCTGTGGGAGATGGTGCCAGCCTCAGAATGACAGAAGTATATAAATACCATGTGCGTGTGGGGAAATTTTATGTTGGACAGACAGTGTGTTCCATTGAACAGCGATGTGTAGAACAAACGGTTCAAATGGATCTGAGCACTATGGGAAATGTGTAGAACATTGAAAGTTGCTCGTAGCAGAACATGTTCTGGAAAACGGTCATCACATTGTGTTTGACGAAACATTCATTATTACATGAACAAATAGTTTATGGGACAGCATAATAAAAGAAGTGATTGAGATAAAAATTTATGGCAACACATTTAATAAAGATGGCAGCCAGCAGCCAAACACGGCTTGGATCCAACCATCGGAAAGTTGAAGCTGGTGCATGGCAAAACCATTACCCTTACATGATGCTGGAGTGGGCACCAGTAACGTCACAGATGGCAGTGCTGCAACGTAAGGGCAGTAGCAGCAACCAAAAGACTGTTACCATTTGACATTGACCGAGGAGTACACGGTTGAAAGTTTTTGGATTTTAAACCACCTGATGCAGCTGGAAGCTCGATAGAATTTTATCTATGTTTGAGGATGTAAAAGTTAAAGAATGACTCTTTCGACTTGTGGTGAAGTGCCAGTGTTTTTTTTTTAAATGTCCTGGCAGATTAGAACTGTGTCCTGTCAACCACTGAACATTACCTTCCACAGACGTTATTCTTATAGGCTTGAAAATGGCACACACTAAAATCTGCTAAGCTCTGGGGAAGCCATTTCACCACAGTATCCCTTCTCCTACAAGTGAAGCTCTCTCATCAGTGAAGACGACACATGGCTGTTGATCCAGGTCCATCTTGTGTGTTCCCATGTTCCTCAAGCACCCTTATGCTGAATGTTTTATGTTGTTGTTCATAATATGGGATGAGTAAAATAAGTGGCCCAGAGAATGTTAAGGCTGATGCAGACCTGACCCTTCCTAATGAGCAAGGGAAGAAGTGCCCATCACAAATAATGCTGGAAACTGTGATTTCGATGCATCGATTGGTTGCTGTCAGATGTCTGCATGTGGACATCTCCTGCCTGCTGTGCCCTGTATCATTTAGAATTTGAGTGAATAAGTGAATGGTGCAGAAATGTTTAGTGACCAGTGGAATGCAACACAAAATGGTGCATTTTCATTAGTGGAAAACATCAGTAGAACAGTTTGCGCAGGTGTTAAAGATGCAGTGTTTCGGCAAAACCGCCAGCGAAGTTTACAGTGCAAAATCTAGTGGCAAAATGGCATGAAATTGGCTCTGTAGCAAATAAAAGCCGTAACTATCAGGAAATAACATTATTGTCGTGAAATACTATCAAAAAGGACCTGTATTCAGACAAACTTCTGTATGTTGAGTTCTGCTTGTGGTCTCTTGAATGAAGTGGAATCTAGACTTACGGATCCACAGTTTTTCATTTCTTGAAATGAGCCTCAGATCACCTTGTCAGGGTATGTGAGCTCAAGTGACTGTGTACCATTACACTTCGGTGCGCGATGTAACGTGGTTTTTTCATCCAACCATTAGTGCAAATCAGTCTGCCCAGGAACTGTCCAAGGTGTGTTTGAATTGGCTCACAAATGGCGAATGACTGTTTAGATATTTTCAGTAATGTGGAGCAACAACACACATGACCTCAACAACCTTCTCAGTTCATAAGTGCATGTGACAGATTGTCAATGTTTCATGGGTACAGCAGTGGTCGAATGTTCAAATGGCATAGCTCCGGTGTACACTAATTTGGTGGGCAATTTCCCTTGCTAACAGCCCTCCTTGCTGTGAAGGGGCAATGTATGCCCAGTCTGAGCTTGGAATAGCACTCGTGGACACATCAAGGGACTGAACAGTATCATCCCATTCACAATTGTAGCCACAGTGGGCTCAATTGTAGCCACAGTGTGCTCAATTGAACTATACTAACTGAGAAAGCGGGCTTGCTTTTACCTCCATTACATAGGTGGACTGCATATAGCAATTTGCTGTCATTCCAAGTTTGAGAAAGCTAAGTGTCTGGTGCAAAACTTTTTTTCATCAGTTTCTCATATAAGTATTTTTAGTTAATTGGTCACTGTTTCATTTTAAAATGGTTTTATTTCTTCACTAAATAGCTAGTAAGGCAAAACAGTGCATACTGATGGTGGGCTGTCAGTTTATGCTGCAGCATTTTTGCTGCTTCTGCTTCATAGCTGCACACAATGAAAAGTTTTGATGATTTTCTATTTGCAGATGTCTTCGTGGAGCAGCCCGACGAGAAGTCCATCATCACATATGTCGTGACTTATTACCACTACTTCAGCAAGTTGAAGCAGGAAACAGTGCAGGGCAAGCGAATTGGTAAAGTGGTCGGTATTGCCATGGAGAACGACAGGTCCGCACAGGAATACGAATCACTGACATCAGATTTACTGCGCTGGATAGAAGCGACAATAGAGTCCCTCGGAGATCGTAACTTTGCCAACTCTTTGGCCGGAGTGCAGCAGCAGCTGGCACAGTTCAATACTTACCGCACTGTGGAGAAACCACCTAAGTAAGTATGGAGTTGATTTAAGGTACAGTGTTCATAGTCGTGTAGTCATCATAGTAAAATCTCCATGTTTGGAATGATTCACCTGGCATACGTATTTCTACTTTCCCTGAATACCGATTTCCTTAAAAAATTTAATTTAGTGGTAAGCTCTTCTATTTCAGCCTTCATATTAAAATGGAAATAGCAGTCAGCTGAAGCAAATTGTGCGGAAAAATAAGACATTTATTAAATCTGTAATGTATTAAAATGTGAAACATAATAAAATTCAACATTACATCTAACTGTGCAAGAGGTGAGAGTAGAAGTTCCAATGTTAAGAATTTTGTGCCACTTTATTGCCTGACATGTATAATTGGTAAAACTTCTGTTCAGACTGTAGTCTTTCCAACAGCTATCTGGCTTTTCAGTGGAAAGTTAGAGATCAGTTTGTGTAAAAATAAGTTAAGAATGCTGTAATACCTGTGTCCAGGGAATTAAATCTTGTCATGATATATATTATTTTATTTTATTTTGAGAGTTTCTAACAGTTTGGATGCTTTTTTCTAGTTGTAGGTGCTGCGCAGAGTTTATGAGCTTAGTGTGTATGGGCACCCCATGACTATTCACTTTCCTGTGTAGGGTAGAAATGGCACACTAACTTACACTTCCATAAAAGTTTATGGATGAGGGATTACAGCAGTGGAAAACGTACTTCTTATACATGTGATGTGAACCACACAAATTAATTGGCAAAGAATAACAGCTCTGGGCAGTGGAAAAATGGTGTGTAGAATGCTACATATAAATTTAGTGTTGCATTTAGCTTCATACTTTCAAAGAGGAGGGGGTCGGGGGGGGGGGGGGGGTCATGCTGTGTTTTTCAGATCTTTTAAACTAAGTTAAAAAAAGAGGGGGTGGATTATCAAAGGATAGCTAATGTAAACACCTAAGCTGCTTTTTAATTTTAGCCCCTACATCTACATTTATACTCCACAAGCCAACCAACAGTGTGTGGCGGAGGGCACTTTACGTGCCACTGTAATTACCTCCCTTTTCTGTTCCAGTCGCATATGGCTCGCGGGAAGAACAACTGCCGGAAAGCCTACGTGCGCGCTCGAATCTCTCTGATTTTACATTCGTGATCTCCTCGGGAGGTGTAAGTAGGGGGAAGCAATATATTCGATACCTCATCCAGAAACGCACCCTCTCGAAACCTGGTGAGCAAGCTACACCGCGATGCAGAGCGCCTCTCTTGCAGAGTATGCCACTTGCCTCTTGCTAATTACATAAGAGAGATAGGTTGATTAAGTAATGAAAGAGAAACTTTAATATTCTGCAGAAATACACACAGGAAGGTGTGCCCCACAAATGAACCCACGGTAGTGTTAGCAGCAGTGTGTTCACTTGGGGCGTGATTCATTTCATTGACCAAAAAAAAAGAGTTATGAGAGATGGGTGATATTTTGTTATATTGAGTCTGTGTATATGAAATCTGTTATAGTAAAGGCATAGAAGTAAGTTAAGAGACAAAGAACAGTCTTCTAGGATGATACTACTTCATGTTATTTGCCATTTGTCTCTTAAATGTAGTTTGACAGCATTGGATTTAAAGTGCAAAATCTTACAGAACTGAAGAAAAGCCAGTTAATAGATGTATCCTCACATTTGTAGGTGGTTAAGTGTGTGTGTGTTGTTTTTACTTCCATAACTCCTTTTCACCTGTTAATTGATTACAGCACTGCATTTCTACAAGCATAAACTGTGTCTTATAGGTTTGTGGAAAAAGGCAACCTCGAAGTGCTGCTATTTACACTGCAGTCACGAATGCGAGCAAACAATCAGAAGCCGTACACACCTCGAGAAGGGCGCATGATCTCAGACATAAACAAGGCATGGGAGAGGCTGGAGAAAGCGGAGCACGAGCGAGAGCTCGCCCTCCGGGAGGAACTCATCCGTCAGGAGAAGCTGGAACAGCTCGCAGCCAGGTAAGCTTGCTGAAAATCCCAAACTATTTCCTGCTGTCAATGGTGGAACTATAGTTGGGTCCCTTGTAGAGGTGGTTTTAGTGCACTTCTAACTGACCAGCTTAGATGGTAGAGCAACAACAGAGGCATGTGAAGTGTCTTTCGCAAACAACACATTTCTATGAGAGTTGTTCAGTAAATAGTGCTAGAACTTTTATATTTTTTATTTTATTTATTTATTTACATTAAAAAGGCATACCAATTCTTCTGTTCTCAAGATGCATTCAACGAATCCTCATAACAGATCACATAATTCAAAACAATGCAGTCAACTTGTTGTGAATATTAAGACAAGAATTCTGTTTGTGTAAGATCACTTGGAGAAACCAAATAGTGAAAACGGTGGCATATTCATTTCAATAAAACTTAAGGATGGGGAACGGGGAAAATTTGTCTTCTGTGACATAGAAAAAGGTGAAAAATAACAGCCCTGATTATCTTTTCTTATGCTGATGATACAGTATTGATTTATGATAGTTTAGATCTTCAGTAACTCATCAGCATACTAGAAAATGACAGTAGTAATCTGTGTCTATCAACGTCAAAAAGACAAGTTTTATGGTTGTCTCACAGTAGCCCAACTCTGTTACAGACGCATGTCTATGATTCATTGGCTCCTAAATGTAAAGAGTAGACAAGTTAAGCATTTTGGATTGTGGCTTTGTGAAGATTGGAGGACAGTCATGGATGTAAAATGCTGCACTGAGAACACTCGTAATGCCTTCATAAAACGTGAGAAAATTCTCACAAGTACAGATGTGGACCTAAACCTTTGTGTCCTGGTTTGGCACAAATTTTCATATGTCACCATTGGGTAGCAGAGCCATACCTAATACAGCTGATGTCTTGGAATTCAGTTAACGAATTAATTTCAAAAATATGTGGGTCCCAACATTGTTCTTTCAGACAAGCAAAACTAAACCTTAGAGTGAAAATTTGTAAGGTGCCACCCACATCTGGTATCTGGTCTATATTTATATATGATTCTGATGAATGGGCACTAAAAATGCCAACAGCAAGGAAGTTAGGACATGAAGTATATTACAGAGCACAAAATATGGTTCATAATAGGAGAGAACATTCAGTGAGGAAGGAGGTGGTGATAAGAATAGGTCGGTTAGATAACATAGAGCAGTGGACACGAATGCTAAGTGCGTATAAACTATTACATACTGCACTTCATAGAATAAAGGTACATCATGTGGTTGTCGATATCCATTAACGGAGAGGGGATATGATTATTATTATTTGTTTCACATGAACTACCATGCATATGGTGAGTATGTAAGGTACCGGGTCATATAATGTACGTAGGTCGACATTCCCTTTGCTGTGTTTTGCAGAACTCTCGGATTCCATGGAGGTAACTTACAGGTTCCGTGAAATGAATATGCCTTCTTTCATATCATTCAAGAAGGTAACTGATAAAATAAATAAAATTAACTCCTCTATGAAATAAAAAAAAAATAGAACAATCGACCCTTGTTTCCACATACTAATTTGGATAGATGATATGAACGCAACACAGACTGTGAATAAGCCTGTATTTATCAGAGACTAGAGAGCAGCCTTTCAGATGGAAAACTCAACAATGAGAAACAACTGCACAAGGCGTGACTATATCAGGTTACGTAAACAGCAGGAACTGTTGTTGACCTGCCAGCGCACCTACAGTACGTAGTTTTCTATCATGGAAATGTGCGGTCCAAATTGCTTATTTAAGTAACTTTCTAAAAAGATCAAATGAACTTAATTTAACCCTTGATGGTAAATAAATATATATACTGACCATGAAAAAATCAGTGCTTCATTTTATCTCATAAAAATTTAATTTGGTTTAAGAACTTTTGGGTTAATTTTGGAATTACTTTTAAAAACAAAAAATATTATTTGCTGTAATTGTCATTTTCGTTGCAAATAATGCATTTACGAAATGTTGGTTTGAAGGCATACTATACACACACAGGGAGTACCACAATAAAAAGGACATTAAAAGGGTTACTCATACCAAAAAGCTTGAACACTCTTGTAGATAACTGTTCAGGTTTTCTCATTATTTTTGCACAATACTCACGCTACTCTGTAGGGATACTATATATTCCTGCAGTAAATACTGATTTTTGTAAAAATGTTTTGCAAACACATCTCGTGTTTTATGATGACTGTGAAACACAATTTTCACATTCACAGGTTCAATCGCAAGGCGAGTATGCGAGAAACATGGCTGTCGGAGAACCAGCGCCTTGTTTCCCAGGACAACTTCGGGTTTGACTTGGCTGCTGTGGAGGCGGCTGCCAAGAAGCACGAGGCTATTGAGACGGACATCTTTGCGTATGAAGAACGTGTCCAGGCTGTCGTGGCTGTGTCACAGGAGCTGGAAGCTGAAAACTACCACGACATTGACCGCATCAATGCCAGGTATTGAACAGTAAAATATTGGAACTGTTTAAATTTGTCAAAATGTGGATAGGAGTAGGCTGTATCTGAATGTATGCTGTGCATCCACTTCATGCTTGTTGTCTTCCTTAATGGGGAGGAGTAGTAATGAGGAAGAAAAGCAACAGGAAGCCATGAGCAAATCATGTTTAAGAGTAACTCAGTTTGAGTTATGTGATGGCACAGTAGTTTGTCTTTGACCACTTCCTGCACCACTTTTCCAGTCACTGTTAGAATTTGTTCCCATTTCTGATGTCAATACACATTTCTTAGTATCATTAAATTGTATCCTTTCCAGCTGGTATGTAATCTAAGAATTGTTTGTTTTATATACCTTCAAATAACATTACAATCAGTTTTTCTGATTATTTAAAATCCTTTTGTCTGGCAGGAAACAGCTCATACTTACAAAGAATTAAATTCTCTGGGACCAATATTTCCCAGTACTATTACACTCAAAGACATGGTTTTTGCTCCCAAATCAGTTGTGTCCAGGTAGGGTTGGTTGATATGGGGGAGGGGACCAAATGGCGAGGTCATCGGTCCCATCAGATTAGGGAAGGATGGGGAAGGAAGTCGGCTATCCCCTTTCAAAGAAACCCTACTAGCATTTGCCTGAAGCGATTTAAGGAAATCATGGAAAATCTAAATCAGGTTGTCCAGGTGCGGGTTTGAACCGTCATCCTCCCACATGTGAGCCCAGTTTGCTAGCCAGCATGCTGTGTGTCCATGTATCTGGTTCTCTTCTTAAACATTTTCCTCCCTAAAATGTTTTGAGCCTTTAAAAAATTAGAAAAGAAAATTGAAAATATGTATGAATATGATAATAGGCACAGAACCTTCCTTTATGAATTAACTTTCTCATTGACACTAGTGGTATATGCAACCAGCTTTATGGCATTCTCCAGAGTCATCCGCCTTAGATGCCCTGTGCATTCTTTTTCCAGTGCGTTAAATTCTTGTAGTGCAGGTATTACATGTTTGGAAAATATATTTCACTTGATTAAATATTTCCCTTGATTAAATATTTCCCTTGATTAAATATTTCCCTTGATTAAGAATTAAGAGGCCTTCACAAGTGCAGTAGTAGTTTTTCTAGATACCTTTTAAGTGTTCTTCCATTTCTGGCAGAGAAGCATGTTCATAGTTTCAGCTGTATTATCCGTAAAAATGCTGTGGAATAGAACTTGGTACTTATTATGATTGTGATATATTCAGGATTTGCTGTGTCCTTTGTCATAGTTTCCATTTAATAAAGCATTTTTAACACTTCATTGTTCTTTGTCATCTGTTATGATCAGTCTACAGATTTATTGAGAAATAAAGTCTGCTGGATGAAAGGATGAAAACAGATTTCCTGTACATACTTATTTATTTATTTTTTAAATTGTGTTACGGATTTTGGTGGCGTGTTTTGATTGCAGAAATAGTTTCAAGGATAGTACAGTTACTAGTAGTTATTAAATGACGATTTGACCTTAACAGGAAAGACAACGTTCTTCGTCTGTGGAATTACCTCCTGGAGCTTCTCAGAGCTCGCCGTCTTCGCCTGGAGCTTTCTCTCCAGTTACAGCAGAACTTCCAAGAGATGCTCTACATATTGGACTCTATGGAAGAACTCAAGGTGAGTAATCAAGAATAGAAAATACAAATTTATTTGTCATATAGCTGGAAATTAGTTGTTGATTTGTTGCTGCTGTATGGTTTGCAGAGGAAAAGGCTTAAATTTCATTAATGGCAGTTTGCAAAGAAAGTATCCACCAAACTGAAATTTCAGTTCAGTATTGATAGAATTGGTTTTGTGCTTGGCCAACAGCAGCACAAGTCACATACATGCCAGCTTAAAGAACTTGATGCTATCTTAACTGACACAGGGGATTGGGGGGGGGGGGGGGGGGGGGGGAGAGAGGTGATGGTTGAACAAAACACGAGTATTATGAAAATAATCCAGACCTTTGTATTGAGGAACAAAAAGCAAACCAGTCTGAAAGGGAATCAATAAATGCTATTTGCAGTTGCTTCTCATTCATCTTGCAATTCTGTTCCTGTGTCCTTTTACTCCATACTCCGCCTTTGATTATTATCTGATTGATTAATGGCAGTTTTTATTCAAATACACACATTGATGTGCCAGAACATAATTTTCTAGGATAAGAGATACAAAAAAGTAATTATCAAGCAGCATGTAACCCTTTGTTTGTAGAAGTTTGGGAACTGCACTTTTTATTGCGGTTTATTATGTCATTATAGTTTTGATGATTTTGTGATAATCTGCAGGTATTCAACTTCATATTGAGATGCTTATTCATTCCTGTCTAGTACTGCCTGTGTGCAGCTGTAGTTGTGGTCCCTGTGCAAGCTGCAGCACAAAATACCTTTGACTAAAATAACTGAATATTTGGTGTTCTGATGTTCACTGTGGCGACATGTCTATGGTGTCTCATGACATAATTTTGCTCTAAAATATGTTTATGAAATTTTTCTTGTAATAAGACTGACAATGAGGAAAAATATCAGAATAGAGGCCCTAGGCATTTAATACTACAATATGTCAAATGTGACAATATTAGTGACAGAAGAAGAATGAACTTTTACTAGAAAAAACTGAGGGACCATCCATTATTTTCCTTGAAGCTTATGGCTGTATAATCTATTCACAGTTCAGACTTAAAAAAGAAATGGAAAAAAAAACATGGTAATCAAGGTGCTGGAGAAACACTAATTGGAAAAATTTCATTTTGAGCACAGCTTGACTTAAGAAGGTCCTGTAGTAGTATTTAATTGGGAAATTTTTTCTCAGCATATTCACACAGCTCACTTAGCTTATGACAACTAAAGCTATCTTTTTCCAACCCAACCTCAGCTCGGAAACAGGCCACAGGTTATTTTATCCCTAGAACTAAGATTTCATGTTTCAAATCAAAACAGAAAAAAAGCAAAATTCCTTTTTAAAAAATACTCTGAAATCTTAAGAATTTCTCAGGAGAGAGATATGCCAAAATGATGGAAAGTTGTGCCAAACCTTTAATTGGGAGCTAGAGAGACCTTGCACAAAATGATTCATAGTTAATTCTGGGCCAACAGCCAAGGTTGTAAATCTGTAGTGCCCTTAATAATGCTGTGCTGCTAATTGACAGCTATTCTAAGGAAAATTGCTTTATTTTCTGTCCGTAGTATTCATTGGTTACCTTTTCTGGTCTAGAAAGAAGCCAGTCAAAAGTTTACCATTTGTAAAAGCAGTTAATGTTTAATTGTGTCAGAAACTGCTGAAACCAATTTTTAAAAATTGCATCTGCCCTACTTGCCCCTCTTTTCTCAAGTTGCTGTGGGATAGAGACTCAAGCACTGAGATGCTTTACTGCATATTTTACAGCTACGCCTGCTGTCGGACGATTACGGAAAGCACCTCATGGGCGTGGAGGACCTCCTGCAGAAGCACTCTCTAGTGGAAGCAGATATAAACGTGCTAGGCGAGAGAGTAAAGGCGGTGGTGCAGCAGTCGCAGCGCTTCCTCGACCAGGAGGCTGCCGAAGGCTACCGGCCGTGCGACCCTGCCATCATCGTGGAGAGGGTGCAGCAGCTGGAGGTGAGTTTCGTAAATGATATGATTGAGAGAGTGTAAATTTGGTAACAGGTGTTGCTGGCACCTCTTTAATTTTATGGTCATATGTAACACACACATGGTTCAGTGGTAAAGAGCAGGCTACAGATTGAGATGTCTCGGGTTCGATCCCTGACAACTTCTGGGATTTTTATGTTGCTTATCTCTTTGTTCACCTCAGGTGATGTTTGTTTGTTTGGAAAAAATGGTTCAGAATTCACATCAATCTGTAGATGACCTAAAGCTGGCAGGGCAACTCAGTTCAAAGGTCAGAGGAAGGCAACAACATATTACCTGAAATAGGACTGTCTCCAGTAGACAATTGATGTCTGCGGTTTTCTTCCCCCAGTAGACACAGCAGCGTGTAAGACAAGTTTTCTTTTAACTAGAGTTTCCACATTTATATCCTGTGGCAATGTAATATGTATGACATATTTGGATGTGCTTCATCTGGGTGCACACAAGGATTGTTTCACCTGGCATTGATAAGACCGCAGCACACGTAAACACTTTCACATTATAGAGAATATGTGGTTTTCCATTGTAAGATTGCTGTTCTTCCAGTATGTCTTAATGTGGGTACTGTGGTGGCCAAATATTTAACATTGTTACGTAATAAGAGATCTAGAAAGTGATAAAATACTGTTTATGATAATGCATTTCACTCAGTAATGTTTATAAGGGAAACAATAGGTTTTATTTAGTTAGGTTTTTTTCAAACATTTCATCAAGGGCTGTCATGGGGCTCACTATTCTTTTAGGAATATTTTTGCTAGTAATTCACCATGTTTAGTCATAGCATGATGTAGCCGACAGGTGCACATTTGTTTATCACAGTTCTTTACTTCCACTGCTCTCAACCCCCCCCCCCCCCCCCCCCCCCCCCCCATAATACACAGTTATATGGCCAGGGCATTATTGTTCAACTTTCGATAAGTATCATTAATAGGTTGCAAGCAAACATTCAACAAACTGCTACAATAGCTTACTGCTGAACCTCTACGAGCAGTGAAAACCTAACAAAACAGTTCTTGTCGCATAATATGGTACGTATTGAACAGACACTGTCATTGTTTTAGCACACAGCCTATTACACTTATTTCACAGTTAAGTGGCTGCATTGTTGTTGACCTAACAAATACAGGTTCCTCGTCTGAAACTCGACTGTGGACGAACTGTCTCGGGCTCAAAAATCGGTCCCTTGTATATCCTCACAATAATAGGCACTGAAACTATACGTTGTTCGATGTTTAAGTTACAGAAATTACAAGTAAAACATAACTCGTGAAATTAATTGAATACATTGAAAAATTCAGTGTTTTTAACAGTTTCTTCTTCTGAAAGAGTTAGGTCGAATTATTTGTTTAAATGATGGTGGGATTAAGAGCTGGCTTTGCTAACATGTTTTCGAATAGAGCCAAATAGATACTTTAAAGATTACTATTACTTTTTCCTCCAAATGTTTATAATTAGTACAGAATTTATATTTGTTAAAAGTCAAGTGTAGAATTTAAATTATGAAACAATTACTCACTCACCCTTTAACAGAAGATACTAGCTAGGCATAGTCAAAATAAAGCAAAAAACAATTATATACATAAAACAAAGCACAAAATTAGAGCTGGTGTTATATTCTTTAAAATTGAGGGCCAATCTTTCTATTTTATATGAAAATGCAGATTATACTCGTGTGTGTTAATGGTAATTAGTTAAAAGTGAAGAAATGAATTTTAAGGAGACAGGTGGCAAAAC
The DNA here is from genome assembly GCF_023897955.1 of Schistocerca gregaria. Classification (NCBI taxonomy): domain Eukaryota; kingdom Metazoa; phylum Arthropoda; class Insecta; order Orthoptera; family Acrididae; genus Schistocerca; species Schistocerca gregaria. The sequence continues at coordinate 132,689,513 of NC_064928.1, forward strand.
AAGAGGGGGAGTAAAAATATCCCAGCTTGCTTCGTCACAACCTTTTTTAGCAAAGCATCCAATTCAGTTCATTATGTAGCAGTAAATGAATTATATAGTTGTTAGTTTTATGTAAAAAAAAAAAAATCTCAAATGAAATAACATAATAAAAATAATCAATTATTGATAAAATTTAAATGGACAAATGCATAAATCTACTTGCCTAGTGCCAGCAGGGGAAAACACACACACACACACACACACACACACACACACACACACACACACACACACACACCAAGAGAGAGAAAGAGAGAGAAAGAGAGAGAGAGAGAGAGAGAGAGAGAGAGAGAGGATTTAGCTTTCACAAGCTTTCGGTGCCAGTGGTTCCTTCTTCTGGCAGAAGAGTTAAAGGGGAAGGAAGAGGGCTGAAGGAAAATGACTGGGATGGTTTAGCGAAAGGTGTACAGTTTAGAAAAGTCACCCAGAACCCCGGGTCATGGGAGACTTACAGAATGGGATGTGAAGGAAAGACTTTCTGTAAAGATTTATTTTATCTGTCCATTTACATTATATTATCAAATGAAATAAAGTACAAGATTGGTTACAGGATTTTCATTTCCTGTGTCAGTGAAAAACTTCCTCATTTGTGATTGCACTGTAAATAGATGTATATGAGTATACTGTGGTGTTAAAATGACACATGGTTGTAGAGTGTTTTAAGGCATCAAAGGTCATATTACTATTGTTTATGTAACAGGTGAAACAAAATAAAATTATTCAGACTAGTGGCAGTTACAAAGTAATTTCACGTTTAAATTCTAAAACAGTCATAGTATAGATAAAATTATGAGATGAGGTAGTAATGTTGTGAAAGAATACCCTAGGGTAATCTGTATTATTTCACTTTTTACGCAAATCTCACATTTTTCAATCTGGATAAGTTTTGTTATGATCGCTGTTGTGAAACTAGACATGAAAGTGCGTAAATGCCTGTATATGCGAAGGAAGGGCAGCTCAGTCGGACCATAGGATGAGGGGACCCACCTGTTGCGAGGAAAAGGTTAGGCAAAGATCAATGAATTAATTACATTGTTGGTATTTAATCTGCAGTATCATCATGTATTTCACAGCTTTCTAACACTGACCCACTTCCAAATACCCCTGTTGGAAGTTTGGGGCCCGAAACTTCACACTTGAATAGTGTTGCAGAATTTTTACTCTCGTTAAAATTTGTGCCGAGAAATTTTTCGGAGCAGGAAATACTGTACAAATAATTGTTGCTCTCTGCCAGTAATTTTTCTCTCCTGATTCATAGGACGCATATGCCGAGCTCGTCAAGTTGGCTGTGGAGCGGAGAGCGCGCCTGGAGGAGAGCCGCAAACTGTGGCAATTCTACTGGGACATGGCCGACGAGGAGAACTGGATCAAGGAGAAGGAGCAGATTGTCTCAACGGGAGATATTGGACACGACCTCACCACCATCAATCTGCTGCTTTCCAAACACAAGGTAAGGACCCGACTAGTTATCTTAGTAACTAGTTATCTCTGTAAGGAAACAGTGGTCAGCAATTGTCTCACAGAACCAAGTGACAAAATCGAGAGTAAATATTTACTGCATGAAAAGGAAAAACATGTTTCCAGGTGTGTGGTTTGGAGACAAGAGCCCACTATCCTATTTCTGCGATAACTAAAGTGCCTGGATACAAGAACGTTATTACAAGACCAGTAGACACTGCTTGCCGAAAAGGAAAAACCACACACATAAGTAATCGAAGGACCAAAAAATGGAGAAATTAAACACACAATTGAGGACGAAGGAGAAGGAGTATTCGGTACTTCAGATCGTGGGGGGGGGGGGGGGGGGGAGGCGGGAGGAAATTGCTGCCCCTACAGAAGACTGCACTTTCCCTAGTCAGCCTTATTGTGCCCATTCACACAGTTTTGGGCAGGCTGCTTAGTTGTTAGATTAACATACTCAGACTACTTCTAATGGTCAGAACTGTTTCTCCAGCACCTTTGCTGTACTCGTGTGGTGTGATCTGTTAAACTTAGCACAAAGGGTTACCTTAACACAGAGAATGCCGTCTGTGCGAAAATTATCAATTTCTGAATTAATTCTAGTTACAACCGGCAAATATTGTGGACAACACTTGTATTCTGGGGCACCATTATTGTCTGTCTGCTACCCCTTATTCTCTCTCGTGACACACACAAAATCGTGAATCAAATTGTAGTCAAAATTAATTGTTATTGCTATCTGCAAGGGCTTAATACTCTCTAATTAACCTACTTCTGACATGCCTGGAGGGTGTGGCATCACAAGAAGGCACTGGCGTTTGATTATAATTAGTGGTAAAATATGACCGTGAAGATTGTGAATGTCTTATACTTGATACTGCTGCACAGCATAAAACTCAAATCAAATGACATATAGCCGAACACTAATGGAAATTGGATGTGTGCCATGGAGTTTTCCTATCAATGATGATGTTTGGCATATTACTATTCTGGGGTTCACAAAAGGGGAAAATGTGTGTGTTACGAGCACATCTGAATGTGCCAGAATTCTCACATCTGATTTTGTATTTGTTAGTGGTCATCATGTATAAAGTGTAGTTTTGGCTGTAACAGACTCCTAATATCCTAAATTTACAAGCTTACATATATTGAAGGTACTGATAAAACTTAGTAACTAAGTAATTTTGAAAGTTCTATTGAAAAACTGCATAAAGAAATGCAAATTTGCTATTGAGGGCAATTTAAGTTGTCCTATTAATACTTTTAATTCTAAGAGTGCAGTTGTTAACTGTGTTGTGCCCATACACAATATGCAATAAATATGGGAACAATGAAAATAGCTCCAGAAAACCAGTCGGTACACTTCTGAAGCTCAAATCTAAAAATATTAAGTTATTAATTGTGTTCACAATTATTGTCTTTACTCCAGCAGAGATTATGTGACAAGTTGCATTACTCTTCTCCACCGTATGCCACTGTTGTTACTCTTATTATTGATTACCGATTTCTCGCCGCAGGCTCTGGAGAACGAGATCAGCAGCCACGAGCCACAGCTCATGTCTGTCGTGGATGTCGGCCGGGACTTGGTCGGCCGGCAGCACTTTGGTGCTGCTCGTGTGCAAGAGCGACTGGATGAGATTCTCGACTCTTGGAATCACCTGCTCGAGCTGTCTGCCTACAGGCGCAAGAGGCTCGAGGAAGCAGTCGACTTCCACCAGGTAAAACGCCGATACAGTTTTTGAAATTTTTTTGTTTTGTATTTATTCTAGGTTAGCTGTCCAGACTATTTCCTTGTGTTGGGAATTTAATAATAGTGATGGAAATGCTATGGAGGTTTCTTTCCTAGGATGTGCCAGGACAGTAAGAAAGTATTCAATTTGTAGCCAAGCCTTTCTGGTTTAGGTGTTCCACAATACCCCCGTGGTGAATTTAGAGTTTATTCATAAATCTTTTAATGTGATAAAGACAGCAGGTCACTGTACTTGTGTCTGGGTGTCATGCTGTGCAAAGAAAAAGCAGAAATGTTGCGTGTACACTAAACATCTATAATTTTTAAACTGAAAGATGTTAATAGATAAACATATATTTCAGGCTTTAGTGAATTCTCCCATGGTCTTCCTTCTTAGTTGTCGAGCATTTCATAATCTAAAGCAGGTGTAATATATAGTTATTTTTCAGAACCAATTACACTTAAAAAATCGTGAGCAGTTCCAATCTCCCTGGAACTTCTTCAGACTTCCGTAGTTGCACCAGCAACCTATGGTTTTTGTGTCGGAATGACACACCCGAAGCGTGAGCTGGCTATGCCTGCTTTGCATTTGCTCCTGCTGTTTGCTTCTACTAGACACACTTGTGGTTTGATTGACCATTGTGCAAGAGTAATGGTTGTTTTCCACAAAATATCCTCAATCTGTACACATGAATATTATTCACGTGGCGTAGTTATTTCAGCTGTGATGTGGGAAGGAAACTGCTCCTGACAACATTGAGCAAATCCAGCATGTTTGTCCCATAAGTTCTAGGCTGAATCACAAAAATACAGAATCGTCATTTCAAATTACCTCTGCCATAACATGTAATACAGCTGTCTATATTTCCTTCCGAAGATGATGATTTTATAAGTGTTGAAACCATGGTAAAAGGGATTTTAATAAACATTCCAGTTTGTGACTGATTAGCTGTTCATTATTTCTACAAGATGATTTCATTCTATACTTGCTGCTCCAGCCACGTACAAAATTTTAAAATACTATTGACAGCAGGAAGGATTGAGTTTATTGAACATAACAGTGGTGCTTTTGCAGTGACTGGCAGCCTTGTTATGGAGCATGACAGCCATTTGAAAATTTTATTTTACTTAACTTTGAAACTGTTCCATACTGATCAACAACACAAAAGGGTTGATTTACTGAGGATTTTTATTAGCAGCCTCCTATGTGGGTGAATTAATTTCCATAGGATTCTTGTGACAAATTTGTTTGACATTGCCCCCTTCACAGCTACAGTTAAATTTATATGGTTCTTCCACCTTTTAAATTGTACCAGATTTTCAAATGCGCCTCACTCTGTGACTAAATCCTGCAACTGCCTATCATTTGTTTAATCAATTTAGACAAAAAATTTTATTTATGCATATTACATTGATTTTATTTACACTGAAGGTTAGCTGTCAATTCCTGGTCCGCTATTTGGTTGAATGTACAATCTACAGTTGAGAAGATGAACAGTCTGTGGGTGTACTTCCGGTTCATAGTGTCCATTGGGCACAATATTTAGGCAATCGGATGTGTCACATCCATCAGTTCCACTGATGAACTGAGGTCCTGAGGGTGTGCAGCCAACTCTCTCTCATACGTCGGCACGCTTTGTGACTCAGGTTTCCTGGTCGCCAGATCGTTGTCTTTGCCGAGTATAATGTTAATTAGACCCAGTGCTAGTTCCCAAGCCTTGCTGAGATTATAGTCACAGTTGAGATTGATAAGATTTTCCCTGGCCTGAATTTTGATGGCTTCTCTAACAACGTTCTTCCAGTATTTGAAGGTCTGTGCTCAAATCCATGTATGATCATATTCCATTACATGATTTTCTCACAAACAGTGCTCTGACTGCCAACTTGTTGGGCTACATTTGGATGACATGTGCTCCTTGAAGTGCTCCACATGTAAATTTGGAAACACTAGCAAGAATGGGCTGCCCATTGTAACTCCCTCTATTTGTTCGAACTGTTCTCTCTTAAATAGAAAATACGTAGCGGTTAGGACATGCCTGAAAAGGTCGTTGGTCTTCTATTCAAAATTGTGATTGGCGTTCTAGACTCTGATAAAGGCAACCTGGTGAGTAACAAAACAGTGTCAATCTTAGTTCTTTGGCCTGAAATTGTTGAGACGTCTCACAAAACCCGCAGAATTGTGGATGTAATGTGAGCACCACATCTTCGTAAACCTCCGTGAATCCATAAAAGCGTAGCGGCACAGGTCCTTGTGGTAACAATTTCTTGATGGCCCACCTCTGGTAAAGAAGAAAGAAGACTACCATTCCTGGATGTCATGCTCAAGAGAAGAGCAAATGACACCCTCTGCCATGGGGGGTATCTCAAGGAAACACACACTGAGCTGTGTTTGCCCTGTGCAGAGGAATGGGGTACTGAAACACTAATACACAGGGCATACACAATATCGAACACAGTGTGTCTGCCCCAGGAACTGGAACACTCAGAACTGTGTTAAAAAGGGTGGGCAGAATGGCTTTTTAGCTCCAACACTACAGTACAACCTGTTGAGATAGTAGTAGTCCCATAGGCAGAGGTAGCCACAGACTTTATGCTATACGCAGGCACACTGTCAGGAAAAGTGGCCTTCATACTGAAAGAGCACCATGTAAGATTTGTCTCTTTCCTGCCCAGTAAAACATGGGCATTGTAGGGGTGTGTGGAAGGCCAGAGTATATCAGATTGTGCTACAATGTAGCAAGTCATATATTGGACAAACAGTGCGCACATTTCAAGATCGAAACTGAGAACACCAGTGGCACACTCAACTAACGTATTCCAACAAATCTGCAGAGCACTGTTCGTCAGAAAATCATTCAATGAAATACGACCATCCCAGGATTTTAGTGCAGGCTCTCAAATACTGGGAAGGAGTCAGTAGAGAAGCCAATGAAATTCGCATCGGGAATAATTATATAAGAGGTGTTCAAAAAGAAACAGGCCGGAGGCATAATTACAGAAACCGCATCCTGTATGTTAGAAGTACTGACCCTGGCTGAGACGCTTGTCCCACTGTGACACAAAGCGGCAAATGTCTGTCTCGTAAAATTCCTGCGGATGCGATGTTAACCAGCTCCGCACGTACAGCTGGATGTCATCGTCCGAGGTGAATCCTTATACTGACGTTCTTCCTTGACCCAGATGGCCCCCTTCTGTTTCACTTCCTGCAGCACTGGACAACAGTGAATGCCCAGCATTACTCGCTAGCCTCGACCAACATTCGCCAAGCGATGAGATCAAAATGACCATGTCAGTCTCACCACTGGGGTCATTCTGCTCCACGGCAATGAAAAGCCTCACACGGTCAACACAGACGCAGCACTCGTGCATAAATTCAAATATTAGGTTCTCGGCCATCCCCCGTACAGTACGGACATCTCTCCCTGTGATTACACCATTTTTTTGTCCCCTTGAAAAGGCTCTGAGATACAAACGATTCACCTCGGACGACAATGTCTGGCTGTTTGTGTGGAACTAGTTAACATTTTGAGACAGTCGTTCACTGCCTTGTATCACAGTGGCACAAGTGTCTCAACAGCCAGGCTGAATACTTCTTACATTCAGGTACTGGTTTTTGTAATTATGCCTCCAGCTCATTTCTTTTTGGACACCCCGTATATCAGTTGGGACTGCAGCTATAATGTAAGCAAGGCCAGGGAACTAGCACTGGGTCTAATTAAGAAGACGCTCAGCAAACACGACACTCTGGTGACTGGGGCAGACGCAGCAGCTACATTGACGCTACGACAGACTCCGATGCGAGCATCTCCATGACTGCCATCACACATCTGCGGGTGCGAACTGTAGAGGGACCGGCTTGTGGTGGGAGGGGATACTAGTTGGCCGTGCACAGTCAGGAGCTCAGTTTGTCGGCACACCTGACAATGGTGCCGTGTTCGATTGACGGAATATTGTACCTGTTGGACACTTCGGACTGGCAGCACACCTGTGAACTGTTCGATCGACAAATAAGCCAGGGGGGAGCTGAAGAATTGCGTTAAGTTACTTAAGATACCAAAACTCGTGAGTATTTTCTGTGAAAGAGTTCACAACATTTTTGTCAAACCGTGACAACAAATAAGAGGAAATTAAGATGTTCACAAATTCTAGATTGACGATATTAAAGTGAATCTGTTTCACATAAAGTATGTCATTGTTGGCACAGTTGTAGTGCAAGATGTATGATATTTGTGTCTGAAAAATTGTAAGTCATTTGAATGAAATAGTGCAGGCTTTGATATGGACTTCTTCACGCTTTCTTAACACTTTCTTCTCAAAGAGCGCACCCTCTCCCTCTCCCCCCCTCTCCCCCCTCTGCCCCCCTCTCCCCTCTCCCCCCCCCCCTCTCCCCCTCCCCCTTCCCATCAATATGAGGTATGAGGTCCAACTTATGACTTCTAGAAACATGTCAAGTGTAATACCACTCCCTCCCACCAAGAACATCATGTCAAAGGCTTTACATTAAAAAGTTACTCCAGTGGTTTCAACGTTTACATTTTAATAGAAAAGGTCATCAGTTTCGAGTCGTTTTCAATTTACCATATTCAAACTCTTCAGTGATCCATATTAATGTAACTAATAATGATTGTAATAAGAATTACTAGTGTAGTCAATTACACAAATACCATGGAAATTATACGTGGCAACTCTGGAATATCCCTTGAGTATGAACAATAGCACTGGGTTTAGTTAATCTCTCTGTTCCTAAGGAACTGTAACCTCACTCACCTATGGGCAGGCTGTTGGTCAATGGACTTGGGAGCATTGTTATTTCTAAGTCAGTTTTAAAAAGTGTGGCACTGCTGTCTTGTTGGCTTGTGGAGTACTCAGTAGTCAGGTATATGAAATTGTGGGTGTGGTCTTCAAATTTATATTGGAAGAGGCAAGTCTGCAATTTGAGTTACTCCTCCACTGCTGCAGTGTGGCTTCGTCCACCCTCACCATTGCCTCTTTCCGTGCTCAGCTAATTTGGTTGTCAGGGGTCAAGTTTTATTGCTTGCACCTTTCACGCTTACTTCCAGTATGCTCTACTTTGTGATCACATGACCTTTCCGTGGTTTGTGAAGAGGGAAAAATTGCCTGAAAAATTATTGTGTACACGAAACATGTAACTGTATTGTGTTGCAAGGTTTGGAAGTCCCACAAAAATTGTGATCGTGTCCGTTTTTTTTCCAGTTCTTCGCAGATGCGGATGACGTCGACATTTGGATGTTGGATACTCTGCGGCTCGTTTCGAGCGAAGATGTCGGCCGTGACGAAGCCAATGTGCAGTCGTTGCTGAAAAAGCACAAGGACGTGACGGACGAGCTGAAGAACTATGCAGGAGCCATAGAAGCCCTGCACCAGCAGGCGTCCCAGCTGGGAGAGCAGGACCGCCAGGCTCCACAGGTAAGCCGCAGTGTGCAGTATTGTCAAGTAATCTAAATGACCAAATTGGACTGTGAATTCGTCCTCTTGACAGCTTGTAAATTGCTCACAGGTTGTCGAACGGCTGGCCAGCATTGACCACCGCTACAAAGAACTCCTGGAGTTCGCCAAACTGAGGAAGCAGCGGCTGCTCGACGCATTGTCTCTGTATAAACTGCTCAGCGAGTCGGATGGTGTCGGTCAATGGATAAGCGAGAAGGTGAGCGATGTGTTCTTACTGGTGCAGGTGGAGAGCTTACATTGATTATTGAGGCAGTTACAAGTTAAATGATCTAATTTTGTGGAGGGAACAAGAGGAAATAAACAGTACATAAAATTAATTTCACAGGCTGTGACAGTCGCAAATTAAAACGGTGATCCAGGAAATGTGGGATAAATTTCTTTTATTTCTGTTATTGATTGCAAAATTTTTGGTCCTCAGACTATCGGTTTCGGTCAACAGTGACAATCTTCAGATATACAGCAAAACATGGGAAATTAAAAAAAAAAGTGACAGACAGTTTACATGTTGAAACAAAAAAAGTCTGCCATAATGACAAGTATTAAACCAATAGATTCTGAAATGTGCACTTAAAATCTGAGAAAATATACAGGATTTTACAACATCTCATAATGTAATGAGACCGCAGTGGTACCATCACAAAATACTCACAGAATCAGGTTAGGATCATTATGTGTATTTAAAATATTGTGTACGCTAGACCACAGTGCCAGTGGAGCCACACTGTTACTAGCACTACTATTCACAACAAACTGCAGTTCAGTAGTCACAATCTAAGTGGCGTAAGCTCATTGGATGTGTCTGCTGTACGTTTACATGTGCTACTAATTACATCAGAATTACTTCATTTCTATACCAAATATGAGCAAGCACTTTCATCAGATGTGCAGCAGAACATGGTAAATGAAATACGACTATACTTTCCTCAGAACAGTGTGTCGCGATATATGACAACCCCTGGGGGGGGGGGGGGGGGGGGCGCAGGAGCAGGAACAGGAGCAGGAGCTGGTAAATAAGAGAGCCAATTTGTGTGTGTGCATCTGGAGGCAGATGCGAAAGGCAATACGAAGTCCTTCTCCAACATCGGTTAATCAAAGTATGCTATCTTGCTTCTTCGCATGGGCCCTATATTGTCGTTGGACTTTGGTATGTTTATGTAGCATTTGTGTAAGGGCAAGAACAATCGGGCATGGGAAGTAACAGCTTAGTTTGTATGGGTTAACATTGTGACTGACAGATGTGCTTGCTCATATTTGATATAGAAATGAAAAAATTCTGATGTAATTAGTAACACATTAGTGTTGTATTGAAACCCGTCAGCAAGAATAGAATTTAGATCGACAAAAAGGTGTTATTTGGTGTTTAGCATAACCAGCTCAATATATCTTAAATATTAGAAAATATTTTGTCTACCATTATCTGATTATTGTTACAATTTTTGATATTAGATCTTGTTTAACCTGTGCAATGCCAGAATTTCTCTGGGAGTTTTGCAGTTGTAGGTGGGATGTAGGACTTCTTAAAATTTGCAATAAATCTGCACAATTAAATACAGGAATTTTTATATTTAATATGTGGATAATATCTAAAATTGATATGAAATGCATATTGCTAAAGTGTCTTCCTTCAGGCAGTAAAACATTTTAACATGAATTATTATTGTTGTAAAAAAAAAAAGCCCATATCACATTTGAATTCTGTGCTCAATAAAATTAAAAAATATAAGCTTTCCATGTCATATTTTGGAAAATACTGCCACTGAAAGTAACTTGAGGAAAGAAAAGCCTTACAAATAACTTTATGCTTCATGATTGTTGTGATTGACACTTTATATTGACCCCCCCCCTGCGGGTTCGGGGGTAAGAATAGGCCCGCGGTATTCCTGCCTGTCGTAAGAGGCGACTAAAAGGAGTCCCTCCCCCTCAAGGGGGTAGTTAGTGCCTATGTGCGGAGACGGACGCATTCACGACCTATATTTGCGTTCATTTGGGTTTTTCACTTCTTCTGGTTTCTTCCTTCCTTTGGTTGGTTCCTTTTTATGTTGTTCTCCATCTCACTGTCTTACTTACTCTCCTCCTTGCCTTCTTCTCCTTGCCTTCTTCTCCTTGCCTCCTCCTCCTTCTCTGGTGTCCGCTTCGGTGTTTGAGACAGTCTGTCCTTTCTTTCCCTCTCTCTCTCTCTCCTTTCTTTTTCCTCTTCTTCCTTCCTCCCTGTGCGTGCCTGAAGGCCGACTCACGTGTTCGCACGCGTAGCCGGTGACGGGGTAACGCGTAATTCCCCGCCCTGGGTAGACAAGTAAGGCACGCACGTACCCCCTGGTAAAGGCCAGGCCCAGGGAGGGGTGATTGCCTGAGCTGACACCTTCCGACCATGCCGATTGCTCCCTCCGTCCGTTTCTCGGGAGGTGTGACCTGAGGTGTGAACAATCACCTAAGGCGGGAGTGCCCTCTGAGAGGGTCCCCACAAGGAAGGAGCGCGCCATCGGAGATGCTGGCAATCGTGGGGGTTTCCTCCGCAATGGATTTCTCTTCTTCTCTCTCGACTTCTGCCCACAAACGGAAACTTGACCAGCCACCAGTGACAAAAGTACTACCGCCTGCCCCACAGTTCCTCGTAGTTTCTCGATCTGAGGACAGAAAGGTTTTTTCCTATGTCAACCCTTTTGCTATCCAGAAGGGCGTAGATGCCATGGCCGGATCTGTCAAGTCTTGTACCAGGTTGCGTAATGGTACCTTGTTACTAGAAATTGAGAGCGCTTTTCAGGCACAAAAACTGCTTTGGGCCACAATCCTGTACACGTTCCCTGTCCGGGTGGAGGCTCACCGCAGTTTGAATTTGTCTCGTGGTGTGGTATATACTAGATCACTCGACGGATTGACTGACGAGGAGATTCAGTCTTTTCTCGCTGAGCAGGGCGTGACGGCGGTCCATAGGGTCATGAAAAAGGTCAACAATGACCTTATACCGACCCGGACACTTTTCTTGACCTTTGATAGTGTTCAGCTGCCGTCGCGCATCAAAGCGGTCTACGAGGTTATTTCTTGTCCCGACACCTACGCGCTGCTACCAGTGTCAGCGTTTTAATCACACTCGCCAGTCTTGTTCCAATGCGGCTACATGTGTGACTTGCGGCAGGGATGCCCGTGAGGGTGACTGTCCACCTCTGTCTCCTCGTTGTGTGAACTGTCACGGTGACCATGCAGCGTCCTCCCGCGACTGTCCCATCTACAAGGAAGAACGCTGTATCCAAGAAATTCAGGTCAAAGAGAAAGTCTCCACCTCGGCTGCTCGCAAGCTATTCGCAAGTAGGAAGCCCACGTTGCTCCCAGCGGGGAAGTACAGTACTGTCCTCGCCTCTTCTCGGACTACCAGGGAGGTGGCGACGCAGACATGCGATCTGACCTTCAGCACTACGGTCGTCCGTTCGCCAGTGCTAAGATCGCCCGGTCGACGTCTCCTCTTCCTCCCGCCGCCCCTCCGACACAAGCACCTTTATCAGATTCTGCCAGGATGAAGACCCAGAAGTCAGAAGCACGGGTCTTGCTCCCCCGAAAACAGGCAGAGGAGGCTTGGCCACCTAATTTCCACTCCTCGAATTGTGAAAACTACAATGCCCCATTCACCATGCGGGAAGTCGAAAATGCACTTGCCCGGTCACGGTCCTCCGCTCCGGGGCCTGATTCTATTCATATTCAGATGCTGAAGAACCTTTCTTCTGCGGGTAAAGGTTTCCTTCTTCGTACTTACAATCGCATCTGGATTGAGGGACATGTTCCCGCATGCTGGCGCGAGTATTGTTGTACCGATTCCTAAGCCGGGGAAGGACAAGCACTCGCCTTCCAGTTATCGACCCATCTCACTTACAAGCTGTGTCTGTGAGGTGATGGAGCAAATGGTTAACTCTCGTTTGGTTTGGCTGCTCGAATCTCGATGCCTACTTACCAATGTACAATGTGGATTTCGTAGGTGCCGCTCTGCTGTTGACCATCTGGTTACCTTGTCGACCTTCATTATGAATAACTGCTTGCGGAAGCGCCCGACCGCGGCTGTGTTCATTGATTTGGAGAAGGCTTACGACAACTGTTGGAGGGCGGGCATTCTCCGCACCGTGCATACATGGGGCTTTCGCGGTCGCCTCCCTCTTTTTATTCGTTCCTTTTTAATGGATCAACAGTTCAGGGTATGTGTGGGTTCTGTCTTGTCACACCTTTCGCCAGGAGAATGGGGTGCCACAGGGCTCCGTTTTGAGCGTCGCTCTCTTCGCCATTCCGATCAATCCAATAATGGATTGCTCTCGGATGATGTATCAGGCTCCCTTTTCGTGGACGATTTTACCATCTATTGCAGCCCGCAGTGTACATGTATCCGGGAGCGCTGTCTTCAGCCTTCTCTTGACCGTCTTTACTCCTGGAGTGTCGCCAATGGCTTCCGTTTTTCTGCCGAGAAAATGGTCTGTATTAACTTCTGGCGCTACAAAGAGTTTCTCCCACCGTCCTTACGTTTCGGCCCCGTTGCTCTCCCATTCGTGGAGACAACAAAATTTTTAGGTCTTACATTTGACAGGAAACTTAGTTGGTCTCCACATGTGTCATATTTGGCTGCCTGTTGTACCCGTTCTCTAAATGTCCTCCATGTTCTCAGTGGCACGTCGTGGGGAGCGGATCAAACTGTCCTCCTTCACCTACGTCGGTCTATCGTCTGCTCCAAGCTGAATTGTGGGTGCTTTGTATACTCCTCTGCACGGCCGTCCATCTTACGCCGCCTCAACTCCATACAACATCGGGGTTTACGGCTTGCGATAGGAGTGTTTTATACTAGTCCCGTCAAGAGTCTGCATGCTGAAGCCGGTGAATTGCCACTCAGCTACCGGCGCGATATACTGCTTTGTCGTTACGCCTGTCGGCTACTGTCAATGCCCGACCACCCATCGTATCGTTCCTTTTTTGACGACTCTCTCGACCGTCAATACGGGTTATATGTCTCTGCCCTGCTACCCCCTGGAGTTTGCTTTCGTCGCCTCCTTCAACACCTTGATTTTTCACTCCCTGCAACCCTTAGAGTGGGTGAGAGCCAGACGCCACCTTGGCTCCAGGCTCAGGTTCGCGTTCACCTTGACCTCCGCTCGCTCCAAAAGGAGGCTACCCCCGGTTCCCATTTTGTCGAACTTCGTTCGAAGTTCATTAATGGTGACCTTCATTTTATACAGATGGCTCTAAGACCAATGACGGGGTCGGGTGTTCTTTTATTGTCGGGGCACAAAGTTTCAAATACCGGCTACATGGCCATTGTTCGGTCTTCACAGCTGAGCTCTTTGCCCTCTACCAGGCTGTTCTTTACGTCTGCTGCCACCGACATTCTGCTTATGTCATTTGCTCCGATTCTCTGAGCGCCATCCAGAGCCTCAGTGATCCGTATCCGGTTCACCCTTTCGTGCACCGGATCCAACGCTCTCTTTAGCAGCTGGTGGACGACGGGTCTCCAGTTAGCTTTATGTGGGTTCCTGGCCATGTCGGTATCCCTGGGAACGAAGCTGCAGATGCCGCGGCCAAGACTGCGGTCCTCCAGCCTCGGGTGGCTTCTTGTTGTGTCCCTTCATCAGATTGTAGCACGGTCATTTGTCAGCGCATTTTATCGCTGTGGCATGCCGACTGGGCTGCACTTAGGGACAACAAGCTTCGGGCCTTGAAACCTCTTCCCGCAGCTTGGACGTCCTCCTCCTCGTCGGGAGGAGATCGTTTTGGCCCGGCTACGAATTGGATACTGCCAGTTCAGCCATCGCCATCTGCTGACGGCAGCACCGGTGCCGTTCTGTCCATGTGGGCAATTGCTGACGGTCCGCCACATTTTAACATCGTGTCCGGATTTTACTACGCTGCGTCTTGATCTTGGCCTGCCATGTACTCTGGATGCCATTTAAGCGGATGACCCAGGAGCTGCTGCTCGCGTTCTTCGTTTTATCAACTTGACACACCTGTCTAAGGACGTTTGATTATGCTGTAGTTTTTTAATCCTATGCCTGTTAATATGTCTTTTATAGTGTTGTCCCTTTTAGTTGCTGTTTTAACTCTGTGCCTCGCGGTACATTCCTAAATTAGTCAGGGCGCTAATGACCATTGTAGTTGTGCGCCCTAAAACCACAAAAAAACTTTATATTGAAATATTTGGATCATAATAAGGTTGTGTTTGATACTAAAATCACAAGTGGGCTACAAGTGCAACTCTCCCAATATTTGGCAATATTTAAATTTTCATTTCAGTGACAATTATTTCTGTACATAATTCTTCAGACTGTAGTTGTGTGATATCTATTTATTATCAATTGATTGTTCGTGCCTCCAGGACCGCATGCTCCAGACTATGGTTCCAGTGAAAGACATAGAGGACGTGGAGATCATGAAGCACCGCTACGATGGCTTCGAGAAGGAGATGAATGCCAATGCGTCCCGCGTCGCAGTTGTCAACCAGCTGGCTCGCCAGTTGCTGCATGTGGAGCATCCCAACAGCGAACAGATAGTTGCACGGCAGAACCAGGTGACGTTTAGTATGACGTTAATTACTTTTGTCATCCAAATACAAAATGAGATCCAATTGGCAGAAAATGAAGATTTATGGGCTGGCGGTTTAAAAAATCTGTGGCACAAAGATCTAAAAATTGGTACAAAAGAACATAAACTTTCAATAATTAGATCAGTATTTCCTTATAATATTTTATGAACAAAGTTTGTACACTGGTACAACTATACTCAAAAGTGCTGTTCTGTTCATGAACAGTACCAACTTGAAGCTGGTGATATAAAAGTTTCCTATTCCCTCCAGTGTAAGTCAACAGTATGTTCAAACACTAATTATTATCCTTTAACGTGCATAATTTACAGTTGGGCCGTGTGCACAAATGAATTATTTTTTGCTGCTCAACTTCAGCCACTCTGCAGGTTATGCTAAGAGAAGTCTTATCCCATCAGTGAGTGCAATTTGGAGGGGGGGGGGGGGCGGAGGGGGGGGGGGAGACTGAAGCACTTTTCAGAAAGCAGTGTGCAGTGTGGTCGCACTAATAATACGATTAAAGCCATGTGACTGACTGACTCTTTGAAGTACGGAGTTGTGGCTTGTGCTGAGTCCTACTTTGTTCATCAGCTGATCGCAACCTTGTGGCACACTGTGTTCCAAAATTTTTGGTCACTGCCATTGCTACATTCAGAAACTCATTTTGGAAATTTCATTTAGTTGACCAATTTTTAAGTGAATGTACATGGTATTTCGAATCAGTAATAGTGGCAAAAAGTCTGTACATTTGGTGTCCCGTGTAAGGCTTATGTCAGTCGGGGTCACTGCCCACTAAAAATTGGGGACATCCTGTGTAAATCTGGCAATACTAAGCAAAGCCTCAATTAGTATATGTAATCCTGTCAGGAGGGCGAATTGGAAAATTCTGATATGTCCAATATTTGTAAATGTATAGTAATTTTGTGAGTGTATTAAGATTTAATCTCATAAATTTTGTATTGTATCATAGAGATGAAGATTAGAATATTCAGGATATATTAAGTAAGGAGGAGGATCAGTTTGGATTCCGTCGAAATGTTGGAACACGTGAGGCAATACTGACCTTACGACTTATCTTAGAAGAAAGATTAAGAAAAGGCAAACCTACGTTTCTAGCATTTGTAGACTTAGAGAAAGCTTTTGACAATGTTGACTGGAATACTCTTTTTCAAATTCTAAAGGTGGCAGGGGTAAAATACAGGGAGCGAAAGGCTATTTACAATTTGTACAGAAACCAGATGGCAGTCATAAAAGTCGAGGGGCATGAAAGGGAAGCAGTGGTTGGGAAAGGAGTGAGACAGGGTTGTAGCCTCTCCCCGATGTTATTCAATCTGTATATTGAGCAAGCAGTAAAGGAAACAAAAGAAAAATTTGGAGCAGGTATTAAAATTCATGGAGACGAAGTAAAAACTTTGAGGTTCGCCGATGACATTGTAATTCTGTCAGAGACGGCAAAGGACTTGGAAGAGCAGTTGAACGGAATGGACAGTGTCTTGAAAGGAGGATATAAGATGAACATTAACAAAAGCAAAACGAGGATAATGGAATGTAGTCAAATTAAATCGGGTGATGCTGAGGGAATTAGATTAGGAAATGAGACACTTAAAGTAGTAAAGGAGTTTTGCTATTTAGGAAGTAAAATAACTGATGATGGTCGAAGTAGAGAGGATATAAAATGTAGACTGGCAATGGCAAGGAAAGCGTTTCTGAAGAAGAGAAATTTGTTAACATCGAATATAGATTTATGTATCAGGAAGTCGTTTCTGAAAGTATTTGTTTGGAGTGTAGCCATGTATGGAAGTGAAACATAGACGATAACTAGTTTGGACAAGAAGAGAATAGAAGCTTTCGAAATGTGGTGCTACAGAAGAATACTGAAGATAAGGTGGATAGAGCACGTAACTAATGAGGAGGTATTGAATAGGATTGGGGAGAAGAGAAGTTTGTGGCACAACTTGACTAGAAGAAGGGATCGGTTGGTAGGACATGTTTTGAGGCATCAAGGGATCACAAATTTAGCATTGGAGGGCAGCGTGGAGGGTAAAAATCGTAGAGGGAGACCGAGAGATGAGTACACTAAGCAGATTCAGAAGGATGTAGGTTGCAGTAGGTACTGGGAGATGAAGGAGCTTGCACAGGATAGAGTAGCATGGAGAGCTGCATCAAACCAGTCTCAGGACTGATGACAACAACAACAACAACAACAACAACATTAAGTAAGTTAAAGGATTTGTAGGGAAACTTAAAGAAATAAATGTTGAACTTCTGCTGATATATTTATAGCAGCCATAGTTTATGTCCAGACAGTCATCCAGAGAGTCATCTCCCCCTGCACATCAGACTGAGCCCAGTTGGGAGGCGACCTAGTACTGTTGCTCATAGTACACGTTGAAGGCAGTTGTATCAGCTGATGGAAATATTGTGCATAAAATTTGAATACTCAATCCAGAGGAAATGTATCTTCTAAGAACATAATTTGTTTAACGATTCTGCTTGTAATTTTATTTAGCGAACTCACACAAGTGTGTAATTTAATATAAAAATTTCTTTTAAGTACTTCTGTTACTGATTGTGATGATGACTTTTTGCAGAAGAGTATTCCATTTAGAATCTGAAGAAAAATTTTCAGCAAGAATTGTATGAGTTAAGGAAATGTTATGATAAGCAGATTAATAGAAACATTGTTTCAGAGATAAAGATTTTTGCTAGACAGTTGCCTAGTAGCAGGGGTGTGACAGACCTATGGCATGCAATCACATGACAGCCATAGAAGTCTATGCTGTTGTCAGCAGTGCTCCAGCAGTGGCTGAAGGTGGTTGCTCTTACTCTTTCTCGTGCCAACTGTGACATTCAGTCTGTAATAAACTGTCTCAATATACGGAACACGGAAGTGTCCAGATGTACCACCTGTTGTATCAGGGGTATGGGCTGTAGGTCAAGAGTGAATACGTGCATTGCCGGTTTGGGTAATTTTTCAAAGGTCGTCGGTTTCCGTATCGAAGTGGGATGTGGGCGACTGTCCATCACTGATGACCTCATGTAGTTGGTGCAGTAGTGCATTATGGGGATTATGGTTTTCCGCAGCATTTTCCGTAGATATCACGATTCTTGCTGTGTGAAATTGTCACCAAGTGCATGCTGTTGAAGAAAGTGTGCACCAGATGGGTGCCGATAAACTTGATATCTGAACATGAAACTGAATCGCTTAGGGGCAGCATTAACACTTAGGAATCAGTACCATTATGACTCGGATAAGCTTCTTGACAGGATCTTAACAGGTGATGAGGTGTATGTGGAAACTGAGCAACAGTCACTGGATTGGTATCGCACTGGATTTACAGTCGAGGCAAAGCTTTAAGAGAGTGCGTTGGTGCGGAATGTGGTGTGAGCAATGTTCTGGGATAGAAGGGGCATTTTGTCACTGGTGTCGTGCCCAGAGTTGAAACAGCAAACACAGACCATTATCGTGTAACTTGGAAATTGATACTCTCCAGTCACAGTGAGAGTCGTGGTATGCTCAGTGGAAGTATTGTGCAGATTTGTGACACTGCTCTCCCACATAGAGTGTGGTGCACAACAGCTGTTCTGAAGGAGTTCAGCAGGGAATTGTTTGGCCATTCTTCGTACAGTCCCAATCCTGCTCCCGGCAGTTCCAATTTTTCAAGATGTTCCTGCCTTTCATTAAGCATTTTCACAATGATAAAGAGCTGAAAAAGACTGTCACATGCTTTATTCCATTTCCAGGTGGCAGACTTTTACAGCACAAGAGTACAAAAATTGATCCCACAGTATGACAAGTGTCTCTATTCTGATGCTGATTATGTCAAAAAAATAGTTCTAACAGTGCTACATGTACTGCCAGTAAAGTTTGATGTAAGGTTGTTTTCTTTTTCTAAAAATAGGCCAACTAATTTTCTGGATGACCCATTTACTTTTATGTTGCGAACTGAGTATGTTGTGAGCGAGGACACTTCTCCAGTATGCTTTACTTTCCTTTATGATACTATTTTTTTTATTTGCCGTGTAGTGCTCGGTCAAATTTGCAGCTGCATTTTTCACATTACTGCAGCTTAATAGTTTACTGCCTACTGTCTATAGTGGTTACTTATTAAGAGTTTACTACTAACAAACCGTTGTCGCTCCATGACTATTCTGACTTGGACGATTCCTCGGAAATGAGTCACGTTTCTGTAACGTGCTTGTCAACAATAAAAGAAATTTTTCATAAACTGAATGCATATATTTGTTTACAGTTGAACCACGAATGGGCACAGCTACGAGAGAAAGCAGAAGCAAAGAAAGAGGAACTGAACTCTGCGCACGGAGTGCAGACGTATCACATCGAGTGTCGGGAGACCATGTCCTGGATCGAAGACAAGAAGCGTATTCTCCAGTCGACGGACAGCCTGGAGATGGACCTCACTGGCATTATGACACTTCAGGTGAAATTAATTGAATTTTGGTTAAAAGCTCTCCCACAATTAGTGAAATAATTTTTCTCAATCTTTCAATGAAAATCAGTCTCCTCTTTCGATCCCTCTTTGGCAGTATGAGAGTTTTGCTTCACAGAATTGCTTTTATTGTCTGATTCAAAGTATTATATATATAAGATTCTGTGTGTGTGTTTTGTTCATTGTGCCTGTCTGCCGGCACTTTCCCGCTTGGTAAGTCTTGGAATCTCTGTTTTTAATATATATATATATATATATATATATATATATATATATATATATATATCTCTGCCCTTGCTCTTTGCCTTTAAATATGTCTGCTTGTGTCTGTGTATGTGCGGATGGATATGTATGTGTGTGTGTGTGTGCGAGTGTACATCTGTTCTTTTTTTCCCCTAAGGGAAGTCTTTCCGCTCCCGGGATTGGAATGACTCCTTACCCTCTCCCTTAAAACCCACTTCCTTTTGTCCTTCCCTCTCCTTCCTGAAGAAGCAACCATTGGTTGCGGAAGCTAGCAATTCTGTGTGTGTGTTTGTGTGTTTTGTTTATATATATATATGATGTAAATAAAAAGAAACTTCCACATGGGAAAAATATATTAAAAACAAAGATTCCAAGACTTACCAAGCGGGAAAGTGCCGGCAGACAGGCACATGAACAAAACACACACACACACACACACACACACACACAGAATTACTAGCTTTCGCAACCGATGGTTGCTTCTTCGGGAAGGAAAGGGAAAGACGAAAGGATGTGGGTTTTAAGGGAGAGGGTAAGGAGTCATTCCAATCCCGGGAGCGGAAAGACTTCCCTTAGGGGGAAGAAAAGGACAGGTGTACACTCGCGCACACACACACATATCTATCTGCACATACACAGACACAAGCAGACATATTTAAAGGCAAAGAGTAAGGGCAGAGATGTCAGTCGAGGCGGAAGTACAGAGGCAAAGAAGTTGTTGAAAGACAGGTGAGTTATGAGCGGCGGCAACTTGAAATTAGCGGAGGTTGAGGCCTGGCGAATATCGAGAAGAGAGGATATACTGAAGGGCAAGTTCCCATCTCCGGAGTTCGGATAGGTTGATGTTGGTGGGAAGTATCCAGAGAACTCAGACGGTGTAACACTGTGCCAAGATGTGCTGGCCGCGCATCAAGGCATGTTTAGCCACAGGGTGATCCTCATTACCAACAAACACTGTCTGCCTGTGTCCATTCATGCGAATGGACAGTTTGTTGCTGGTCATTCCCACATAGAAAGCGTCACAGTGCAGGCAGGTCAGTTGGTAAATCACGTGGGTGCTTTCACACGTGGCTCTCCCTTTGATCGTGTACACCTTCCGAGTTACAGGACTGGAGTAGGTGGTGGTGGGAGGGTGCATAGGACAGGTTTTACACTGAGGGCGGTTGCAAGGGTAGGAGCCAGAGGGTAGGGAAGGTGGTTTGGGGATTTCGTAGGGATGAACCAAGAGGTTACGAAGGTTAAGTGGACGGCAGAAAGACACTCTTGGTGGAGTGGGGAGGATTTCATGAAGGATGGATCTCATTTCGGGGCAGGATTTTAGGAAGTCGTATCCCTGCTGGAGAGCCACATTCAAGGTCTGATCCAGTCCCGCGAAGTATTCTGTCACAAGTGGGGCACTTTTGGGGTTCTTCTGTGAGAGGTTCTGAGTTTGAGGGGATGAGGAAGTGGCTCTGGTTATCTGCTTCTGTACCAGGTTGGGAGGGTGGTTGCGGGATGCGAAAGCTGTTTTCAGGTTGTTGGTGTAATGGTCGAGGGATTCAGGACTGGAGCAGATTCGTTTGCCACGAAGGCCTAGGCTGTTGGGAAGGGACCGTTTGATATGGAATGGGTGGCAGCTGTCATAATGGAGGTACTGTTGCTTGTTGGTGGGTTTGATGTGGAAGGATGTGTGCAGCTGGGCATTGGACAGATGGAGGTCAACGTCTAGGAAAGTGGCATGGGATTTGGAGTAGGACCAGGTGAATCTGATGGAACCAAAGGAGTTGAGGTTGGAGAGGAAATTCTGGAGTTGTTCTTCACTGTGAGTCCAGATCATGAAGATGTCATCAATAAATCTGTACCAAACTTTGGGTTGGCAGGCTTGGGTAACCAAGAAGGCTTCCTCTAAGCGACCCATAAATAGGTTGGCGTACGAGGGGGCCATCCTGGTACCCATGGCTGTTCTCTTTAATTGTTGGTATGTCTGGCCTTCAAAAGTGAAGAAGTTGTGGGTCAGGATGAAGCTGGCTAAGGTGATGAGGAAAGAGGTTTTAGGTAGGGTGGCTGGTGATCGGCGTGAAAGGAAGTGCTCCATTGCAGTGAGGCCCTGGACGTGCGGGATATTCGTGTATAGGGAAGTGGCATCAATGGTTACAAGGATGGTTTCCGGGGGTAACAGACTGGGTACGGATTCCAGGCGTTCGAGAAAGTGGTTGGTGTCTTTGATGAAGGATGGGAGACTGCATGAAATGGGTTGAAGGTGTTGATGTACGTAGGCAGAGATACGTTCTGTGGGGGCTTGGTAACCAGCTACAATGGGGCGGCCAGGATGTTTGGGTTTGTGAATTTTAGGAAGTAGGTAGAAGGTAGGAGTGCGAGGTGTCGGTGGGGTGAGGAGTTTGATGGAGTCAGGTGAAAGGTTTTGTAGGGGGCCTAAGGTTCTGAGGATTCCTTGAAGCTCCGCCTGGACATCAGGAATGGGATTACCTTGGCAAACTTTGTATGTAGAGTTGTCTGAAAGCTGACGCAGTCCCTCAGCCACATACTCCCGACGATAAAGTACCACGGTCGTGGAACCCTTGTCAGCTGGAAGAATGATGATGGATCGGTCAGCTTTCAGATCACGGATAGCCTGGGCTTCGGCTGTGGTGATGTTCCCATTCCTGATGTCCAGGCGGAGCTTCAAGGAATCCTCAGAACCTTAGGCCCCCTACAAAACCTTTCACCTGACTCCATCAAACTCCTGACCCCACCGACACCTCGCACTCCTACCTTCTACCTACTTCCTAAAATTCACAAACCCAAACATCCTGGCCGCCCCATTGTAGCTGGTTACCAAGCCCCCACAGAACGTATCTCTGCCTACGTAGATCAACACCTTCAACCCATTTCATGCAGTCTCCCATCCTTCATCAAAGACACCAACCACTTTCTCGAACACCTGGAATCCGTACCCAGTCTGTTACCCCCGGAAACCATCCTTGTAACCATTGATGCCACTTCCCTATACACGAATATCCCGCACGTCCAGGGCCTCGCTGCAATGGAGCACTTCCTTTCACGCCGATCACCTGCCACCCTACCTAAAACCTCTTTCCTCATCACCTTAGCCAGCTTCATCCTGACTCACAACTTCTTCACTTTTGAAGGCCAGACATACCAACAATTAAAGGGAACAGCCATGGGTACCAGGATGGCCCCCTCGTATGCCAACCTATTTATGGGTCGCTTAGAGGAAGCCTTCTTGGTTACCCAAGCCTGCCAACCCAAAGTTTGGTACAGATTTATTGATGACATCTTCATGATCTGGACTCACAGTGAAGAACAACTCCAGAATTTCCTCTCCAACCTCAACTCCTTTGGTTCCATCAGATTCACCTGGTCCTACTCCAAATCCCATGCCACTTTCCTAGACGTTGACCTCCATCTGTCCAATGGCCAGCTGCACACATCCGTCCACATCAAACCCACCAACAAGCAACAGTGCCTCCATTATGACAGCTGCCACCCATTCCATATCAAACGGTCCCTTCCCTACAGCCTAGGCCTTCGTGGCAAACGAATCTGCTCCAGTCCTGAATCCCTTGACCATTACACCAACAACCTGAAAACAGCTTTCGCATCCCGCAACTACCCTCCCAACCTGGTACAGAAGCAGATAACCAGAGCCACTTCCTCATCCCCTCAAACTCAGAACCTCTCACAGAAGAACCCCAAAAGTGCCCCACTTGTGACAGAATACTTCCCGGGACTGGATCAGACCTTGAATGTGGCTCTCCAGCAGGGATAAGACTTCCTAAAATCCTGCCCCGGAATGAGATCCATCCTTCATGAAATCCTCCCCACTCCACCAAGTGTGTCTTTCCGCCGTCCACCTAACCTTCGTAACCTCTTGGTTCATCCCTATGAAATCCCCAAACCACCTTCCCTACCCTCTGGCTCCTACCCTTGCAACCGCCCCCGGTGTAAAACCTGTCCTATGCACCCTCCCACCACCACCTACTCCAGTCCTGTAACCCGGAAGGTGTACACGATCAAAGGGAGAGCCACGTGTGAAAGCACCCACGTCATTTACCAACTGACCTGCCTACACTGTGACGCTTTCTATGTGGGAATGACCAGCAACAAACTGTCCATTCGCATGAATGGACACAGGCAGACAGTGTTTGTTGGTAATGAGGATCACCCTGTGGCTAAACATGCCTTGATGCACGGCCAGCACATCTTGGCACAGTGTTACACCGTCCGAGTTATCTGGATACTTCCCACCAACACCAACCTATCCGAACTCCGGAGATGGGAACTCGCCCTTCAGTATATCCTCTCTTCTCGATATCCGCCAGGCCTCAACCTCCGCTAATTTCAAGTTGCCGCCGCTCATACCTCACCTGTCTTTCAACAACTTCTTTGCCTCTGTACTTCCGCCTCGACTGACATCTCTGCCCTTACTCTTTGCCTTTAAATATGTCTGCTTGTGTCTGTGTATGTGCAGATGGATATGTGTGTGTGTGTGTGAGTGTACACATGTCCTTTTTTTCCCCTAAGGGAAGTCTTTCCGCTCCCGGGATTGGAATGACTCCTTACCCTCTCCCTTAAAACCCACATCCTTTCGTCTTTCCCTTTCCTTCTTGAAGAAGCAACCATCGGTTGCGAAAGCTAGTAATTCTGTGTGTGTGTGTGTGTGTGTGTGTGTGTTTTGTTCATGTGCCTGTCTGCCGGCACTTTCCCGCTTGGTAAGTCTTGGAATCTTTGTTTTTAATATATTTTTCCCATGTGGAAGTTTCTTTCTATTTTATTTACATAATCATTAATTTGAACCCAACATATATATATATATATATATATATATATAAAACAGAAAGAAACTTCCACATGGGAAAAATATATTAAAAATAAAGATTCCAAGACTTACCAAGCGGGAAAGCGCCGGCAGACAGGCACATGAACAAAACACACAAACACACACACAGAATTACAAGCTTTCGCAACTGGCAGTTGCTTCGTCAGGAAGGAAGCAACTGCCAGTTGCGAAAGCTTGTAATTCTGTGTGTGTGTTTGTGTGTTTTGTTCATGTGCCTGTCTGCCGGCGCTTTCCCGCTTGGTAAGTCTTGGAATCTTTATATATATATATATATATATATATATATATATATATATATATATATATATATATATATATATATATATATATATTATCTTGACATAATTTTGCTGTGTCAGGAATACTTTTTCTTTTCTGACCAGTTTTCAGGAGTATCGCTTTAGATTGGGGTGCTATTTCTGTGTTAATTTCTTCGTTCTCAGTGTTTTTGGTCAGAGCATACTATGTTGCATTTTCAGTACATTAAGGATGTAATGAGAAAAGTCAATTTTAGTACTTTTTCGTCCAGTACATACCCGAAACTTACCGTGTGTTGCATGTCATGTTACAGCGTCGGCTATCTGGCATGGAGCGTGATCTGGCTGCTATTCAGGCCAAGCTGGACTCCTTGCAGCAGGAAGCAGAGACGATCGGAGCCGAGCACCCTGAGGAGAGGGAGCTGATCCAGGAGAGGATTGATCAGATCAAGCTTGTCTGGGAGCAGCTGACACAGATGGTGAGTAGCTGCAGCAGTCTCTGTTGTGCAGGATCTGTTGTTCCACACGAGTGGTCTTCCCACCTGTATCTCTACATTGGTTAGCCAAACATAATATTTACTGTCCACCGTGAGACTGAACATTGCCTAATGGTGTTATGGGCGTGTGATGCATGAGGGCAGTATATGAGCAGAGCGGGAGAATCATTTAAGTGTCAGTACGAGTTGCATAAGTGACATCGAAAGAAAACAGCTTTTTATGGCCCAACAATTGTGGCAAGCATTGGAACATGGTGAGTCTTCTCTGCTTTACGTGTGCTGCTGTTATGGGTGTCTGTGGAAAATGGCTGAAGGATGGTGAAACCTCGAGTAGGTGGCAAGGTGCTGGATGTCAATACCTTATTACGGAATTTTGTCAGAGGCTTGCCAGACATATGAAGCGGGATCTGTGGCAGATCTGATGACAGAGTACAGTGCCAGTGTATGTAAAAGTTTTGCTGCACATTGGTGAAAATGGGGCTCTGCAGCAGACCACATCTACTTCATCCAGTATTGACCCAACAACACTGTCAACCGATATTGCAGTGGGGGGATAATTGAGATTGGACCTTGGATCGATGCAAACTTGTCGACAGGTCAGATGAATAACATTTCTTGTTCTAGCAGGTTGAGACAGTTGTATTTAGGTATGGTGTCATCCAGGTGAACAGCTGTTCGAAACGTGTACCGTGATGTGGATAAAGGCTGGTGGGGTCTGTGTTATGCTATGGGGGACATTTGCCTGGGCTTACGTGGGACACGTGGCACTTATGACCGGTGTCATGATGACTGGGAGATATTTGAACACTATTGTGGACTACCCGCATCTCTTCACATTTGATGTTTTCTTTTATGGTTATTGCGTGTTTCAGTGAGAGTTTCGTCCAGAATTGTGCTGTGGTTTGTGGAGCAGGATAGTACTTACATTTTTATCATGTCCACCAAATTTGCCCAGTCTGAACCCGATGGACTACATCTGGAGTTCTTTAAGGGACGAGCATTGCACCTACAAACCACCGACTCGTTACTTAAGGAATTGCCTGACATTTACATAGACACCTAATGCGACATTCCTGTGGAAACCTTCCAAGGATGTATCAAATCCATGCCGTGCCAAATTACTGCCACATTGCATTCCCAAGGTGGACCCACATGTTATTGAGCAAGTCACCATAATACAGTGGCTCATCAGTGTACATTTGTGTCCGTGCTTTGGAAGCCACCATTCATTAGTGTAGCAGTACTTGAGGTACTTGATTTACCCAGGAATATAAAGACTGTTTCAGAAAAATTTTTACAGACTTTGGTGAGATGTTTCTTACACCAAAACTAGAAAAAGTTCATATAAACATATCCCCGAATCCCTGGCTTATTAATGAAACTTGACATTTAGGGAGTTCAATGCACAACCCAATAATTCCACTTACCAATGCACCCATTTGACTCATCATATCCTAGATGGTGTTGTGTTGCCTGGGAGGCTTCTTCACATTCATCATTCTTATGTCCTGAACATGCTTATTTCCAACATGGCAAGATATTCATTTCATGAGCAGTCAGAAATGTGTTTTTATGTACAGCCGTGAAAATGAAAATGGACACGAGGCTGTAACAGGCAGCATTTCCAGGCCAAAGGCAGCTGAGTTACCCAACCTTTGGCACTGTGTATCGTCGTGTTGCTGGGACAGGATCCGTTGCACCACAGACCATTAACTGACAAAAAGACTACACGTTGTTCGTACGTCTGGACAGAAGAGCAAGTTCTGCGGGCAGCCGACAAGTAGCCAGGTTTCAGTGCAAGACAAGTGGCCTTGGCGTGTAGTACATCTCGTCCTTTGGCACAGAGGACACTTCTTGAGGAATACGTGTCATCTTCAACATGTGCAGGGGCTTATGCCTGCCGATCACCCACTCGGGAGGACTTCTGCTGATGGTTTGTTGCACAGGCTATCAGTGAGCAGTTTGTCCCTTCACTTTCCATTTCAGTCTCAGTGTTAAAGATGAGCTAGGTGGTACCCTTTATATTGACTGTACGGAATGGAGGCATAGAGGATCACCAGTTCCATGGCCTGTACCTTCCCCCAATCTCAGTCCTTTAGATTATTATCTCTGTGGGGACCTGCAGCAGACCACCCTCATGCAGAAACTAATCATCAGCATGCCGTGGAATCCTGGAAAACCTTTATAACTGTTGGTGTATCTGAAAAGGTGCAACAGTCCATGATTCGACAGGTGTGTGCATTTTATAAGCAAGAGGACAACATTTTGAGCATTCATTATGAGTTTGTGTTGATGAGCTCTAATCACCAAAGTGTAACATGAAAATGGATTTTTGTATACGTTTTTGTATGAATCTTTTTGTTCTTTTTTGGTGTAAGGAACTTATCCCCAAGCTTTGTAGACGTATTCCTTCTCCTCTTAATTGTCATAGTTTCCCTGAAACGTATGAAGCCATAGTTTTGAACTAACAATTTTACATATGAAAAAAACTACTTACTAAGCAGTGTCAGGAGAGAACACACACAAAAGTTATGGAATGTGCAAGCTTTCAGAGCCAATGGCTCTGGCAGAAGAGTCATAGGGAAAGTAAGAGGGATGAAGGAAAAGAACTGGTGAGGTATAGGAAATAGGGAGAGTTACTGGATGATAAGTATCCCCTGACCCAGTAATCTGGGCAACTTTTCAGCTTTGATAATGCACTCTCAAGTGGGTCCTCATTTATATTCGAAAATTTGAAGGAAAAATATCATACAAACTACAGCAAAAAAATTCTATCATCTTATGTGGGGTAGATTAAGAGGAAGACTGCAGAAGAGTAAGACTGGCAATCTCAAATACATTTGTGGTCGATCTGTAACTCTCAAAATTTTTTGCAAAGGATTCTGTTCCATCTTTTGATAATTTTATTCCGTCATCGTACGTAACGTTAATTGCCATGGACAACTGCGGCAGTCCTTAATTTTCCTCTTTTGGAACACAGCTGAAGGAGCGTGACGCCAAACTGGAGGAGGCGGGCGACCTGCACCGTTTCCTCCGCGACCTGGACCACTTCCAGGCCTGGCTGACCAAGACGCAGACCGACGTGGCCTCTGAGGACACTCCAGCATCGCTGGCGGAGGCGGAGCAGCTGCTGAGCCAGCACCAGACCATCCGCGAGGAGATCGACAACTACAGGGACGACTACACCAAGATGATGGAATACGGAGAGCGCATCACTGCCGTAAGTGCGGTTGAGGCCATTGTAATATTAATACACTCGGCTCAAGTGGGTTTATGTTTCACCAGAATCATTGCTGTCCCAAATTCAAATTGCCAAAAAAAATTAGTCCTTACCATTAGAAACGAATATTACTAATTCAAAATTAGGCTGTTTAATATCTGAAATACAGTTTTAGGTTTCTGTTAAACTTTCCGGAGAAATTTTTCAAAAATCAAATAACCCCAGTGCTAAAATGTCATCAGTGTCAGGGGTCTTCTAGGGCACGAAATCGATCTGCAGCATTTAATGTTGTCAATTTCTCCTGTGCTGTTCCATTGTTTACTACACTGTATTTGCAAGTAGACACAGAGACCTGATCAGACTGTCGTGTGCAGGAGCCCTCGACCCAGGACGACCCGCAGTACATGTTCCTGCGGGAACGGCTGAAGGCGCTGCGTGACGGCTGGGAGGAGCTGCACCAGATGTGGGAGAACCGGCAGCAGCTGCTGTCGCAGTCACTTAACCTGCAGATGTTCGACCGCGACGCCAAGCAGGCCGAGGTGCTGCTGGCCCAGCAGGAGCATGTGCTCAGTAAGGATGAGACACCGGTGAGTGGAAAATGTTTAGCAGAAATCTGCTATCGGTCCCCTATTTACAGACTCCTCGTAGTGACGAAAAGCTGTGGAGTTATGCAGAGTCTTAAATTTGCTACTCCCAACCATCATATTTGTGTTGTGAGGGACTGAAACACATCTGATGTCGCATAATAGAAACCGAAGCCTTACTTTTATGTTTGTTTTCAGCCACAATGGAAAATGCAAAGTGTCTGCGTGTGCACATTTCACAGCTTCCAGATTATGTTGGCAAACTGATTTTGAGGAAAAAGGCAGTAGAATACGGCAACATGAAGCAGGTACCAATTGACTGTTTATTACATCACATAAACAGAAACTTCGATACCAGAAGTAAAGACAGTCATAACAGGGGCAAATGTGATGAAGCAGTAAACAAAAATTGCTACTTTAGAGAAGTGTAGGGTGCAGAAATAATTTATTATTCGTAATAAAAGACAGCTATGCTATTGAAACCTTGAAGAGAAGTGCCTTGGGTAATGAGATGCAGGTAAACATTTGTTCATTCTCTCTCTCTCTCTCTCTCTCTCTCTCTCTCCCTCCCTCCCTCCCTCCCTCCCTCTCCCTCCCTCCCTCCCTCCCTCCCTCCCTCCCTCCCTCCCCCTCTCTCCCCCTTCATCCCCCCCCCCCTCCTAGTAGAAAAAGGAAAAGTAGTAGGTGGCATATGGACTGGGGGAAAGGAATGATAGAGGAAGACGCCTGGTAGAATAATTTAAACATGGCTAACACTTGGTTTAAGAATCGTGAGAGAAAGTTATATACGTGGAGGAGACCTGGAGACCCCGGAAGGTTTCAGATTGATTGTACAATGGTTAGACAGAGATTTAGGAACCAGTTTTTAAATTGTAAGACATTTCCAGGGGCAGATGTGGACTCTGGCCTCAATTTATTTGTTATGAACTGTAGATAAAAATCGAAGGATTCGGCAAAAAGGCAGGAATTTTAGAAGATGGGACCTGGATAAACTGAAAGTACCAGAGGTTGTAGAGGGTTTCAGGGGGAAGAGATACAGTAGAAGAAAATGAGTAGCTTGGAGAGATGATTTAGTGAAGGCAGCAGATGATCAAGTAGGTAAAAATATGAGGGCTAGTAGAAACCCTTGGGTAACAGAACATATATTTAATTGATGACAGGAGAAAATATAAAAATGCAATAAATGAAGCAGGTGAAAGGAAATACAATGTCAAAAAAAAAAAAAAAAAAAAAAAAAAGAGATTGACAGGAAGTGCAAAATGACTAAGCAGGAATGGCTAGAGGACAAATCTAAGGATTTAGAAGTTCATTTCACTAGAGGAAAGATATACTGCTTACAGAAAATTAGAGAGACCTTTGGAGAAAAGAGAACCACCTGTATTAATAAAAAGAGCTCAGATAGAAAATCAGTACTAAGAAAAGGGAAAGCAGAAAGGTGGTAGGAGTATATAGAGGTTCTATGCAAAGGAGATGCACTTGAAGACAATATTCTGGAAGTGGAAAAGGATATAGAGGAACATGAGAAGGGAGATATGATACTGCATGAAGAATTTACAAAGCACTGAAACACCTAAATCAAAACAAGGTCCCGGGAGTAGACAACATTCCATTAGAGCTACTGATAGCCTTGGGAGAGCCAGCAATGACAAAACTCTTCCATCTGGTGAGCAAGATGTAAGAGACTTCAAGAAGAATATAATAATCCCAGTTCCAAAGAAAGCAGGTGCTGATTGATGTGAAAATTACCAAGCTATCAGTTCAACAAGTAACAGATGCAAAACACTGACTCACTGTCTGGGTTAAGCTACTGGGTTCTATTACTTAAGAAGTGTTCAAGCTACTCGCATCTCTTCAACAACCTAGTCCATGTTCTGGTTGTTTGTCAACAGTCTGCAGTGTGACACTGTGTCTCACTTTTTTGGGAATCTAGAAATATGAGAATCTGCCTGTTGCCCTTGTCCATTGTTCGCATGATATTGATGAGCTGTGTTGATGGTTTCTAAATTTGTGGCTAGAAGCTTTTTCTCTTGAGAAAATTTACTGCAGTCATATATAGAGTATGCTCAAGAATTTGCAGCAAATTGACATTGATATTGGTACGAAATTTTGCTAGTTGGCTCTTCTGTCCTCCTTACACATGGGAAATGTCTGCCCTCTTTACAGTTGCTTGGGGTTTCCACTGACAGAGATTTGTGATAAATGCATGGGACCAATTCCTTGGAGTATTGTCTGTAAAGCTGAATTGGGATTCTGTGTGAATCCATCAATCTATTTGTTTAAACTCTTTCAGCTGCTTTTCAATGCCAAGGATGTCTTTTTCTGTGTTCTTCGTACAGGAGTTTGTGTAGTGGTCAAATGATGGTATAGTCAGTCTGATCTTCCTGCGTCAATAATTTATTAAATGTGAAATTTAAGACGGCATTCTTTTTACTGTCTTCTGGTACCATACAAGATGAGTAACAAGTGACTGAAGCCTTAGATTCACTTGATGATTTTTTATGTAGTATCTGAATTTTCTAGGATTCTTGACAAGATCGTTCACTAATGTAAACAATGGTGGAAATTGTAGGTTTCACATGTCGATCTTTGTATAGATGCACAAAGGTCTTCTGCCTGTTCAGTTTAGCTTTCTTTATTGAACTGAAAGTATAATCATCTCAGATTTCTCAGCATTTCAGTCAATTCAGCAGTTAATAATTATGGCAACATTCGGGATGGTAGTTTCAGTTTGCGAATTAAATAATTTGAAAGTTTCTTGTTTGAGAACACTGTTATGTTATTTTTATTGTGTTGTTGGCATGTTGTGCATTTAATTTTTGTCTAATATATCCATTTTCTTATTTTGAACTGTGTTCATTCCAAATACGGTTAATACGTGATTGTAAATTTAAATACACACTTTCCAGACACGAGGTAGTGTTTCTTGATGATATTGAGACAGCTGCTGCTATTATCTGCTGTTGCTGCAGAAATTAAAATAAATAAATAAATAAATGCCAAGAATGAGCTGCAGTAAGTACACTGTAATTCAGTGACTTAATTTATGCTAGAATACTTAAAATTATCAGTATAATTATGCTTTGTTCCTCACAGTTCAGGACTGAGTTATACAGAGTCCAGTGTGTTGTGCTCTGAATGTAAGATGGGTATATCAAGTGTTAAAATAAAAATACTTAATTAAAAAATACTGAGACAAACAATGGAAATTCCAGGATGGAATAACAATAATATGGAAAGAATAGATTGCCTGCTGTTTATAGTAAGCTCTGTGCCTGTATTTGAACACTTAGACAGCTCTTCTGGTATCGTGTATATTGGTTTCTAGGTTATTTAATTCATAAACCAAAAAGTCATGCACAATGTCCTTTAACAGTTTAACTTTTTTTTGCAGACCAACTTGGAACAGGCAGAGAACTTGATTAAGAGGCACGAGGCATTCCTTACTACAATGGAAGCAAACGATGACAAAATCAACAATGTAGTTCAGTTTGCAAGCCGCCTGTGTGACGAAGGACACTTTGCAGGTGAGGTGTGTGTGTGTGTGTGTGTGTGTGTGTGTGTGTGTGTGTGTGTGTGTGTGTGTGTGTGTGTGTGTGTGTGTGTTAATTTTGGTAAAAAAAAAAGTTATCTAATGTGATTTGAGATATTGGTGATTAACTGCAATGAGGTAACATCTTAAATAAAGCCAGAATAATGTAATTTGAAAAGTTATATCAGAAGATGGTACAGAAACTGAGTATGTCCAGCCTAACTGCCCTTAAAATTGAGATTGCTGGCATATTGAAAAGATGATCAGGGTCGAATCTCCTGGTCCCAGCGGAGGTTAGAGTCCTTCCTCGGGCTTGGGTGTGTGTGTTTGTCCTTAGGATAATTTAGGTTAAGTAGTGTGTAAGCTTAAGGACTGATGACCTTAGCATTTAAGTCCCATAATATTTCACACACATTTTAACATTTTGAATCTCCTTTTGATAATCTCATTATAGCCAGAGCGCATGGGAATAGCAGGGAGGGAAAATGGACATGTATTATCTATGTGGGAACTAGGACAGTTCCTTTAATACAACCATTTCACTTGCCTCTTGTTCATTAGAGTTGCAGCATACATGATTACAACTTTTGTACATTTCAATCTATAAATAAAATATTAATTAATCCCTTTTTGTAAAAATCAATTTCAAAAATACAACAGTGTTTTATAAAAGTTATAAGTGTTATTATTTCTAAACATCTTAAAAGATGATTTTACAAATTTTGACTACTTTCATGTCATCTCTATGTACTTGTCAATTTTCATCATAGTTTCTAATACTCACCTTGTCTCAAAATGCTAAAATTAGAAACCTTTTTATGAAGTGTTTAGAGATTTAACATAACTTTAGAAAATTTATACATATAGGTGCATGTCTTTTAGAAAATTTGCCAGAGCATATTTTATGTCTTGTGGGATATGCCTTGTAGTGTGAGTGAATTAAAGAATTTCCTGTTGGCCATGTCATCCTATTCACATGGAAAGTGTCTTTGAAGGGATTCTCAAAAGTAACTAAATAAGTGAAGTTTTTGTTAAAATTCTTTTGTTCTATTTTATTTTTCAAAAACCAAAGTTGAGAAATATTTAATATATAAGAGCCAATACAAAATTGGCTTCTTGCCACATTCTAGAGGATGGGTATGGTGAGTGGTCTAGTATGATTAGTAAAATAACAGCGCATTACTGTTAACTGCCTCATTCTTTTGTGTAAACTACTACAGAATAACTGTACTGTGAAAGTAGTAGTAAATTGTCATAAGGAAGCACAGTTCCAAGAGGTTTGATAGAAAAGAAGTGTTTGTGAAGTTTGACTGATGATTTATTTTTTCATTTTCCAGCTGACAAGGTTAGCAAAAAGGCAGACAGCATCAATGAACGGCGCCACGCAAACCGCAACAAAGCTCTGGAGCAGATGGAGAAACTGAAGGATCAGCTGCAGCTTCACCAGTTCCTACAGGTTATAAGACTGTCACTCACGAGTGACAGTAACTGTAATTTGTCAGTTACTTTTACTCTTTTTCTTAACAACTTTTACAAATTTTGAGACGGTGATCATTGTGACCCATTAAGTATTTATTTTTACGTAATTTTTACATAAAAAGAGTGCAGTTGTGATAAATTTTTTTTTTGTTGACGTGAAGAAGTGTGGCTTGCATACATTTTGGTTTTCCTAGTGTACCTTCTTTAGAAAGTGTCCTAATCTGATAGGTCTTTGTCAATGTGTAGTGGTTCTGAGATCATCGTAACTTCATATTATACGATATCCAGTGTAGACAAAAATATCTATAGGTTGTCGCACTCTGCTATGTTTGATACTAACCTTGCCAACATTTTGGCACAGCTGAAGGACCCTCCTTCTAGTAGAAGGCTCTTGCAATCACAGTGAAATTCTAGAAAGATTACTGAAAGTGGTGATGTATGGTAGCTTACATTGCTGATTCTTCATGCCAGTGGTTGTGGAATACTTTACAATTGTATGGGTATCCTGTGTTTGAAAGCTGTTTATAGGAATCAAAAACCTGTGTATACTAAAACAATACCGAACTATTCTCTGAACATGTTTTTCATAATAAATAACTTTCAAATCTGAACACTTTTCAGTAATGGTATTGCAGCTAGTAATATTATGCTGTAAAATGATCTGTATAATGGTGCATCATAAAAACAAAACATAAACTGTGTAATTTACTTGCTCACTCAGGAGATGATTTTCAGGCCTCTGAACATGACTAAAGAGACAAATAAAAGCATTTCTGCTTAGTAAGATTTGAAATGTTTATGATAACACTGCATTTCATAAACAAAAATACTGAGTGTTACCAAATGCATACTGAGCCTACAGAACTCTCTGTGCATAAGACAGTAATGAGCCCTGTGTTTATAATCCTTCAACAGACGATACATTTGACTGTAGGTGTTATTAGTCTGTGCTAACATATATTGTTTCTTGGCTAAACTGATTTTGACATTAAGTCAATTTCAGTAGCCCATATTTCTTCTCGGTCATTTGCTATGTCAGTACACTAAGGTGGTCGTCTCTTCAAGGCTCCTACCAGAGGACTTCATTAGGAGCTTTAAGGAGATACTTGTTCCTACTAAGTAATGATGCAATTGTTGGCTGAGAAGGAATAGGGGCCTTTGAAATTGACTTAAATTTCAAAAGTTGTTTAGCCAATAAACAATTTGTGACAGTTGAGTGATAACCTCTGTAGCAAATTTGTGTGTTCACTGATGCTGTACACTGACAAGGTAGCAAATATGAGCAAATAAACATATGTCTTATTTCGTTAAAAATAGTTAATTATTAGTTTTATTACACTGACCATTATATGACAACTTCTTGTGACAAATTACATAACATTTTCATCTAAATTTGTTTACATAGATTATTTTACAAATTTTTCCACTGTGACAGAAGTATAAAATCTCTAAACAAGGTTGTGTTGCCCCCCCCCCCCCTCCCCCTTTTTTGAGATATGTTAGAAGTCCTCACATATTCAGTAATTGTTCATTACATGTAGCTACACATTCTTTATTTCATATCACTTGCACTGTTTTCATATGAGAAATCATTGCCTTACATCACTTAGAAGAATAAAGTACCCACCACTTGAATATCATCAGACATCATTAGTCTCGTCAGTAACAACAGTGTTTGATTTTAGAATGAAACAAAACACTTCCATTAGCAATCAAATGTGTTGACTGTCTATTGAAAATTATATATCATTGTCAAAACCCTAAATGACAAGTTTCAGGGTAAAACATATGCATTCATGAGGTTGTTCATTTCACGTTTAGATTGAATTGAATAATAAATGATAAACTGCCAGAGGTGTTTAAATTGCAAAGTAAATGTTTCAATTTGTTTCAGGATTGCGAGGAACTGGGAGAATGGGTGCAGGAGAAGACTGTGACAGCACTAGATGACACGTATCGCAGCGCCAAGACAGTGCACAGCAAGTGGACAAGGCACCAGGCATTCGAAGCGGAGATCGCCTCCAACAAAGACCGTCTCTTCAGAATACAAGAGGCTAGCATTTCTCTAATAGCATGTGTACATTTTAATCATAGCAGTAGCCCTGTGCAGTTCTCACTGTTAACATTCTGATGATGATTTTCTTAATGCGGCATTAAAATCAGTATAGTAAATAGTGTATTCAAGTAAATATGTACTCATAACTTACTCGTAAAAAGCCCATCTTCAGTAATGAGAGAAGTATGCATTATCAAAATACTTACTTTTAGGGAAGAAAGAGAGATTGGTTTGAGATTTGTATAGAGACAAAAAATTAAACTTTATATGTATTTGTATTGAACATTTAATTTGTTGTTGTTGTTGTCTTCAGTCCAGAGACTGGTTTGATGCAGCTCTCCATGCTACTCTATCCTGTGCAAGCTTCATCGTCTCCCAGTACCTACTGCAGCCTACATGCTTCTGAATCTGCTTACTGTATTCATCTCTTGGTCTCCCTCTACGATTTTTACCATCCACGCTGCCCTCCAATACTAAATTGCTGATTACTCAATGTCTCGGAACATGTTGTACCAACCTATCCCTTCTTCTAGTCAAGTTGTGCCACAAACTCCTCATCCCTCCCAATTAAATCGAGTACCTTTTCACTAGGTTATGTGATCTACCCGTCTAATCGTCAGCATTCTTCTGTAGCACCACATTTCGAAAGCTTCTATTCTCTTCTTGTCCAAAATATTTATCATCCATGTTTCACTTCCATACATGGCTACACTCCATACAAATACTCACAGAAACGACTTCCTGACACTTAAATCTATGCTCGATGTTAACAAATTTCTCTTCTTCAGAAACACTTTCCTTGCCATTGCCAGTCTACATTTTATATCCTCTCTACTTCGACCATCATCAGTTATTTTGCTCCCCAAATAGCAAAATTCTTTAATACTTTGTCTCATTTTCTAATGTAATTCCCTCAGCATCAGCCAACTTAATTCGACTACATTCCATTATCCTCGTTTTGCTTTTGTTGATGTCCATCTTATACCCTCCTGTCAAGACACTGTCCATTCCATTAAACTGCTCTTCCAAGTCCTAAGCTGTCTGTGACAGAAGTACAATGTCATTGGCGATCCTCAAAGTTTTTATTTCTTCTCCATGGATTTTAATACCTACTCGGAAATTTTTCTTTTGTTTCCTTTACTGCTTGATCAATATACAGATTGAATAATATCGGGCAGAGGCTACAAACCTGTCTCACTCCCTTCCCAACCACTGCTTCCCTTTCATGCCCTTCCACTCTTATGACTGCCATCTGGTTTCTGTACAAATTGTAGATAGCCTTTAATTTAATATGTATATATTTGAAATCATTTATTGTATTTGAAAATGTTCCATAATGTTAACAGAATGTTGTCTGATTGTGAGTGACATTTCATTAAATAATGGCGCTGTAAGAACATTTTTCTAGCGGTGTTGAGTAACTACTGTGTCTGTAACTTACTGCCTTCACTTCACTTTAATTCAGGCGGCAGCAGAGTTGATGAAAGAGAAACCTGAACTTGCGGAACTCGTCGAACCGAAAGTGCAAGAGCTTGGCAACCACTTTGATAAACTGGAGGAGACAACCCGAGAGAAGGGTGAGCGCCTCTTCGATGCTAATAGGGAAGTTCTCTTGCACCAGACGTGTGACGACATTGACACCTGGATGGACGAGCTCGAGAAACAGATAGAAGGCCCGGACACAGGCTCAGACCTGGCTTCTGTCAACATCCTCATGCAAAAGCAGCAGGTACAGGATTTTCTATTTGTATTTTTGTGTGTTTATAGGATCTCTCTCTCACACACACACACACACACACACACACACACACACACACACACCACTTCAATGTGATTTAACTTGAAACGAAGGCTTAATTATTACGATCCGGAGGATGATGATGCGTCCTTCAAACACACATGTAGATGTATGAGGAATGTAGGAATGTTTCAAAAGATACTTTGCAAGCCTACAATAGATTTCATTAAACTAAATCCATTTTTAGACCAGTCTGGTGAATTACTTTTTTGTATCTGTTCAGTATTTAACCTTGCACCTAGTGTTGGATTTCTCTGAAATGAAGAAACTTTTAGTGCTGTATCTCCACAAAATCAGATTCACTGATATTCAATTTAAATATTGTAAACTAGTTTTTGTAGTGGAGTGTATAGATAGACATTGAAAACCATTATTTGTGTTAGAATGTCTTTAACGTGAAACTTGGCTCCTCCATGACATTCCTTGGTTGTTTGTGGAGAGCTTGTTCCACTCACAGGCGATGGTCAGCAGTCACGGCTAGCTACTTGTCTGCTACGTCAGGTTATAAAACGGTGAATTCTCTACATTGATTAATCGTATAAACCGAAACAATGGAAGTATGTCTCATTTATGAAGTTGGCATTAAGGGTCTCTACACTCTCACCATAAGAAATCTTCGATAATTATGTAT
The DNA here is from genome assembly GCF_023897955.1 of Schistocerca gregaria. Taxonomy (NCBI): domain Eukaryota; kingdom Metazoa; phylum Arthropoda; class Insecta; order Orthoptera; family Acrididae; genus Schistocerca; species Schistocerca gregaria. The sequence goes on from NC_064928.1 coordinate 132,728,337, forward strand.
CTTGAAGACAAAGTTTAACAATTTTTAATAGGCTCTGTTTGTGAAATATGTCACTAAATGTATTGTATCAGTAATGTTATTAAAATGATAGATTGCTACTCACTGTGAAAATGACACATTGAGTTGCAGACAGGCACAGTGAAGAGATTGTTACACACGGAACTTTAAGTCAAAGCCTACTCCAGAAAACAAAGGGAAACACACACGTACACACAGGCAGGCACACCGTACACACACATGACCACTATCTCTGGCAGCACATAAGGTGTTGTTTACTACTACAACCTAACCACAAGATTGATAAGCTGAGCACTCCTCTGCAAACTAACAAATATTTGCAGAGTAACATGTTAAAATAAAAATTATTATGGGATATTTATCTTGGCTAAAGGGTGATTTTTTTTTTTTTTTTTTTTTTTTTTTTTTTTTTTTTTTTTTTTTTTTTTTGTGTCCTGGCACCTTGCTTCATGAATGTAGATGCAAATAAAAACATTTCTGCTTCTTTGATTGTGGCATTTATTACAAAATACATTGTCAAAAGTAGATAATCACTGAGAATGTGAAAAAAATGAACTGAAAATAATAATGAGCCAAAACTGGGACAATAGTGCACCTAAAGCAAGATATTACTGAGTCTGGTCTACGAATGAATGTGGTCACAGCCAGTACTACATTTGTAATCTTTGAACAATCACTTCATATCGCTTTTTTTTTTGTTTCCTACTTTACAATTGAATTTATTCTACATTAAATTTTTTTAGCAGATAATATGTGACAGTTGAGTTCACACATTTTGTCAAATTCAGTGACAACAAATTCTTTTACAAAGTTTGATTCTTTTACAAAGTTTAATTCTTTGATATGAACATTTACTATTTCTCACACGATTGATTTTACAAATTTTCATATTTGTTGAAATTTGTTTGATATCGTTGTATATACTTTGGTTATTAGCTGTTGACAGTTATTTTAATGTTGTTTTACCTTAATTGACAAAAAGAGTCTTCACATGATTTAAAACAATGAAGTCGCCCACATATTATTATGTAAATTACCTGTGAGCTGAATTTTTAAGACGGAACCAAACAAAATGCTGAATTATAAATCCGAAGTGTTAATATACAGGTTTACCAGTTTCTTTACTAATTAACTGAATCAAAAGGTGCAGTATGAACTCCAAGGCTCTTAAGATTATAAGTGACAAGTAAATATTCATTACAAAAATGTACAAAAATTGCAAATAGAGTAAGCTATTTTATTTATTTATTTATTTTTTTTTTCTATTGAATCATCTTCGTTCTGCTCACCTCGGGCAAGAATACAGTGTGGAAAGGAATTGTCATCACACTTAACTAACTTTCGTTGTTGTTCATATTTCAGATGATCGAAACACAGATGGCTGTCAAGGCAAAGCAAGTAACAGACTTGGAAACCCAAGCAGAGAAGTTGCAGAAGACTGCTCCAGAGAAGATGGGCGACATTGTTGCCAAGAAGATGCAAGTGGAGAAGAGGTTCGCCCAGCTGAAGCAGCCTCTGCTAGAGAGGCAGAGGCAGCTGGAGAAGAAGAAAGAGGCCTTCCAGGTCTGTATCCATGCCCATAGGTTCTCTGAATGTTTATTAAATGTCCTTCTCAATGTTATTCTGGGTTCTTATTTTATTTAATTTTAAGAGTGTTTCTTTGTTGTTTACCCTTGCGATTCATCAATTTTTGTGATGCCATTGTCATAACAGTGCTTCAACCATAAGAGCTTACAAGTATAGGCAACTGGCTATCATTTCTTACTTTGAGATTGTGAGTGATCACTTGAACATCTTGTGAAATTAATGTAACGACAGTTGGCAAAAAAAAAAAAAAAAAAAAAAAAAAAAAAAAAAAAAAAATGATGCTCCTTCGAATTCCATTAAAATATACCAAAATGATCATCAGATCATCTTGCAGGATTTTGAAAAGTAATCTCTGTTATCATTTTGTAGTAAACTTCAAAATATTCAACAATGCATTCATTGCTGTAGTCAAAATAGGTGCTGAGATAAGTTGGGAGAAGACATTTACTCAATAACTCCTCTTTACACATTGAAGTATTCTAATATATATTATTAAAACACCTTAACAGAAACCAAACTAATCATGGTATGGCTATATAATTTCACTGGTAGTGGAGGTTTTAAATTGGAACTTGAAGTGTGTGTTATATCTAATATTATGAACCTTGCTGTAAAAATTGGAATTTACTGTAGACGTTTTGGATACACTGATGCTCACAAGATGGAACTGCGTCGTAGTATTCCCTATATAGTAGAATGTGGAATAAGAAACTGATTCGGAATTGAAAGCTTGACTTTAAAGGGGAAGGCAAAAATTGTTTGAAAAAGAGTAAAGTTAGTTAGTTATTACTGTCATACTTGTAGTTAAAGTAAAAGAAAGGTGTAATGTAGCAGTTCATTATTTAATTTCTTTTTGTCACAGTTCCGACGAGATGTGGAGGATGAGAAACTGTGGATAGCAGAGAAAATGCCTCAGGCAACATCAACAGAGTATGGAAATAGCCTGTTTAATGTGCATATGCTCAAGAAGAAGAACCAGGTATGTAGGAATTTATTACGTAGGACAGTTTTTACTTGCTGGATTGAGATAGTCCTGTGAAATGTGGTATATACAGCTTACAATTCATTAATGTTATGTCACAAGCACATTCTTCAGAAAGCGATACACAATTTTCTCTATCTCTCTTTTAGTCATTGCGCACAGAAGTGGAGAACCATGAACCACGCATCAACCTGGTGTGTAGCAACGGGCAGAAGCTCATAGACGAAGGACACGAGGATGCCGAAGAATTTGCAGGTCGCATCAAAGAGCTCCAGGAGAAATGGCAAGCTCTCAAGGACGCCATGGAGAATCGGCGAAAGCACCTTCTGCAGTCGGAGAAAGCCCAACAGGTGCGTCGTGTAGAGGTCATCTACAGAAATTGACTACCACGTGTTCTGCAGTGTGGTCAGTGCAACATGTATATTTATTTGGTTAATGTTTGATACTCGTAGACAATTGCAAACAAATTAATAACCATAAACAAAAAATTATAAACAACCAGTTAAACAAACAAAGGCAGAAAATCAAAGATCAGTGGTCAGGTTTTCCTGCCACTCAATCGCTTTAGAGCCAGATAGGTACTCGGTGAAAGCGTGTCATGCAGACGGAGATGTGACACTGTACACTGCAGTCACAGCTGAGTCTCGCTGTCCTAAGCTGGAGAGGGCTGCAGCTCTCCTACCTGTGCCACTCCTGATTCTACTCAATCTGCACCAAGAAATGTGAGGAAGGGTTTTTTGTTCTAGAGAAGCCTCACTTGGATCGAGGCGACCACGCCAGTTTCCAGCCCAACACAGAATTGAAAGGCTGGCTGACAGACTTGTGGCGATGCTCTAGAATGGTTTGAGATTTCAGTTGGGTTATATAATCTCGGTGTTTAATATTATGTATGGAAAGAGATTGGTTCTTCTGTATTCTTGTCCACAACAGAGATGGGGCTTGGAGTCTTCTTACGTGGGGTAGTGACGTTGCTTAGTACTGGGAGCCACCAGATGTAGGCAGAAGTGTAGCAGATAAAACATGTGGCTTGTCCTACTAGGTAGCCTGTGCTTCTGTTCTCGAATAACATTTCTGTACTGTACTTCCGTGCAGTTGGGTTCATAAATTTCATAACATTTCATATCCGAAGTCTGCTGCCCCTTCTTCAGAGGGCTATTGCATACCAAAAAGTGAAACTGTTCATAATAAGGAAGAATGTTCAGTGGGAACCATTAAGGGACTCTAGGAATTCTTCTTCACTCAATTTTTGGAATTATTTACACATTTGTCATACTGTGGCTTTAATTTGCCCACGCTATTTCACAGTAGCTGTTCACCTTTCTGTTCAAACTTGGGCTTCTCTGCAGTTCCTTAATAACGAAATGATGTACTCCTTGTTACTACTTTGTGTTAACATAGTATGATAATTGTGCAACACTAAATCTGCTAATGAGGTGGATAATCCAATGCCTCCCATTTGAAACTCTGCAGGAAGCATTTGTGTTTCTGCTTTAGTGTGGTGGGGGAAGCTGCAGGATGACAGAATTCCTCTCCTAATTGTTAGTCGACATGTGTAGGCATGGAAGATTTTCCTTTATAAAGGTCATAGTGATAGTTGCCCTGGGGCTTCACTGATTGAAGTGCCACAGAATGTTGTAGGTACATAACACATTAGCCACATATTCTTGTAACAGGTGGTTTGCATGAACATTTTCTATTTGGAGAATGATGATGCATCTGTATCTGTCCACATCGACACCTTGCATCGTGTCACAGTTTTGTTAAATAACACCTATACTGTTGTCTGGCAGTGGTGGAGAAACGTTTGGGGCCACAAACACATACTTTATAACCTTAAAATTCACTCCTAGAAATTCTCTGCTGATCTGGTAAGTTTTCGATGGTTTGTAGAAACTGAATAGCAGTATTCAGCTCTACTTTCATTACGGACACAATTTTATGTTACATAGGTTTACTTGGTCCTAATGGTTATAAGCTTAAGGATACTTACGACATCATGAACGGTGGCATTTTGATGCATGAAACCTTATTTCTTTGTTAGTTCACTTTGACTTCCCACAACTTTCTCTGTCACTTGTGACTTCTCTCATTTTCCCGAGTGTTATATACGCCCTCCTCCTCTTCGTGCATAGGTCCTCTGACTGGATCCTGAATAACCTTTAACATGCCTCTCCCCTCTTCCACTATCACCCTTCCGACATCTCCTTTTCCTTTCCACCTCTATTCTTACCTCCTCCAATACTTTCTTCCTTGTGCCCCTCAAGATAGAACCTGTCATTCTGAGAGCTGCAACTGTTGGTTTATTATTTTCTGATCAAATGTTTGAGTGGAGCAAAAACACCCATTATAAATTACACGGTGGGTTTTTGTCCATATTTTCATACCCAAGCAAAGAGAGGGAAATGGACAAATGGAGTACTAATTGATCACTTTGAGGTATAGTTTTGTTAGACATATTTAATTGCATGAAGGTAATCAAGAAAAAAATAATTAATGATTGGAGGGAAAATTGAAGTATTTCACAAGTAGCTGCTGCTAGCTATGTAAACAAAGTGTCAAAAAATTCATTACAGTCCTAGTTGTTTTGCATATTCAAGTTGTAGCAATATGACATTTAACTGTCAGAATGGCTTTCTCCAGTTCAAGTATTAAATTTGGGACATTTTGAGATCTAGAGATGCAAGAAGAGCAAAAGAGGTGTCAGAAAGATCATTCTCTATCTCTGTCATTGAAACAAATATCATTCTTTGTTAGATTTATATTGTCTATGGGAGGTCTGTACAGCATCATTTTGTACTTTCACAAATATATATTAGGTGATACTCTGCACATTTGAGGAATTCATTTCTGAAGTGCCCAAATCATCTTTAATGTGCCTTGTTGTTTTTACAGTACTTCTTCGATGCAAGCGAAGCCGAATCCTGGATGAGTGAGCAGGAGCTGTACATGATGGTAGAAGACCGCGGGAAAGATGAGATTTCTGCTCAGAACTTAATGAAGAAACACGAGACACTGGAACTTGCAGTCGAAGACTATGCGGAGACTATTCGCCAGTTGGGTGAAACTGCACGGCAGCTCACAGCAGAACAACACCCAGACAGGTAACTATTTTCAGTTGTGTGAACCGGTGACCAACATAATTGTATTGAGTGCAAGAAATTCAAAACTGTTACTAATGATATGTATTCTAATCACCACTATCACTTCCATTATGAAAAAGTCTGTGAATATTAATGCACTTTATCTGCTAACCCATTCCACTTCATTGATGTATTTAATTCACATGATCTTTTTCAAAATTATACAGTTTGATCTTAAGACATCCTTCAAGTAATCCAACTCACATGAAATATTAAAAGTACACAGGGTGTATGTGCCCTGGGGCAACGAAGAAATCTGGGAAAAACACAGAAATATTTTCATCTGGGGGGGAAACTAGGAATTTTCCATTGTTATGGTTTTCAGTTAAATTTTTTGTGATTTTTCACTGGTAAGGACCGATTTCTAACAAATAATTTTACTTTAACCCACTACTACTGAATAATACTGCAGCAACGAGACAAACAAGATAACAACACAAAATGAAACTTTAGTTGCAAATAAATTGTGCCATTTACAACAATACACAGTACACACAGAACTGCCTGATGACAGCAGAATGTGTCAAAGACTATGCAATACTTCCTAATAACAGCTGCTTTCAATAAGTATTTCTTGTGAGCCTTGCTTTGATGAACATGATGTCACAACTGTGTGCATTTCTAACAGATCCCGGGAAAATACTGTAAATGGTGGTTTGAGAAGTGTTGTTTTTAAAGTAAATTTCCTTTTACGCAAGATGAATTATGTTATATGTGAGAACATGTGATGTATTTCTTAAATCACTGAGTGTTAGACTCTCATTCGAAACTTAACACTGAGGACCAGCTACTTAGAAAACTTTTGAGCCCAGAAGATCAGCCATGCATGCCATTATTTAAAATTTTACTGGCGCCTTTGCGTTTCATATATCTTAAATGGCAAAACACACTAAAAAGGCCAAGTTTCAGGGTTAGTTTTTGATATTTATTTTATTTGTTTCATAGGTCAAAAATAGCACAAAGTGAGTACTTAACACAGTTTTACACACAAAACTTTCTGGCAAATTAAAACTGTGTGCCGAACCAATACTCAAACTTAGGACCTTTGCCTTTTGTGGGCAAGTGCTCTACCATCTGAACTACCCAAGCATGGCTCACAACCCGTCCTCACAGCTGTAATTCCACCTGTACATTGTCTCCTACCTTCCAAATTTCACAGAAGTTTCCCTGCAGACCTTGCAGAACTAGCACTCATGGAAGAAATAGTATTGAGGAGACATCGGTTAGCCACAGCCTGGGATCCCGCTAACAGTCTTGTCACTACATCTTCAGAAAAAAAGTCAAATTTTGTTACGACCAATGTTGTATGTGAAAGCTTAGCTTTCCTTGTAGCTATACTGCTTGCATATTAATTTAAAACATTAGCTTTTCCTATTTGTGTGTTCATGCCACTTAAGTGATGTTGCTATTGGCTGACTAAATCATGTGTCCTATGCTCTGAATATCTGCTGTCATTAGCTGGCAGTATCACATAGCATGAGCTGTGACTGTCTGACAAAAATGAGTTGCAACCTCAGTTTCAGTGCTTTGGAAGCTGCTGTGCTGTATTTGGTGGAATTCATGTTTATACCTGCGTAACATGAAAATATGCATTGTAAATTTTGCTGCACAACAAAGGTCTTTCCAAAACATGCTGTTTTTTTCCTGGTTTCATTTCTTGATGTCCCCAGATGTTCTGCACCTGTGTGTTAAACTTTCACCATTCAAAAGATTGATAACTTTTACTGCTCCAAGGGAAAGTACAACATAATTTAACACGGAAAAAAAGTGCTTTCACCAGTTGCATAGTATATTTTCACCAAGGAAAAAGTGTATTTTTAACTGTGAAATCTGGGGAAAACTCCTGGAATCCCCACCCTCCGCTACCCTACCCCCTTGGCCGCATATACACCCTGTTACAGAAAGAGTTCCAAAATGTAATACATCGAAAATCGATGCAGCAGATTGGCGCAGAGCCGACTAACATGGTTCAATGTCAAGTATTATGCACGCACAATAGTGTGTATTGGGTAGCAGAGAGTTGTAGGGTAAAGGAGAGAATCTAATTTCATATTTCAGTAGCAGTGGACCATACAGCATTGTGTTAGCTCAGTTCATCGTTATTATGAAACGAAGTCTGTGATGGAAGTGCAACATTAAAGTGACATCAGGAAAAGATGTTGACGTTGGTATGGTACCATGTTAGAATACCATATAGGCTCAGGCGGAGAAGTTTGAAGACAGTGATAGTGTGTTCGATTCAAAACGTGGAGCTCGGAATGCAGTGCACACACCAGAAAACTTGCAGTGTAAGGAAACGATTCGAACTTAGTCCCCAATTCTCAAAGTACAGAGCTGAGTCGAAGTAGTTTATGGCAAATGCTTAGAGAGATCAGATTTCATCCTTACAAATTGCAATTGAACAGAAACCTAACTACAGAGGCAAGAAAGCACAAGTTACTTTTTGTGTTGTCGAGTTCAATATCCTAACTGGAAACCCATATGTCTTATATTATTTGTTCATGTCCGCAAAGCCCATTTCCAGTTCTGAGCTTCATCAAAAAATAGAACACGCAGTACTGGTCTCCTGTGAACCCTAAAATGCTGCACAAGAAGCCACTGCACTTTGCCCAAATCAAGGATTGGTGTGGATTTGGTGTTTTTAGGATTCCAGGCCTGTTTTTTTTTAATAATTAAGATGAACAGTGGCTTAATTCAGATCGTGATGTCACTGTGTTGGGGAAACGTTGTTCAGCCTAGCTTGCAATGCCTCAGCATTGACCAGAACATCTTTTATTTTCATCAGGGTAGTGCAACACCCCACACTGCACAAATCAGCAAGACCATTGTCTGTGGAATGTTTGGAAGTGTTCTCTCATTTCGGAGACATCACTTGGCCTCCTCAGCCGCACAACATTACTTCATCTTTTAATGATATGAGAATTCTCGGAAGACTGAGTGTTCCAGAATCGTGTAGTGAACATTAGAGAACTCAAATGAGCCTCTTCTGGTGAAGTTGTGACTAGTGATGATGGGAGGCACATGTAAATCTGTTGGAAACACTTACATCCATGCACTGATTTAAATTGATTGCATCTTTCTGACACAATTTTCAAGAAATAAGCTTGTAAGCTTTGCATAATAAATGCCATTATTCATATTATTTACAGACTATTTCATTTTATTTTTCGTGCTTCCATTTTGTAGTCTATGAACATCTGACTAGCTTAGTACAAATCTGCTTTATTGTAACTATAAAATATGCCAGTACCTGTCTGCATTCAATATGAAGGCCAAACATACAGGAATCAAAGGATTATGCCTACTCAACTAAAACCAAGTATTACTGAAGACTGTTTGTGGTGTTGCAGTGACCAGATAATAGTGAAGCAGTCTCAGGTAGACAAGCTGTATGCCGGCCTCAAAGACTTAGCTGGCGAGCGGCGTGCCAAGCTGGAGGAGGCTTTGCAGCTGTTCATGCTGAACCGCGAGGTCGACGACCTCGAGCAGTGGATAGCGGAGAGGGAAGTCGTTGCTGGCAGTCACGAATTGGGCCAGGATTATGACCATGTTACGGTGAGTGCTGTCCCGCAGATACAGAAATAAATTTTGAACTGGGTTCGAAATGTACATAAGGTTTTTGGATCACTTCTACGTAAATAAGGCCCTCGGGAGAGTAGTAGTGAAATATTGCAATACTGGTCTGGAAAATGTTCAGAGAGGAAGATATTTACATAAATGATTCATTTCTGGTGATCAGATTCTGCTAGTGGAATATTTTGGTGGTGGTGCTGGTGGTGGTGGTGGTGGTGGTGGTGGTGGTGGTGGTGGTGGTGATCAATATAAAAGGTATAGATCAACAGTCTGATAATTACAGGTCAGGGGTCGGGAATGTTGATTCGAGCAAAATTTTCCAGGTAACTCTAAGATCCACCGTTATGGGACTATGTCCGTAAAATATAGATGGTTGGCAATGAGTACACGGAAGTGTGTATATTTGAATTAACTTGTCACAGCTAATTCTTGCTGCGCTAAAAGACTTAGGTCTGAATTAACTGCAGGTAGTGATTTCAGCTGATCAATAGAAACTAGGCAGACTTTAAATTCCTATCCACGGCTGATTATGTTCGACGTGAATTATCTGTGAAGTTTACTGGCTAAAGCTTGACTAATTGAGTACATCTACATTGACTACATCTGGATTTGTCACTGATTGGCTGTCATTTTACGATCATAGTTCCATAACACTGCATTTCCGACATGTGGTTATTAAAAAAAAAATTTCTCAGTTTTATGTTATCTGTTGTGCTGGGACTGTATTATCAGGCTGTTTTTCATCACCCTGTATTTGAGTTCAATTTGTTGCATACTATGCTGGCCATTCAAAGCTTTGATTTAATTAATCTTTGGACTATAACCACAGAAAGTATAGTATGCAAGTTATTTGATGTGCTATATATTGTATGCAAGTTTTCTCTTAAATTCTTTCGACAAAACAACCAATTCTTTCGACAAAACAACCAATTGTTTTGTATTTTAATTATATTACACATGATATGGATTTCAACCATTTGAATGCTGAATATTGATTCACAGGCGAATCTGCACAGCAATGAAAGCAAAATAAAAAGGGTATTTTAATTCATTCAGTGGCAACCTGCATGGCAGAATGTTATCGTTCAGGCAGTTTGTGGTAGCATCTCCTCCTCCTCCTCCTCCTCCTCCTCCTCTTCCCCTGTCCCCTTTCCCTGCTTTGCCTTTATTTTTCTTAAAAATGTTGGTGTTTTTGGCAACACCAAAAATAAAGTGTAACTTGCTACTTTATTGCAGCTTTTGTGGGAACGCTTCAAGGAGTTTGCTCGTGACACAGAAGCGATCGGCAGCGAGAGAGTGTCTGCCGTGAATGGAATTGCCGACCAGCTGATTGGAGCCGGCCACAGTGACTCTGCCACCATTGCAGAATGGAAGGACGGACTGAATGAGGCGTGGCAAGATCTGCTGGAGCTCATTGAGACAAGGAAGCAGGTGAGGCAATTCTTGGTATTTGGTTGCTTTCAGCTGGTGTAGGGTGGTGTTCTGGTGAAGCATATGAAGTCTTTCACATTACTAAAAGTTAAAAGAGAAATGAAGAAAAGTTACTAGTTAGTTGACATTGTGATTTTCATGCCAAGGGAGTATTGTTTTGTGAAAGAGTGCTGCCACAGTTAAAGCTGATTTATCAGTCACCAAAGAACTTCATTGGTGGCATTGTATTTCTGATGCATTGACTCTGGTCTTTGGCACAGCTAAATATGTATTGTTTTGTCTCCTCGTATAAGGAATGTTTGAGGCTGTCAGGAAAAGTGTTAGATTTTTTGGCATTTGAAAAATGATGCATCATTGACTGTGGTCAAATATTGGTGGGCTGTATGTCTTTTTGTTGAGCAGAACATAATGCTTTCAGCATGGAACAGGAAGTAACCATCAAATGCATTTTAAAAAGAAATGTGGTCTTGTTGGAATAGATGCTAGTTATAAGCAGTAGTAGTTAAATCCAAGCTAAGTGGACTGTTGGTGCAGTAGTACTCCTATCGTGCATATTGATAAAGATACACGCGGATCTGTGAGAGAAGTTTGTTGAGTGGCTTCCTTCAGTGTGGAATACATTCATTTGTGTTGGGCACTGATCCCATTGTAACTATCCAGTGGCATGTCCATGAGGCTGTCTGGGATTACGAACTACAGCCTATCACAACAACCATTTTATGCTCGCTATTGTGGAAACAAAGATAATTTAGTTTCTCATAAAAGATATGCCATATACATTTCTAAAACAACAAAAATTTGGTGTGGTGGTGGTGGTGGTGGTGGTGATAATAAAAGTACATTAAAATTTAAAAGCCTTCATAAAAATATATATAAAAATGGTAATTAGTGTCAGCAGTGACACAGATATAATTGTTGTAATAAGTCTTGTCACCACATTTAAATACTGGTGACACGGTAGAATTTTATACATCCACAAAAATTAATAGTTGCACTCTCAAGTCAGTTATTGCTGTTTACTCCCAAAGGCACTGCCAGACGTCTGACAATGAATATTTGAAGAGTCAGTCAGTAAACAGTATGTTTTATGTTATAACTGACTACTCCAGTCTTGCGGATCATAATTCTTCTTGCATATTCTCTCACTTCCACATTGACATGTTTCTCACAAAAGCTGGAATGCTGTTTTGTTGTTGGATTCATTATGAACTCCAAACAAATGCTAAAATGTAGTAACAATTTCTGTTGCAGAAAAAGAAAACACAAAAGGTGTCATTACAGTAACAAATGCACTTTCATTTTAGAGCCACCTGATATACATAAATGTCTTCCAGTTAAGTTGTCATTGCCATCTTGAACATAATGAACATAGTGGTGTCATTATAAATTCCTTTAACTAAAATACCACCAACATTTCCAACTCCAGTTTAAATTGCAAAAATTGCAGCTCAGTCAAGTCACAGCACCACAGCATAAACTCACTTGGCCATTGGCCGTACACGCGCACCTGTCCGTGGGAGTGTCAGATCGTATTCCACTTCAGCTCACTGCACGAGGCAACTTGTCTCTAGTCGATATCCCCTTGAAAAAATAATATTTGTACTCTTTAATGTCACAAATCTCAGAACGGGACCAGCAAGTTCGGTCTCGTTTGTGAAAAAATGGCGCTGAGAGGTATTTGCATCCAAATAACATTTATCTTTTATAGAATTCCTAGAGTGAGTAGATTGTTGTGATGACTTACTAAACTACTCTGCAACTAGATGCTGGAAGCGTCGAGAGAACTGCACAAGTTCTTCCACGACTGCAAGGATGTGCTGAGCCGCATTCTGGAGAAGCAAAACTCGATGTCTGAGGAGCTGGGTCGTGATGCCGGTCAGGTTTCTGCCCTGCAGCGCAAGCACCACACGTTCTTACAGGACCTGCAGACACTCGGTGGCCAGGTAAGAGGGCCGCAGGGGCTCGAGAGTTGTTCTCAATTCTTTGACTCGCAAAGTAATGGTAATGACTCCTGTGACATCACTTCATGTGCTTTTTGACTTGCATTTTTATAACGCTGTTTATTGTCATGTTTGTGTTGGTTTTATGAAAAACGTTTGTCTTGCGATAACCATTCAGATTTACTACTGATAAGTACATACAGGGTGTTGAAAAGTCTTTCCTTGATTACATAAATTGTTAAATCAGGCTAGAAAAAAGATGCAAATATGAAACTGGTCTCTAATTGTTTACTAACTATAAAAGGTTTTTTTTTTTTCCCCCCCCCCACACATCAGTAAATTTCCGCATGAGCACCCTTGGTAGCACATAGCACATCTAGGCAGCAATATTCAATTTCTGTCCACACATTAGCCAACATCACTGGAGGGATCGATTCAATGACTGTGGTTATCCATTGCCACAGGGTTTCAAGATCTGGTACACGTGTTCGGTAGACCTCGTCCTTGACATAACCCCATAAAAAAAAAGTCTAATGGGGTTATGTCCAGATACACTGCAGATGTGATGGTAGCCTCAGCGAAGATGAATGACCCAATAATTCGATCATGCAATAGCGTGCACCAAACATTCATCTTTGGACTGCCTCTGGTGCACTCCATGACCTCGCCAGGGGGTTGTGAACCCCAAATGCCGACATTATGGAGATTCACTACTCCACTGACAAAAAGGGTCGCTTCGTTTGAAAAGGCAATTCGTCTGAGAGAACCATCATCGTCCTCAATACGTAATAGCCTCTAGACCGCAAAGTCATATCGACGTGTACTGTCATTGGGCAACAAGGCCTGAATGATTTGCACTTCGTATGCACGAAATAACAAACATTTGTGTAAAATGACATGGAGGGAGTTTTATGGCATCTGTAATTCATGTGAGGCCCTGCTCACCGATTTCTTTGGACTTCACAGAAAAGTCTGCTGAGGTTCTTGGTCAACCAGACCTTTGAAGGTCAGCAACCGATCCTGTGTTTTTGAACATCTCATACCAGGCTTTAATGCTCTTGACATCAGGTGGATTCCTTCCAAATGTTGTCTGGAAGTGTGTCTCACTGTGGTTGGTGATAATGTCTCATGGTACCACAGGACACACTGTGCCTCTCTCCTGATTGGTTAACATGGCTTCTTGGGCACTGCACCCCATCCACTACTTACGTACTGCAAACCTAAAAAAGAAAAAAAAACTTTTGATAGTTGTAAACAATCAGACAAGTTTCATACTTGTATCTTACTTCTAACCTGAGTTATCAATTTATGTAATCAGAGAGAGACCTTTCGGACACCCTGTATGTTCACTTGAACTGTATAGCTAATGTGTATTTTCCACTCCTAGATAAGATAGGTTTATAGTAAATAATTTTTTCAATTCGAACTGTGTGTCACGATTACCATTAGAACTGTAGAACTTGGTTTTACTTACTCAGTTTCTTATTTATATTGACAACAATAGTTGTAACTTGAACTATTCTTTCCCGATGTTGTTAATGCTCCTATGCAAAACTGTCTGTAGTATATGTGTCAAAATATCAGAAATGATATTACGATACAATCACCATTTTGTTTACATTGTTGCAGCTTCACATCAACACTTGCCAAAACCGACTGCCATTATTGTAATTCTTTATTTCCCATAAATAGCAAGTCAAATGCTAATTATATATATAGGAAAGCGCCAGTAGACAGGCACAATAAAATAACACACACACACACACACACACACACACACACACACACACACACACACACACACATATATATCCATCCATACATATACAGACACAAGCAAATACACAGCACTGTGTATGTGCCGATGGATGTGTGTGTGTGTGTGTGTGTGTGTGTGTGTGTTGTTTTATTGTGCCTGTTCGCAACCGACGGTCGCTTCTTCAGGAAAGAGGGATGGAGAGGGAAAGACGAAAGGATGTGGGTTTTAAGGGAGAGGGTAAGGAGTCATTCCAATCCCGGGAGCGGAAAGACTTCCCTTAGGGGGAAAAAAGGACAGGTGTACACTCGCGCGCTGTCCTTTTTTCCCCCTAAGGGAAGTCTTTCCGCTCCCGGAATTGGAATGACTCCTTACCCTCTACCTTAAAACCCACATCCTTTCATCTCTCCTTTTCCTTCCCTCTTCCCTGACGAAGCAGACGCCGTTTGCGAAAGCTCAAATTCTGTGTGTGTGTGTGTGTGTGTGTGTGTGTGTGTGTGTGTGTGTGTGTGTGTTTTATTCATTGTGCCTATCTACCGGCACTTTCCCGCTTGGTAAGTCTTGGAATCTTCGTTTTTATATAGGGAAAGCGCTGTCAGACAGGCACAATGAACAAAACACACACACAGAATTACTAGCTTTCGCAACTGATGGTTGCTTCTTCAGGAAAGAGGGAAAGACGAAAGGATGTGGGTTTTAAGGGAGTAGGTAAGGAGTCATTCCAATCCCGGGAGCGGAAAGACTTCCCTTAGGGGGGAAAAAAGGACAGGTGTACACTCGCGCGTGCACACACACATATCCATCCGCACATACACAGACACAGGCAGACATATTTAAAGGCAAAAAGTAAGGGCAGAGATGTCAGTCGAGGCGGAAGTACAGAGGCAAAGAAGTTGTTGAAAGACAGGTGAGGTATGAGCGGCGGCAACTTGAAATTAGCGGAGGTTGAGGCCTGGCGGATATCGAGAAGAGAGGATATACTGAAGGGCGAGTTCCCATCTCCGGAGTTCAGGTAGGTTGGTGTTGGTGGGAAGTATCCAGATAACTCGGACGGTGTAACACTGTGCCAAGATGTGCTGGCCGTGCACCAAGGCATGTTTAGCCACAGGGTGATCCTCATTACCAACAAACACTGCCTGTGTCCATTCATGCGAATGGACAGCTTGTTGCTGGTCATTCCCACATAGAAAGCGTCACAGTGCAGGCAGGTCAGTTGGTAAATCACGTGGGTGCTTTCACACGTGTCTCTCCCTTTGATCGTGTACACCTTCCGGGTTACAGGACTGGAGTGGTGGTGGTGGGAGCGTGCATAGGACAGGTTTTACACCGGGGGCAGTTGCAAGGGTAGGAGCAAGAGGGTAGGGAAGGTGGTTTGGGGATTTCATAGGGATGAACCAAGAGGTTATGAAGGTTAGGTGGACGGCTGAAAGACACTCTTGGTGGAGTGGGAGGATTTCATGAAGGATGGATCTCATTTCGGGGCAGGATTTTAGGAAGTCGTATCCCTGCTGGAGAGCCACATTCAGAGTCTGATCCAGTCCCGGGAAGTATCCTGTCACAAGTGGGGCACTTTTGGGGTTCTTCTGTGAGAGGTTCTGGGTTTGACGGGATGAGGAAGTGGCTCTGGTTATCTGCTTCTGTACCAGGTCGGGAGGGTAGTTGCGGGATGTGAAAGCTGTTTTCAGGTTGTTGGTGTAATGCTCGAGGGATTCAGGAGTGGAGCAGATTCGTTTGCCACGAAGACCTAGGCTGTAGGGAAGGGACCGTTTGATGTGGAATGGGTGGCAGCTGTCATAATGGAGGTACTGTTGCTTGTTGGTGGGTTTGATGTGGACGGATGTGTGAAGCTGGCCATTGGACAGATCGAGGTCAATGTCAAGGAAAGTGGCATGGGATTTGGAGTAGGACCAGGTGAATCTGATGGAACCAAAGGAGTTGAGGTTGGAGAGGAAATTCTTTCGATAACGGAGCAAAGAAATACAAAAAACAAGCATCTGACGACTGGTACTTTAAAATCAATAATGTACGTAGTTTACAAAATAAATAATAACCGAGATTGCAATAAATAACCAATATTAGAATTTTTTCACTCACCAATTTACAGCGATAATGGCGCAATTCCATCCAGCTCGCCATCGTCACTGTTGTCCGATTCATCGCTAAAACCGTCTTCATCGTCCTCATCGGCAAGACAAATCATTAATTGTTCATGGCCACTGATAATGCCTTCTATTGTCTGTGCTGCTCGTATAAGCTTCTCGACGTGTTCTACTTTTTTTCTCCGTGAGGCTGCATCCACAGTCACAAGAGCTTCACCCAACAGCTTTTCCACCTCTGTTATTGTAAAGGACTTGTTGTTGTTCCTTACATACATTTTTACGTCACTCCATACTAACTCAATAGGGTTGAAATGGCAGTGATATGGTGGCAGCCTTATTACAGTATGACCCTGCTCCTTGGCAATTTCGTCTACTACGTATGTAGGTGTCGTAGGCTTATTTTCTTTAACAAAAGAATATAACAGAACCTTTGTCATACCCATATCCGCTGCAATATTTCGAGCCTGTAACCACTGCACCATAATTTCTTTCCGATCATTTGTAGTTGGGGCTTTGTTCTGTATCACCGAATGATATGGAGCATTGTCCATTACAATTGTTGTAGGGACAGGAAATTGTTTTAAAAGGTTCCTGAACCACTCAACAAATCGTGCGTGATCCATATCTTCATAGTAATCACCAGTCTTTTTTGATCTAAAAACTAAAAGTGCGTCAGGGACAAAACCACTGGAGGAGCCTGCATGGACCACAATTAATCTAGCTCCTCTTCCCGTCGGCTGATGGCCGCTACTGCTGGGTGTGTTATCCGTCCAACGTTTACTGACAGCTTCCCCGGCATTAACCCACGTTTCGTCTAGCCAAATTATGGAATGAATGTCTCTGCCCACAATTTTGTGCAAGAAAATGCTACGAGCGGTAACAATATGTGCCCTCTCTAACAGTACTTTGCGTCCGTCTAGCGTTTTGTAACGGAAACCCATATTTTTTAGCACAATTTTTAGTGATGTTTTACCACCCCTGATGAGTTCACTTTCTTTTAAAGAGATTAATAACTTAGCTACAGTCGGATACTCTTTTCTGCTGTAGTAAGCATAAACATGCCTACGAACTGCATCAGTCTGGAAAGAATCTAAATCTGTGATAGGACTACGCCGCTTTTTCTTCTTTCCCGGGGTTGATAAAAATGTATTATTTGATCCAGACAGCTCGGAATCATTACGGCTCACTTCAGTATCTTCCAAGTTTTGTAGTAATACTCCCTTACTTACTACCGTTCTTGCACTAATACCAAGAGTTTTCGACGTACGTTCCACCACTTTGTCGGCAGGAATTGATGGCTGTCCATGAATGCTTACGTAGTTTTTCTCCTGCTCGTAAAACTCAAGAGTTATGCGTAGCAACTCCAGTGCCTGGCTGTTTAGCGGCACCCCTCGACGCAAAGGATTGTCACTAGGTGAACGAAGTCTTTTCGGTGGCATTTTCCAAGTACGTAAACTCACAACGTAACAAAAGTCACAACGATATAGCACACAGTACAACGAAAACACGCGGTAAACAACACACAACTCACGTTGTATACACATTCACTAAACAAAGCCGGCAACGCGGGAACTTTGACGTCACAGCACGTGAGTAACAGCAGTGCTCACTGCGCTGTGATTGGCTGGCGCCCCACGCTGAACGCCTAGCGCCTATCGTTATTCACTTGTTACTCTGTTACGCTGCCAACTTCATACGCAAACGTCAAGTGCAATGTTTCAGCGGCCCGGGTATATAGTAGGTAACTATGTTGAGTGTCTTGATTTACAAAGGTTTCAATTCCAGTTTCAGTTCTAAAGTTAAATTAGTTAATCTGTAAAACTGGCTTCAAAATCATTGCAGTGTTTTCAAGAAACTACAGTCTGGTAATTCTTCATATGTTGCACAAAAATTGTGTTACATGATTTAATTTCTGTCTAACGTGAGTTTGAAATGATTGATTTGACTGAACAGAAATATGTATGAGCATACATGAATTTTCAAATTGAGTTTTGTAATCTTCAATATGAAATCATGTCATAAACTTTGTGATTGGCTGGTCATTAAATTATGTCCAATGGTGTTACATAAGAATTTGTAAATGTCGAAGAAATGAACATTACCATTAATATACTGCAAGTTATAATGCGTTGGATAGTGCGCATTTCCTACAGGAAAGTGGCATTGTAAACGTCTTTCAGTGAACATTGTATGAAATCGAAGGTTGTTACCTTAAGTAATATAAGATCATTTTTAAGTGTTGTGTTATCACACCTCTTGCATAATTGATTGTTGATGGTGTTAGGACAGCAACCAGCCACAAATTTACTTTGAGTTCCTTTATTCAAAGGAAACCGTTACCTGTTTTAAATCGTTGCAATTCACCATCAGACGGTTTACACGCTTTCTGTCACATGCAACGAAAATCTGTAACGCAACCATCTGTGTGTGGCGTGTTTGTAATTGTTTTATTTATATTTTACGACATATTTCTATAAAAACACACCAAATGTCAGAAAGAAAGCGTGTAAACCGTTTGATGATGAATCTCAACGATTCGAAACCGGTAACGGTTTCCTTTGAATAAAGGAACTCAAAGTAAATTTGTGGCTGTTGCTGTCCTAACACCATCAACATTTGTCTTCAAAAACAGCCACGATCTCCAACATGTCATCATATGACAAAATTGCATAATTGATTGTACTCAATCCATTTCAGATTGTTTAATGTTTCTGCTGTATACAGACACTGTGATGATCATTAACTGCAACAGGTAGTAATAATGGACATATCCATGTATTACATGCAATACTTAACAGCTGTTCACAATTGCGCTTAGACATATTCAGATATTAATCCCTGCACGAATTTTCAGTTAACGTGATAATGCTTTCGACTGCATACAGGTGGAGGCCATTCGGGCATCTTCAGCCAAGTTGCAGACGGCATATGCCGGGGAGCGTGCCCGCGAGATAACAGGTCGCGAGGCAGAGGTGGTGGGGGCTTGGAACGCGCTGCAGGCCCACTGCGAGGACCGGCGCCAGAAGCTGGGCGACACGGGCGACCTGTTCCGCTTCTTTTGCATGGTGCGCACGCTCATCCTCTGGATGGACGACGTCGTGCGCCAGATGAACACATCTGAGAAGCCAAGGCAAGTTGTTTTCTGATACACTGCTTGTTTGTTGACCTCCTGTTTCTAAAAATATTGTTGGCTGTTGACAGTTCTTCTTCTTCTTCTTCTTCTTCTTCTTCTTCCAATATTGTTCCTCTCTGGAATATGTTATTTCCACTACACTTTTCCTTTTTCTTGCATGGTGCCTTCACTTTTGTGCAGTATTCTCACATTTGTTTCCTATGGTGCTCCATAGCTTTGGTCTAAATTTTTGCCAGTTTCTACTTTTGGCTTATCTGGGAGGCCCAGGTGCTCTTTGTGTTTATTCTTGAGCAGAATATGTTGATGGATATTCTCCACTGTTATCCCCACTTATTGCAAGTCTTTCTCTACTTTGATGAACCACACCTTTATGGGTTTCTTGTTGCGAAAATAACAGCAGATCAGATTTTTCAACAGTGAAAGACTCATATGGGCAGTATGCCTAAAGAAAAATATTCTCTTCCTTGATCGTGCCTAGAATTTTCGCCAAGATTTGCTTTTCTCTTACTACTAATTTGTCGACCATACTTTCTCTTCCCGTAGCGAGGCAGTCTTCGACGTATAAGGCCTCCCATCTTATTGTGCAATAATCTCATATCTTTGCACTAATTGAGACTGACTTTTCTTGTATACCCTTACGGTAGCTAATGTGCTGTTTACGTTTTTCTGATCGGTGATTCGAAGATTTCTTTCTCAGGAGAGCTTGGCTTTCTCCATTCTCCTAGAAATAAACTTCTTCGTCCATCCATTTCTCCTTCTTCTACCTCTAGTACTGTAAGTGGTGACCTGATTTTTTTTGAATAAACTCAATTTGCTTGTGGGGGATATGGTGTCTTGTCTTTGGTGCTTATGGCTTCACTTCATTGATTTGTCATGCCACTATGTCTAGCAAATCGGAAAAAAATTTCCAGATCTTCTGCAATGGCCTGGGAGTCAACTGTGAAATTCTTGTTTTAAGATGTAAATCCGACTCCATTTTCAGCACCTTGTCACTCATTCATTTTCGCCCCATTGGTTAACTTTCTGAAGTACACAGTTGAAATGCAAAGGTAAAAGTCCGTCTTCTTGCTTGCCTTGAACCTGATTTCAAAAGCATATGAAATTTCTCCCATAAACGGGAAGAGTCTGGTATATAATGGCTCTTGTTTTCTTATTTAAGCCAAATTCTTTGAGGATTTCGAGAAGAGTTACTCGACCAATTGAATCTTAGATCTTGGTAAGATCTACAAAGTTCACTACGAATTTTTATTCCTACATTTTAGGTAAGAGAGAACACATTTAAGATTTATGATATGTTATGTGCCTGAATTCAACTGTTGACTTTAAATTTAGCTTTGTAATGTTGAACAGTTTTGATCTTAGGTAATTTTGGAGTATCTACATAAATTCATTAGCTGCTTGGTCATCACAGCTCTAGGAAGGCAGATTTTGCCAGACTGGTCACATACACAAAGGCATCACATCTGAGTGTGTATTTTGTATTTATAATTAAAACTGTGTGAGTAACAGAAGTACAAAGTTAATTGCCGTGCTTTGTGCACAACGTGTACAACAGACCAGTATGACAATACTTACCATCATAGAATTTTAATGACCAAACAGCCAGCAAATGTAAGTATACGTTTGTAAATGGCTCAATGGTACAAAAATAAGCTAAAAATAAATACTCGAGGCCACAGTCGTCCAAAGTTTTTTTTTTTTTTTTTTATTTATTTATTTATTTTTTTTTTTTTTAATTAAAACATTTTTGTTGTTCGAGTGTAATTATGTTTATTGTATCCACTACTGCATTTTCAGCTTTGGAACCATTGTAAAGTGCAGCACATCGTCCTTTTCACCCCCCCCCCCCCCCCCCCCCCCCCCCCCCCCAAAATGCACATGCGGCTTATATTCAAGAGCAGTGCTTAATGAAGTTCTGAAACATTCCATTAGAAGCTTCCATAAGTAGTTTTGTTGTCACAGGAGCCATTCTGTTAGTGCTTAGTGGATTGAACATTAGTTATTTTATCATGGGGGGGATTCTAATTTAATATTGCTCATTTAGCATTTTTCAAATATTAATGGCAATAAAAATAAATCGCTTTACATACACACCATCAAAAGGGGCTTATTTAAAAATCTTGCAGAAGAAAATAAGCATGGTAAGTATTGTTTTACATTTCAACAGCTCCAGCTTCGTTTGGAGGTGGTCGGAACACATCACTGGACGTATAGCTGCCAATGTTTGTGACGTAACAATAATAAGCGTTTCCTTGCCTTAATTTAATTTTATATTGATGAGTACAAATAAGTTCCACATTTGAACATGAGTGTCCTTGTAGATGAGCTTTTACAAAATGTTGTTACTTTTGTGAGATATTGCTACCATGGAAGGTGATTAATATAAGTCGTACACTGTATGCTGCAATGAGTGGAACTTTTCTGCTGCCCAAAAGACATCGCTCCCCCCATTCTCCCCTAACTTCATTTGTGTTTCTTCCATTGACCCGTGGGCCAATGAGAGCAGTGATGTCAAAAACGTTTGCAGGTGGTAATTCAGATTTAAACTTTTGTTTTAGTCTAATTTAGTACTTTCGTTATGTGCTGGGTTTTAGTTTACCATGAGGAAGCGTGTTCACTATACTGGGAAATTGAAAAGAGAAATGATTTCTCTCACAGAGAAACAATCAAATTGTGGCACAGACCAGCGGTACAGGTTCGACAAGGGTAATGCGAGATGAAGGAGATGGCAAAAGAAACAAATTTTAGCTTGTTCCTATAACAGGAAAAACGTTTTCTGTGACAGAAAGTAGCCATTATTGTACATTAGAAGTTGTGCCAAATGTTTTTGTTAGGAAGCAGCAACAAAAGCACTTGTCCGTAAGTGCAGATATTATCCAAATAAAAGCACATTAACTTGATCAGCAGCAGATCATCACGAATTTCAAAGGAAGCCACAATTGGGGTTGTCCTTTTCATGCAATGTGGGCGTTTTTTCTTCATGAGCGCACTTCAGTTGCACAGGAACTGCCAGAAAACAAGGAAAAATTCGTTGAATTTTCGCATTTCATGATCAGACGGTGGATTGAAAATAGTTACTTTCTTGGTCATATAGGTATTGTGGTTGGTTTTTTTTTTTTTTTTTTTTTTTTTTTTTTTTTTTTTTTTTTTTTTTTTTTTTATATGCCTGCAAATGCTGAAAGTGGCAGGGGTAAAATACAGGGAGTGAAAGGCTATTTACAATTTGCACAGAAGCCAGATGGCAGTTATGAGTCGAGGGACATGAAGGGAAAGCAGTGGTTGGGAAGGGAGTGAGACAGGGTTGTAGCCTCAGTTTGCAGTAGGTATACATGGAGAAGAAATAAAAACTTTGAGGTTTTGCCGATGACATTGTAATTCTGTCAGAGACAGCTTAGGACTTGGAAGAGCAGTTTAATGGAATGGACAGTGTCTTGAAAGGAGGACATAAGGTGAACATTAACAAAAGCAAAACGAGGATAATTGAATGTAGTCGAATTAAGTCGGGTGATGCAGAGGGAATTACATTAGAAAATGAGACAAAGTAGTAAAGGATTTTGCTATTTGGGGAGCAAAATAACTGATGCTGGTCGAAGTAGAGAGGATATAAAATGTAGACTGGCAATGGCAAGGAAAGTGTTTCTGAAGAAGAGAAATTTGTTAACATCGAGCATAGATTTAAGTGTCAGGAAGTCTTTTCTGTGAGTATTTGTATGGAGTGTAGCCATGTATGGAAGTGAAACATGGATGATAAATATTTTGGACAAGAAGAGAATAGAAGCTTTCGAAATGTGATGCTACAGAAGAATGCTGACGATTAGACGGGTAGATCACATAACCTAATGAAAAGGTACTCGATTTAATTGGGAGGGATGAGGAGTTTGTGGCACAACTTGACTAGAAGAAGGGATAGGTTGGTACAACATGTTCCGAGACATTGAGTAATCAGCAATTTAGTATTGGAGGGCAGCGTGGATGGTAAAAATCGTAGAGGGAGACCAAGAGATGAATACAGTAAGCAGATTCAGAAGCATGTAGGCTGCAGTAGGTACTGGGAGACGATGAAGCTTGCACAGGATAGAGTAGCATGGAGAGCTGCATCAAACCAGTCTCAGGACTGACGACTACTACTACTACTACTACTACTACTACTTGGTAGAAGCAAATGGGGAACATAGATGGCAAGACACTGTCTGTGGGTGGTGAAAAGCACTGCACACCTGTCACTTTTGCTTGTATAGCCAATGACCATAAAACAGCTAATGTTCATTATTTTTAAACACAAGATGTTACCTAAGTTTGGAGTACTTCCAAAAAATGTTGTTGTTTATGCTAATGAAAGTTGATGGTTCACAATGGATGTGAAATTTGTGAAGATTAGTCTTGTACAGCAAGTTTGTCCTGCTGGCTTGCGGTTTGAGAAAATGCATGTGTTAGATTTGTATGCAGATCACACTACTCCGTCTGTAAAGAGAAAATTAGTAGAGGGTAGAACAGCCTTGGCAGTCATTCCAGGAGGGCTGATGTCTATTCTACAGCCATTAGGTGTTTGTTTAAATGGATTATTTAAGGACAAACTTAAAAATGTGCACACACAATGGCCAATGAAAGAAGATGGGCAATTAACACCTGTGGGACATGTTAAACGTATAAGCTTATCTTGAGTGTGTAGTGGATTGACCAATCTCGGAAATGTAGCCCAAGTAAAACTATCCATCATGCTCTTAGAAAATGCTGTATTTCTAATGTGCTCGATTGCACAGAGGACAATGCTCTGTATGGAGAGAGTAGCAATTGTGTTACAATGACTCGTGATCATCTGAGTATTGATTTAAAACAATAAATGTATGTTTATATAATAATTCAGTAAAAAAATTCTGTTTTGTACTTTTTCTTTTCATTTCTAAGTCACTTTTTTTGTAGATATGTGAGGGTATCTTGTCAGTTGATGAGCCTATGTCACTACGAGTGAGTAGTAGTGTGCGTTTCTTATGTGCCTATTTATGTGATAGTTATTTACATCTTTCTGTCCTGCTGTGGCACATCATTGGGGGTTTCGCCATAGCAGAGGTCTATTTGGTCTACCGTAAGCCTTTGCAAGCCTGTTCGCACCTTCGTCCTAAGCAGATGTGTCCTTTGTTGAACAACATTGATAGACGTAGGAAACGTTACAGCAGAAAGATTTTCTGCAGCGATGACAAAACTTACAGTTTGCACTTTGTAGGGATCACTTGTGCTGTAAATGATTGTGTGTGGAAGAATTATGTTGTTGTTGTTGTTGTTGTTGTCTTCAGTCCTGAGACTGGTTTGATGCAGTTCTCCGTACTACCCTATCCTGTGCAAGCTTCTTCATCTCCCAGTATTACTGCAACCTACGTCCTTCTGAATTTACTTAGTGTATTCGTCTCTTGGTCTCCCTCTACGATTTTTACCCTCCACGCTGCCCTCCAATGCTAAATTTGTGATCCCTTGATGCCTCAGAACGTGTCCTACCAACCGGTCGCTTCTTCTTGTCAAGTTGTGCCACAAACTCCTCTTCTCCCCAATTCTATTCAATACCTCCTCATTAGTTACATGATCTACCCATCTAATCTTTAGCATTCTTCTGTAGCACCATATTTCAAAAGATTCTATTCTCTTCTCATCCAAGCTACTTATGGTACACGTTTCACTTCCATACATGGCTACACTCCATACAAATACTTTCAGATTGCTTAGAATATTAAAAAAAATAATCTAATAAGGTACCCTGTCTAACCTGTGCCAGAGATGATACAAATCATTATCTTGGATATGTAGACCTTTCTTGGATGAAAACACTTACAAATACTTTGAAAATGAAAAGACCCGTATACAACTCAGATGTGAGTTGAGGTACAGTCTGTAAGAATATTTAGATAGATATTGCGAATTATCTCTGCTGTTACCAGTGTTTGCAATGTAACAGTAATTTTAAGTGTCCAATAGGCTAAATTTAATTCCATGCAAATCACCACAAATAAGTCTACTCCCCACAAATCTCTTAAGAGGTAGGTCTGCTTTGTATTTTGTGCATCTTTGATGGGCTGTATTTGTTTTGGTTTGTAACTACAACTTAAAAAGAGGGTAAATCATTATTGTTCCACTCCCGCATCTCATTGCATTAGAGGTCAGCTTAACTCGAGCAAATATGGTATGACACTGTCATTAAATTGACTGTTCGGAAATGAGATGAATAAATTACTGTTGCTGGAGGAAGTGTATTGTTGGTTACTACTTCTTTCCTTTTCCCAATGTTCCTAATTGACTTGTTTGTGTATTGTTAGGTGGTAGTCTTTCTCTATTGGTATTGTGACATTATAGGGATGTGAGTGGTGTGGAGCTCCTAATGAACAACCACCAGAGCCTCAAAGCAGAAATAGATGCGAGGGAAGACAACTTTACCTCGTGCATATCTCTTGGCAAAGAGCTGTTGGCACGTAACCACTATGCGAGTGCAGAAATCAAAGAAAAGCTGTTGTCGCTGACCAATCAGCACAAGTCTCTGCTCCACAGATGGGAGGAACGGTGGCTTAACTTGCAGCTCAGTAAGTAAAACACCCATTTTTTGTTCTTGCCTATGTAAAGAGGTTTACTGATAACTTTGGGTAGTCTGTTGATAAAGATAAGGGAAGTACTTCTTATGTCAAAGATTAACAGTCAAAATGAAGTTAAATGTTAACAGTGTGTATGAAGTTGTTTTTTATATATTTAAACATATTTTAAAACTGTGTTTCAGTCTTGGAAGTGTACCAGTTTGCCAGAGATGCGGCCGTGGCGGAAGCTTGGCTGATCGCACAGGAACCATACCTCATGAGTCAGGAATTGGGGGTATGTATTTTGCAAGAAAATATTTTTTGGGTCATAGAATAATTGCAGGTCTAAGGTCAAGAATCCCAGCAACGGGTCTGATTAGCCCCTCTAGGGCCAGGGTGCAGAACTTCAGCTATTTTGAGAGCCATAGAAACGTTGAAATAGTTGACCTGTAGATGGTAATTATACATAGGACAGAAGCAATATTGTGGGGTGTAGGGAATAGGAAACAGTTTCGGGTTTGAGAGGTATTGGATGTGAAAGCTTTATCAGATGGTAGAGAATGCAAAGATTTACCTGAAAGATAGTGCTATGAAACTGCTGTGACAAAAATGAGACACACAGTTTTATGACAGAGTTTGCTTTGTTAAAGGCGAGGAAAAATTTGAGCTGTAAAAGACTGGGCAATGTATTTAAGATGGGTTCACATATTGGATAGTTACAGCAGGACTTGGATGTGTGAGAGTGATCAGTTCTCTGTCCATGACTTAATTTACAAAATAAATTGGACCCTTAGTCATGCCCTTTCATTATTGCCATCACCGATATTCTGCCATTGCAGCCTGCCCCCCCCCCCCCCCTCTCTCTCTCTCTCTCTCTCTCTCTCTCTCTCTCTCTCTCTCTCTCTCTCTCTCTCTCTCTCTCTCTCTCTCTCTCTCTCTCTCTCTCCCCCTCCCCCCCCCCTCCCCCCTCCCCTCCCCTCCCTCTGTATCCCCCCCCCTCCCCCGCCGCCCGCGTGTGCGTGCGTGCGGGTGCGTGTGTGTGGGTGGGAGCTTACCTGAATTTCACTAACAGTATTTGATCTGATTCATCAGCCACATGATTTAGTTTGTCTACTGTTTTCCAGCAGTGATTTTAATAGTGTTAATCATAGATTATAAAGTTTTCTTTTATGTGGTGAGGCTAAAAAGTAAAATTCATGGAGAAATGGTTTGCTCAGCTTACTCGTACATGATTCTTCTTTTCATAAGGCAATTCAAAGAAGCATTCATTTTTAAATTTAGATTAAGCTCTAGTAGGTACTAAATTCTCACAAGGATACCCAGATAACAATCTTGACTTTAGCTGAAATCTTTTTACTGCAATTTTGGATATATTTCCAGTTCCTGAAAACTATGTGAATTGACAGAATAGAGTCCTTTGATGTTAGCAAATGTACTCACCAAAGTGAAGTCACCAACTAAAGTCATCCCTCTTTATACCTTGGAGATACAAATTATGAACCATTTTCCTTTTCCAGCATACAATTGATGAGGTTGAAAATCTAATAAAGAAGCATGAAGCATTCGAAAAATCTGCGGCAGCCCAAGAAGAACGCTTCAGTGCACTTGAAAGACTTACGACGGTAAGTGCTGATGTCATCTGTGGTGTTAAAATTACATTAAAGAAACAAATTCTACTGTTGATAAAGAGGAGGAGGAAAATCTTGAAATCTCACTCATTGAGTAACTCTGGTAAAGCTAAAATGCAGGATTGCGGCATTTTGTCTGGGAATCTACTGCAGTGCCATCAGTAATATCCCACAAGAAGAAGTTAAAGGTAAACTTTTGAAATTGTTTGAGTAATGGCCTGTTGTGCATGAACTAATTCATTGTTATTTTAAGCTGTGGTTGTGGGTGCAGCATGTAATCTCATTGTCTTAAATAATTTATGTATCTGCTTGACACAGTTAAATTTCTTAATTTTTTTAAATTCTTGGGCATGGTAATTGATGGATTTGAGAGCATGAATGTGGTGAATTGTGGCTAACAATATAGTGTGTCACTGTTGTAATACTTTTTGCTACACCAAATTATTTTTCTCGTAAGATGATGATACTGTTTTCCCTTCCAATACCATGTTCCTGCATTATAGGTGATCTGATGATGACATGCATACAGAAAAATTTAGAAATAAGATTGGGCAAACACCTCAGATTTGCAGTCTATGGGGTCTATGTTGGGTGGAGCCTCTTGTATTTATTTCCTGATTCCGTCCTTATTATATTTCCTGTTTTATATCTTTATCATTCCATTTACTCTCATGGATTCTGTTGCTTTTGCCTATCATCTTATCTACAGTACCAGAGGCCTTTTTTTCCCCGTGTGCACGTGCATTCTCTCTCACGCACACGCAAATAGTTTATTCATCTCGCAAACGCGTACGTGCTAATGGTCCTTTGTAATATTCCATGGATGTACATAAGACACTCAGTCACAGCTGAGTGCATGAACAAGAATTTCATCATCAGTAGAATTTTATCATCAGAACACCAGCTTCTGAGGTCTGAAAGACCAATGTGGTGCACAGCAATCTGCGTGCAGATCAACTACTTCAACATCTAAGAAGCCTGAAATGATTAATGGCAGGTGCAGTCTTCTCAGAAGCATCACAAATTGATCAAAACTCTCTGGGAGCGACCAGCAGCATGATGGTGCATACTGGATCAGATAAGAACTGACCAGGGCAGATGTGGAGCATTGCTGCACTAATGGGGGCTGCAAGTCGTCCTCCAAATGTGAATGCGAGCAGAAAAAAGTACATCACATAACATTTAATAGTTCTCTCAGAGTATTCAAAGAGACAATGGAAGACCACAATTTGTATCCACACTAGATCGCGTGTTTTTCTAGCATGGACATAGAGCTAAAAGCTCGTTACAAACTGGAGAGGATGTGTATGTGTATAGAAATGTATACATTTCTTGTAAATAGGTGTCTAGCATTTTTTCTGTCAACATATGATAAATAAAATTAACAAGTTAACCTGAAAAATAAAATGTCGACACATACCTATTCAGCCCATCCACTCCACGTTATCACATGCTTATACTGATAAAGACTGAGGGGACTCGACTCCAGAGTCCCAATAATAACCAGTGCTCGTCCTAAGATGACACTATATTAGACCGACTGGGGTCCAAAGCTGGCACATCGGGAGCCTGTTTACGGTTCTCCCACAGATTAGTGGTCAGTATGTTTCTCAAAAGTAAAATTTTATTGAGAGGACCGTAAAGTTATGTGACGACAGAACACTGGCCAGCATTTACTTTCCACAAATGGAATTCAAAGTACTTGCCAAAAGAAGTCCTTAAAAGCATAGTTATGAAAAAAATGTTTGGAACTTAAATGTTTCTCCTCAGGGAAGAAAGAGCAATTTTTTAAGTAGGAGAGTCCCACTCATTGTAAAGGTAAGACACACAAACAGATGTGAAAGTTCTACGTACATTATGAAGCTGACAGAAGAATGTGATTTAGATGTTCCAGCTTGTGTGTCACTGAATATGGACCATACTTTGATACCAAGTTGTTAAATGAAGTGTGGTTGTTAACCACAGCTTGAGCTGTAATGACAAGATGTCTTTCATATCTTAGGCAGTGTGTCCCAGGAGAAATTGTCAATATTCATGACAAGAACAATCATACAAAACAAACGGAAGTCTGTTAAACATTGCTTCTATAATGCATATACCTCAAGAGCTATGAGCTTTTTTTCATCTTTGATCCTGCAAAAGAAATCTCTTCTACTGCAAGCCCTTTACTCTCCATCGTTTGGAAGGTGGTAGTAAGGACCAAAACAAGACAATTTTGTCTTCATGTGCGCTATAATATGCGTACTTCAATAGAAGAGATGTTTCACAGTAGCTAAAATGAATAGCTTCATAGCCTGTAATGTATGCATTTTAGAACCTATCTTTATTAGACTTTTTTGGTTTGCGTTTTTCTTGTCATGTCCCTGAATATTGACCATTCCTCCTGGACACCCTGGATACATTTTCTGTTGGGTTCTTAAATCACATCAAATGAGGTGAGCCTTATGTTGGCTCTTTAATCATGTATTACTTCTTTAATGACACACCCGATGCATTCCTTTCATCCCTTGCAACTGAGCCTGTTTTTAACTTTCTCCTTTAAAGACGCAAAAATAACAGAATAGGTTTTTTAAATCATTGATGCAACAATCGACTAATCTCAATGAAAGGTCACAATCGACTTAACCTGGGATATTTTTGTTGTGGACTGGTCTTTCTTAGTTTTTATTTAACAAAATGGTTCATTGTAGTTGTTAATGCTTCTTTAGTAGTGTAATTTGTGCATGTAATTCTAACTGTTGTTGACTTGTAGAACAGGTTACACTGTGATGTAGTGATTACTTTGTCTGTAGTTTGTGGCATGTTAAGGAAAAAAAAGGTTCGATCTTTTTAGTAGAATAAAGACCAGTATGGAGCACATAGTGTTCAGTTCCAAAACTAGTGCCTATATTTCAATTTGTTCCCATCACTACATCTTTGGGAAAAATTAAGCTTTCCTTGATTTCCTTAGATAAAGAGACAGGCTTGTAATGTATCCTTATTGTATTCAATGTGTACATTAAGCAGGCAGTAAAGGACACTGAGAATAAATTTATAGAGGAAAATAAAATTCTGGAAGAAGGAATAAAAAAACTTTGATATTTTCCTATGGAATTGTAATTTTTGTCAGAGACAGCAAATAACTTGGAACTTTGGTGGAATAGATTGGGCTGAATCTTGAAAACAGTTCATAAGATGAATTTCAGCAAAACTAAAACAACACTAATAGAATATAGTCTAATTAATCCAAGTGATACTGAACAAATCAGTTTAGGAAAAGGAATACTAGAAGTAGTAGATGAGTTTTGCTGTTTGGGCAGCAAAGTAACGTACAATGACTGAAGCAGGCAGGATATAAAATGCAGTCGGGCTGTAGCACGAAAAGTGTTTCCAGAAAGAGGAATTTGTTAATACCTAAAATAAACTTAAATACTAGGAAGTCTTTTTCTGAAGGTATTTGTCGGGAGTGTACCCTTGTATTGGAGTGAAACATGGACAATAGGAAATTCAGATTAAAAAAAAGAATGGAAACTTTTGAAATATTACACCAAGGAAGAATGTTGAAGATTGGGTGGGTAGGGCAAGTAAAGAATGAGGATGTACTGAAATGAGTTGGGGGGGGGGGGGGGGGTGGTTTATACCACAACTTGACTGAAAGAAGGTACTGTTCAGTGGATACAATCCAAACCATCAAGGAATTCTCTGTTTGCTAGTTGGGGGGGATATTGTAGAGATCGACCAAGGCATTAATGCAATAAGCAGGTTGTCAATGGAAAGGCTTGCCTGGGATAGAGTATCTGGGAGACCTGCATCACACTAGTGTTAATTCTAAAGACACCACGACAACAGTGTTCTAGCAGAAGTTTTGTGCACTGAGAGAATAGAATGATTCTGGAATGTCATTTTCAGAATAAGAATAATGGAACAAGAGCGCAGTCTGAGTGGGTGAAGGGTTGGATTGGGTGGAAAGAGTGAGAGGGCGAAGGATGCATAGTAGGATGTTTCCACTAAAGTGTGCTTTCCTCCCTGTAGCGATGTTTCACAAAGTAACCACAATGAAGTTAACAGAAAAAATTTCAGTTAACTGTATTGTGTAAGGGTGTGGGGAGGGGGGGGGGGGGGTGGTGGAGATTTTGACTTGGTTGGGTACTAGACTAAGATGTGGGTTGTCTAAAATAAAATAGCTTGCTCATTTACTCGATGCTCCACATTTCTACCACCTAGGAAGATGATATTACATTTGTTTTCATATGGATGTCTGGAGTAATGGAATAAGAGAAATGAAATTTTTCCAAAAGGGGGAAAAGACTACTACGGCAGTGTGATTACTTAATGGAAAAATGAAACCTACCATGTTGTGAAATGACTTTTACAGTCTGTGTAGCAGAAGTTCCGTCCGATTTTTCCTCAACATGCCACTGTTGATTATGTTGCTCTCTTGTCCATGTGATTAATTCTGTAGTGTAGTGTAGTGTAGTGTAGCTTGTTGTGATGGTTGCTTGCTTGTCTGTGCTGTCACTTGTGTCTTAACATCCTGTAAAGTTCTGTGGTAGGAACAAAGTGGAATTTGTTTCATATAAGACTTAGTTTTCTATTTTAATATAAAAAAGGAAAGAAAGTGCCAAAGAGTACCTGAAACATTGGTCTAATGCTGGCCATTATCCTCATACATTAACGTTGTTTCTAATAATTATTTTACTTTATTTGCTGTCTTCCTCTTCAGTGCTGGCAAGTGAATTGTTCCAGTTTTTATGTAGGTATGTTAAAGGTGCTCATAAGAAACTGCTCACGGTCTACACATCCCAACAGTGCTGCAGTTTTTCCTGGTGTTAATATGATATACAGTTTCACATTAACTCGGTAACAAATACTTCATAATTTGTTACCCAGTTTGTCAGCTTTCCAAAGATTATATTCTTTCCATGTTGACTGTGAAGTCATTCCTGCTTTCATGTAGGAATATTTACTTAAGCTTTACAGTGGCTGTTAATGGTTGCTGTCAGTTTCCTATTTTGCCAGTGGAAAGTGAAGAGGGGGAAAAAAATAATTTTCGCATTAACACTCGATAATGACCGAGAAGGTTGAAATCAGTTGTGCTCTGACAGAATGAGAGTTTTATGTTTACTTATTTTGGTACGCTATCAGATTGTCTTTCGTCAGAGAAAAACAGTGCTACAGATTCCACTTTGTCGCATTGTGCATGTGTTTGTTTTACTCTCTGCACGTGTTCTTGTGGTTGTCGGTGTAGCTGGAGAGCAGAGACGACGTGGATGCCTGTGCTGTCCTGCAGTTGCCGCCAGTGCCTTCCCTACCGTCCCTCAAATTCCTTGACGATATCCCACTCCCGCCTCACACCTCATGTTCTTGTGAACAGCCGTGTGTCTTAGAAAAGAAAAAGTGTTTTGAGACGAAAATTTCCTGGAAAGATCTCTCCCTTTACTGTGGAGGTTATCCCCCACTGAACCGCAGGCACAAGATGAGAAGTTCGGTCAGGAAATACTTAAATGCAGTGAAGAGTAGAGACTCCCCGAGGAGAGCAGTTCGTCGACTGAATGAAATTGAGCCTCTGGCATCGTACACCACGGAGCCTCCCGGCGCACCGCCATTGCCGTATTCGACTCCGTCACCTCTATCTCCCACGTCCCCTAGGCCGCGGTCCTTCCTGTGGGATGCGGGTTGGCATTCCCCTGGGTCGGGTGAAACCTTGCCTCCACCATTTGAGCCAGAGTCTCCCACCGTCCCCTATCCATCCCTTGATTCCTACCACGGCCGGCAGCAGCAGACTGTGTTTTGCTTCCCGGAGATGACGTCGGTCTCGTCAATATCCGACCTGGACGAGTGCATGGTAAGTACTGTGATGTCACAGTATAACAGTTAACTTGTCACACTTAATTTATTTTTATTTCAAATTTTTGTGAGAATGTTGTAGTGAAGAAAGTGACTGCCGAGGTAAGTCCCAATGTTTCAGATTACTGTTTCCATTGACTTTGTGAAAACTGTGGTCATTGAGAAAACGTAAGTGTCATATGCTAAATAATATAGTGGATT
Source organism: Schistocerca gregaria (assembly GCF_023897955.1). Lineage (NCBI taxonomy): Eukaryota > Metazoa > Arthropoda > Insecta > Orthoptera > Acrididae > Schistocerca > Schistocerca gregaria. The sequence goes on from NC_064928.1 coordinate 132,762,202, forward strand.
ACCTGAACAGTGAAATCACTTGTGTTTTTTCATTAACTCTAAATGACTATCCCAAGTGCTGTCAGAACTATTTGTTGTTTGAATAAAGCAGTCTAGTTCACAATTTCATTTGTTTCCAATGAACCAGTACAGTCCTCCTTCAGCTCTAAAAACTTATTGCAGCAGCAGGTCTGTAGATGGGCTTTACTGGTTGAAACTGGTCATTGCAAACAAATGAAATTCTGACCTAGACTGCATTTTTACAGTTCAGATTGTAATTTACATGAGTTCTGGTTTCAATTTATTGTTTCATTTAATCAATCATTTTTGACTCTTTTAATTTTTATTTTCGGCTTCATACAGTTACTTTTTATTCCGTTTTTCCAATTGGGGTATCTGCATTAATGACATGTATGACTACAGCCTATTATAATGGAATTAAGCTTTGTTCCCATGTTTGCAGAAAATGATGATAAATTAAAAGAGCCCACTTTCTCGCAAAATAAAATTTTGTTGTATTCCTCAAACATGGTTCACCACAATTTTGGCATCATCTATGGGTTTTCCTTCTATTCCTCTTATTTCTTCTTATTTCTTCTTTTGTTATGTGATGTGTGCCTTGTGGCTGTCAAATGTCCGAGAAGGAAAGGAATACTTAAGTTCTTATTTTTAAAACAAGCGGTACGTAATGCAAGAATCTCTAAATTATGTAAAAAAGACAAAATTAGCTTCCAATACGTCCTGGCAGAGGTGCCAACCAATATAAATGTTGTTGATGGTGTAGAAGACGACTTGATCAAAGCAGATGATGTCACAGATTGACGAGCTGAGTCTTTACCATGGTGTTCATCCTCCCTCTGAGGGTATCACTTGCCAGAAATTTGAAGAAGTGAGGTAAAAACTACTGGAACACACTGCTTACATGCCAGAACTGTCAATGTGTGATTCGAGACTGACGCAGGTGCGAAAGATGTCGCGCACAGTAGGCTGGTGCTGTGACTCGCACTTTTGATAGTGAGGTCATAATGTTGGTGCCAATATGATGTGCTATGAGCGTGTCTAAAGCAACAGATTATGCGCAAAAGTGGTGTACACTTGACTCAAAGGAAAAGCAGGTTGATTAGTTCTTAGGTGTTTAGACTTGGTCTGAGTTTGCTATTTCAGACCTAGAAATACTGTATGGTAGGAAAGCTCGTGAACTTGTGTAATGTGCTTTACTTTGTGCACACAAAATATTGAGCATAATTGTATGAAGACAAAATTATAGATTATATCCTGTGAAGCACCTGGCAAAGTTCATGTAGTGCTGTGTTATCAACATAACCGCAATACATTAATTACATTTGCCAAAGTGATTTGTGCACTAGTATCATACCCATAGTTGCATGGAACTCTCTAGATGACCAAGCCTACACTGCTACAACAAATCATTACAAAATGTGTACAGTTTGACTATGAGTCACTTTGTGACTTGAAACAGTTATAGTTGTATAAAAATTGTGCATTTACAAATAGGCAACTGGTTGCAGTTATTTCTGAAAATTTGAAAACCAAAATTGCACTTGTCGAGTCTGACTGCATTTTCATCAGTCCTTAGAACTGATGGTAGAGGCCCTGTGTAACATAAAAATACTGAAAATTTTAGCTGGCTAAGAGGTGTGCTTGGATAGTCCAGTTGTGAGGTGCTGCTCCTAAAAAGTAAGAAATCAAAATTTGAATCCCAGTTCTGGCATAAATATTGAATTAAGTTATAAGATGGCAGTCTGTGATTACAAAATATGGCATACTGCTTTGCTGCATGACACAGTAGTTTTTCCAAGGTTTTGTTCACCACAAAGGACTTTTTTAACTAATACGTGTGCCTTCTCTTTTAGTTTGAATTGAAAGAACTAAAACGCCGCCAAGAAGAGGAAGAGCGCAAACGTCAAGAGGAACTGGCTGCCAAGCAGACACCTCCACCTAGCTCTCCTGATGAACAACCATCTGAAAAGTGAGTATTAAGTACAGTCTCTCTCATATGACTGCCATACATTTACATTACTGAGCTAAACACTGTTTCGACAAATTCTCTTGTTTTAGGGTGGATGGAGAAATGTCACCAGAGGCTGAGCAAGTGCAAGTGAATGGTGAGGATACAGAGGCCAGAGAAGGTAACTAACTGTGCAGATTACTCTCTCTACTGCACAAGGTGGTTAATGCAGTTACAGCTATAGTAGTCCAGGAAAAATAGAAAAAAAAACTGTTCCCAGAAGGCTGAGAGTCATGAAATGTAGCTTAGCCCCATTTCCCAGCTGAAACTTATAGATCACTGTATCATTTATATTTTGATTACATCGAGGTAACACTTGTATACTGAGAGGGGGGAATTGAGAAATATTTCACTGTATTTGACAACGAGAAAAATGGTGGTGGAACTTCAGACTACTGCTGTAATATCAACAAATGAATGCCTCTTGGGAATAGTTTTAGATTAAATGTTGTTAGCAGCAGCATCTCAGATATGTTGGCTAACAAATAATGTATGACTACACAGATGTGAGTACAACCTGAAACAGCAGCAAAACAACTGAAATTACAGTGTCAAATTTACTTATTTAAGAAATATTGTTGAAGATATCTTGACAAAAATGTATTAAGAATGAATTTTGTTTACTCAGCAGGGAAGTGTACACTGAAATGAAACTTCCTGGCATGTTAAACCTGTTTGCCAGGCTGAAAATGGAACTCGGGATCTTTGACTTTTGCAGGCAAGTGCTGCATCGACTGTGCTATCCGAACACAATTGAAATGAGCAGTTGCCTATAAAAGGCAAAAGTCCTGAGTTGGAGTCTCGGTCTGGCACATAGCTTTAATGTGCCAGGAAGTTTCATATCGGTGCACACTCCACTGCAGAGTGAAAAATTCATCCTGGAAGCATCCCCAGGCTGTGGCTAAGCCATGTGTTCGCAACATCGTTCCTTCTAGGAGTGCTAGTCCTGCTTCTTTTGCAGTAGAACTTCTGTGAAGGTAGGAGACGAAGTACTGGTGAAGTACAGCTGTGAGGATGGGTCAGGAGTCGTGCTGTGGCAGCTCAGTTGGTAGAGCACTTGCCCGCAAAAGCCGTAGGTCCCAAGTTAGAATCTCAGTCTGGCTCACAGTTTTAATCTGCCAGTAAGTTTCAAAAATGTGTTATTTAAACTTGGTAGTATCGGTGTAGGAAAACTGTGGTATACAGCAGTATGCGGATGATGGTATTGTACAAAGAAAACTTAATCTGAAAATATTACTGTTCTTTTACGAGTCAGTTTGTGCTTTTACCTGGTAAGGTGTTCAGTCTGTTTTAATGGTGTCTGTCTGGAGATGGAAGTTCATACCGCAGAAACATGTCAGTTTCGAAGTGATCAAGTTTCAGGGTGATTAACTTTGTAAGTATGGACCTATGAAATGGATGTACTAACTTTTGCCTCTGTTACTGTTTAATTGTGCTGCAGAATGACATGTCACCTTAGGCTATTTTGCTATGTGGTTATTCTCTGCAGTTTCTTAGGACAGAAAAAGAAAATAAAGCCAAAGGATGTGACAACAGGATATACAGTTAACTTACACTTATCCTAGAACTGTTACACAGTTAATGATGAATATAACAGAGGGAAACATTCCATGGGGGGAAAAATATATCTAAAAACAAAGTTGATGTGACTTACCAAACAAAAGCGCTGGCAGGTCCATAGATCCACAAACATACACACAAAATTCAAGCTTTCGCAACCAACGGAAGAAGAAGCAACCATTGGTTGCGAAAGCTTGAATTTTGTGTGTATGTTTGTGTGTATGTTTGTGTTTGTTTGTGTATCTATCGACGTGCTAGCGCTTTTGTTTGGTAAGACACATCAACTTCGTTTTTAGATACATACACACAGTTAATTGCATATTGCAATGTACATCTGAATTTCAGTTGATTTGTTGTTTTAAGGAAGGAACCTTAATTTTTTGTATCGTGAATTAGTTTTTGAAAGTATTTCATATTTTATTTATTTTTTTGTTGAATATTTCTTGCACCAATTATTAGTGATTTTTGTTTTGCTTCTATATGGGTGAAGTGTTTGCTTTTTGTTGCATTTCTGCCAGATTTGTTGCACTTCTTTATTACCATCACGTATCTTTTGGTTTATTATTATTATTATTATTATTATTTTGTATGCTATTTATGTAGCATCCCCTTTAGTCAACCAACTTGAATTTTCCTAAATTCATATGACTCTATCTTATTCCACTTATCTTCTTAAGACAGTTTATCTACTTCATGGAAAGTGACTTGTAGCCGTTGGTGTATCATGTGTTGTGAATACAGAAACAAATGAAATTAGGTTTCAAATTGAAGTGACAGGTAATTAGCCAAGAAGACTGCTGTGATGAGGAAAGTTTAGCACACAGTTCATTAGACATAATTTACACTTTCCTGAGTTTTCATCCCAAAATTTATCAGTGTTCTTCATAAGTGAGAGTTTTAAATTGAGTGTTGTCTCATAAGTAAGGTGCACATGAAATAAAGTGAGCAAAACAGGAATTTGTTCCAAATAGTTCCTTGCATATTAAAATATGTTGTTTATCCTAACATTTTGCAGTGTAATCTCAGTGTCAGCTTAAGCCTTATTTTGATGAAATACCATATATATGCGATTAATACATGGCATCAAATAATGCACAGATCCTAATTTTAAGGGAGGGAAAGAAAGAAAGAAGTATTTGCTTTAATTCGTGTTTTATTTACAAAAAAATATTCTAACATACAGGTTCTATTCATATCACTTCCATTGTCATCACTAGCAGAATTGTTGTCGCTGTTTTTCCACAGTCTCTCATCCTCTGTTCTGTCCAGTGAATTTGTGATACTCTTTGTTTTTTTTTAAGAATTTTTCTGCCAGTGTTAGGAGAATGGAGTCCAATGCATATATCACCCACTCACAAATCTGGGACAGAACCGGTTGCTTGATTTTTCAACTCTTCGTGAACTTAGGGTTTTTATTGGCCATCCATTGCATATTTCACTGTTTAAGTGCAGCTTTGAATGGCCAATTTATACACACATTGTGTGGTTATGGATAATGACCAGTTTTCACTTTGTGTAACTTGTCTTGCACTTTCTCAGTTGCATGTCTGTGGAAGTTGTTCAGGACCAATGTGTTATGTAAATTGAGTAACACACCAGGGTGAAATTGCCAAACATATGTCATGTAGCTAACCATATTGCCATTGTCCATTCACCCTTTCAGGTTCACTTTCACCAATGTGCCTTTCACTGATATTTTTGGAATAGTTCTCCTTTTAAAGACCACTTAAGGTTCTAGCTTTCACCCATTATCAGTTGCACAAATCGTCACTGTGCGCCTTTGCTTCTCATTGCCATCATTTCATTTTGTGACACCAGATTCCCCCTTCTTGTTCACGGTGTTTTGAAGCGGTATGTCAAAAGATACTGGAATTTGATCTGCGAAACCAGTTTGTGGTAATATATAGGAATGTTTGCGGCTTAAGTATAACGTGTAGCCATGAAAATTCACTACTTTTTCCTCGTAATCACCTGGAAGCCATCGGATGATTGTAGTTTTCATCTGTAAGTCTAATCCATTTCGACTGAAAAATCTTCGTAGGCAGCCCTGGCTAGTTGTGAAACAGGTGATGTCTAGTTCTTTGAATTTGGACATCTCACTAATCAATGCACATCCGTATTGTTACTTCTCATCTACATAACTGCAGAGCCTTTCTCTGATGTGCAAATGCTTCGCTTTTTTTGGCTACAAAGTGAAAGTTTTTCTTTAGCTGTGTGCGAGCGACAGTGAGAACTTGTAGCCATAATTAACAAGTTGACATGTGATTAGCACTTCACTTCTAACGTGCTACTGAAGTGTCACAGACTGAAGTTGCAACATTGTTACAGTATTACAGGATTTATAGTACACGGATATATTGTATTACAGGAGCACCACTAACCTTATTAAAATTAATTTACACATCAGTTATTCACCCTTAAGTTCTCCAAAAAAAAAAAAAAAAAAAAAAAAAAAACTAGTGAATTATTTGCTTGTACATGGTAATGGTTTCCACAAACTCATTGTGTAGAAATCGATGTCCAAATTTTTAAGCCCTCTCCCCACTTGTCTTATATCTTCAGATCAAAATAATTTTCACTGTGCACTTAAGACCTCTTGCGGCTGCCGTTAAAGAAGGGATTATTTAGGGTACTGGAGCTTATCCATCCTAGCTCTTTACAACTCTCAATATCAGTAAGGTATTGAGCGAATGCTCTCCTTTTCCGCACCCTCTTCAATAAATATGTGGTGAGTAACTTATTACTATATGCAGAATTAATGTGTGACAATCCACATTACATGTTGTTGACAGCTTCTACACAAGTAGTTATTATCCTGGGTGTTTCTGTACTGTGTATTCTTGGGTGATTGCATGTTTCAGGTCTGAACTGTGTCCAACCATAACTTCAGTCAGTCTTTGATCCATATGTTGGTGTACAATCACAGATTCTTTTTTTTTTTTCAATAGTTTCCTCTTAGTATTCTTTGGCACAGTATCTTATCCGTATTTAACTTGGACCTACAGTATTGTTCCACCAGGTTGCATATTCTCGGTGGCATAGTGTGTTTATGAAGATGTGTATTACTGTGGCTGTTGCTGGTATAATGAACTTAAGAATACACCGATCAACACTTAAGAAGATGAATGAATCTTAAACTTTTAGAGCTGGTAGTGTGGTAAAGGAAGAGGAGAGTGAGATTGAAAGTATGTAAATTTTCCTAAGGGGTATAGACTGCAATTTATGTTCAAGCAGGGTAGGATGAAACAGAAATTGACAATTGATTGCAACAAACAATACCACAAAAAGTTGTGTTCAGGTTTCTCATGTCTTGTTGACTGCATAATACGGTTTATACCAGCTTTGCTGTATCTGTTTATCTGGGCCAGGATTGTGGTATGTCTTTACATGTAGCCATGCGAAAATGACAAATGCCATCCTTCATGTACCTAATATCCCTCCTCCAGTGGAAAGAACCAAAGTACCTTAGAAATTACTTAGCATGATGTACTGTCTTCAAATGGCATGTCACTGCTGCATATCTATCTAAGCTTTCCTTTTCTAATTGTAAAACTTCAGTACATCCTTGTTTATGAGAAGGGTCCCTACACAACACAGTCTGAGAGATTCTTTAAATTATGTATGTAAATTATGTTTTTAACAGTTCTTTTGTGTCCACATTGTTAGATATTAACACTGTAGTTCTCTCATTGTGATTGACAATAGTAAACAGGGGCTACATTTTATATTTTGTTATTGACATTGGTATTATTTTGTGTGTGTATATCAACAATGACACCTTACTTATGGGCCTACACTCACTTGCCTTTCAGTGCTTCTATTACCTTATTTGTTTGTGGTGCTATAAAAGCTTTGGTGAGATTTCTTGTGCAAAAATAGCTAGGGCAATAACCACATACAGTAATTTGGATATTTTTGGCAGTACTGTGCATTTAACTTGCTTTGTAGCTTGTGTTTAGTGAGTGTGAAGTCTTGAAACTTAAGTAACGGTTCCTTTGTCCTCGTGCTTGTAAATCTTTGCCCTGAGAATTACGTGCACACACTTGTTCTCACACTCACAATCACATTGTGCACACCTTCAACTGTACATTCTGTCAATTAAAGTTCATATCTTCCTCTTCACAGCTAATACTGCTATTGATGTGCTGCTAATTCAATAATTACTGCAAAAAGTTCTTGGCATAACAAAGACAGCTTTGGAAGTGTGTTGAACACTTACATACTTTTCAAATATTGTTAATTGGCAGTTATCTCAGTACCAGTTTCTGTCTTGGAGAGTATGACTGTATGTGTCACACATTACTTGCATGCAAACACATATATTCATTGTCAGTGAAAAATACCTTGGACTAAATCTGCTGTAGCCTTTGTTGACAGTAGCAAGGCAGAGACCCAGATCTCCAGACATTCTCACGTTTTTAACACTTCTTATGTTCAGTTCACAATGGTTTTGAGTGTAGAAATATGCTGTTTGGGAATTTTTTTTGAAACATTACCAAAGGGTTTTAATTACTGGTTAAATCAGGAACTGAGCTGTTGTACCACAGATTTGTTATCAATAAGCAGTAATGTGCTTGACTGAATCTGAATCAGGGTGCAGGGTTTGTAACTATGCATTAATTTTGCACTTCAGACAACATAGATTGTTGTCAGGTGGTGTAAGCAACTAAGTATATAAGACTCTTGGGTATGTGAAGGAAATTCTTTAAATAATATGTAAAATGTGAAGGGTCACTCAAAATTAGGGGCCATCGGTATGATAATACTTACGCAAAGTTGTTCTCCTGCACACAGATATACTATGACAGTTAACATTAGTGACTGAGAAAGGGCATCTGCAATTTTGACCTCTGCTTTTGAAGTGTGCAAGAAAACCAGACATGACTTATCATGATCGTACCAGGTCTCCACCATTTGTGCGAGTGCAAAGGGTCTTCAGTTATACAACTTTAAAAGTTGTAACAGTGCATGTTTTTGTAGGTTTCATAGAGACAAACAAGACATTTCAACAACATTCTGTTTTGCAGCCAGTTGTCTATCAAATAAGTAAGTTACATTTCACCACTGTGTTTTGTCATTGAAATGAATGTAACAAAAAGCTGCTGCTGTAGCTGTGCAAATAGTCTCTGCCTATGGAGCAGAATGTAACGCAAGATGCAAAACGAGCTACAGTGACGTACAGAATAAGGGAAACATTTGACACATGTGCAGGGTGTCTTACCATTACGAAATTGTTTCAGGTCAAAATAATGTGACTGTATCGTGACTATTTGGTGTTGTCATCAGTGGCAAAGCACAGTAGTGAAACATGTAATGTGGTTCATCAGTTTAACTGTTCATGCTAGAGTAAAATGTTCTTACATGGGCTTCTTAGTCTAAATGAGATGTGTGCACAAACAAAAATGTGTGTTGCTACTACGACTTTTAGATTCAAACTTGTACAAAGAGGTAAGCAAAGTTTTAATTTTCACCTCGAAAAAATAGAGTTGTAACAATGAAACAGGCTGACAGTGTAGTCCACTACATATTCAGCCTTCAATGAGAGACATTTTTCCCAGTGGTGGAGGCCTCAGTTGTGGAAGTTTGCATTTTGGCCATTTGGGAACTTACCTTGTCGTCCATCTAGAAATGCCTGCTGCTCCAAGCTTTCTTCTTGTGAAGAAATGGGGAGAACTCGCTGGATGTCTTATCAGGAGAATGCGGTGGGTCAGACAAACTACGATGACCGGAAGAAGCGACGTGTAAGACTATCGTGTGGGGTATTGTGGAGCAAAAACTCCCCTTCAGGCATCTTCTTGTGACATTTGCTGTAATGTCACACAATTGGTGGTGGCCTTTGTCATGTTCAAAATGTAAAAACTGACCCCTTACCATTTTCCACTATGGCCACTATTTGTGCACCTGGGCCTCTACTTCTGATTTGATTCTTGGTTATTTACAGAGATACGGTCTGCCACTTCAGACCTTTTTGAGCAAACTGGAAGCATTTCCTCCATCACTTTGCCACACATCTGCAGAGTGCTGTCATCCACTTCTGCCAACTCGAATTGTTGCATTTCCCCCCCTTCAGATGCAGGAAATCAACTAACACATGATGCTGCAATTTGTCATGTATAACACAACTGAAGACATTTACCAGCAAACCCAAAAAATGAATTTTATCAGTTTCATTGTTTTGAAGGCATTTTCATCATCATCAGGTCACAGCTCCAGTTTCCTGAGTGCTAGTGACAAGCTTCCCAACTTTTTACATCCTTGTCCAACTCTCCCTTTTGCTTTCCATACCAAAGATAAACTACTTTCAATCACATCCTTGTTAACTGTGTCAATTCATCATCATTGCTGTTAGACAGATTTTTTCCCCGTTTATAGTCAATGCAAGGAATTTTATAACCACTGTGGTTTCTTCCATCCATTTCACATGACCGTACCATATTAATCTAGAGTTGCCTCTCTCTCTCTCTCTCTCTCTCTCTCTCTCTCTCTCTCTCTCTCTCTCTCTCTCTCTCTCTCTCTCTCTCTGTGCTCTCTGCGAGAGCACATGTCTCCAGTGAATAGGTTAAAACAAGAATACATAGTAGGTACCGAAGAGGGCTAGTTTGTATGGTGTCCCGTACTCATCCATATCCCCCCCCCCCCTCCCCAATTGTTATCCTTCTTCTTCTTCTTATTATTATTCTTCTTCCACTTCTTCTTCTGCCCCCACCCAATCTCCTTCACACTCTTCGAGAGCCGAGGTCACAGTCTGAAACTTTCCATGTTAGATTGTTGCTGTTTACAGTTCTAAGACACACTCTAGTCAGCTGATACAAGAAAAAAAGTATTACATGCATAGTATCCTATTAAACTAGACGAAGCTGATCGTTAAGTGTCTAATTCTTGCACAACGATGCTGTCGACTTGACAGGCACGTACGATTTTACTACTGAAGGTCATTACAATGTATATATAAATGGGCAAACTTTGCTATATGCTAATGGCAGCAATGATTTTGTCAGTATTGGGACTGGTTTCACAGCCCATAGCAAAAGAGTGATACTTTCTGGAGTGAAGGGTCGGCCTTGCGAATAATGGTGCATGTGATGACAGTGCGGTGTGTTTTATGTTTGTCCTCACACCTCCCTGCTACGTCCCACCTCACTCATGCCTCATTCGTTCACTCTGCCCTGCCCTTCACCCATCTGCCCACCCACAACATCGCTCACAACTCACACCTCGCACCCCGTGTCACATGCTACGCCCACGAACGCGCCCACTTGTCCTGACCGGCAGCCACTCGCAAACCGTCCACCAAGGCCGCCAGCCAGCCAGTGGAGAGGCCAGTCGTTCGTGAAGGTGAGTGCCACTTTCTCCTCCTCCTCAATCTTTTATTGCTTATGTCTCTGTCACACCTTCACTTAAACTCGAGTAGTTGTGAACATTGTAATGCTCCTTGTGAGTGTTGCTGAATGAAGCTGATAGCTGATGCTGCATCTGCAAAAACTTTGTTAAAAAAATTTAAAAAAAAAATCAAAAGTACCATTTCGTCCTCCAGTGTAGTCACCTTCAAAAGGTATGCATTCGTATAATTCTCTTATCCACGTTTAGATCTTAAAGTTATTTTTAAATCTTATACCTCGTCAGTTGTGGACTTGAAGGTTGTTGCTTGGTATTCTTTCTGATTGTTGAGGAAAGGGATCACGCAGAACAGAGGTTTTGTATTGACTGATATGACTGTAAAGCTTATGAAGCCCATCTACCTGAATCTAGTTTTAACTCGTGTAAAAGTGAGAGAACGCTTGTAATATATTTGCGATTCTTGTAATTGAGGCAGGACCTGGGTACAAGCCAGGTATTCACCTAGTGGAAACCACCGAAAAACAACTTCCAGGCTGGTCATCATAACAGTCCTCATTGTGAACACCCCAGGTGAATGTAATTTGAGGTTGACGCGCATCCCCAAATCCTGGAAGCAGCATACTAATGTCTGCGGCTATCTGCGTGGCTTGTCTGATAATACGTTATGGGATAAAACTTAATTTTTTAAGAATACTGTATGTAAAGGCTTACATTCTTCTCCCACCCTCTCCCTCTTGACTCGATGATTACGTGAGTCTGCACATTATCACATCCTAAGTATTGACAGCAATGTAGGAAACACAAGGAGGAAATTCTGTCCTTTCCATGAAGCTGACATTGATGTATTCAATGATAAAAAGATCTTATACAATTTGAAACGTAATGTCTGAGACAGGTATAGACATAGCACAGATCTTCATGTATTCTTGAAGTAGTCTTTATTAACAGAATATAACACTTCATTACATAACATTGCTGTCAATTTTCTGCTACCTTTAATTTTTTCAGAGGTGTCAAGAACGCTAGTGCAGAAAAACATAGCATGCGGTAGCATGCAGTTGGGAATACTGCATTCTCTAAGAAATGGTTGATAAATCTTAGACTATGATTGCATTTCCAGTGCTTTTGTGAAAAGCCTGTATTTATTGAACAAGCCTCGCAGTACTGTTACAAATGCTATACTTAGCCTGTTTACAATTGGCTCAGGATTCTAGAAATACTGGAAGTTTGTTACTAATTGAAGATAGCTGCAGTCTGTGTTAAATTTAATGCCCCAGTGGCAAATGGTACATTGGGTTTAGTTAACATTAATGGCATTTCACATTGATGTAAACTTTTGCGTAGCCACCAGCTGTGAATTTATAGGCTTTGAGTGATGTACTCATTATGGTATTGTATGTTTCTCAGTAGGTAGACAACTCCTTTAGATGATATCTAAGATTTTCATATGTTGCAACGTCTTTGATGTTTAATATCTATTGGCAAAAAATTGTTAATATAATCAGTGTGAGAACATTATTGTGACATGTGAAATTTAATTGACAAAGCATAACATTTTTACTGAATTTCTCACTGAAGGTTTTCTAGTTGTTGATATCTTAAGTTACAGTGACTGTAACAGGGAATTTTTGCAACATCAGTAGGTATTTGTCATTTTGACACATTGGAAAAAAAGGTCATATTTGGCTAAAACAAAGATGATACCTTGATTTAGAAAGTTTCGAGGATATGCAGGTACTAAATTGTCTTTTTGTGGTGGTCGTTATTTTGCAAAAGCACTGCTTAGTGCTTGGATTGTTACAAAAATCTATAATAAACCAAGGAAACTGAACAAATGTCAAATAATTGACTCATCACAGGGCAGAGGGCAAGATAAGACTGCTAATTCTGGAATGAAAGTTTTCACAGAGTAACTTGTCATCAGTTCTATGTCCCATTCTCTCGCATCTTCTATGCAAACTGATTTGAATGTTCATATAATTTTCCTCATTAGAATCCCATCCACATTGTTACTCTGTCTCATCCAGTCGTGATTGATTTGTACCTTTAATACTTCACTGTTCAGCAGTCTTTCATCCAGAGGTCTACTAATTAAACTGCTTACTGAAAGAGTAAATGAATAACAAGAGAAGAGTTGGAAAAGTAAAGTAACATCATTCCAAAAGGCATTAAACTTGTTAAAAAGTCCTGTATATTATGTTTTTTAGTAACAATTTGCTAAATGCTAAAAAAAATATTATTTTCTTCCCAGCAGTTTTGACTTAAAGATAATGTTCATCATGTGCGCATTGATTTGCTTTGTTCTTAACGTTACAAAGAAATCTGCTTTTCATGAGACACATTATTCAAAATTAATGAGTTAACAGTCATCGTTTTCAGCTACACATATCTGTGATCTCTATTTTTTACCTCAGAAAAATATACCAGATCAGCAGTAAAATAATGTACATTAAAAATTATTTGGTGTCGATTCAATACGATAATTAAAAAATATGACCCTCAGTTCATTTGCTCATGTTACATTATTATTACAGCATCCTGAAATGAAAATGATAAAAATGTTATTTATGATAGACAGTTGAAAATGGTTATCATATTTTCTTAGGATTCATTTTAGACTTTCTGCAGGACACTCAGAGCAAGAAATAATTGTATTGAATGAAAATGCCTTTTACTGTAACTATAAAACCAATGGGAACTATTTTATAGAAACTCTTGTCTGCTAGCTGGCTAGATATTTGTGATTGCAGTTATTTTACTTTAGAAACAGTCGGTGTGGTGATATAATTTTACATAAGTATACTCATTTTTTGTGCTGTAAGTGAGTTGCTTAGCGAACGTACCTTCATTTTTGTCTTCATCCATTTTGAGACATAAGGTGGTTCATAAAAAGAGAATATCCTTGCTAAGATATTTATTAGTCATTTGTTTAATTACGATAATGATTGAAGCAGAAGACATGAACAAAAATTTGTGCTGCAGCCAGGACTTGAATCCAGGTCTTCTTGCTTGCTAGGCAGAAATGCTAACCATTTACACTACCACAGCACAATGGTCAACATTGCTGCACAAACTACCCAAGTTGACCATTGTGCTGTGGTAGTGTAAATGGTGAGCATTTCTGCCTAGAAAGCAAGAAGACCTGGGGTCGAGTCTCGGCCACAGTACATATTTTAATTCACATCTTCTGCTTCGATTATTATCGTAGATAATGAAGAGACTTATATGTCTCAAGGGATATAATTAAAAGATCTATTTGTTTAATTAATCACTCTGTTGACTGTGGACAGCTCTTCTTTATTGTGTAAGTTCACCTAGCATGTTATTTTGTCAATTGCACGTGATAGCATGTGTAAAATTACCCAGTTTACTTTTTTTTCCCCTTCAGGCATCTGTCCTTGGATTTCTTAAGCTTGCGAATTGTAATTGGTGAGATTTTCACTGTCCAGAGACTTTGTCACTCTAATATAACCTCTTTGAAGTGTTGTGATACATCTTTGCTGCCATGCGACAAAATGTTGATTCTCCCCTGACACAGATCTATACCTTTGTTTCAGTAACTGTTGGTTTCTCCAAGCAGTAGCATCACACAATTTATTTTGGTGTTCAAGTCAAACATTAATTTCAAGACTATGATCTCATCATAAAGTACCATATAGTCTTGTATTTGATTGTACTTGACTTGACCGTGAATTAATGGTGTGATAAAATTTTATGGAGAAGCTGCACTCTTACTAGAATAAACTGAACAGTTGAAAAAATCCATGGGAATAGTAACTGTTTATCCCTGAAAGTTTAAAGAAGTGCAATAATTAATCCTGGTACAGAAATGCAATAAAAATGCTCTGTGTTATTGGTGTAAATGGGTATTGTGCATTTTAGTACATGTTTAATATCAAACTGCATTTTTATGAACACATTCTGTGTAGTAGCAGTGGTGTGTGTGTGTGTGTGTGTGTGTGTGTGTGTGTGTGTGTGTGTGCACACATGTGTATTTCCATGTTCAAGATATTATTTATTTGGTGTCCAAGTGTACATTGTTAGGTTTTTTGTGAATGTTTTGTATGATTATTTGTGTTGTTTGTTACATATAAATGTGTTTGGTACAATGGAGCCTTTGCATTAACTTGTATACAACTTACTTCTGAACTGGCGGTCTTTGCATTTGTTTCCTGGCTTGATTTCAGTGGATAAGGCCTGTTCTGGGTGTGGTGTTTTTATCCTTCTTTCTTCTAGGCAGCGGAATGGCACTGCTAGTGGATTTTTTTAAACTATGAATTGTGTGGTGGCACATAGGAATCACACAGTTTAATGCTGCAACTCACAAACTGCTTAGTTACAGGCGAAGCTGCTGGCCACTAGGAGCCTCAGGATATCGCCACTAAAATGAAAATTGAATTAAACTTTCTTTCCTTGAGTTCAAACATAAAATACAGCTTTTTAAACATGCTATATTTAACATCCTAACATATATGACCTAATTTATATAAAAAATAAAAGCCTGCTGCTTCTCCTGCTGTTTAAGTATGTACTGTGTGTCCATGTCTTTTTAGTTAGTTAAATGTAACTCCTGGTGAAGTGTTGATGGCACTGTGTTTACAGAGAAGGATTTCGAGTTAATTGATTTCAGGCTGTTGGAGTTGTGGTGAAAGTGTTTCTGAATGTTCTTTACGGAGCACACAATTGAGCACTTGG
The DNA here is from genome assembly GCF_023897955.1 of Schistocerca gregaria. NCBI lineage: Eukaryota > Metazoa > Arthropoda > Insecta > Orthoptera > Acrididae > Schistocerca > Schistocerca gregaria. Next base: position 132,777,803 of record NC_064928.1, read on the forward strand.
TAATGGAGCCTCACAATCTATCACTGTTCTGCTTGTTTTATAGTGGATGTAAATCTGATAGAGATGTGGCGGGCATGAGATTGGGAACAGGTAAAACTTATCACTGTGGGAAAAATCCGTGAGACAAACACATCTTAAGATTTCTTTTGTGATATATGTACACTCTTGAAGGCAGATGGAATACTTTATAGATCCAGCAATTTTACTTTACAAATGGCAGCCACTTTTTTTGGAAAGTGATGTGCTGTCCTAGTTCAAAAGATCTCTGAATAATTTTGTATCTTCCATTTAAATATGCACAGTATAGAAATTATGCTTTCCCAAACTCATTGGCCACATCTTGCATAATGTTTTTGCTCTTGACTTGAAATATTGACAATGTGACTGGCACAGGTATATTGGATGAAGGGATCCCTCACTGCTGTGTGCACATAGTTTAACGTCACTGGTGCAGGTGCGATACTAAACTAATGAGCCATTTGAACTTGAGTGTTGTAACGAAATGACAGGTAAGTTGTCTCGTTTGTTTTTTCGTCTTATCCTTTCGATGCTTGAAACCTAGTTCAGCTCTTGGTGCAGGTAAGCTGTTAGTGGTATTGTTTGCCACACTAATATTTTCATCTCTGTGAAAAGAATTATGCTGTATTAAAATGCTTCTGTTTCTGAATGGGTCACAGATCCCATGGAGAGGAGAATCTGAGATGTGGAAATAAGTCATGGATGTAAATTTTAAGTGCAATATAATGAAATGAGTATGCATTATTAAATTTTATTGTTTAATGTGAACCATAAAATAATCTGAAACATGAATTTTCAAGTCTATTGAGAAGATTCTATTCAGTAGAATAAGCTTTGCAGCAGAAAAAGTTCTTTGATTTAGTCTTCAACTCCACCAGCTTATCCATAAGACATTTAATGGGAATTAAATTACCCCGTTGGGCAATTCCTACTCTAATAAATTGTATCTGAACAGAAATTACTAAAATTAATGTTTAAGTTGCCGCAAAACAATAGTAGTTCATTATGCGAAGCCATTTCTTTTTATTTCATATTTTATCCTCTGGTCGTACAGAGAGCAGTCCAAAGATCAGTGTCGACTGAAAATAAGCATAGGTGGCTGCTGTATATAAAGAAGGGTAAAAAAAGACCCACAAAATTACAGACCAATATTCTTAACATCTGTTTCCTGCAGAAGTATTGAAGATATTCAAAAGTACAAATATAATAAATTTCCTCGAGATAAAAAAAAGCTTGTGCCCACAAATGGACACAGATTTAGAAATCATTGCTTGTGTGACACTCAGCTTGCCCTTTCCACATGTGATATCCTGTGAACTGTAGATAAAGAGCAGCAAGCAGATTGTTGTTGTTGTGGTCTTCAGTCCTGAGACTGGTTTGATGCAGCTCTCCATGCTAATCTATCCTGTGCAAGCCTCTTCATCTCCCAGTACCTACTGCAACATACATCCTTCTGAATCTGTAAGCAGATTATGTATCTCTAGATTTCCAGAAACATTTGACACAATACCTCAGTGCAGACTGTTAATGGAAGTCTGGGCACATGGAATGGATTCCCAAATAGGCCAATGGTATTAGCATAAGTACGTAGTGACCCCGTCACCCAGTAGGAAACCACTGCAACCTGCAACCTGCCACCTGAAAACTGGTAGTTGTGCAAGAATAGAGTGGAATGGAAGAAATGGGTAGAGTGGGGGTAGCTCGACGTCTTAAAGCAAAGAGAATTGAAGAAGAAGAAATATGTTTGCCTTGAAAACTTCTCAAGTAATAGAACCCAGTACATTGTCATTGATGGCAAGTGTTCGTCAGAGACAAGGGTATCGTGACGTGTGCCCCAGGGAAATGTTAAGACTGCTCTAGTTACCTATATACTGTACCTGCAGGATGTGGCGGAAAGAGTAAATGGCAATATGTGATTGTTTGCCAATGACACTGTAATATAAGCAAAAGTACCATTGATGATGGACTGTAGGAGGATACAGGATAAGTTGTACATAATTTCTGTTTAGTGTTATTAATGGCAGTTTGCTCTAAATGTAGAGGAAACATAAATGAATGTGATCAGTAGGGAAAACAATTCTATAATGTTCAAATACAGCATTGGTGGTTTGCTGCTGGTCACAGTCGTGTCAGTTAAATGTATATCCTTAACGTTGCAAAGCAATACAGAATGGAACTGTGCTAGTTCCATTCTGTATTGCTTTGCAAGGACAGCAGTAGAAAAGATAAATGTTAGACTTTCGTTTTGTGGGAGAATTTTAGAATTTATAACATTAATGTGACTGATTCTTTAGTACTGTTACAGTGTTTGATATCACCACTAGGTCAGATTAAAGGAAAAATTGAAGCAGTTCAGAGACAAGCTGCTACATTCGTTACCAGTAGGTTTGCAAATGTTTCTTGAACTCAAATGGGAATTGCTGAAGGGAAAACAACATTCTTTTTGCAAGACACTATTGAGAGAACTGGCTTTGCAGTTGACTGTAGAATGATTCTACTGTAGCCAAAGTACATTCTGCGTAAGGATCTCAAAGATAAGATGAGAGAAATTAGGGCTGTTGTGGAGGCATATAGATAGTCATTTTCCCCTCACTTTGTTTGTGTATGGAACAGGAAAGGAAATGGCTAGTAGTGCTAGAAGGCATCCTACACCATACTTTGTGCTGCAGAATGTGTATGTAGATGTATTCAGTATCATTATTGGCTTTGACTAATTAGAGTCCACGAAAGACTTGAATATGTTGCATAGTGACTTGTCAACTGAATACTTTGTCATCTGTGTTTGCCTAGGGCAATATGACTAGTCTAAATGATTTCACAGTATTGCAATTGAATAAAATGTACATCCATGCCACTTTCCACATACAGTAACTCCCTCTGAGTGAGGGCTCCTTTAAGTAGAACCAATGTATATAATCAAAATCTGTTCTTCTGTGTACTCTCTTCAGTAGCCCCCTTTTTTTTGTTTTACTGTGTTAGCTTGTTGGGTTTTAATTGTGGCTGTGTGTATAGTGTTGGTAATACTTCCAATAAGCTATTACCAAAACTTACATATTGCTTGTGACTGCATGTTGTTGTTCTTGTTCCAAGTAAAGAGAATAATTGTTGCTTTGCATGTTGTAGAAGTTACCTGCTTTTCTAAGACTTGTAGTCTGTTGTTTATATGGATTGTGAATTATCGATAGTGGTGAGAAAATTGCACAGATCGCATATGCACACGTAATGTAATGAAGAAATTATTATGGAATGCATCCAGCTGTTATTGAGTTGTTTATAAATACATAGGTTTACTGAAGAAGCAGAATTGTACAGTTGAGGTAACTCGGAGGAAAATTGGTACACAGTCTGTGGTATGTTTAATACGCCAATTAGAAAGTACACACTGTAAAGCTTGCAGAAGTATAAGAAAATGGAGGAGCAGAACTACAACAAAAGAAACTAAACAGTACGTAGATCGTAAGGGCAGATGAAATAATCTTCGAGAAATGATCTTGTGGTTAAAAAAAAAAAAAAAAAAACAGTGTGTGATGTATTAAAAATAGGTTTGTACTTTGAACTTGAAAGTAAATTTGAAAAGTACAGGGAGCCAATAGGCCAATAACAGCTGGATGGTGTAGCTTGTGCCTCCTGCATGATGCATGACTTTGCGTCCTCCCACCTTGGAGCAGTGCATGAAGTGGACACGGGAATGGGAGCGGGAGCGGGCTACTCGGAGTCGGGCCGGCCGCCCACCCCCGTGCCAGACCCGGCAGTGCCCACAGCTCCGGTCCTCGTGCCCTCGCCTCCGCCAGCGTCTCCGGTGCGAACCGCACCCCCGACAAGTAAGTCGGCACCTGCCTTTCACGTCGTATGCAGGTGGTAGATTCTGTCACCTCCTGTGCAGCTTTGTAGCTACGTCTTTGAAATTTCTACTTTTAGGTGCACAAATTCCGGTGGCTAGTTGTTTGAAAAATATGACAGCTGTTGAGAGTCTCACTTTGAAAATAAGTGTTACAGTGCTTTATCCATTGTGGGGTTGGGACCCAAATGCACTCAGTGGTAGATGTTGTTGGTCAGAATTCCTTCTATTGCATCAAAAGGAAAATAACTGCACCAGTTAAAGTAGGTGTGCATTGTGGCTCAGTGTGTAGGTGCCAGACTACAAATCCAAAGTTGTTGGGTTCAGTTGCTAGTCAAAGCTAAAATTAATTCTGTCACTTGTCACATCTATCAGTTATTTGTTTACAGGTCAAATGCCAAATCAAACTGTGGTTTGATATACGATAAACTGTAAGTTCGGCAGAAGTTACTGAAAGTGACATGTACTATCTCACCTAATAACACGGCCTCGTGAGCCGTGTATGTGGCCACACGGATCTCACACGGTCGCCATCGCTCGCTCACATGTTGTGAAGTTGCAGAATCTGTGTATGGGCAATGGCCTTCCTGCATTGAGCACTACATCTTGTGACACACTGTGATGTAGCAAACTGCCACATTTCCTTATCCTTTTCCCCATCGCGTGGCACATGAAGGTGAGTGAGGTTAAGGTGCATAAAAAGGGGAGTGGTGGGGGAAAAGATCACTCGTGCAAATGCAGTGCTCTAGTTCACACAGATGTTTAGGTTGGTAACAGTTGTGCCTTTTTTTCACCCAGGTTCAATTGCTGTGCAGTTATCCTAAGGGTACAGAAATACACTAACAAATCAGATATTCAGTATTAGTCATTGAAATTTGGTACGAGTATACTACAAATTCTAGGTTTACTGTCTATGTAGGTTCAGAACAATATCTTGTTCTGGAATTTTTCAAAACATATGGGTAGATGTGAAGGAACACAGCTTTGTCTGCCAGTTTCTCTTTGGCTTTCTCTGCTGTAGCACACTGAGGAATGTTTTGTTGGATTCCTCTACCTTTCATCTGTTGGGATATTCTTAGGGAAGTTAGGCCAGCTGTTTGGTTGCAAACACAAAAGGATAGAGACAAATGAATGTCATCGACTTGTTAGTATGTAACAGAAACTGCACTGATTGCAGTAATTGTGCCATGTTTACACAAAAGTCTGAGAACATTTTCTTTTATTGGCCTGTGAGTTTGTGGTGCACAATATAAGCATTGTATATGCACATGTTCAGAATATATGATGATTTTGATGCACTTTACAGGCTATTTTTGTCACTAGAATTTTGATATTTTCATCAAATTTAGGAGAAAAATTGCTAGCACCTGAAAGAACAACCAATTTGATACTGCTATGTAAAGCACAGTTTAAAACTTGCATAATTTTCCTCTTCCTCATGAAAGTAATACACCCTTGAAGTAAGTTTGCAGCTGAAGAATGAATGTTTCAGGAAACTGGCAACATACAGGGAAAAAAGCCACAGACACAAGGCATGTATATGTACTATCCTCTGTAGTGCATAGAAGAGACGTTTGTGGCCACAAAGTCGCAACTTACACAGAACACTGTAACTATGAAAGCTGCAACTGTAAAGAAATTTCTTGCCCAACTTGTCGTATAAACACACAAGTTTGGATTGCTTTCAGGTGTTCAGCCATGTGGCTGCTTTTAGATGATGCAGCGTTTTGGCAGGCTGGCTTGTTGCTGTCAGCTACCTTCAGCACCACTTGTGAGGGTGCCAATGAGTCAGTGTGCCAAAATATTTTCACCGTCTGTATGACACAGTTAAATGTGGCAACACTCTGAGAAAGCCTGAGATCACACCTCTCTACTATTAGTTTACAGAATTTTTGGATTTGCCAATAACAGAGAGCACTATGTCTTAAAATGCCAAAAATTCTGTCCCAAGGAATCTGTGTACTTCATTCGACAATTTTTTTTTCTGAATTGTTAGTATTTTTGGCTATGGGGACCAAATGAGCTGGTTTTAATTTAAGCTGCATGTGTAGCATAGGACTGAAATTTGGATCATTTCTTCTACATTAGAACTGAAAAACAGTGGTAATCCTTCTATAACACTCTTCTTAAATACAATTTGCTTTTACTCATTTTTCATACCTGTTATTCAACGTACAGCACTTTTTACACCTTCTGTCACATGTGGTTAAAGAATCCTTGTCTTCCCATCCACCTCCCCCACCCCTGCCCCACCCCATTTTTTTAATCTTTTTTCTGTATTATTCACACTTGGAGATCATCAATCGGAATTACATTGCTATGTGTTGTAGTTGTGTAAGCATGGCTTTCAACCACAGCACTTGACTGTGTTAAAAAATGCCTTACACACTTTGTGTCTTTCAGTAATAATGTAACTGGTGCAGTAATTTCCTTATTTTTTATCATTAATAATACAATTGCAGGCCTTAAAGGTAATTAGTCAGCAGTAAAACACACATTTCATCTACTATAAAAGTAATATAGGATTATGAATCTATTGTAGAACCACGTATGTTTGTTACAATGTTTCTGTGGCATTTCATATCCAATTAATGGCACTTGATTTGCGTCAAGGCCATTAAAATGAGCTGATTTCTGTTTTAACAGTAGTTATAATAATTAACACTTTCGAGGCCGCCCACTTAGAAGAATATTGGGCATAGGAAATGTATGCCGTTATTTAAAGTGTTACTGGCACATATGCTATCAATGTATCTTCAGGAATAGTACATACTAGAAAAGGGCCAGGCTTAAAGATTTATTTTTCATATTTATTTTAATTCTCTGGTAGATTACATATTTTGTAATAATTATGACAGAAAGTACGATTATACTTCCAAGAAAGAAGTGAGACACGAGTTGTTGAGCAATTTCTTTCTATTGAGCTTCCAAAGGTTTTTTTGTTCACTCAACAAACGTGTTGTATTTGTTACAGAATTATAGCAAAATGCAAATCCTAAAGAGCACATGTACAAAACTACGTCGCTGCAATTATATTGGCTCAGCCATTCATGACAGCAAGTGTTAAGTTTGCTTTTTTTTTTTTAATAATTCTAGAAATTTACAACAGAAGGCAGCACCAGCCAAGGGGTAGATTGCTAGATATCCGTACATTGTTCTTATACAAAATGAGTCCATTTTTCAACTGATAGGTGGTTTCTGCACTGGGAAAATCACAGCCTTACATATACTCGGGCACAGTTGTTTAACACAAAGATGCCACCCAAGCCACAAGAAACTAAAGAGGTAACATTGAAGAAATTCTCTCTCTCTCTCTCTCTCTCTCTCTCTCTCTCTCTCTCTCACACACACACACACACACACACACACACACACACACACACACACACACACACACACACACACAATTTTTCCTTTAAGCTTTACAACTTTCGTAAATAGCATTATCAGTATCATTTACACTTCTTCAATGTGTGAAATTCCTTACTATAAAAAAAGATAATAAAATTGATCAGAATATGTTTTCTTGATACACAGTTTCCTGAGTTATTGGGAAGAGAGGGAGGTCTAATTTGTTACATAATCTTTGGTGTGTGAAACTGGTAAACATGGAAAGAGGAACAAACTAAGCTAAAAGTATGTGGCAGATTGGTAGGAGCAGTATAGTGATTTATGTCACAAGGTGATGTCTTATGCCAGTGATGGCATACTGCTCACTTGTACTCACAGACTTGTGATGGCAATAGCATTGGGTTTAAAGTTATTGTTACAGAAGTGTGGCAGAATGACTACTACATAACCTGCAACATACGTTAATATTTTGCTTGAAGATTTGTGATTAAGACTAGTAGATAGTATCTGACATGTAGGTTTCAAGACTTAATTAAAAGTGTAAAGCAGAACCAGGCTACTCTGATATGTAAGAGGAGCTTGTACATTTCAGATGTTTCATGAATCCCATGTTGTTTGTAAAAACTGTTCAGTTATTATAAGTTGATACAGGCTTTAAAGCTACATAATCAGAAATAGTTTAATATGTGGAAGCACAAGGAAGTGTTACCTCGAGGTAGTTCTAGTCAGGTAGTGCAAGAGCCTAACGCTGTAAGGTTATTCGTAAAAGTGTTAACAGTACACAACAGAAGCTTTCATGTTAGTAAGCTTTGACACTATTGTAGTTACGATGCTCGTCAGTAGTGCATTTTAGGCCAGAGTAATGCAATCAGATACTGATCTCTCCGGTTTAAAACTAAGGCTCTTTTGAGAAAAATTTAAATAAGTGGGATATTGAAACAGTGGTCCATGTCACTGAAATAGAAAGTATCTGGTACTGCCAGTACAAAATGTGTGTGTTTGCGATCGATGTAATTTGTGACCGGTTAACCTTTTAGCTATCTAATCTCGACTTTATTTAATTTGTAAATTGGTTAAATTCATTGCTTGTCCATTCCTTCCACTCTCACCATAAGAAAATGCTTCTGACAAAAATACATCCACCAAAGCTTAGAATGTCACACCGTTACAGTAGAAACAAAGATGCGGATCACTTTATTGCTTAAACATCACTACATTTGTCAAAAATGTATAATGTTTCTAGACTACTCAAGATTCATTTCTGAGGATATTGGATACTGTCATATGCACATGTGGAAGTGTCATCCTTTAAGCTGTATGCAATAATGGACATATTGATGAAACATTTTGAAATCCTTAACTGAAAATTTTCTCACTCAAAATATGGTTGCAGTAACTCCTGTTTTTTTTTTTTTTTTTTTTTTTTTTTTTTTTTTTTTTTTTTTTACATGTACTGAAATATATTTTAGGGCTTTTTAACAATGTAAAAGTGGTACATTAAGTTGCAGACAGGCACAGTTAAGATACTTGCACACAAACTTTTGTCCATAGCCTTCATCAGAAAAGAAAACGCGTGCACACACACACACACACACACACACACACACACACACACAGAGAGAGAGAGAGAGAGAGAGAGAGAGAGAGAGAGAGAGAGAGAGAGAGAGAGAGAGAGATTCCCTCACACAAGAAAGCACACCTCACACTTAGATTATGAGGGGCATTTGAAAAGTCCGTGCAAAGTCCAAGAGTTGGCACCGGTGCGTATTGAGGTCATGTTTAGTTAGTAGCATCACCAAGTTTCAACCATATTGGTCTATTTCTTTGTGTTTGGCATTCGTGTGAATCAAGGAAGTAAAATCATTGTCAACAATGGACGAAAAAGAATTTCGTGTGGTGATTAAACATTACTTTATGAAAGGCGAAATGCCTCAGGAGACTAAAGAGAAGCTTGATAAACGTAATGGTGACTCTGCACTTTCGATTAGAACAGTTTGTAAGTGGTTTCAAAATTTTTGGAGTGGCCATATGGTCACGAGTGATGCCGAACGTTCTGGAGACACTGTGGAGGTTACGACTCCAGAAATCATTGATAAAATCCATGATATGGTGGTGGATGACAGAAGACTTAAGGTGTGTGAGATTGCTAGTGCTGTGAGCACATTGAATGAACAGGTACATAATATTTTGCATAAACATTTGGACATGAGGAAGCTATCCGCAAGATGAGTTCAGCGATTGCTCTGCTTGACCAAAAATGGAGTCGTGTGAAGTGTTGCAAGGCTGGTTTGCAGCTGTTCAGGAAGAATCCGAAGGCCTTAGTGTCATTTTGTCACTGTGGATGGAACATGGATACATTATTATAATCCTGAGACCAAACAACAATCTTAACAGTGGTTTACCAAGGGAGAATCTGCACCAAAAAGGCGAAGACTATTCCTTCGGCAGGAAAGGTTATGGCGACTTTCTTTTGGGATTCGGAAGGGATAATCCTCATTGACTATCTGGAATAGGGTAAAACTATTACAGGTGTATATTATTCACTGTTATTGGACCATTTGAAAACCGAGCTGGAAGAAAACTGCTGGCAATTGGACTGCAAAAAAGTCCTTTTCTATCATGACATTGCAACAGCACACTCCTCGGCAGTTGTGGTCGCAAAATTAATGGAAATAGCATTCCAACTCATTTCACATCCCCCCCCTATTCTTTAGACTTGGCTCCCTCAGACTAATATTTGTTCCCCAAGTTGAAGAAGTGGCTGGTGGGACAAAGATTTTATTCAAACGAGGAGGTGATTGCAGCAACTAATAGCTATTTTGCAGACTTGGATAATTCCTATTATTTGGACGGGATCAACAAATTAGAACAGTGTTGGACAAAGTGTGCAAGTCTAAAACGAGACTGTCGAAAAATAAAAAAGGTTTACCCCAAACACGAAAGTTGTTCTTATTTTTGCACGGACTTTTCAAACATCCCTCATATCATCATCTCTGGCAGTGTTGACCAGAGTGCAGCTGTCACATGGAATGGAAGGGAGCGGACAGGAAGGAAAAGGGATAGCAGTGTAAGAGTGAGGGAAGAGAAGAGCACTGTTGTCTGGCAGAACGTGCAGGGACTAGACTGCCAACAGGTGTAGTGTTAGGAGGCTGTGGAGCAGGGAGGTTGTGACAACGGAGTGAGAAGGGAGAAGGCTGGGGAAATGTGGGCGGATGAGTTGGCAGAGGGTGGCAAATGGAAGGTGGGAGATGGTTATGGGAAGGGGGTGATAGTGCAGAGAGGGTGGAGACTGTTACGTGGGCGGTGAGGGGACAGTATGTTACCGTAGTTTGAGGCCGGGATAATTTTGGGAGTGGAGAATGTATTGTAAAGATAACTTCCATCTGTGCAGTTCAAAAAAGCTGGCAGTGGAGGGGAGGATTGGTTAGTGAAGCAGCCATTGAAATAGAGCACATTTTGTTCAGCTGTGTGGTGTGCCAGACTTTGCTCTCGGTCACAGTTTGCCAGTGGCCGTGCATCCTTATGGACAGTTGGGTGGTACTATAACTTGTGTTTTATTTGATCAGTCTATTCTGTACTCACTCTGAAGTTTATACACAGTTGAAAGGTAACTATGTGACACCTGTACAAAAAGAGCGGTGGGTGGGAAAGTTGTGCAGAACACATCAGGAACAAGCACTATAGGAGCTATTCCATCATTTTTTCATGTAATAGTCTTCTTTGGAATAGGCATCTTTTATTTTAAGTACCTTCAGTGGTCGTTGTAACAATTGTGGTTTGCCTACAAATGGGCTTAGCGAGATCATAAACAGGCCCCCTGTTTAAAATTACTTTCATTATTCACAATTTAGCTTTTACAATAAACCTGTGTGTTGGTTGAGGGGTGCTGAGGATGCATAGAAATAATATAGAAGAAAGGGTTCGGGGTGGAGGGGAATTGGGCAATGAAAGTAGTTTTAAACATGAGAACTGTCTATGATCACAGAAAAATCATTTGTAAGCAAAATAAAAATAATTTCAGTGAGCATTGAAACAGTTTTAAATTAAAGCCCAAATAGTTCTTTATTTCAGTCATAAAATACTGACTCGCAGTTTGCAGAAGAGAGGCCAGTAAAACAAATAAGACAATGTCTACAGTAGTAGCAGTCCTTATAGATCACATTAAAAAGCTGAATCACTGCTTCAAAAGAGTCACACTCAATGACAAGCATGTATTGACGGGTAATCATTTAAATTCTTGTTAATATAAACGTTAGCTTTTGATTTCGGAGCCTAAAGATGGTAAAATATTGCTTGCGTGAGATAGTGGTCTTAACATATTATTAGCTGTCATTCATTGTGACACCTATGTTACACTTGCCCATTTTCTGAAAATTCCGTATTTTTCATGCTCTTGTTTATAAGGAACAAGCAGCCTTAGGGAGAATGCCACATTGCATTGTGAATAGCATGGAATTTTAATTTTGAAAGGCATGCATCTTTCAATTTGAGGAAGACGCCATCTTTACAGGTAAGTAGCAATCGTATCTTGGGAACATTTGCAGTATAATTCCTGTATGTTATGCTTTCACCAGTATAGTGATATCAGGCTAATGCTGTAAATGTTCCCAACAATTGCTGCATGTGCACTGTAGGAATGAACTCCTATTTTATGCTTTTGCTTGCTTTTGGATGGCTGTCTTTTCTTGTATTTCGTGTGCAACTGCTAAATTTTTGTAGTGTTCTCTCTTCATTGATTATACTGAGATCAGTGCCAGTTGAGTAACGGAAGTCGTTCAGCTGCTGGCATATAAAATGATTTTGCACGTAAATGGCAGTTGACAACCCAACCGTTCTTGGTTTTTATATAGTTTGGAAGTGATGAGCTCTGGCACTGTTCCAATGCAATCAGGAAAGGGTTTTTTGCATGTGTGTGAGTGTCTGCATTTTTATTCTAAGTGTTTGGCCAATTTACACATCTCTGTCAGGAGAGTGATGAAGTTGCGTGCTGCAGTTAATAACGACTGAGTATTAGTGTAATTTATTATGTTCACTTGTAGTTGCCATATAGTTAGTTCCAGTAACATGGAATCACCATTTACCAGTTTCACGAGTTTCTGCAGTTAGATTAATAATAAAAGGAAGAAAACTTCAAACCGTGTCTTTTTTAATACTCGGGCAAAAACTTGCTTTCCTCTGTTCTTCAGTATGTATGTCTGATGTGTGCCCTCACTGTACTATTACACTTGCTTGAAGTTCTCAGGCACATAACATTAACTTGCACAAAAATCTCCATAAATTATAACTATAAATATTTCTAATTCTGGAGTACTTGGAATAATGTTGATGTGGTTGGAATCCACTAAGTAGTGGTCAATGAGGGCCATGGATGTGGATTATATGATCTGTAATGGAAAATCCAGGGTGGAATGTAACAGTATTATGAAACGGGTAGTTGCCACTCACCATATAGCAGCGATGCTGAGTCGGAGAAAGGCACAACGGAAGGACGTCAAGAAGTGAGCTTTCAGCCAACAAGGCCTTCGTTGGAAATAGACAACATGAACACGTACATGCACGTACACTCAGGTGACCATCTTGCTGCTGAGGCCAGGAGGGTTAAGGGAACATAGGATATACTGCAGGGAGAGTTCCTATCTTCACAGTTCGGAAAAGCTGGTGTTGGTAGGAAGGACCCAGATGGTACAGGCTGTGAAGCAGTCATTGCAATGAAGAACATTGTATTGAGTGGTGTGCTCAGTAACAGGATGGTCCAGTGGTTTCTTGGCCACAGTTTGTTGGTAGTCATTCGCACAGACAGCTTTTTGGTTGTCGTGCCCACATAAAATGCAGCACAGTAGTTGCAGCTTAACTTGTAGATCACACGATTCATTTCACAGGTAGTCCTGCCTTTGATGGGGTAGGTGATGCTTGTGACCGCACTGGTGTAGGTGGAGGCGGGACGATATATGGGACAGATGTTGCATCTATGTCTATTACAGGGATATAAGCTACGAGGCGGGGGGTTGGGAGCAGGGATTGTGTATTCACGGATGATGATATTGTATAGATTCTGTGGACAGTTGAATACCACTGTGGGAGGGGGTGGGAAGGATAGTGGGTAGTACATTCCTCATTTCAGGGCACAGCGAGAGGTAGTTGAAACCCTAGTGGAGAATGTTATTCAGTTGGGTGGAAATTTGGGAGTTGGTGCGTGACTGGAGAGATAAGGCACGAGCGATCTATTTTTTTTACAAGATTGGGACGGTAATTACGATCTGCGAAGAGCTCAGTAAGACCCTCAGTATATGTATAGAGGGACCGCTTGTCACTACAGATGCAACAGCCGTGGGTGGGTATGCTGTATTGAAGGGATTTCTTGGTATGGAAGGGTTGGCAGCTGTCAAAGTGGAGGTGTTGCTGTTTGTACCTTGCCTGACTCAGTTCACTCCTCTGTCCAACAGTCATCCACCCCCACTGCCCCCAAATCACCCCTGTTAACTTTCCAGAATATCTTAACCTCGAACCTTGCCTCACTATCAGTCCCCAAATCTCTCAACATGCAAACTAGACTTGCTTTTGCAGAAAGAACCATTATCCACCACCTAAAAACTGATCTCACCCTGCAATCTTACCTTCTGACAAACACTCCACCTCTGTTGTTTTGAACCACAAGGATTACCAGGCAGGAAGACTCTGCCAGATGTCAGATTCATCCACCTGCAAACCCTGCCACAGCTAAACCATTCCAGATCAGGCAGGCTCTCCAGTCTCTCCTCAAATCCTTGGGCCCATCCCAGAACCTCTCCATAGTCCATACCTCTCGTCGTCTCTACTGCTCCCTGAATTTCTACCTTCTACATGCTTCCTGAAGCCCATAAATCCAACCATTCAGGACGCCCGCGTGTAGCTGGTTACTGTACACCCACTGAGAGAATCTCCACTCTCGTAGACCGAAACGTTCAACCTGTTACACACACACTCTACCCTTCTATATAGAAGATACCAACCATTTACTCCAGTCTCTCCACAGTTCCCATTCCTTTACCGCATGGTGTCCCGCTTGTCACTATTGAGCGACCTCCCTTTAAACTAACATCTCTATGTCCAGGGCCTTACCGCTATTGACCACCACCTTTCCCGGTACCCAACGGATTCTAATCTATAACTTTCTTCCTAGTCGCCTTGACCAACTATAAACTATATCTTCTCACAATTACTTCTCCTTTGAAGGCATTATCTACAAAGAAACCCAGGATATGAATATGGGCACCTGCTTGGCTCCCCTCTATGCCAAGCTCTTCATGGGCAATCTAGAGAAATCCTCCCCAAACATCTAGAATCCCAAACCTCTCACCTGGTTCAGATTCACTGATGACATATTCGTGATCTGGATTGAGGGTGAGGAAACCCTATCCACATTCCTCCAGAACCTCAAGACATTCTCCCCCATTTGCTTTACATTGTCCTACTCAACCCAACAAGCCATCTTCCTCAATGTTGACCTCCACCTGAAAAATAGCTACATCAGTATCTCCATCCATATCAAGTCTACCAATCACCAGCAATGCCTTCACTATGACATCTGACACCCATTCCATACCAAGTGATCCCTTCCGTACACCTTGTCCACCCATGCCCATTGCACCTGTAGTGACGAACGCATATCCCTGTATTATACCTATATGCAAGACCTATCCCATACATCCTCCCACCAGTGCACCAAAGGCAAGGCTTCCTGTGAAACCAGTCACGTGATCTAAAAGCTAAACTGCAACTATTGTGCCACATTCTATGTGGACACGACAGACAAAAAGCTGTCTGTCTGCACGAACGGGTACCGACAAACTGTGGCCGAGAGACAGCTGGACCACCAGTTGCTGTGCCCAATGCAACATTCTTCATTTTGATGACTTCTTCACAGCCTGTGCCATCTGGATCCTTCCCACCAACATCAGCTTTTCTGACTTGCACGGGTGGGAACTCCCGTGCAATATATCGTATGTTGCCACAACACTACTGGCTTTTACCTCTAAGTCATTGTCGTTAACCGTGTAGCCCATTCCCATTCCAGCACTACACAGCCATCTATTCCACTACTATACAAGCAGTATTTTCTTTTTACTTCTCTTGTTTTCCACCCTCCCCCCCCCCCTCCTCCCCCTTCTCTCTCTCTCTCTCTCTCTCTCTCTCTCTCTCTCTCTCTCTCTCTCTCTCTCTCTCTCTCTCTCTCTCTCTCTCTCTCTCTCTCTCTCCCCCCCCTCCCTCCCTCCCACCCCCTTCCCCCCTCCTCCCCTCCCCAGTCTAACCTCCTGACTGCCTGGCTGACCTACCCTCTCCATGTTCCCACATTTTTGTGTGTGTGTGTGTGTGTGTGTGTGTGTGTGTGTGTGTGTGTGCGTGTGTGCGCGCGCGCGCGCACCCTCTCCTCCCTCCTACAAAGGCCTTGTTGACCACAAGCACGAACAGACAGACAAAAGGTTAAAATTTCTGAACAACTGGATGGCATATGCGAGAGAGAGTGTTTCGCAAATTGAGCATATCAATACCTAGTTGGTACACTTTGGTCCTAATGGAAGCAGCTATTCATCTCGGCACTGATTTAGTTGTCAGATATCCTCCTGAGGGATACAGTGCCAATTTCTGTGCGTCAGGCAAATTAGATCTTCAAAATCCCGAGCTGGTTGGAGGGACCTGCCTCTAACGCTTAGAACATTCTCAGTTTGGGAGTTAACAGATGACCTTGTTGGGTGCGGTAGAGTTTGGCAGGCACAAATATGAGCAGTAGAAACACTCTTTGTGTGCAGGCAGGCATCAGTTTGCCGAAATGTGAGCCTGGGATGGCTTTCTGTAACGGGCAACAAAATGGGTTGTAGAACGTCGTCGAAGTATTGTGCCGCAAGGGTGCCACTGAGATCGAAACTAAAGGCGTTCTGGTACGAAAACGAAATGGCACCCTAGACTGTTGCCCACAGCTGTCGGGCCACATGGTCGGCGACAGTTGGGTTAGTAACGCACCGCTGTCTGGGGCATCTCCGGATACGCCTTCGGTGTGAAATAAATCCCGTCGACTGCAGTGGGACTGTCTCCGGCGGTGAGTTTCGCTTTGAAGTGAGCCTCGACGATGGCCAGAGACCTGTCTGGAAACACCCGAGAGAGTGGTGGGATATTAACCCGACTGTCCCTGCTGTAGAGCCTGACAGCCAGGAGTGTGGCCGGGAATGCCATTTCATTTCATAGCAGGACCCATTTGGTTGTCATCTGCAGTAGTATGTTGACAAAATTTTACTCTGTTTTGTTGCCTTTCATGGTAAGCGATCATGGGCTTCCATTTCGGCAAGATAATGCCCACCTACAGGTGATGAGGGTTTCTACCTCTCGTCTTTGTGCTTGCCAAACTGCACATTGGCTAGCAAGTTCTCTGGATCTCTCCCAAATTCAGAATGTTCTGAGCGTTATGGACAGGACCCCCCAACCAGCTAGGGAATTTGAGCATCTAACGTGCCAATTGGACAATTTTGTACGATACCTGTCAGGAGGACTTACAAGAACTATCAAATCAATGCCAAGGTGAATAGTTGATGGCATAAGGACCAGAGGTGGACCAATGCAGAATGCAGTATTGACTTGCTCAATCTGTAAAGCTCGTTCTCTTGAATAAATCAATCAATTTGTTTTAAAATTATAGTCATTGTTTATACCTGCACATCATATCTATAGATTTCCTTCCCATTCATATAATTTGTTCATGTCACTGAGTGCGTACATCCGTGCATAGTTCTTTTTCCTATGAGGGAGCGTATTTTGATGGCAGTAGAATCGTTCTGCAGCCTGTCTCAAATGATGATTCTCTAAACTTTCTCAGTAATGTTTTGTGGGAAGAATGTCCTCCTCCCTCTAGGAGCTCCCATTTGAGTCCACAGAGAATTTCCATAACACACATTGATCAAACCTATTGATAACAAATCTAGCAGCAGGCCTTTAAATTGCTTCAATATCTTCTTTTAATCTGACCTGGTGGGCATTCCAAACACTTGGGCAGTACTCCAGAATGAGTTGTACTTGTATTCCATTGTATTGTATATGTGATCTTCTTTATAAGTGAACTACACACTATCCTAGAAATGTCCCAATAACCCAAAGTTGACCGTTAGCTTTTCCTACAGCTGACCGTACATGCTCATCAAATTTCGTGTCACTTTTCAACATTATGCCTAGATATTTAGTCTATATGATGGTGTCAAGTTGCACACCACTAATACTGTATTCCTATTCATATCCAGTACCTTACATTTTGTCACATTTGGAGTAAGTTGTCATTCATCACAACAAATATAATATCTGTCCAGTTCATTCTGTCTCCTCCTGCCATCACATTAACTGTGACACTTTCCCTGACACTGTAGTATCTCCAGCAAACATTCACAAAGTTTTACTCTGTCTGACAATATATTTTTCCCATGTGGAAGTTTCTTTCTATTTTATTTAGATCTTTCGTATCTATAGAGAAAAAAAAGCCGTATTATTACATTTTACTGTGACATTCCTGGCGATATATTTGTTCTGATGAAACTTGCCACCGAGAACAGTGTACAGAGTTCTATTACTTAAGAAGCCTTTAAAGCACTTGCTAATATGAGTGTCTAGTCCGTATTCTTGGACCTTTAACAGTCTTCAGAGTGTCACTGTAACAATCACTTTCAGTAAATCTAAGAGTTTGGAACGTATGTTGCCCTTCACCCACAGTTCACAGTATATTGTGCAAGAAAAGGGCGTACTGAGTATCACGTGAATGTTGCTTTTGACAACTGATAAAAAGTTCTGAAAATAAGCCATATTTGCCAACTAAATGCCAATGCCTTATGTGAGAACATGAAGGATGGAGAATTGCTCAGTTAGCAATGGGCGTGGGCGGTGAGTGATGTACATTAGGAACTCGCATCAGCTAGAACCTTCATTCTGTTGCGTATGTCTGTTGTGTTTTTTCATACATAAATTGTGTACCAGGGAGTCAGAAACAGGAACAGTGTTCCTGTGTGAACATCCCTTGTGGTTGCCTTTCAGGCATCTGATTTTTAGCTGTGTGCAACATTTTACGTAAATAATGAACTGGGACATAGAGAACTTTTTTTCTCAGTACCTTATCACATATAATAAAAGGGAAATTGTATTCAACATTAACAGAAACTGTTCATTGCTTAACAGTAGCTGCATTAGAAGGACGATTATTTCTTTGTTCTTAATTTGTTTTGTTTCGGGTGCCATGTGGCCATCTGAGTAATACCTATTTGGTTGTGCAGCAGGTCAATACAAATATGTTTCACATAATTCCTGTTAGCTATGATTGAAAACTTGGACTTATGATGATTCATATTCGTTCAGTTTCTCTGCAATCCACTTGAAAATAGTTTACAGAATGCAACACACTTTTCTTTGTAATTGTTTAGAGAGTTTTATCCAAATGAAAATTGTTTTTCTGTCAAGTGTTCGTTGAGTGAATTATGTAGTTCCTGTTGAATGAGTCCACTCTACTTATAGCAAATCTCATGAGATAGTAAATGTGCAAGGACAGAAGAATTAGAACTGCCAGAGAATTGAAAAAGGGTTTGTGTGAATTTCATAAACAGACATTGCAGATTGTTAAAATTACTTTTCTGTAACAGAAGCATGTTCTTTGTGAACACCCGGAATTTTGTCAGAATACGATACCACAGCACATAATAAACAAGTCATTGCATTTCAATGTCAATGGCAATGGCAATTACTCTTGTAGTGAGTTTGTTTCATGCTTGAGAGTTTTTTAAGTTGTTGTCCTTTTGGTCCTCTGTTCAAAGGTTGGTTTGACTGATCAGTGCAATCATTTCACCTGTGCTGAAGCACTGTAGCCTAAATCCAACATGAATTGCTTAGTACAGTTGAGTCCTGGCCTCCCTTCCCACTTTCTACCCCTCACATTACTAAACTGGCAACTCTGTGATGACTCAGGAAGTGACTTATTAACCTGTCCTTTCTTAGTCTGTTTTGCTAAATTTGACTTAGTACTTCTTCATTGGTTGCCCATATACTCAACGTACTTTCAACATTCATCTTTAATATATTTATGTGTATTAAATTATGATAGGCATTGAAGAAGAGAGGAAAGGAAGAGTGTCCTGCGTATGAAGATTGTCCTACAAAGTTTTAATCACTTTCGTCTTCGCAAACTGCACGAGAGCTCACATCTGCGACAGCACCATAATCTTGTAACCGATTCTGCTGACAGTTCAGATGTGCAATTGGCTGACACATTCATGTTTGTGCTCCCGTGAGTGGTCCCTGACCCGATCCCTGACCCGCTCACAGCTACCCCTCGGCCCCGTCCGACAAAGGAGCCGGTGGCCGTCACGTCGCCGCCGGTGACGCCGGCCGGCCCGGGCGCCACGGCCAGCCTGGACAGGAAGAAAGACCGCTCGCGTTCCAAGTCACCTTTCCGCAGTCTGCGCTCGTGGCGCAGGTCTCCGAAGGCTGGCACGTCTGGCGCACACAGTGACGACGAGGGCACGTTGGAGCGCGCTGCAGCTGGTAAGGTCTTTGGTGGAGGTGGGAATACCGAATGAGGAGACACCGTGGTAAAGTACACAAATTGTATTCGATGAGTCTGGGTTTTGCCACTCGTCTGGTCTTTATTGAAGCCCATTTGTGACCTGTTGTGAAGACTTTATAGCTCTTATTTGTGAGTGTTGAGATTATTATGTAAGCAACATAAACACCCACTTGGTGAGGTTTGTGTGACATAGTGAAAGAAGTCTATTCAGTGAGAATGTTACAAAGGGGGAGTCGAAAAGGAGTAGACAACTTTGGAATGATATAGAAATTTACTGAGATAAATTACAGAATCGGTAGATGTCACCTTGTAGCAAACAGCCCTGCTTTTGATTCGCCAGAGTTTTTCACGAAACCAAAATGCACCGTGAGCACGCTCGACACCAGTGGAGGTAGCCATTTTAATGTTGTACTATACTGGGTGCTCCTCATGGCGGAATGGGGTACTGCACTACGTGAATCAAACTTGAGGTTGTTTGATACAAAATGACACATCTGCCGATGCTGTAAGATATCTCAATAAATTACTGTATCATTCCAAAGTTGTAAAGTCCTTTCTGACTCGCCCTGAATACAGTGAAACAACATGCACATAAGTGAAAGAGAGTTAATTTTGTTTTAAATTAGTAAAACAGTGATTTGTTAATCACTTTCTCCCATCTCAATCTTTTGCCTATCACAGCCTTTATAGAAAAATGGCCACAGGATGCCATCAGAAGCGTGTGTATATTTTTGATTCCTTCTAAATAATATTGATCCCCCCCCCCCCCCCCCCCCCCCCCATCCTTAGCAGTTGTTTGCATTAAAGACCAATGTTGAAGTAAACACTGCTTGAAATCACTGGCATACAGTATAATTCCATAGATTAAAAACATTATTTATGGAATCTGTGAAATAATTCATTGGTGCTGAGAATCGGTGTGCACCCTCCCCTGAATAAGAGCTATAAAGATACTGTTAATTTACATTCAGGAGCAACGTAATAAAAGTTTTGAAAATATTCCATATTCTTCATTAATACCAAACCACCATTAGGAGGATGGTAGGTAAAAGATTTGTCTCTGCATTTATTCTGAACCCTATTTTTTCTTTTACCCCTTTTTTTCTGCTTAAGTAAAATGTCTGCTAATTTGGCGATAGCTCTAGTAGTGTAGAATTTGATAAAATTGTTGTACCCACTTGTACACCAGCTTTCTGTTTTGTCTATCATTGTAGCTTATGTGAGTGTCTTGATAATGTTGTGTTGTTACTAGCATTTGTACTGCAAGGATCATTCATCCGGAGAATATGGCTGCTGCGTAAGTATGAGCTGCTCAAAAACTGACAGCATTTTGTGTAGTTTCTGCAGTAATTATTCCACTGTGGAACAAAAAGGTAATACAATTGTTATTTTTGCTCCCTCCCACACTTTCCAGGCTCAGGTGTATCTCATTTTTGATGTATGTGAGCTGCATACATCTTTGTGTGCTACTTGTAATTTTTTCACTCTTCAGGTATGTGCTGTGATCACTCACATAAAATTGTCGAGATGGCTCTGGAATCAGCATCGCACTGACTTGTGAAGAAAAGCATAAAGTGGAATGATTATTAAAATGTAGAACTTTAAATGTTGCTCATAGTTTTAATGTTACGTACAGGGAGAAAAATTTCATAACAGTTGGCAGGAGAGCAGCAATTTGTTGTTTATGGGCTACTGAATGTATGTAGTTATGAAGTTGAATGTTTCCTTCACATGAGGTATCCCAAATAAGTAGATGTGGAAAGCAGTTGTGGGATTGCCTCTTTTCTTCTATTCCACCTCCTTCACCCTGCTCCTCCTTTCCCCTTCTTCTTTTTCTTCTTCCTCTTCCATGTTTCTACATGAAAATGGTTCTCTGTAAATACCATAGTACTTAGTTGATAGTTTCAGGATTAAACTGCACCAAGGAAATCCTGTGAGGGCAGAAATACTAAGACAATTCCTATGCAAAATCAGTCGGTGCTGTCGTTGTTGAATTGTTGGGTAAAACTGTCAATGTGCATGACATTCTTGCAAATTTCCTGTTAAATGTGAATTATATGGGTATCTTAACAGTATGCGGCGCATATTTTTTTTACCTATGTTTGTCTTCCTGAGTTGTACGTTTCTTAACTTTGTTAAAGAGGTTTGAGAACATTACCTGGTCTAAATATGGAGCTATCTCTCTCTTCTTTTATATCCTTTTTGTACTTTGCTGATTTCTGCATCTCTTCCCTTTGCAATCAATGTTTATCTTGTTTTGTCGAAAATATTGTGGCCTTGCTTCATTAAAGAAGCAAAGCATATGTAGGTGTTCCGCTAGATTCATCATTGCTTGTGCTGCTACTGAATAATAAAAGCAACTTGATTTTCTGCCTGTGACATGAGTCGACATGCCCCGCAGGAGGCATTTTGTAGTACGTATTATTTTAGAAAGGAGGATGTTTTTTCTGTATGGTAGTGTGCACAAAAGAAACTTCCACATGGGAAAAATATATTAAAAACAAAGATTCCAAGACTTACCAAGCGGGAAAGCGCCGGCAGACAGGCACAATGAACAAAACACACAAACACACACACACACACACAGAATTACTGGTTTTCGCAACCGATGGTTGCTTCTTCAGGAAGGAGGGAAGGAGAGGGAAAGACGAAAGGATGTGGGGTTTAAGGGAGAGGGTAAGGAGTCATTCCAAAGACTTACCTTAGGGGGAAAAAAGGACAGGTGTACACTCACTCGCGCGCGCACTCACACACACACACACACACACATATCTATCCGCACATACACAGACACACGCAGACATTTGTAAAGGCAAAGAGTTAGGGCAGAGATGTCAGTCAAGGCAGAAGTACAGAGGCAAAGAAGTTGTTGAAAGACAGGTGAGTTATGAGCGGCGGCAACTTGAAATTAGCGGAGGTTGAGGCCTGGCGAATATCGAGAAGAGAGGATATACTGAAGGGCAAGTTTCCATCTCCGGAGTTGGGATAGGTTGGTCTTGGTGGGAAGTATCCAGATAACCCGGACGGTGTAACACTGTGCCAAGATGTGCTGGCCGTGCACCAAGGCATGTTTAGCCATAGGGTGATCCTCATTACCAACAAACAGTGTCTGCCTGTGTCCATTCATACGAATGGACAGTTTGTTGCTGGTCATTCCCACATAGAAAGCGTCGCAGTGTAGGCAGGTCAGTTGGTAAATCACGTGGGTGCTTTCACACGTGGCTCTGCCTTTGATCGTGTACACCTTCCGGGTTACAGGTCTGGAGTAAGTGGTGGTGGGAGGGTGCATAGGACAGGTTTTACACTGGGTGCGGTTACAAGGATAGGAGCCAGAGGGTAGGGAAGGTGGTTTGGGGATTTCATAGGGATGAACCAAGAGGCTACGAAGGTTAGGTGGACGGCGGAAAGACACTCTTGGTGGAGTGGGGAGGACTTCATGAAGGATGGATCTCATTTCGGGGCAGGATTTTAGGAAGTTGTATCCCTGCTGGAGAGCCACATTCAGAGTCTGATCCAGTCCTGGGAAGTATCCTGTCACAAGTGGGGCACTTTTGGGGTTGTTCTGTGAGAGGTTCTGGGTTTGAGGGGATGAGGAAGTGGATCTGATTTTTTGCTTCTGTACCAGGTCAGGAGGGTAGTTGCGGGATGTGAAAGCTGTTGTCAGGTTGTTGGTGTAATGTTTCAGGGATTCAGGACTGGAGCAGATTCATTTGCCACGAAGGCCTAGGCTGTAGGGAAGGGCCGTTTGATATGGAATGTGGGGCAGCTGTCATAATGGAGGTACTGTTGCTTGTTGGTGGGTTTGATGTGGACAGATGTGTGAAGCTGGCCATTGGACAGATGGAGGTCAATGTGAAGGAAAGTGGCATGGAATTTGGAGTAGGACCTGGTGAATCTGATGGACCCAAAGGAGTTCAGGGAGAGGAAATTCAGGAGTTGTTCTTCACTGTGAGTCCAGATCATGAAGATGTCATCAATAAATCTGTACCAAACTTTGGGTTGGCAGGCTTGGGTAACCAAGAAGGCTTCCTCTAAGCGACCCATAAATAGGTTGGCATACGAGGGGGCCATCCTGGTACCCATGGCTGTTCCCTTTAATTGTTGGTATGTCTGGCCTTCAAAAGTGAAGAAGTTGTGGGTCAGGATGAAGCTGGCTAAGGTGATGAGGAAAGAGGTTTTAGGTAGGGTGGCAGGTGATCGGCGTGAAAGGAAGTGCTCCATTGCAGCGAGGCCCTGGATGTGCGGGATATTTGTGTACAGGGAAGTGGCATCAATAGTTACAAGGATGGTTTCCGGGGCTAACAGACTGGGTAAGGATTCCAGGCATTCGAGAAAGTTGTTGCTGTCTTTGATGAAGGATGGGAGACTACATGTAATGATTTGAAGGTGTAGATCTACGTAGGCAGAGATACGTTCAGTTGGGGTCTACAATGGGGCGGCGGGGATGTTTGGGTTTGTGAATTTTAGGAAGTAGGTAGAAGGTAGGAGTGCGAGGTGTCAGTGGGGTCAGGAGTTTGATGGAGTCAGGTGAAAGGTTTTGTAGGGGGTGTAAGGTTCTGAGGATTCCTTGAAGCTCCGCCTGGAAATCAGAAATGGGATTACCTTGGCAAACTTTGTATGTAGAGTTGTCTGAAAGCTGACGCAGTCCCTCAGCCGCATACTCCCGACGATCAAGTACCACGGTCGTGGAACCCTTGTCAGCCGGAAGAATGATGATGGACCGGTCAGCTTTCATATCACGGATAGCCTGGGCTTCGGCTGTGGTGATGTTGGGAGTAGGATTAAGGTTTTTTAAGAAAGACTGAGAGGTAAGGCTGGAACTGAGAAATTCCTGGAAGGTTGGGAGAGGGTGATTTTGAGGAAGAGGAGGTTGGTCCCGCTTTGACGGACGGAACTGTTCCAGGCAGGGTTCAATTTGGATAGTGTCTTCGGGAGTTGGATCATTAGGAGTGGGATCAGGATTATTTTTCATCGTAGCAAAGTGATATTTCCAGCAGAGACTACGAGTGTAGGACAGTAAATCTTTGACAAGGGCAGTTTGGTTGAATCTGGGAGTGGGGCTGAAGGTGAGGCCTTTGGATAGGACAGAGGTTTCGGATTGGGAGAGAGGTTTGGAGGAAAGGTTAGCTACTGAATTGGGGTGTTGTGGTTCCAGATTGTGTTGACTAGAATTTTGAGGGGTTGGGGGGAGTGGTGCTGGAAGTGGGAGATTGAGTAGATGGGAGAGGCTGGGTCTGTGTGCAATGAGAGGAGGTTGAGGTTTGTTGGAAAGGTTGTGGAGGGTGAGTGAGTTGCCTTTCTGGAGTTGGGAAACCAGGAGATTGGATAGTTTTTTTTAGGTGGAGGGTGGCATGCTGTTCTAATTTGCGGTTGGCCTGTAGGAGGATGCTATGAACAGCCGGTGTGGCTGTGGGAGAGGAAAGATTGATTCACACATCCATCCACATCAAACCCACCAACAAGCAACAGTACCTCCATTACGACAGCTGCCACCCACTCCATATCAAACGGTCCCTTCCCTACAGCCTAGGCCTTCATGGCAAATGAATCTGTTCCAGTCCTGAATCCTTGAACCAATACACCAACAACATAAAAACAGCTTTCTCATCCTACAACTACCCTCCCGACCTGGTACAGAAGCAAATAACCAGAGCCACTTCCTCATCCCCTCAAACCCAGAGCCTCTCACAGAACAACCCCACAAGTGCCCCACTTGTGACAGGATACTTCCCGGGACTGGATCAGACACTGAATGTGGCTCTCCAGCAGGGATACGACTTCCTAAAATCCTGCACTGAAATGAGATCCATCCTTCATGAAATCCTCCCCACTCCACCAAGAGTGTCTTTCCGCCGTCCACCTAACCTTCGTAACCTCTTGGTTCATCCCTATGAAATCCCCAAACCACCTTCCCTACCCTCTGGCTCCTATCCTTGTAACCGCCCCCAGTGTAAAACCTGTCCTATGCACCCTCCCACCACCACTTACTCCAGACCTGTAACCCGGAAGGTGTACGCGATCAAAGGCAGAGCCACGTGTGAAAGCACCCAACTGACCTGCCTACACTGTGGCACTTTCTATGTGGGAATGACCAGCAACAAACTGTCCATTCGCATGAATGGACACAGCGGACAGTGTTTGTTGGTAATGAGGATCACCCTGTAGCTTAACATGCCTTGGTGCACGGCCAGCACATCTTGGCACAGTGTTACACTGTCTGGGTTATCTGGATACTTCCCACCAACACCAATCCATCCGAAATGGAGATGATAACTTGCCCTTCAGTATATCCTCTCTTCTCGATATCCGCCAGGCCTCAACCTCCACTAATTTCAAGTTGCCGCCGCTCATAACTCACCTGTCTTTCAACAACTTCTTTGCCTCTGTACTTCCGCCTCGACTGACATCTCTGCCCGAACTCTTTGCCTTTACAAATGTCTGCGTGTGTCTGTGTATGTGCTGATAGGTGTGTGTGTGTGTGTGTGTGTGTGTGTGTGTGTGTGTGTGTTTGCGAGTGTACACCTGTCCTTTTCCCCCTCCCTAAGGTACGTCTTTCTGCTCCCGGGGTTGGAATGACTTCTTACCCTCTCCCTTAAAACCCACATCCTTTCTTCTTTCTCTCTCCTTCCTTCTTCCCTGAAGAAGCAACCGTCTGTTGCGAAAGCTAGATGTTTTGTGTGATTGTTTGTGTGTTTTATTTATTGTGCATGTCTACCGGTTCTTTCCCCTTTGGTAAGTCTTGGAATCCTTTTTTTTAATGTATTTTTCCCATGTGGAAGTATATATATATATATATATATATATATATATATATATATACTGGTTTATAAGCATGTGCACATGATGCTAAATAGGTCCTGAAACATTGACAGCACGAGTGCTACTTTGGAGAGAGTATTTAACAAATGAAAACATCCAGTCACCACATCTGTACTCTAATCTTAAAGTATCAAAGATCAATGATATGTGACTTAAAAAACTTGATCACGAAGAACTAGGTTAATGAAATGCTCTATCACCTAGTTAAGGAGACTAAATCCACTGATTGTAGCTCTGATTTGTTTTTGTCACTGCCTCTTAATTTGGTCCTTTTTTTTACAGACATGGTATGCACCAGCCAGTCCTCAAAGCAAGAAGATTGAAATCAGATTTATTTATTGTGTTTGTATCTTGTGATAACTAATTACAACTGTACTCCGATGTGAGTAGAATGTTATTAGCTTTCTGCTCTGCGCTAGTTTCACGAGTTGCTGCAGGAGCAGTGTTTTTCGAAGCTTGCATCCAGTCAGTTTTGTAGCTCTTGTCCAGTGTCTTTAATTACCTCGTGTGGACCACTTTTACAGAGCGGCCCAGCCCAGGCGCAGAGGAGGATCACATGGAGGGCAACCTTGTGAGGAAACACGAGTGGGAAAATACCACAAAGAAAGCATCAAACAGGTAGGGCCCATGACACTCAGTTTGATTATTTCTGGAGCATTTCGGTGCACAATGGATTATCTTCAGTCTACTCTGCACTTAATAAATTAAATGGTACATTTAAATTAAAATGAGGTGGAATGACTGGCCATTGCTTACCTTTATGAGGCAAAATTCCAGGTACAGCAAATACCCATTTAAGAGAAGAAAAACCTGTACAAACAGTATGCGTGCCAAGAGAAGCCACAGCAGCTCGTAGGTCAGCTGGTGCTGACATTACAGCCTGAATCAATGACATTGACTCACAAAAAGCACTGTTTGCTAGAACTGCTTGCAGTAGTGGCTTGCTTTGACAGTTCAAAGTTAACTACTGTCATCCCCGAAACTGCCCAGTTGTCGACCGTCGTAACATTTTAGTTGCTGCAGCCCGATTGTCGAAGGCAGTCTGGAAGTTGTGTTGTGATTGACCATTGCATAATAAGAGTGGCACGATATCGGAAGAGAGTGAATGTGCTGGGTTTCCTGCAGAGGCTGCTCTGCTGCAGTACCAAATAACAGGTGCATCACAGTGTGGGAGGTGAAATGATGCGACTACTGAAAATTAATTCCAAAGTTGAAGTACTCGGAAAAGTATTGTTCTTGTGAGTGAAATGTCTAAATTGCACATAGACTCATTGTGAAATTCTCGTGGTACTGGACCAAACTCAATGTTGTTTACAGCTGTAGGAAATGGTACCGACAATTTGACCGAGGCGCACAGATGTGGTCGGTGCCGTTCGGTAAGAAAGGCTCTCGACATAGACCACTGACATGTACCTCAGCAATTGAGGAACGGATTTTGCAGGCATTACAGATTTTCCGATGATAAGGGCATTCACACAACATTTTTCAAATGACTGTTCGATCGAGGAGTCGATTTCTGTCGTCGACAATCGGAAGGAGAGACAGAACGTTCTGACTGTTGTTTATGTGGACTTCGTGACTGTGCTCAAAAGTATTGTCATGTATCTGAATCACTTTGAAGCATAGTACAGTATTCAGTAAAAATTACCCACAGTTAGCGCGTCATAATAATATGAAACTTACTTTTTGAAGTCTCCTCGTACAATAGTAAGCACTCGATATTGAGGTACATGGTTATGGAATGGTGATGAAATTCCTGAAAAAGTGAGGGAGGACTTTGACTGGTGCACTTAATGAGAAAATTTTAGGGCAAGGGGAAGAGTTTCTATACATGAACAAATGGGATGTAGTAAGAATTCTAAGAAAATAATGAAAGAGATAGTTGTCAATTATAAAGTAAAGATGGCTGAAAAGCACATAAGGCTGAAGGGAAATGGGAGCAGATAGCTAAATACAGAAAACCAGTAGCCAAAGAAGAAAAGTTATTTGTAAATGGGGAAGAAAGAACAGCAAATGCAGTGAGGAGATAGCCAAATGAAGTAGATTGCTAATCAATGGAAAGAGAATCAATACACCAATTGTAACCTCTCTGTGATGTGTTCCCTGTCATCTTTGTGTACTCCTTTCCTCACTACAGGTGGGGTCTGACTGACTTTCCCAAATCTATCCTTCCTTTCTCCACAAGGAAGTATCTATTCTTTCCGAAAGCCAGGAAGGTCTCACTTTTACATTTGTTTACATGGGGAGGAAAGAGGAAAGGTTGGAAAGGGCCACTTGTTGAGAGGAAGGCAGCTGCTACGGGGATGAGAGTGCTTGTGCCTTCTTTCCAGCCTTCTCCAAATTGACACTCTTCTTCGATGAAAGAGGTCACGGTTCCGAAAGCTATGTATAATTGTTTCACACTACTTGGAATTTTGCTTTCTGGGGGATACAGTCGTGGACAGTCATCTTGTCTTCCATTATTTTAAAGTTTTCTCCAGTGAATAATTCTTGTGGCATTTTTTAACTACAGTTCTGTTGCAGATAGGCACAAGTAAAAGACATTTACATAAAGCTTTCGGTCGCAACCATCATCAGTAAAAGAGAACACACACCCTTCATACACATGAGCAAGCTCACCTCATGCACACGACCATCAATTCCAGTTCTAAGGCCAAAATGCAACTATCGTGTGGGAGGCAACACAGTTCACAATTAATTTAACAGATAATTTATTCTACGAGATAAAAGAAAATGCAGTTTTGTGTGTGTTGTCCGTCGTAAGGTGTCACTTGATGAGAAGTGACTGAAGTTGTTACTCTGTAAATACTCTTAAGAAGTGTCTGAAGTGCATATGCAGGAAGCGAGTTAAGGTTGGGATGGATAAAAGTTAAATAAATAAATTATAACAGATAAATTAATGATTGTTCTGGTACTTTTGTGTGCATTCTCTCCCAATGCTTATGAAAGAGAGTTTGCCACATTCTATTGTCCCCAGACTTTTTCTGTTCTCAGTTAAACCCTTTCAGAAAAGATTTTTTTTATAGGAAGGAAAAATTTATTTGTGTGTTAATGCTCTTAGGTGACTTTTCAGTAATTTTAGATGCAAGATTTATACAAAAATATGTGCCTGTTTTCAGCACATACTTTGTACATTTTACGGACTCAAATAACTAATTATGAGATATTCTCTATTGTAATAAATAGTAATATGCTCATTCAAGAAGTAGCAAGCAAAATAACAATAACAGTGTTTAATTATATGGTGGAATAGAGTGAACCAACCACGCCTGTATATTGTGGTGGTCACTAAGTGTTGTGCACTGCTGTGTTGACCTGATGATGTTTTGATAGTTGTGCCCAACAGTTGGCAGCACTTGTGCATGATGAAAAGATTGAACATTCAGTAAAATTATAGCCAGAGGGTCTGAAAGGATTAAATGACTGACCATTAAATATGATATTTTGCTTATATTGTTGTTTGTGTGTAGGTCATGGGACAAGGTGTATGCAGTCCTCAGAGGTAACCTGCTAATGTTCTACAAGGACCAGAAGACGTACAAGACATCACCCGACACCTTCTTCAAGGGAGAAAGCCCAGTTGATTTGCGTGGAGGTGCTTGCCAAGTTGCCTCAGATTACACAAAAAGAAAGCACATATTTAGGGTGAAGTGAGTAGCAATTCTTCCTGTCAGTGCCTGCTGTATGTAAATAATTGACTGTGGGATGCAGCATACTTTTAATTATTATTATTATTATTATTATTATTATTATTATTATTATTCATATTCTTTAGTAGACAATGGTTACTATATATAAACCTACATACCCATCCTTCCTACTCTCCCCCCTTCCCCCTTTCTGTTAAGGCTATTGTACCATGGACTTATTTTTAAACAGATAAAAGCCATAAATGAGTTAGACTTTTCCTACTAACATAGAACCAATTATTACACGTTTATATGAACTTTCCCTGATTATAAAATGCTCTTATGATTGTTGGTATCTTCTGTATGGGTTTGTAGAAAACAAGATACTACTCATTCATAAAAAAAAAGCAGGATACAGAAGACACCTACAATTATAAAACGTTAATTTCACATGCAGCAGAAATAATCTGATCCATAATTACCAAGCAGAGTAAAATGGAATATAACTTGAAGAAGAATTTGGTTTTAGACAAAAATGGGAACAAGAGAAGCCATTGTAGCGCTTGAGATCTTGCTTGTGAGGTGTTGAGAATCGATTATTGAACATAGGTATTCTTTATTGATTTAGAAAAGACATTTGACTGCATTGCCTGAAATATATTGTTCACTGTTTTGAAAGATAACACATACAAAATTGAAGTGTAAGGATAGTGTTAATAGAGAGCAATAAAAAAACCTAAATTAGAAAACAGATAAGACTGTCATCATATTTGTTTAACATTTTTGTTATAAAATCTATGAACATTGTTTTTACAATCATTTGGAATTTAGATGAAATGAGTTCTCTCTCACTGCAAAAAAACTGCAGGTGATGTATACGTTCTAAATTTGCAACAATACAGAAATAATTTGAACTTAAAATTAATAGGAAAAAAGGAAAAGAGAAGAAAGAATGAAATGAATTTGTGATAGTAAGCAAATCAAAGATTACAGGAAAACCTAACATCAAAATTTTAAGAAATAAAATGGCAAAAGTTGATAATGTTGTTTAGGAACATTAAATACACTGCATGAATAAACATTGCATTGAAACCACAAAAAGAATTGCAGCAGCAAAGTATAAGAAGGCAACTACTAGAGAATGAGTTGTTTAGTATTGAATAGAAAAACAGTTTGGCAAGGTGCTTCTGTATGTTTGTGAAAGTTGGATTCTCTCTCTTCAATAACTGAAAGATGGTGCTTATACTACATGGTGCTTACACTAGATGGAAATGTTGCTTGGAATAAAGTTAATGAGAACCAGCTGGATAGAACAGAAATGTGATGATGATGTCCAAAAAAAAAAACTTTTTGGTCATTTATTTAGACACGATAAGCTTTAACATTCATAATGGAAAGAACAATTGTTGCACAGGCAAGAAAGAGGGGGTGCAAAAGAGAAGAATAAATTGTCCCTTGGAAGTAATATAATGTTTTATTATCAAGAAATGAATAGGAAAGCACAAAATAGGGAGGAGTGGTTGCAGATACAAGGTTGACTGTGTAGAAGAGTACATGGTAGTGGACATTAATTGTTATGTAGTTCAAAATCATAGCATTAGCCATTGGAAGTAAATTCATAAAGATTCTTCAAAGATTTCTGTGGGACATTCCAAGTAATGTCAAAATTGCTAATATCAGCATTTTAGGATAGTGAAACCAGTCTTTTCACACGTGCTCATCTGCAGGGAGATGGGGGTGCATTTCTCTATCATTAGTATCATTTAAAAAATTTAAAATATATTCCCAGTATGTCAAAAGTGTGTGTGTGTGTGTGTGTGTGTGTCTTTTCACACGTGCTCATCTGCAGGGAGATGGGGGTGCATTTCTCTATCATTAGTATCATTTAAAAAATTTAAAATATATTCCCAGTATGTCAAAAGTGTGTGTGTGTGTGTGTGTGTGTGTGTGTGTGTGTGTGTGTGTGTGTGCATGCATGCACACTTCAACTTCTTTAAAAATAAATAAATACAAATTTGTACTGTTATTTTGCAAATTATAAGTGACATATTACTCATTGTCTCTTTTTCTACACAGGCTGTCAAATGGAGCAGAATACCTCTTCCAGGCACGTGACGATGATGAGATGAACACTTGGGTGACTCGCCTGTCCCAGCAATGCGAACGTGATGCATCTGCCGGCCCATCACGCTCCCAGACGCTGCCTGCTTCTGGTGACCGCAAGGATGAGCCCAAACGGCGTAGCTTCTTCACACTCAAGAAAAAGTAAATACTGTTTCTCTCCTCAGCAGCTTGAGGGAGGGGGGATGGGGCGTGTACCTGCCTGCACCACTATAACAGTCATATGTAACCACTCTGATGTGGAAGCATGAACCTTGTGTACTACTGACTTGTTAGTAACTGTTTCTAAAATGGCTGGCTGTTAATGGCAATCGATGCATGCTCTTTTGCCTCGTGGAACATGTGCTTCGATATTTTTCGTGTCTCACCACTCGAAGGAAACAGCTGTCTTTTATGATGAATAACATTTGTTGTGTCCCAAGCAGAGCCTTTTTTACCCCAACGTTTCGTTTTTGTGATAGCCTCATGGAAGAATCGTGAGACTATGGAGCAGTGAATCCAGGTGTAATTTCTGAAAGTAGGATACTGATACCAAGTGCTTACATTCATGTTTCCCGGTTTTCTCGTGTACATTAGGGCATCTTGCAGGCAATTTGCATGTAAATGTGATAGTTTGCATTCATTTTTTCCGCAGTCATGCTGGAAAAGTGGTTCTCTTTGTAACACTGTGACTTATAATGTGAGCAATAGGTGAATCTGAAAGAATGGGGTCATGTTAAAATCTTAGTGTATCCAACCAGTTTGCAAGAGTTGGATTTCCCAAGATTTTTCATACATACGCTAAATTAGTGCGCTTCAATACAGCTTTTGAAAATGGGATGAGTGTAACGTACTGGAAATATTTGCAATTGCTTTACACAGTACTTTTTGGTGGGAGCGGAGCTGCCGAAGTTGTTCTGTGCATTCTCATGCAAAGAGAGAGAGAGAGAGAGAGAGAGAGAGAGAGAGAGAGAGAGAGAGAGAGAGAGAGAGAGAGAGAGAGAGAGAAGCCACTTGTCAGTGTATTGTCAATTGCAGTAAGGTGTGGCCATTCTGACTTGCATACCAGTAGCCACATGCATTAATTTATGTAATGTTGATGGACTGTTGCAAATGTATTGTTTTGTGTATGATGGTTAATGTTGGAAAGTTTATAGGCAGTATTTTGTTTGTATATCTTACACCAACACTGTTGGAGAACTAACGTATTTAATCAGGAAATTACTATTTCATTAATCCATGTGTAATTAATCCAAAAAAAGTGGTTGAAGATGAATAACATTGTGGTGGTGTTTTTTCATTTGATTGCAAGCACTTTTCATCTACTGGAGAGTATGAAATATGTTTCCGGAGGTAGTGTGGTTACCATTTTAATTGTCAGGGTTACACCACACATAGCAAAAAAATTGTACAGGTAATAAGTCTGGGAAATCAGTAAAGTATTACAGTGTGTAGCTAATTACATAACAGGGAAAAAGTTCTGAGACTCTTGTAAATTTACTGTTATTGTTTATGTGCCATTGAGTGCAAAATGTTGAAAAGTTAAGGGAAGAGAACGGGTGATAGCAGCTCTAACACTGCCATTGAGAATAGAAGTTCATATTTTGTGTCTTGCCGGGTAAACAGTCCTGGTTCATATTTTGTAGAAAAGTTTCCCAATTTCATTGTTAGTAGGTTATTGTAAATGTGGCTTGCAATAACCGTGGTAATTGAATGTGTGTTCTTGATTGTGTGTACATGTCAGTGCGTGTGCACATGCTTGTCAGACTCTTTGTTGTAAACCTGAGGAAATTACAGTAGATACAAATGCTTTGTTTATAGTCTTCTGCTATTTAGGTATGGTAGCTGGAAATTTAGACTGTGATGTCAATTATGTTTGTTAAGGTCATCAACACAAAGAGAAGAAACAAGAATATTTGATACAAATGGCATCCGAAATAATATGCCATAACCTGCAAAGACATTATTGACAGTAGTGATTTCAGCTCTTTATTAGACATACATTGTGATAACAATTGATGAATGTGGCAACTTGAGTCTCTGTGGTTCGTGGATCAAATGTGTAGTTTCAGATTACTTCTGTGTGAAAGAAGTGCACAATTTTATATATATATATATATATAAAATATATTCCTGTAAACACTTAAATTATAGGACTAATATTGCTGTCAAAACAAAGTATCTCTTATTTTAAATATGATGGTCAAATGCAGCCTGTATAAATAGTTTGCACCCTGGTGTGTCAGGGAAATAGCTATTGTCTATTACACCTCTGAATAAAGAGCAGTGAATAAAAATGAAAATTTGTTCAGCACCCAATGGGAGACCTCTTTAGTAGGGGTAATGGGTAATATTCTGAGGGGAGGGGGGAGGGGTGTTCACTACATGTGTTTACAATGAACTATCTCATTGTTACACAGATTTGCCCTAGCAATTAGCAAGAGTCTGTTTCTTGGAGAATGTTGCCATAATTGACAGTAGCACGAGTTGCGATTTAGCAGTAAAGCAGTTTTTGCTGTGAAAACTGCCTGCCATGTATTTTTCAAAATTTCGTGTATTTGTGTACATGTGTTGTTTCACTCTAAGAATTACCGAAATGGAGTCATGCAAAAGTTGACAGTGGGACATTCTGATAAGTAACAATAATTAGTATTCTTAAAATTTTGAAAATGTATTGGAGTGAGTTGAATTGTCAGCTATTGGAAAACTGAAGTTTTGCTTCAGAATTGTATTAGCTTAACAGGTTGGTTGGCAGCATAGGGATTTTAATTTGATGAAAGCTGGAAAAGTAGAAGGAAGATAGTCATGACATGATTTGCTATCTTCCACCACTGTTCTTCCTAAAGTATGTGGCTCTGAACAGTCTCTGGGTGGCATGACATAGAACACTACACATTTCTTGCAAGAGTGGGGTGAAACAGAGTTTCTTTAGTTCAGCAATATTGTGTTTTGCACTTAATGTCAGAAAAAAATTGTAATTGCTGCAGCAAATGACTATTGATGTTGTATAAGAACTGTAAGGATGGCGAAGAGATCTTAAAGGGCTGTTTCACAGTGATCAGTTTCATCTCAGGACAGTAAAAACAGTTCCTCAAAAAAAGTTATTCCTGATGTAATAATGAAAAGCGTTTCTTTTGCCAATAATGTTAGGTATGGAACCTTGTACTAAAATGACATTCGCTAATTAAGTTGTTGTAAGATGGGTATCTTAGCAGCAAACTTCTTTGTATAGAGTCTTATTACATTGTAAGTGTGCAGTAAATAATCAACAAACAGTAATTTTTGTTGTAGTTTATTCTAAAAAAATACCATTTATTAGTTAACTATGTGCATGAAATGAAATTCAGTTAAATCCTTCCCCTCTCCCCCCTCACCTCCCCAAGGTACTGCTACAGAAGTTCTTTAAATTACTCCCCTTTGGCATCCAAACATTTTTTTCAGCTGTTCGGGACTTCACTGTACGCATATTGAAGGAAAATACATTTGCATTACTTTACAGGAACATCTTGCTTATTTACCGTTAATTTTTCCTGCCCCATGTTTCAAGTTTCTGTCATTGTCACCCATCAGATACTAACAAAAAAGATGTAACAGCTAAATAGCAATATGAACATGAGCAGCAAGCTTGCATTACGCAATTTGGTATTGAACAAATTATATGGGAATGAGTGACTGCTTGCTGCTTATTCACTGCACATTTATATGCATACCATCATGGGGTTTCTCTGGACATTCCTACATGGACAAAAGCAATGGTTGTTACACTATTTTCTTGTGTAATGTTGGTTTCTTTCTGGACTGTTTTTCCCCCATCTCATTTTTATCAGTAGAAAGGAACACCAGGTTACAGCAACATATGTTTGTGTGTGTTTTCTTTTGCCTAATTCGCCATTCAGAATAAATGTTAAACTCATGTCCGACCACCTTATCTCTTTTTTTGCAGATAACATCTTCAAAATCCTGTATCTTCGGTGTTTATTGTTTTCATCCTCCACTGTCATTATTTTTCATTTTCTTTCTCTTTGTGTGTGTGAACATTTTAAACCTTCATTCCAGTTTTTATTTTGGAGTCCATTGTTTTTGCATTTTTTTTAAAAACTCTTTTTTCATTTTTTGTTTTGTTCAATGGAATTGATGTTATTTCTGTGACCCATTGGCACTACAACATTTCTCATTCTGAGTGTCAGCAGAGAATGGCGATAAACTTTTTCCGAGATGCACTGGTCAGGTATGTGTTGCACGCCGTAAAATCAACATTGTACCATCCCCTCTTGTGTTTGAACCTGCATGTCCCTTGAATATAAAAAAATTGAGAGGCCTGTTGAGGACTTTTACTGTTCCAAGGCATAGAATCATAATTGTACTTCTCTATCGTAGTTCAGTGTGATCATAATTTTTATCTTTGGTACCTGGGGGAAGACTTCTTTAAATTACTTTTCTATATATTCATTTGCCAACAACTTTATTTTCCTGTAAAACCATGTTATCATGTGAACTTGGACTGGTAAGACCCACACAGACTTCTCAAATTGCCATCTGATCATCCTTCTGGTATATTGTTGGTACAGTTTAGTAAACCACTATTATCATCTGTTTTCAGTTTCTTTCTTGATACAACCTGTCCTTGTACATTTGCTTCTGCCACGACTTGATGTTCCTACTATATTCCTCAATTTGCTGATCTCGTATGCAATGTATTGTAATCTGCCAGTTTGTCTTCCATTGCCCATATAACACTTCATTTTCTCAGCAAAAAGGTATATTCTTTGTAAATTTATACTGAAAATAGTTTTATGCCTGCTACATCTAAAGTAATGAATTAACCTCTGATGATTTCATTATAGCTCTTTTCAATCACTGAAAACCTGATGGCATGAATTTTCAGTTTAAATCAAGTCTTGTAATTTCTGGCAAATTCATTCTCTCTTTCACTCATTTAGTGCTGTAGGTAAAATCGGTTGTATTTTTCAGCCTGGGCTTTTGTTGTTTGTATTGATGTTACTTTCTGCATAATCTGTCACTATGTAAGTGAACAGTGGTTAAATTATGCACTGCATGTTACTGAGGCAGACACCACTGTAAAAAAAGGCAAACTAGTCTCAACTGTATGAAGAGTGCATTCACTTCTGATTATTGTAAATTTTTGCTGTGATATATTAAAATGGAAATACCTGTTGAAACCTTTCCTTTTGCTTTACTATAGAAAATACATTTCATATAGTTTAGGCAGATAATTTTCCTAAACATATATGTATATACATCTGCCAGTCCTCTATATGTGTTATACGTGTTACTTTTTGACAAGTGTGTGTGTGTGTGTGTGTGTGTGTGAGGGGAGGGGGGGGGGGGGGTCACACTTGCTTGCGTTGTGTGCTTTTTGGAATAGTACGAAGTGTTGAGCAAGAACATTGCTTTCTGTGGTTGGTACTGTTAGTTTGCTGTTTGCAAAGTAAATGTAGAACACCCTCCTTCAATACTGCTACATGGTTTTTACTTAGAAAATACTTGGGTCAAATTTGTGCACCACCAATCTGAGGATCCATATTCATGACCTTTCAAGTGAATAACAAATGGAAACACAATTGTGCAGTGATTGCCGTAATTAAGTGCATTGCAATGAGAGAGATTTTTTGGGCTGTCTCATTTTTCAGTGGGACGAAATAGTAAACTACCACCCATTGTTTTGTAATTTATCAAGTCACTTTATGTATCAAGTCAGATTTTATGTGAAGCTTGGTGGGGGTATTGCACTTAAGCTTCTGTACCTGAGGATCGTGGGGAGAGGGGAGGGGTCCATTTAATGAGGAAGTGCAACAATTTAGTGATTTGGAATTCTTCAAAGATGGTTGTCTTTTTGGTTAAGAGCTATATATATCTCATGAGAATTTTAACAAGAGACATTTAGGTTACAAATGAAATCTTCATTAACTGAAGAAAGAAACCTTCCTCCCCCCTCCATGGAATAGGCCCATCATTTCAGAGCTGAGCTTATAATAGAAGTGAGAGAAATGTGAATGGAGCAGTACAAATTACTTACTGCCACACACTTCCCCTCAGTAAAGAAGAAGCTGACTACATTAAG
This sequence comes from Schistocerca gregaria, assembly GCF_023897955.1. Classification (NCBI taxonomy): domain Eukaryota; kingdom Metazoa; phylum Arthropoda; class Insecta; order Orthoptera; family Acrididae; genus Schistocerca; species Schistocerca gregaria. The sequence continues at coordinate 132,816,202 of NC_064928.1, forward strand.
TGACAAAATATATACTGCACGTGACATCAGATGGCCAGTAAAAAGCTGCTAGCTCAGATATTGCCATTGTGACATGGTTCTGCCTTGCAGCCCCCTTTATAAGTGCCTGGTTACAATTTGCTGCAGTCCACGAAAGGGCACAATATTCCATGTGTGACCAGTATCCTTAAGTGGGCAGAGGTTGCCATAGTCCTGCTATTAACCAGATTACCCTCCATTTTCATTCATAAATATCTGTGAGCCTTTATTTTTTTATCTTGGATATTTTTAGTACTGTACTGTCATTGTTTAGTGCATTTTCACTAGCTGAGGTTGTTTGTGAATAAAAATGGCAGGTACAAAATACAAAGATAAAGTCTAACAAAAGCTATTGTGAACGAATTAATTTGGAATCGTAGTGTGACAAGCTTCACATTGTGACTGAATGCATGGAAAGGCACAGAGCCTTGTTCAAAGATGCGACATACTATTAAATTTTCTATTATAAATATGCAGAAAAACTTGTGCTGTAACAGGTACCTTGCTCTGTTGCATTAAATTTTCCTGGTGCACTTGCGTTATTGATTATGAAAAAGTTCTCAACAATATCCTCTATTTTCGTAGTGGATATTGTTGGAACCTCAAATTTCCATAACGAATTAAAGTGACAGTTGCACAGAGGACACTGAGTACACAAATCTGTTGTTAAAGACTTAGTGGTTATCTCTTTCTCTTGATAGCCATTTTGAAAAAGTAGGACCTGTTCTATGGTAATTATGACAAGGTAAGGTGGAGTGTGTATTGTCTGCAAATGGGGAGTGTACTGGTACACAGTATATTGGTTGCCCTATAACAAACAGTTTTTTTTGCAAGTTAATGAACCTGGACAAATAAACAAATCTTCCTTCATCCTGCCACAATTGTCCATGTGGTCTAGGTGATGTGCAACACACACAATTTCCCAGTGTGATGTGAGTGCCCCATTGTCGGTAAAGAAACCTTTTATCAGAAAACCCTGATCTACATTCTGTTCTCCTACACTAGTGAAATATATTAATAGGGAGTTAAGACTTTTTTTTACCTGAGAGGATTTATCACAAATTGTACGCCACCAATTTCAGCCTCAATATCTACTTGCATGTTAATAAATTCCCTGATCCAGCCTCTAGACTGAAAATTATGCGCTACTAGCAGTCTGCACTTCACACCTCAGTTTATTCTTTAAGAGATACTGATGAAGGAAAAACTTGGGTTTCAGTGGGTACAGTACAATTGAAATAGTAAACTTTAAATACCTAATCAAAACCATATCTTTGACTAGTAGCTTCTCCAGCTTGTTGTTAGCTGGACGCTGTGACATTTAGCCGCCATTCAAATGTAATGCATATCCAGATGCATTCATAATATTTACCTCAAAAATCTGAACTGCCAAGATTGTGACACTTTTTTTCTCCCCATTCACTCCCTAATTACCCAGTGAGTGTAATGGAAGTTCCAGACAGTTTGCCCCTCATTTTGCTAATTATGCTCCCCTTCTTAGTGCTGCCTATTAACAGGCTCGCATGTTAATATTATCTACATTCTAATGCACTTTGAAATTTTCCTGAATGTTGTGGAGAAATCTCCTGATGAACTGGTCAACCCAGAAACCATATTGAAAGTGCTGTACTGAGGTCAGCCCTTCCCAAAAGGGAATAGTGTGCTGGATAGTAAAGTACAACCATAGTTAATAGTTGCTGGGAGAGGTGGTGTTCCTACCTGTACATATCTTGTATATATAATAGAAAGAAACTTCCACATGGGAAAAATATATTAAAAACAGATTCCAAGACTTACCAAGCGGGAAAGCGCCGGTAGACAGGCACAATAAAAAAAAAAACACACACACACACACACACACACACACACACACACACACACACACAAAAACAAACAAACAAACAAAATTTTGAGCTTTTGCAACCGGCGGTTGCTTCGTCAGGAAAGAGGGAAGGGGAAGGAAAGATGACAGGATGTGGTTTTTAAGGCAGAGGGTAAGGAGTCATTCCAATCCCGGGAGCGGAAAGACTTACCTTGGGGGGGGGGGGGGGGGGGGGGGGGGGGGGGGGGGGAAAGGATAGTGACACACGCGCGCGCGCACACACACACACACACACACAACACACAAACACGCGATCTAGTGT